>NC_088838.1:22888372-24088372 GCF_904066995.2 Poecilia reticulata | reverse complement strand
AGCAAAAATGAAAGCCATTTATCAAATAATGAGTTCGACTTCAGAGGGTCGGGGAAAATCATAGCAAGCCTAAATGAAAGAGATGGAGCAGAGGAGGTTAAGTAGAAAAATGTTTATCCGGAAGGGGACTTGTGTAATGCAGGTTAGAAAATCGTCCTCTTTTCGCCTTCTGGATCACAGCAGAATAAAGTCAATTTAGACACAGCTAAAGTTAGCAAATGAGCCATGTTCATGCATGTGAAAGACCAGTCCATGAACATGTTTTTTATTCCTCTGACCTGTATTTCTAAAATCAAAGTGTGCCAAATTTCCCCAGCTGCAGAGGGGGCTTGTCACTCGCTATTAAAGCGGGTAATTTAAGTGGCAGCAATTTAGAGAAATGTGGAAGCTGGAAAATAGGTTAAGCATCAATAAATCACATCCAGTGGAGGAAAATGGGTCCGATGTTTCCTTGTACTCTAATTGTTATAAAAAGAAAAAATGGAGCCCACACACCAAGGATGCACATCAATAAAACATGGCTTTTATAAAATATGCATAAATACACACTCTGCTGAATGCTGGGTATTGACACTGGCTGAACAAGGAGCAGTAGTTAACAGCAGTTGGCTGCTCTTCGTGTTTATAATAGACGGCCAATTCATTTGAACAGGAGCAAAGCCATTTATCAATTATTCAGAACCTCCGTATTCAGTATCCGCGTGTGTCCTTAACTGGCAAAGGTAGAGACCAACTCTCTCTGCCTCTCTCTCTCTCTCTCCAACACTCACACACACACACACAAACACTGTGACAAATTCACATCAGTCACACACAAAGCCGTCCCCACTGCTATTGTTAGGGGATCGGCGGATCAAACGCTCCACGGAGCATTGCTCCAAATACAAGCATCAGCCCGGGTCGCTCCGCTGTGTTCTGCTTCTCCGCGAGGACAACAGGCGGGCCATTGTCACAAAAGGTAATCATGCTGTAATTCATGTATCAGCACCTCTGCATGACAGAGTGTTTATATAAGAAAGTGTTAAAGGTAGGATTAGCCTTCTGGGTTTGTGGTGGTGAGCAGCAGCCGTAATGAAAGGAACTGTTTGGGATTTCCAGACTGTGGAAGATCATAAGAAAAACTGAATCCAGAGCATCTGACTGCCTTCAGGCGGATATTGTAGGAAGAGAAGTGCAGGCTGTGGACAGATACGGAGTGTTTTCGAGTCTGTCCCATGCACAGTTTGCAGAGGGTTTTTTTTTTCAATTAGAGAAAATGTCCAAGGTACAAAAGTAGAGAAAAACTGAACCAAGACAAGCTGACGTCTAGCCCTTCATTGTAGAAGTCCCTGTAACAAACACAATTTCCTTTTAAATGCCTTCTTACAGCTTGCTTCCTCTGAATACTGATACTGAAAACACAACTTCACTCTATTACTACTTCAGCACTGACGATTGCTTTTGTCTACATGGCCTGTAGGTATCAGATTTTGGACTTTCCAACCAGGGTGCCACCATTCAGGACCGATCAAGTAGAAAATAAGACATTTTCAGGTGCCATAATCTCTCAATGCATCTAATAATTTTTCTATTTCGAGAATTCAATAATCAGACGAGTTGATATATGGCAGTTTTTTTCGATTTTGTTATAATTTATTTTACCTTGGCTCAGATTTTCGAACATTTAAAAAAAAAACATCTACTATGAAGCGAGAATCCCAGAAAATCTGACCTACTTGCACTTTTCCCCGGTAAGGCAGGCATTCCTATTGCCAGGTCAGAGTCAGTTCAATCCAGAGTCTTCCTATGGCACTTTACAAGTCAAACCGATCTAATTCAGTTATAAAGGAAAAAATATATCCAAACCAATCAGTATATCCAGATTCAGCTCAATTCAATCCAGCAGTGGGGCTGAAATCCAGTTTATAAGAGCAGAGTTGGCCCACAGGCTGCAAATGCACATTATCTCTTATTTTACAAAAAGATAAGCCAAATACTTCTTCTGTTCAGAGAGAAAAAAAACTGAAATGAATAAAATGTTTTTCTTTCAGTTTCTCTGGGAAGAAAATCATTTTTTTCTGAGCTGATACCAGAATTACATTTCCCAAACACCATGTGCTGCTGCTGAAAATCAGCTGACGGGAGGCATTTTTGGCTGTGTTCGTTTCATTCTCTTTTGCAAACTTCACAATCTGTAACCTACATTTGGAGTTTTCAAGCCTCCCCCCCCCCCACCACACACACCTCTCCCAGCTCTTCCCAGTGTCTCAGAGGGGAATCTTTAACACTGGACAAGGAGAGCGGAGGACGATAGAGGAGAGAAGAAGAAAGGAGAACTGGCAACAATGGAGTAACAGGGTGTTGGCAGTCATGCTTGTTAAAATAAAAATCAGTTTGATGCTATAACACTGTTTTGGTCCTGTTTTTATTCTAAATTGCTGCTGAAGCACTTGGCCTAATGGCAAACACATTTGGCTCCGGGTTAGAATTGCAAACATATAATTGATCCTTTTGGACAAGGGTAATTGTGACCACTCCACCGCCTGGTAGCTCGAAATCCTTGAACACACCCTAACCAGAGTCTGTGTGTGTGTGTGTGTGTGTGTGTGTGTGTGTGTGTGTGTGTGTGTGTGTGTGTGTGTGTGTGTGTGTGTGTGTGTGTGCGTGTGTGTGTGTGTGTGTGTGTGTGTGTGTGTGTGGGGAGGGGGGGGGGTGCGTGTGTGTGTGTGTGCGTGCGTGCGTGTGCGTGTGTTTGTCTGTGTGTGTATGCATGTAAAACTGTAAGTCAACAGAGACATGAAAATCCCGATCTGAATGAAAAATCGATCATTATCGACATCGCTTTGATTGAAAAAAAAACTGTCAACTTTAGTTGCATCATTAGAATTCCCACTGATTACAAATTTAATTAAATCTAATTTCAGTCATGTGAAAATAAATGTGCTATTAACCATCTTTTGAACTGAGCATATAGCCAATTAAACTTACATAATTTTAGCTGTGAGTCCCTAACGTTTCCAGAAAGAACAAAAAAAAAAGTTGATTTCAAATTAAAAACAAATTTGTTACAAATAGGAAAACTGTCTGTGAGGTCATAAAAGTTGTCCCTTCATGTACCTGCTGATGCTTCACATATTGCTTTTCTTCTGTGAGTCCTAAACAGAACCTTAGAGACTACAGACCTCCTTTATTCCATATGAATAAACACCACAATAAGGGGTTACGCACGAAAGTCTCCTCTTTTATGTTATCTTGTAAAAACTGTAATAATCCTTATATAAATTCAAAGATAATACAGATTTGTGCTCGCTTTGTTTTGAAACAAGTTTTTTTTTTTTTTTCTTACGCATTGGGTTAATAGAGTAAGTCCAGTGGCGCTTGTGCACTTGTCTCCCGGCTGTACAGACTGGTGGAAACAGACAGGAGGAGGCAGCTTTTAGCGCATAAAGTTTGACATAAATAAAGAAAAATCTTACCTTCAGCTCATGAATGGGTATGCCAGCTCTGGTGTTTTTTTTTTTAATAATCCATTAGATCTGTCCTTTCAAGCAGTTCAGATGGGGGAGCTCGCTTCAGAATAACAATACGAGCGCTACTTTTCTCTTGCGCTTCTTTTTGTTACATGCCGCGCTCAAATCGCACCTCTTCAAATCGGAATATCCATCAGAAATCCACACTAAACAGATAAGCGATGTTCTAGTTCTTAGGTTCTCCTCAGGTGAGACCGGACGGACCGAATCGACAGGGTGTCCCAGAACGAGCTACGGAGACGTACGCAGTCCTCTTCCACAAAAGCCGACGGTCATCCTATTTGGAGAAGCTTAGACTGGAGCGGAGCGCAGCGAGCCCAGCTGTCACCCACCCGCTGCACACTCACACACATACACACACACACGCTCTCACACATACAGGGAGGAGCCACGTCTGAGGAATGGGAGCTATTGTGTCAATGGGGGCCAGTTTTGGACAACTGTACTTCTATTTTTACGCAGCAGCCTTTCAGGAAAAATGCGCGCTGGGGAGAAGGGGAAAGATAATGATGGAGACAGAAAACAGCGAAATATTACGAGGTTATTGAGAACCTTCTTGCTTCATCGCAGGTTTGATCCTCCGTCGTATTACTCGCAGCCACCCTACTTTGCTATGGATGCGATCTGGACCATAGCTCTGCTTCCCTGGTGGTCCCTCCTGGTCTGGGGCTGGCACGCGCTAATGCGCGCACGCACAAAAGCACGTGATTCCCGGTTACACATCAACCCTGGAGTCACCTTAAAGTTCGCGTCATCACACAAACTCTCAAGACCGCGAAGTTCAGTCATAGTCTAAAAATGTTGTTACTATTGAAAAGTTAATTTATTTCAGTGAAACACGTTACATAGATTATTTACACACAAACTGATGTTTTTTGTCTTTATTTTAATTATGATGATTTTCCGTTTACAGTCAATGGAAACAAGATCGTTTAAGATTAGCATATTACATCAGACCAATAAAATATTTTTTTCTTTCCCCTATGTATTCCAGTTTATTGAATATAAACATATATATATATTCAATAAATTAGAATATCAGTTTGGATGAGGCTTGCTTGTGAGATTAAAAGTACCTTTTTGGAAATAACCTTTAAGCAGTATCAAAAATACATTTTATTAAGTCCTCATTTCTGTGATATTTTTTAATTATTATTATTTTTGGTCTGTAGTCGTAAGCTTAAATTTGTTTTTATTAGCTGTTGGCAAAAACAATTACATATAATCATTAGAAATAACAAAAATAAAGGCTTGAAAATATCAGCCGGTTTGTAATTAATGTATTTAATGTGTCTCGTTTAGTGAAATGAGTTACTAAAATGAATGAACTTTTCATGGGTGAGTTTAGCTTTAGGAACGCCTCAGGACTGGTTCACTTTCTTACACTGCATATGCTGTCCACGCCACAGGGGGGCGCCAATTCCCAATTACCGAGATGCAGATAAGCATCTGACTGACAAATTACTAGTTTTTTTTAAATACTCTGGGGGAAAATACACAGCCAACAACATAGTAATCCTGCCACTTCTAAGTATAATAAAATGAATAATAACCTTAAAATTACATTATTTTGCTGATAACTGAGTAACACATCCAGTCTCTGTTCTTTTCCTGAATTCTTTCACATTCCACAAATAGACACCATGGCGATTACTTGAAAATACTGAAAATAATATTTATCTATACATAAAATTATAAAGCAAGAATGTCTGTGTTTGAATCTCTGACATTTTAGGATGGAGTTTGCATGTTCTCTCTGTGCATGGCTGGGTTCTCTACAGGCACTCTGACTTCCTCTCACAGTCCCAAAGCAGAACTGTTAGGTTATTTGCCCTCAGATATGAGTGTGTACATGGTTATCTGTCTTGTGTTGCATTCTAGATGGATGAATGGATGATTTAAATATTCAAGTGAATGGAATAAATATGGGTTAATTTCTCAAACTGGAATTTGCAACCATAATTAAAGAGAATGCTACATGGTGGAAAATCTCTGAATAATTGAACATGAAACATCATCATCTACCTTAGCAAACTTTGTAACGTATCATGTCTTTGGTGTTATTAGACTTAAATTAGGTTGTTGGTCAATATTGTAATAAAAGTTGCTGCACAGCCCCAGGTCATGGCACCCAAATCAAAATCTGGCCACCGTTTACAATCAGATGCCAGTGATGCATGCGCCACGCTGGCTACTCTTACAAACAGTCCTCGGCTTAACCAGGCCAAAGTAAACATCAATTTGCCCGAATGAAAATTGCAAGCCTGCCACCAAGCACAAACACAAACTGCTTGCAGATGCTGTCAGATTTACAGCAGGCTGCACAACAGCAAGCACACACCTGTGTGAACGTCTAGACCACACTATATGAGCTCCAAGGGGACGAAGCTAATGGGGGTGATGGCTTATCATTAGAACAACAAGCCACCTGTGAAACAACAAATGGTGAGCCCGCGCGTGTGTGTGTTTGTGTGTGTGTGTGTGCGTGCGGGTGTGTATGCGTGCGTGTGTGGACCTAATTGTTTTCCAGAGAAGAGAGCTGTCAAACAAAATTGTTTTCTTGTTACTGTAACAGTAAAGTACAGTACTGCCTCCAAAGGCACAATGCCTCATTTACCTCCACGCCAGTGAACCATCACAAGAGAGCGCAATGCGGAGAAACATTACTATAATGTTTCCATTTACTCAGATGTTGGTTATTTTCCAAAATATTTCATGTGAGATGGCATAAAAATCGGAAGTGCCCTCACTCTAAGGGAAACCATAACCCCAATCTGAGCTCTAACATTTATTTGCTCAAGTAACTTTCTGGTCTTACCATCATTTGACTCCCAGGACACATTAACACCTCTTCACATATATTCTCATAAAAACCACAGATGTAACAATCATGTCAAGTCAGGTTTATTTGGTTAGCACATTTCAACAACCAGGTAGTTCAAAGTGCTTTAAACCATAAAAACATTAAACAGTAACCAAGCAATAAATATTGGATTTTGTCAATTGCCATTATCAATCAGATATGTATAAAATATATTGATAAATGTTCCAGCTATTAATGATCAAAGGTAACTCTGATCATCTAGATTTTAGCCTTGATTTAAAAGAACTCAGTGTTTTGGCTGTTTTGCAGTTTTCTGGAAGTTTGTTCCAGATTTGTGGAATATAAAAACCAAATGCTGGTTCTGGTTCTGGGGATACAACTTAGACCACAACCTGAAGACTGTGCAGAAATGTAAAAACACCGTTGATCAAGTATAAAAGTTGCATATTTCCTTTTAAAGATTGAAAGCTTCATCAGGACCTATTGGGTTTTTCACAGAGAGGTCATGGGAAGAAATTATAAGTAGTAGTAGACATCTGCATCTATGAGGATCTCGTGGTATAACAGTCTTAAAGATTATTACCACGGCAACACAGTTCATGGTATTTCTGGAGGCTTTTTAGTTTAAAAAAGAAAACCAAAAAGCCAACACACAACTTTTCTAAGTTTGATCATTTTAAACATTAAGCATAACAAAAAAAGGAAAACTGAAGAAATCCCATTAATCTGTTTTATTATGCTTCCTTTTCCTTTTATTATGAGTCTTACTGAAGGAACTAGCATGAGTCACAAAAACATTTTTGTGATTAAAGGAGTGTTTTTATTGAATTTAATTGAACTGATTTATGTTTCTGATGGGGCGGGTTTGTAGCTGGAGGAGAACTAGAGTTTTCACGCTCAGAAAAGCGTAAACTGTAGTCATGAAGGGATGATGTTCCTCTCTTCTACGTTATCAACTAACGTAGAAGAGAAGAACATCTCTTCTGAACTATTTAACTCAGTTCAGTTCAGCTGTAAGGAAAGGGAAACTACAGGAAACATCTACATCAAGCTGTTGCTGCCAAACTACCCATCCATCTGTTTTCAACATCAGTTTTTCTTTTTCAAAACCAGCTTTTGTTCTTTTCTGACTGATAGAACAACCACACGTAGCATCATTTGCAGTGGTTTTGTCTGAGTTCATTAAATCCTCTGTGTAGTATGTGCATGAGTGTGGGCTACACTGGTGGAGGAATATTGCCTATGCATAAGCAAACATCAGTAATTGTGCAAATTCTGCATGAATCAAACAAAATCAAATAAGCATGCAGATGGATTGTGTTTTACACAGTGTGCCTTTAAATCCTCCAATTTAGCTCTCTCACACACACACACACACACACACGCACACACACACACACACACACACACACACACACACACACACACACACACACACACACACACACACACACCCACACACGCACGCACACACACACGCACACACACACACACACACACACACACTTTGAAGTGGAAGTGTTGCAAAGTGTGGGAGGCAGGCAGGGTATAATTTGAGCTCAATAATGTCAAGATGCACACCAGTTAGTTTGGGCTCTGGAAATATGCTCTGTGTCAGAGCTTATTTCATTTATCCTGCCAAAGTTTTCCCAGAAGCATTTGGGCTCGGTGCGCAGAGGAGAGGAGGATGAAATGGAGCAACCATCAGACCCCAGACTGGGACGCTCAGCAGTCGCACCACTGCAGATTTAAATCAGCTCATGCCAAATATGAGTAAATAACCGTAGTTCATCCTGAAAGTGTCTAAATCTCATAAAAATCTATTCGCTTTAAACCCCGAGCCCTCTGCGTTACAACAGATAGGCTATTTTTCGTCAGGAGAATAACATTCTTGAACTATTTATTGCAGTTTATTTGTTAAATAATACACAGAGACTGGGACTCTGGTGAGAATCTCTTCCTCTTCACCTCCCTGGGTCAAGCTCGCCAGGCTGCATGGCCTTCTGTCTTGCCTCCTTTGGCCCTTTTAAGTGAAGTATGCTCCTCTTCTGCTAGCAGCCTTGCTGTTAGCACATTGTCCACTTGGGCGACCAGGTTTCTGATCCTCGTCCTTCTTCTGAGAGGAACCAGAAAGCACCAGGTGAGGGGAAAGATGTAACAACAGGTAACAGTGAAAGAGAGTCTAGCACAGGCCCGATTCAGAACACAGAAGTCAGAAGATCCAACACAAACTATTTGGAAATTCATAGAGTTAGTAGAAAAACACCAAAGAGTCGTCCATGGAGAGGTAACTAATCCTAGAGCTTTGGGACCCTCAGTGGCAATGACTCAGAACCAGGGTCCACAGAGCAGAGGTCTCTTTTATGAACATGGCACATTTCAGTTTCCACCCAAAAATAATGATCTATTAAAAACCCAAAACTGATGTGCATGCACATGATTTATTTATCTTTTTTTTTTTTTTGTATTACATTTTTACTTTTGTGCATCCATACATTAGAATAGAACCAATGTTTTATAAATGAGACCCCAGGTGTTAGTAGAAATCAGACAAAGGCAAAGCAGGGCACAGAAACATGGTCAAAGATCAAACTAGGTTAATGAGGAATCGCTGGTTATCTACCAAACAGAAATCATGGGTGTAATTATGCTGACTGCAGCAGCTGAGGTGTTTGTGACCAGAGCTGAGAGCAGGCGTGCACGCAATCATGACAAAATCCCAATTTCCAAGGCTGTAGACGGCATTTGTTTGAAATCTAAAACACTTACAATACTCAAACCTGGACTGTATAAGTCAACACTGATCAGAAATTCATCAAATAATCAATATACACTGATGAAGGAGAGGCGTGCCCAGGGCCCTATTTGTGCCAGAACCGCCACTGAATGTACCAGATGTTTGTTCAGATTCAGATGTATATTTTACATCTGAACCTCTGTAGTCACGTCATTTGTTTAAACTGCCTTTGCTGTGGCTTGCCAAGTGCTAACACTCCCAGCTAACAGCTAACCCACGAATCATAAACACAGCTGGGAAGGACCATAGTCTATGCTGCCTGTAGCTCTCACTGTCATTTTTGCAGGTCAGTTATCAAACTGAAAGTGTCTGCAAATGAAAATCAGTGAAAACTGAGCATAGGAAATGAAGCGCACACTGAAATAGTGGGACATTTTGATCAATGGTCTCTCACAGGTGCAAGAGCTGTAATTTAGCACTTAGGCCTAATAGAGGAAAATCATTTTGCTGCTGTTGCCGTATTTTTTCTCACATTGAAAGCATGAATTCTGTTTGGAACAGAGGTTTTTTAAAAATGATTAAAATAACATTGAACTTTGGAAATGAAATGTTTTCACCTTGCGTTTAAATAGTGTTATCTGAGGTAAACCACAGCATTTTGAGGGAGATGATACCTGGCAATCATTGCACTGGGTGCTACAAAAAAAAAGACATTACTTCATTAAAATAAATGGGAAATAATTTTCGAATGAGACGAAGCTTACTGGACTTGACCTTAAGCCTGATTTTATGGGTTCCTGGTTGTTGCCCTGTGATAGACAGACGTTTCCAGAGTATACTTCACTCCATGGAAAGCTGAGTACAGGCAGTAGATAGATGGATTGATGTGAATGTTAAAGTTCTGGACAGGATAAGTAGAAAAATACTGGACATGTAGGAATAATTTCATAGATTTTCAGGAGGCAGTTTCTTTTCTGTGAAAGGAAAATAGCAGCACGGCTTAGGTTTGCAGTGATGAATTTAAATGGACTGCAATCTGTCTGTTGTCTTTTGTACTGAGACAAAGTATAGATTTTTTTTTTACTTAAAAATTTTTATTTTCAACCATGTGAATGCATGTACTTGATTGAATATGACTGTAGGTATCTCCTGTTGATTTTAGTAATTAAAACAATCAGACATTATTTTCACAAATCCTGTTCACATTCACAAGTCAAAGATGTTTTATCTATAAATATCTTTGTGTTTTAACAATGAGCAAAAGTACATGTGAGCTAACAAGTAATTTTCTCCTGCTGATAAATACTGCTAATGAAAACTAATAAAAATCTCAGTTAGAAAAGATAGATTACTTTATCATTTCCACAACTGCAGTAGATTGAAGTTTGTCTTTTCTGGTGGAAAACATGAGATGCATTTATTAAAACGTAGCATTCTATCTGTAATATAAAGAAAGGGGAAGTCATTCCTCCTGACAACACATGTTCCATTAAAAATCAAAGAACATATTCATTTAAAATGGACAATATGTCCCAAAACTGACTTTGGGTAAAATAACAACAACAAAAAATGATTTAAACCCGTCGTTCTTTCTTATATTCCCTTGCATCTTTTACCTAAAGGCAGAAGCTGTATGTGGTCTTTCTATTATTATTATTTATTATGTTTTTGTGTTCTCGAGACAGCAGAGGTGTTAGAGTTCATCTAGGGTGTCAAAGGGCCAAACTGGGTACTCCTCTCTTATTGCAACCTGACACTTTAAAAATATTCCTACGGCTTCCTCAGATCATTTTAATCATTCCAGTGGATTCCTGACGTCTTCTGTTTATGCTCGCTGCACTCCTCGAGACACACTGACAGACATGTAAAAACCCGTCAAAGGACTCTAAGTCACATTTGGGGCAGTTCCTGCTACAGGTGTCTCCAGGATTCCATTTTTCTGTCATTATTCACAAAAAGAGAGATAGCGGGAGGGTGAAAACACCACAAAGTCAGCTCTGGTAATGAGCTGTGATTTTGTTGCCCTTGAGCACCAGAATAATAATCATCAGATTTCTGAACTCTCCCTCAGTGTCTCAACGAATGCCGCCGTCACCTGCCCATATGTGTGCGTACCATGCGCGTTAACACACATGTTCGTTCTTTGCATGATTACAGGAAATGCAGTCAGACTCACAGGAAGAGCAGAGCCATTTTGACACCATCTACCTGCCAGATAACACTCTCACACAATTTTAATTGGTCTGGAGGAAATATGTTTCTACCTGCTTCTATCTTGGGTTTACTTTATGTGAAGGTGTCGCTAAAAAGTTTGGGGGAAACTAATTTGTATTCAGAGATAAGTCTTTGCTAAAAAAGAAAAAAGTTAAATAAATAAATATGCTCTCATGCAGAAGCTTTAGAAACCAGAAGCACAAACCTGTTTTCACCTCTTTACATTAGCAGCCGTAAGTGACAAGTCGTCGGGGATATTTGAAGTGCGAAAGCTTTTAGCAGTTTGCCATTTTTTAGGATGTTTGAAGATCATTAATAACATTTAACCTGCAGGTACAAAGTTTCTGCTGCTCTGACTTTTACATGTTGGCTCACTTACAGTGCTTCCTCATTTGACTATCTTAATAAGATAGTCAAATATTTTGATAGACAGGCCAAAAAGCCTGTCTATCAATGTGGGAATTCATATGTGCTATAAGTTAGTGTGTACATTTGAAACCAGATATATACATACACCGAATATAAAGACACATGCAAATTTTTTTTCTCACTGTCTGAAGTTAAAATGGACCAAACTTCATTTTAGGTCAGTTAGAATTTCAAACAATTATTTCTATTTGCCAAACTCTTATGGCATTTAGCAAATATAAATAATTTTTGCAATTGTAGCTAAACTAAAACAAAAGAAGTTTGATCTGATTTAACATCAAACAGTGAGGAAAAATGTGTATGTGTCTTTTCATTCACTGTATGTTGACTTCTGGCTTCCAGTGTATATATTTACTTCTTTACTTACTAAACACAATTCTCGTCTTGTCATCAATCTGCTGTGAGTATGTAGTTGCCTTAAGTATTAAAAGCATCATTAGAAATTGGCCCTGACTGTAAGCCGGAGGCATCTGTGTCAGCATTTACTGTATATACAGAATCGGCGAGTGTGTGTTACAGTGTGTGTTGGTCCGTCTGACCTATAATGGCACAGCTGACTAAGGTAACAGTAATAAAGCCCTGTATGAGAAACCACACACACACATGCACACACACAGCAGCCAGTGCAGCTCCACCCCAACCAGCTTCAGTTTCCTCCCTGCATCCAGGTTTGCATGAAAGCCATGAATAAGTCAGCATTTCTGCATGATAGGTCTGTAACTAGGAGTGACAGTTAGAGAGCATAGTCTTTAGAATCGCAGATGGGATTTTGTGTGTGTGTGTGCGTGTGTGGGTGTGTGCGTGCGTGTGTGTGAGTTGGTGGATGGGCGTGGTGGGACTGAGTGCCCCTGAGTCCTCCCTGCTCCCTCCTGCCGCTCCACAAATGGAAGCCATGCTGCTGATGATGGTTAAAAGCGAGGTTGTTGACGTCAGCGGCAAATGGAGCAGCGAGGTCGGGAACCACCATGGGCTGGTCGTTGGTACTGAAAACCTTACAGATTTCTTCTAGTTTGACATTTTTATTACACTTAAATGATGCAGATCATCAAACTAATTGTAATATCAGACAAAGATAACCCAAAGAAAAAGAGAATTATGGGGAAAAAAACAATATAAACCAACCTGGTCCAATCCATTCCTCAACAATTCCTATGCATGTCCATCCAGGAAGAAATAATTAAGTGCAGACAAATTTCCCACATGCCTTATAGATAAAAAGGTAGCTTGAAAACAAACCTAAGCCTGTACAGAACCTGAGGTTAAAAGTCAGATTTTATCAGCAGGGGTTGCAACAAAACAGCATGTTTAAACCCTTTCCTAACCACGGCATTTACAGTGAAGGAAAAAAGAACAACAAAATTATACATCTTGACTGATGTTTTTGCCAGTTACAGAATTTCACTCTCCTTTGCCTTTTGAAGATGCTCAATACACTAATTTGACTGTCAAACTATATATTAGGCTCATTACAGCATTAAATAACCCTCACTTCGCTCTTATTGATTGGACGAAGAAACTATGATCTGACTTGTATGTTGGAGATTGCTGTTTAGATTGTATCTCAATTATCCTTTGCACGAAGCATAACTGACCTTTGTCTCCTTGCTCTACATCCATGAGTGAGCAGGCTATTTGTGTGCAGTACATTGTACTTTGTTGGACCTATGGATGCATATCAGGTGTTGAGCTAAATTGATTTTATGAGGAAATGATGCCGGCTTGCACAGAACAGCTCTTGAATACTATAGCAGGATGGAGAGTGGATACAGATTCACATCTCGTTTTGTTCCCCGGCTTATTTTAGTGCTTTTCCGTTTTTAGCCCTTGAACTTTTCCACATTTAAGTTTGTTTCAACCATAAACATCAATGTATTCTATGTTGTCAATCATCATAAAGTAGCGTATTACCATAAAGTGGAAAGAAAGGATGCATATTTTTGAGATTAATGCAGCCCCTCATAGTCAATTGTAGAACAACCTTTTGCCGCAATTATAGCTGTATTGCAAAAAGATTGGACTTTGACTGGGCCATTGTAACACACAAATACGCTATGATCAAAACCTTTGCATTGCAGCTCTGACAAAATCTCAAGGGTCATAGGGGTGCGAGAAATCTTTTACGTTCTCCAACATTATTATTTTTTTTACCTTCATTTAACTCCATTCTACTTCAAAAGCTTCTCCCCTCCATGATGTCACTACTGCTACAATCTATACAGATGGAAATGTGGTGTTCAGGGTGACGTACAATATTATTTTTCTAGCACACATTCTGCTTCTGAGTGTTTCCTGTGTCCCCTGCATAGATAAAACAGGGCTTCTAATGATTTGCTTTTAACAAAGTCTTTCTTCCTGCCATGTTTCCCTAAAGGCCAGATCTGTAAAACGGATGACCAATAGTTCTTCTGTAGTTAAATATTCCCATTTGAGCCTTGGATCTCTCTGATGGCATCTGATGGCAGCACTCGATTTTATTTAGAAGTATCAGAGAAAAGGAGGATGATGCCTAGTCGTTAAAGTATGTGTGCGCTACCTGGAAAAAATAGGATGAAATTCGCTTTTACGAACACTTTTACAGGGCTTTGCAGATGGAAATCCAGATCCGGGATTTGTTTTTCTCCCTGAGCCCCAGTTTGAACTTCACCTGCAGTCTAACAACTGATTTAATGACGTGTTGACACAGCCCCTACTGAATAAGTCATCAAACCTCAGTGAACACACCCCTAGGACTCATCTATTTTTCAGTCGAGTGGATTTCTTTCTTTCCTTTTCTCACCGCTTGCATCTCAGAGCCGTTCGATTTCTGTGTTTAAACAGCAGATCATTAGAAACTCATCTGGTATTATTGCAACTGGAATCCCTCTTATTTACAGTGCAGCCATGACGGATTGTGTCTATTGAATTTTGACTGTTTGTGGCTGGTTAGGGTAAAGTGGCATGGATCCATGTAACAGTAGGCGGGAGAAGAATTGAAACTGGACTTTGCTTTGAAAAACCACAGGATCTGAATTTCCAGCAGAGAGCGCTAACTGCTGGTTGACTCCTTTAACTGACAAAACAAAACAGTTTGCATTGTGTCCTTCAGCCACTTTATATACCAGGTGTTGCTAGTTCATCTGCTGCAGCACGTTGGGATGCAAAATATTTCATTTTTTACTGCGTCACCTGAGAATTAATGTCATCATGATCAAACCCTCTGAGTTCCTCCACAGACAGGCTTTAGCTTTGAACTGCTAAATGACTGATGGCTGAGATGAAAGAAAATGTAGGCCATCGTGGGTGAGGGTCGGCAGAGCGGCATAAATCAGACAGAGATAATAACCAGATATTGTGGAGGATAATGGTCTAACCGGGACCATTATAGGTAAATGCTACAGCCATAACTCCTCACTCTGCCGCAGAGCCACTAAATACTGGATTGCTCATTTTACTGCTAACAGATATTTTGACGTTGGGTTCTTGTGGTTTTAAAAATGAGGTGATTCCTGAGTCAAGGTCAGCTGGAGTGATGTGTATTCACCAAATAGGAGTTACAGATCCAGTAACCAGGTAAATTATAGCTCACATAAGCTACGCTGACAGAAAGAGGATCTTTAAGTGCCAAAAATAGCTTTAAGCTGTTTGTATAGATATAAAAACAGAATTTGAACACACACACACACACACACACACACACACACACACACACACACACGAGTCCAGCTTACCAAGACAGGAGATAAGAAATAAACATCCAGCTGCAAATATTTCTCATTGACAAGGCTTTTCACACTGAATATGATTTGTTGTCAGATACTGTTTTAGAGATTTTTGTCTTAATCATGTAAAAATATTCACATCTTCTCATTAAGCAAATTCACTCCATGTTCCCTGTTAAATAAAGAATGAAGCCAAAGTATAAAAACAGAGCTGAGCTGCAAAAGGAAAGAACATCCCAAATGCATGTAAACCAATGAATCTTGCTTAAGGTGGAGGCAGTAAATAGTTGCACTGATTTAATGGAAATGATAAAATATAAAGGTTTAAGAACTTTGAGAACTTTTAATGGAGTGGGTTTTTATTTTGTTTTGCTACTTTTATTTATAAATTGTTTACGACCTTTGCCTGTAGTGTTTCTGGGTTTAGATCGGTATTTTTTCTAGATGTAGCTATTGTTGTTAGCTATTTATTTTAAAAAATCTACAAATCAAATTGGCAGGGATAGAGGAAGTAATCTTTTCCATGGAACTTATCTAGTTAAGTATTTTTATATTTATTTGTTTCTTTACTAGTCAAAGGTATTGATGAAGCTTTTGCTGTCTTTAATATTTAGTCAGGAAACCAAGTTTCCGAGTCAGGAAACTAAGTTTCCTGACTCTAAGTTTCCTGACTCGGTTCCTTTTCCTGGACAAAGGCAGTTTTTACATTGAAAGTATTCCTGGCCAAGTATGGAAATGTATCTATGTTTCTTTCTGAAGCAGAGTCACTGAAGGAACCTTTGATGGAATTGTTAGTATCTATTGTCTTTGTATTAAATTACTATCCCATGTGCTTTTGACTGAGTGTGCTTTTTCTTTAAAATTGCATATTTCCTTAATAAGCTATGAGTTTTTATCTGAAAATCGACTTGTTTTTCTTCCTTACAGAAAATACCTTCAGCTTTGTGGGTCTGTGTTTAAGCGTTGCTTTCACAGTGGGCTAAGTTTACTGTTTTTGAGAAAAAATGGGGGAAAATGTTTGACTTTAAACTCGAGTGACACAAGTCCTAAATTAAAATTCTTTTCCTGCACTCATTTCTACCCAAACCCATCATGCTATGACATTACATGATTGTGAATTGTGAAAAATTAATCTTTAACATAACATCTATATTGCATTATGACTTGCCCCAGTTTTTGGCAGTATTCTTGACACGCATTTCACTGTGATGGGATGTCTGTCTATCCTTTCTGAAACTCACTAAAACTAAGTTCTTCTCTGAGAGAAATGTGGGTTCAGTCTCTGTAGCCTTTTGGCGAAATTACAGCCTCCATTGCCTATCAGATGCAATCTGTAGATCTGCTGCAGACTCAAGAGAAACTCACAGCAGAGGCAGCCTTAATGGTTCTCGGTATATGTGAAAGGAAATTGAGACTCTTGTCAGGCTATCAAAGAGCAAAGAGACACAAATAAAAGGCTGTGACAAAAGGAGAATTGGGGGGACAGATGGAGTGGGAAAAAGATGTGAAAATCATAGGGCCAGTTTCAGAAAAGAAGAGAAAAGGGTGGTGAGGGTAATAAAGAACAGAGTAGAGGGTGAGGAGACAGAGGAGAAACTTCTGCTGTCAGCATGGATATGATGGCAGGTGATGGAAAGATAATGAAAGAGGGAGGAGCTCGTCTAACCCTTCCTGACCTCCCGGATCCAGCTGCTGGGAATAGCTGAAGGAAGCAGGAGCAGCGGGAGAACCCGACGTGATGGGATATCCTGCTGCCCTGCCTCCTAACCCGTCTTCCTCTGACTGCTAATGTCTGTTCCCATCGTTTCACAGCCACCTCTGCAGGATGACTGCACTGGCAAACACACGCTCACAAACACCTCTTGGGATGACGCACACACTCACACACACACACGCACACGCGTCCAGATGGACGACCGCACTATGATGTACGCAGCCATTCGCACATACTGACAGCCAGGAAAAAAAGAAAAAAACTCACTCACACAAACACACCTCCACTTGACTCAACATTCGCAGCCAAGGACACTTTCGCTCAGGTCACTGCATTACGCAGGCCTCAATGACAGTGTTGAAACTGTAGAGCAGAGGACATGAGCAGGACACAGACAGTCTGCCAGGGATGGCAAGAGGAAGAACAATATTAGCGTGATGTGCAGAAATGTTTGCTTTGCTGAGCGCAAAGAGAGCCCTGGATCTCTTTCGGTGCTCGCTTCCAATCAAACATCCAAATAAGAGCTTATCGTTTAAAGTAGGTTTAAAGCCGGTGCATAATTGCCTTGAGATCCTAATAAATACCACTTTTTAATGACTTTTTCCAAATGCTAAAGAACTTCAAAAGGGTTTTATTTGTTATTACAACAGTAGTCGACTACTCTTGTCTATGTCCTGCCAGACAAAGTTCAGCAACTTGCGGCAAGCTTGACAAACACCCCTTCCTCCAACAACTCCTATCCATCACCCACGAAACATCAAAGCAGGAGCCAGAGAGAAACTTCAAGCCCCTTTTTGAAATTGCCCTCCTACCTCCATATCCAGTAATTACAGCTTACACGGGACATCAGCATTATAACTTGCCTAACCACTGTGTAATAATACCACAAAGTACTTCAAAGAGGCAACACTCATTTCTGGGGAAAAATAAAAACTCATGGATTATGCATAAGGGAGGATTGATTTAGCCTTCCAGAGCAGCTGGAAGCTCAACTGGACTGAGACCCTGAAAAAATAAATAAATAAATAAAACTTGATAATAGAGATTTATGCTGGTGTAATTTCAGTGTTGGGCATGAAAGGGTCCAGCAGTGAGAGCTGTTTTCACCAGGCTGTGTTTTCGCATTAAAAATGTGGAGCCCATTTCTCATGCCACAATAGGATTATGCAGCAGCCAAGAGTGAATTTAGATTGCGTGGTTAAATTTTGGAGCCTCCACAGTTTGGGGAGAAAAACCAGACAAGAACCAGAAATGCGATGTTTCATGTGCTTCAATACTGCCCTCTTGTGTTTATTTTACGCACATTTCAACCAATTAGATTTAAATTTACCATGTTCAGGATCAGGTGGCTATTAAAAAAAAAGTACAGCCACTGTAAAAAAACAAAAAAACTCTGTAGCCAGGTACTAGTAAATTATTGCAATTGCTTAACTCATCATTTATTGAACAAACCAAATAAATAAGTTTTTTTTTTTTTTTTTTACAGATTGCACATCAGGAGACTCTAGATGAGCCTGGCAAGAATTTTAAAAGGAAAAAAAATGTGAGTAAAGGCCTATGGGAAGCCATTTTTGCTACCCATTAAATTGGGAAGGGTTACAAGGTCATTTCCAAACAACTTAAAGTGCACATTTATACAAAAATGTGACTGTTCACTTGTAGAGAAAAATAGCTGTTAAGCCCGCTGCCAATCTTCTCATTGGTGGGCAAACCAGAACATTCACCCCAAGGTCAAACACACAGAGTAATTGCTAAGAAACCAGGAGACATTTAAAATTTAAGACTCTCCAGGTCTCAGTGTGTTAAATATTAAAGTTCATGTTTCTGCTGTTAGAAAAAGACAAAACAAGCATTGGTAGAAAAATCCATCCATTTTCTTTACACTCTTGTCCCTTAGTGGGGTCAGGAGGGGGGCTGGTGCCTATCTCCAGCTAACGTTCCGGGCGAGAGGCGGGGTCACCTGGACAGGTCGCCAATCTGTCGCAGGGCTGGTAGAAAAATATTTTCTCTAAAATAAAATGGCAACAAAATAATCCACAAGATATTTGGGACAACTGGGACAATGCATAGAGCTACATCTATCAAAGAAAACTGAAATATAAGCTGCATGTTGATTGAGGCATAATGAGGGGTTCAAATAGATGCTTCACCTCCTATTTAAATGGCTTCTTCACTTGTTTTATCACATGGGTTAGAAGTATCATGCTTATAAATTGTAGCCACAACAATCACACTAAGAGGGTTGTGAAGGTCACTAATGGGGCCATTAAGACCACATCCATCATTTGCCCTGTCTTCCCTGTCCAGAATGGTCACATTGCTGTCTTCAACAAAGTGTTTCTTGTCCTTGAGATGTAGATGAGCTGCCTTTTGTTATAAAGGGTCATTCTTCTGTGTAGCTGCTATTTTGTTTTTCCATTATAGAGGTCTAAATATTTCTCACTGCACTAGTATCCATATCGCTGAGCTTGAGTTTGTCCAGGATGTCTAAGAATCATCATATCATTTGGACTTTTTGAAATAATAGCACCTTGAAGTTACTTAGTTGATCATGGACTTATTTGTTTTTGTACCAACTCTTGTGAAAAACAGGAACATCCCAGACAAGTGACAGGAAAATCTGTAAAAGAAGGTTGAACTTTTTAAGACATGCAAAACATACAGATCTATGTAAACGCACCGTTCCCATTGACAAACATGGAAGTGGGGATGGTCAAACTTTATCGGAATATGGAACGGGCTAGATATCACAAAAAGGAAGAAAAGCCGTTTTAGGTTGCAAAAGACTTGAGTCTTGGGCTAAGGTTCACCTTCCAGCAGGACAACAGTAGTAAACATACAGACATTTATAATGGAGTGATAGAGGAATGTATATCTGTCCAATCATAGGACCTAAGTTGAAAATGAATGCTTCCCATTCAGTTTGACTGAGCACGAGCTGTCATGCAAAGAAAAAATTATAACGTTTCAGTCTCCACTTGTCCAAAGGCTAAACTTTCCTTAGCCATCATTACATGTAATTAACTTTAATAAAAATAAGTAATGTAGATGATTTTTCTTTCCTTTAAATGTACTGAAGGTAATCTAACATGTGCTTGTAAATCAATCTAAACTGAGTGATTTCTTTTTGTTTGTGTCAGTCCTTAAAGAATGCATGCTGTCAAAAGACTCCCAGTTTCAAAAACACAGCAGTGCATAAAAAAAGTGACATCTGTCAAGGCTGTTCCTATTCTGTTCTCTCTGTGAATGTCATTTAAAGTCAAACCCACTGAAAGAGAGCTGAGTAGGTGAAAATCGATAGTGCGACATTACAACATCAAGATGGATGGTGTGTGTGTGTGTGTGTGTGCGTGTGTATGCATGTTTGCAAGTCTTTTAGGGAAGTGCAAATTATGTCTGCTTTTACACGCCTAGCACCCCTATGCTATAAGTAATTGGCAATGTTATACTAAACATGATCAATATCATGAGGCAGCTTGACATTTAGCACAGTTAGGCAGGGAAGGAACATGTTTAGCGATGTTGTGTGACCTACTTTCTTCCTGGGAAGTCAACATTTTCATCGTCACTGCATGTCACCAGCCTTCCACCATGTCACCAACATGTCAGCGACTTTAATTAGTCATGAAGAGTGCCTGTTCTATTTATCTGTACATGATTTAATTCAGCTTGACGCCTACAACCCCTCATTTTACTCCACATGTAAGGAGGTTTCCACAATAAATTGGAGAGTAGCAGCGTGTCCATTAAAAAAAAGCGTTTTAGAGACATCTTCCTGCAAATGGACAACTATCGCCATTTAGACCAAAGCAGGATTGTTATTGTTAAGTAGAAATGCATGCATAATTTAATGACTTTTGTTCTGTTTGAATAATTTTAACTGGTGAATGTAATCTAAAATTAAATGTATGAAGCAACAGTGACACCTCGTGGTAGTTTGTGATGGCTGCAAGATCATTAAAAGCCAATTAAATCTTAATCTCATGTCAGGTAAAAGGAAGGTCCAAACTATACACTTAAACTCGCATTTATGGATTAATATAAACCACTGCAATGATCCAGTAAAATAAAGGATAGTTTTTGACCTTCTACTGTACCTTGACTGTGAACTAGGGGTTGAACGACTACATATTTTTTAAGGTCGACTACATCATGATAATAGTCGAGTCGATGTCGACTAGTCGCGATGACGTCATAGTGACGTAAGGGCAAAAAACCTTCACAACTACTTGGAGGCTTTATTGGCTATTTTCACGGCAAATACTGACCCCTACACCCCCTCCCCTTCTCCCGCTTTTACTAAGTCTATTATGCAGAATTAAAAGAGCAATAAACACATCATTCTTCGTGAGCAACGGAGAAAAGTTTGTTGCACAAAGTCGGGTCTGACTTTTTTTTCCCTAAACACCGGCTCATACTGATGATCTCTGGATAGCTACTCGTATAGGAGTCAAATTATCACTGACCAATGGTGCTTTTGGAACATCACAAGCCAAACTTATTATGAACGGATTGCGTTTGGTTACAGTTGAATTCAACGAAACCACCTGCTACTTTCCCGAAGCGGCTCTCTGAACCGACATGCAGTCGCCTCTATCAGACCCTCAGGATGAAGCTTGGACTTAGTTTCCAGATGTAGTCAAACCATAAGAGCGTAAAGCTGCCAGGTTAAAAACCTCAATACGCAGGGTGACGCTGATCAGTTGGGGGGATAAAAATCCCCGACGTCATGACGCGTTGTCGCACATTACTCCGGTAGTTATTTATTTATCTTTTTTGTTTGTTTGGTTTTTATTTAAGGATTTTTTAGGCACTGGTTTATTTGACAGCAATCTGACTGTAAGGGGGCAGAGAGAGCGGAGCGGGGGGAGAGAGGCCTGGGCCCAGCGAATGGAGGACGGGAGTCGGACTCCTGACTACCGCGGGCTAAAGTCTCTCTATGCGCGGCGCCGCGCAACGCCCCTATTGCGGGAGCCTATGCTGAAATTTACAGTTTGTCTTTGTTAAATTATTTACATTTTTTTTTTACAATTTGAGCTTTCTGACGAACTCACCTATCCCACCTTCTTTCATTTCCTTGGAAAAATCTGTTTTGTCATCTGATTGCGACTAGTCGACTGGCCCAGAAAAAAGTCATTGCAGAGAAAAGAATCGACTAGTCGACTAGTCGGTGCAACCCCTACTGTGAACATATTTATCCAAGTAATAACTTGGAAACAAATAACCAGGATAACTAGAAAAACTAAAAAAAAAACACGTTTATCAAGAAACACCATACAATCCATGAAATGTTTGCTGAGATCTCTTCTTGCTCACCTGTCTCCCTCTTGCTTTCAGCTACTGATCTGATAGATAAATTTAGCAATAAAGTTCTTGCTATTAATACCATTGCTCCCACTAAGAAGAAAATGATCTCTGTTAAAAAAAAAAAACTTACATGGAGGAAAATAGTGGAAAATTACAGGTTCATTATGACATCTATAAAGAAAGACTGAGCATATGTTTTTGACAAAAACAACAATAATGCACAGACTTTGTTCTCTATTGTTGAGGAGCTAACGGTTCCCCCTGAATCAATGGACCCCGAATTTCCGTCCAATCATGTTTCTCTCTGTACTGACAAAATCCAGAAAATTAGACACTCAGTCAGTGTTTCAGTGCCAGATGCAGGAGATGTGTTGCCTCTGTGTCCACAGAGAGAAACTGTGACACAGTTTTGTCATTGTAACAAACGAGGACCTGGATGATTTCATGCATCCCTTCAATTCCCTTCACTTACAGCCTTGACACTCTGGAAACAGAGTAGAGGTTTTGCACATTGTAAATATGTCATTGCTTTCAGCTTTCCTCAGTGCCTACAAACAGATGTGATTAAGCCATTTTTAAAAAGAAATAGTAGACAGGTATAACAGCTATAGGTCTGTAAACCTCTTTGTCAGTAATGTCATAGAAAAATAGTTCCCCCAGGTTAAATGTTGGGGCCTATATTTTGAACTTGCTCAAAATGTGTGCATCAAAATGGACAGATAACGTAACCATCTTGCTAGGAGACTAATCCTCGTTTAAATTAAGGATTGGGTGTGCCATAATTTTCTTCAGTTTAAATGAAGATAAAACAGAAGTGGTAGTGCTTTGGGCTAAGGAGAAAGATTAAGAAGTTTGTTCTCAGCTTCCAGCGATAAAGTTAAAAATCAATAGTCAAGCTACACCAGGGGTGCTCAAGTCCAGTCCTCGAGAGCTACCATCCTGCAACTTTTAGAAATATCCTTACTCCAACAGACTGGGATCAGCTCTAAACAGGCCTGGTAACGAGCCATTCATTTGATTCAGGTGTGTTGGAGCAGGGACGCATCTGAAAGTTGCAGGATAGCTCTGGAGGACTGGACTTGAGCACCCCTGAGCTACACGATTAAAGTCAGAATTTAAGGCAAATGAGGGGGGAAAAAAATCGGAATTTTCTCTTTTTTCCCAGTGCTCGTACTCCTCTTCCGTATGATTTGAGCTATATTAATAGATCATATGAAATTTCAAATAAAATTCAAGGCGGTTTAGCTGGAAATTCAGCGTGTCATGAATCGTCTTTTTTCTGGATGCAATACCGCAACTACAAAGCCCATGGTGCACTGCGGCGACTCAGCCGTTATCATGACACATCTTCAACCTAAGGAAAAGCTTCCTCTCTGTATGAGCGTTTTATTTGTTAACCTTGGAGTAAGGGTGACCCCGTTTGTCGCTGTTTGAGAAGTAAGCAGCTCCTTGTCTTGTCAGGCGGATAGTGTCGACCAATTAATGTGTGTCATAAGTTATCTGGAGCTTCCTTAAACACGCTGGAGCTCGCTGAGAGAGAAAGCTTTACGAGCTAGTCGCAGCTAGCGCAGCTAAGTGAGGAGACCCGTAACGTCAGGGTGCTACATTCACCAAAAACAGCCGCTGACAGAAAGAAATGCTGACTTCACATCTATGGCGTTATGACGGAGAGTAAGAACAGAAGGTTCGTAGCGATTTTTTCATTATGTCTGAATCTCAGTGCGTCTTTAAAACAGTGGGTAATGAGCTAAACTTGACAGCTAAGTTAGCGTCATGTTATAACTGAGTGAAAATGAAAACATGGTTGCCTATTTGCTTTAAAGCAGGGAGATATGTTTGCATATTTTTGTTCATTTTTAAATGAAGACTGGTGACACTGTCGTGTATGGCGTTAGTTGTTCTGTTTAATGAGTTAGCTTGTGAAACGTTATCACGTGAGATAGCACAACACAGGAAGCTCCTAGTCAACTCGTTTCATTATCACTGCTGCATTTTACCAAATATTTCCTTGCTTACAGAGCTGCTCATTGCATAAGTATAAATATCTTTTTTGTACAGTTAAAGTGGCACTTCTGTTATAAGTTACCTCAATTCGTGCTAGCAAATTAACATTATTTCTGTACTCGGTATTCTGTTATGCATCAGTGTTTCTAGAAAGCTTGTAAAGGTTTTTGTAACCCCAAGTAGTGTAAACGGGCTGTATCCTGACGTGGCATGGTCGGCTTATTGGCTCTTTTATACCTGCTTGGTAGTTTGTTTGTTTGTTTATTTATTTATTTATTTATTTATTTATTTATTTATTTATTTATTTATTTATTTATTTTTCTCAACCCAATATACCCTTGTTGCACTGGACTTCGTCTCTGCAGCATGCAGTAGACTGAATATTCATGATTGAAGTCCTTTATCTGTTTTATTACTTCATTATCAGTTAATAAGTTGACCTATATTTGCTTTAGTAATTTTATCAAAGATGAGCCATTATCTAAATTATCTAAAAAACGCTTGATTTTAGATTCAACCTGTCGAACAGCATTCTTGCACCATTTTCACATTTTTTAGCCTTGGTTATTCGTAATCCATTAACAGATGTGGGTATTTAGTAGTTAGAAAGCCTTAGGCACATTTTAAGAGGTTGACTCAGTTTTTAAGGTGTTTGTCATTTGATTATGCATGTTGTGAAAATGGGTTTATTTTAAAGTGCTTTAAACGTGGTATGTTCAGGTAGTGTATGACACACTAAAAATAATTAGAAGCAGGTGAATTCAGCATCCTGCTATGGGGATGCTGCCACCATGGAAGCTGGTTAAGTTAAAAGAAAAATGGATGGAGCTAAATATAGGGGAATCCTTGAAGAAATCTTGTTGGAGACTCTAAAAGACTTGAGATTTGGATTAAATTGTATCTTTTAACAGCACAGTGACCCTGTAAATCTACAACCAGAGCAACAATGGTTATAGCGTACAATTTAGATCAAATTGTACGCTATAACAATTTGCGTACAATTGTTATAGCAATAATTGTACGCAATTGTTATTGTACTTTGACAATTTTGGCACTTTGACTTGTAGAATAACCAAGTCAAAGTGCCAATTAAGAATCTTTGGTAAGCATAGAAAATTGCTTGTTCAGACATCCAGTCGTTCTCAGCTGGAGTTGCTTTGGAGAGAAGAAAATGCTAAAAAATTTCTGACTCTTAAGGTGAAAAGCTGGTAAAGACGAAATACTCACAGCAGAAATTGTTTCTGCAAAGTCTTGACTCCAGGGCTGAATGCAAATGCACCACACATCTTGTGTGGAACCATGGGTCCCCCCTTCACAATTATGAGCTATATTGTATTGGACTATATTACATAAATACTCTGCAACTGTGTAGCTGTGATGTAAAAAAAAAAAAAACACGAAAAAGTTAGTCTTATGAGTGCTTTTGAAGGGACTGTATGTACTGAAGCCTGTTCTGATGACTACGAACAGTTCTCGTCTCTGTGTAATTTATCACTTGCACAGCATCAGCTATTGGCATCACCTTGTTCAATCACCTTCTGAAGCTTTGTGAAAGCTCTCCTTTAGTTTCACCCCTCCAGCTTTGGTCAATCAGGTTTATATGCAGGCCCACCACTTTCTCACTAATCAAGCTGGCTGCATACTTGAAGCAAAATATCCCTTGATCATAACCTCTAACAGCATTGCATGTGTCAGAGATATGCAGTTGAATTAATGGGGTAAAATGGGAAGCTTTGATCTACTGTTCAGCTGTGTGATTACTTGAAAGTTTGCTTCTCTTATTTTGAGAGGATAAAAGGACAAATGAACATTTAGAAAAGAGTAAATCTTTAACAGATGTAGATAAATTGTAAGTTCAAGAATGTCTTTTTTTTTTGGTAATTAATTGCTTTGCAGCTCATTTTGTCTATTCCATATAATAGTACTTATAAAAATGTTTGGAAATCATTATGTGTGACACATTTCTATTCATATGTCTATGTAAACCAAATTGTTGTTGAACGTATTTATTCTGTGTCTACATCCTTTTTTTTCTTGTCCTCACAGCAGGTCTGCAGGAATACCGGCGTGAGTTTACAGGCCACAGGCAAGGATGAGCGGATCCCTCCCATGGTTTCCCATGAATCTCGCCTGGAGTCGGAGTGTGTTGTGAAAGGAGAGCAGTGGGAAGACCGCACGTGGACGATCAGCAGCAGTCATGAATCTCCATCAAGTCCTTACAGGGGCCGTTAACCCCGGAGACAATTGCTTCTCTGTCGGGAGTGTCAACAATGTGCCTTTCACGGTAAGATATGTCAAGCTCTGGAAATATTTCCCTTTCAGCATTTAGATGCTCTAATTCTCAGAGGAGGTGCTAAAGTGATCAGTTAGGAAGCCAAATGCAACTTTCAATCTATGGGGAAAAAAATAAGAAAAATAATCCTGTTGGGCTTTAGTTTTAGCATCTAGAAATGTTTTTTTGTTTGGTTATGGTATTTTTATGGATGATCTGAGTGTAAATATTGCCAGATAATGACAGTGTTCAAACAGTACTTAATTTCTAAGAGAATGAACAGCGGCCTGAGATCCATCTGTAAGAGGCTCTGTCACTGAATCACAGGTCATGTGAGAATCTCCTTTTGAGAATCACAGAAATAGAGCAACTAAATCCAAGTGACGGACAATATTTTCCTGTGTGCAACCACAAATGCAGGTCAACTGACCCTTCATACAGCTCTGGGTATATTTGAGTGTCCTGATTACCCTCGTCTCCTTTTGTTATCTCTGTATAGGCTTATGCGTCAGGTTGTGATGTGGTGGTTTTAGGAAGTAATTTTGAGCGGCTGCAGATCATCCCGGGGGCCAAACATGGGAATATCCAGGTCGGTTGTGTCAACTGCTCACAACGAGGTGGACTGGTAAGAATTCAAAGGACATACAAAAAGCAATGTTTTTGTTGTTGAAACGGATATGTACAAGTTTTTTTTTTAAATATGCTTTGATATTAGTTGGTTATAAATTTATTAAATTTGCACATTTGATTAAAAATTTCATGTGTCCAGTGATTGGTCAATGATTTGTGCTTACAAGATCGTATTTGCATGATGCAATTTTTTATATCTTTTTACTGATTTAAAATTTTTATAACAGATTCATTGCTTCGAGTTGGCCAATAAGCAGCATTTTCAAATATCAGAATTTTAAAATTTTATTTTACATCAGTTTGCGTTTTTTTTTTTACACATGTGTTCCCTGGCCTCTAACAGGTGTGCTCTGCTCACAAGAGGTTACGTCAACCGTGAAAACTCAAACATCCTGTTTCATCGAGGTTAACTTACCGCTACTGCCCTGGAGCTAGTGTTGATTTAAAACTGGTCTAGTTCTTCTTCTTCTTCTTTTTTTGATAGACATATGTAAATAAAAATATGTTTTTGTCACATTTGTATGAACTTCATGGGACTCTGGCACTTATTTTATTCCACTCGAAGCACTGAACAGATTGAATATTGTCAGATTTGTTCCCATTTGGGAAAAACTGAAATGTTTCCTTGTTTCAGTTTCCAAAATATACAAATTTAATATTGTTTCTTTTTAGACTTTAACAATTATTCTGTCTTCAGTTTACTAGTCAAATTTATAAATTATGAAAATGACAGTTAGTTGCAGGATCATGCATACCTAATCAACTTGTGCTTAACTGAGCTCAGACTAATTCAGTACATTTATTTAGCAACAACTCGCATCTGTAATTAGGATTTCTTTCATGTTGAAAAATAAAGCTGAGAGGCAGGTTTTCTTTCCCCTTGCCCCTCCTTATGAGTTTGTTGGTAAGATCAGTCTCAGAGCGATCATGCGTATCTGATGATGCCAATTTGGGTTAAATGTCTGAAAACAAAATATATATATATTTTTATACGCCAACTGGATCAGTTCAGTTCAGCACATTAGTTGGAAGCTTTGTTGTTCTCTTACATGTTGACAGCATGTGTTTGCTATAAATGCTTCTGTTGGCATCATCAAAGGGTGGCTTAATTAACTTTAGCATTTTCTCCAGTAACTGAGAATAGGGAAAGAAATACACTGACTAGCTGTAAAGTATTAAATTTCTCAAGCTGGATTTAAGTGCTCAAAACTGCAAGAGACTAAATGTGTTGTTTGAAGATTTTAATTTAGAAAAACTAAATATTTTTCAACTTTTTTGTTGTTTTGTTGAAGTTGGTGCATACAGATCTTTTTTAGCTAGCTTAACTTGTTGCAAATCTTTAAATAAATTTCTTCTTTGACAATCAGACAGTCTGACATGAGTTTTTGGTATTTCATAAAATAAACTATTCTGAGACTTTTCTCACCTCTCAGGAAATTTTTTAAACCTGCCTTGAGAGTTTTTTGGCCTAAAACCTATTTGTAGGACAGTCATGCTAACGGCTGTTAAGATGACGGGCGTCATTAATCCATCTACTCATCCTGAAAGACGTTTAGCTTGTTTTTGCTTGAGGGAGCCTTTGTATCAAATCCAATATGTGAGGTGTCACAGTCACATGTTTCAATGTGTGAATGGTTGTGAAACTGCTGAGGAGAAAAGTAAAGAGTAAAACCTCCTCTGGGAAATGTTTTCCTTTTCTGATTGCTTCCTCCACTTGTCTTTTGAACCACATGTTTCTTCTGTGCCTAAAATAAGTGCACTATTGTCCTCTAAGCCCCCTCTGTCCTGGAGATGTAGATGGACAGATGCATCTGGACATGAGGAGTTGGCTCTTCTGTGTTGTACCATGTGTTTGTGTAGCTGCTATTTCATTTTGATCAACTTGGAAAGGTCTGAACACACCTCACTGCACTGAGCTGCACATAACTCTGCTAAATGTGTGTGTTGGCCTGATTTTATTCAGAATTTGTCACAGGAATCTGAGATTATATTAATATATGATTCTGTCTTGCTTATGTATGAGTTCAAAGTATTTCCCAAATTACATGCATCGAGGTATATTTAAAATTTAAAAAGTTTTTGTTTCAAAACAAATAAAATTTTCTGTCACAGAGTTCTTCAAGTCACCAGAATAGTTGACTGGAGAGGCAACGGGCAGTTAAATTTTTCTGGTCAGCAAGAGGATGTATAGTGGATTGCATTGATCATCCTTTACTTTTAAGATTCATACATCTTGCAATCATCTGTATAGTTCCCACATGAAAAATGGGTCGAAATAGACTCTGTGAGGGTTATAGCGGTTTGTGGAACTGGTGTGACGGAGTGAAATGATGCACAGTGGGATAGTGTGAAAGGGATCAGTAAATTTGAGGTTGTGGCTTTACTGTGGAAAGTAGCTTCTACTCCAGCTGCAGTCCAAGTCTCCAAAATTATTAACTTAGTTTCACACTTATCTCATAGCAGCCATTATCCCTGTTGCTTGTGCACATTTTTCTACCAATTTTTCCCTCCAACTGAACCTTCTACAACTATTCTTGTATATAACACTCTGTAGAAAAGCTTTACATTCCTTTCTATTCAATTTTTTTGGGGGAAACTGAATTTTTGGGTTTTTATTCATTTGAAACCAATAAACGCCCCAAATATGTTCTGATCTATTATAATAGTACACTTGTACACTTTTGTTGCCTTGGTGCTGAATTGTTCTCTATAAATACTGGTGTCTTTTACCTGGCCTACTAAATACAGACTGGTTGTTGGATAAAGGTACACATACTCAGAATGCTGATTCCCTGAATTTCTTCAAGGCATGACAGAGCGGCCCATCCTTAATTCTTGGACAGCATTCTTGGTTCCTTTTTATTGAGTAATGCAGGTGTTGTCACTTTAAAGGGCAAATCTGAGATTATACTGAAGATATTAAGCAATAAATGATCTGTAGTGTGGATCTTTTAATTGTGGATGGTAGGTGGGTTAAACAGCAGACCAGCCTGATGAGATTTCAGATTAATAAAAGCTGCTGGGTCATGCTTTTGCTGTTCTGCTCGTGATGTGTAATTCAATTATCTTGGGTCAGAAGTAACCACACATGCCTCCACAATGGTCTAGCGTCTGTTTAGGAATGCAAGAAAGTTGGCAGGATTGCCAGTTGACCTTTGCCATCCTCTGCCCACTTTATAGAGCATATCTGCATTATTACATCAAAAGTACTCACACTTTATCTATGATAGACTACATTTTGTTGGCATCACTGACCTCTGTATGCGCTCCAAATGATTTCTGTTTAATTATTATTCGATATAGTTAAAGAAGAGACTTTCCTAATTGCTTTTGTTCAGGTCTCATTTATCTAAATCAGCATAAAGGTAGAATATTAAAGCAACATTGCAAAGATGTGGAAATAAATCTGCTTTTAAAAGCTGTAAAAACGTGTTCCAGCGATGGTGCCATTACAAAAGCATCTACTTATTATTGTTTTTTAAGTTTTGCACTACATTGCTATTTTAATATTGAACCTAAAAAATGAATAACAAACAGTCCTAAGTAAAGTTATTACATAGCAACACACAGGAAATATACTTAATACGAATCTTCTCATGCTCTTTTAAAGCTGCAGTTGTAAAAAATTAGACTTTCCGCTTGAATGTGACTGTTTTAATTTTTAAAACAACATGGATGACTTTAAACAAAGAGCTTTCATTTTTCTTTATCCAGTCTGTTGTCTGTCTAGAAGGATTCCCGTGTGACTGAGCTTTAGCACATGATCGCTTGTATACTTCCTAGCATCCACAATCACACACGAGTGCTTCACTCATTTTTTCTGGCTTTCAGCACGCCATTTACATTTTGCAAATTTTCATTGCAAAATTAGTATGTGTTGCATTAGTGATTTTAGATAGTTACATAATTGAACAACATTGCCACAAAGCAGGGTTTCCACCAGAAAACTTGCCACGCCCGGTTGTCAGGCTTTTGTATTAAAATATGTTAATTTGACAGGAAATGTAAAAATATTACTGGGTAAAGGTATCTAGCTTGAAAGATATCTGCAATTTTATTTTGTTCTTTGCTTTTAGAGTAATGGCTTCCTCCTCACTGAGGGAATTTTCATCCCATGTTGGTACAGGACACTGGGAATTGTTCCCAAGCATGAACCAGACTTGCAGCTCCACATTTCTCTACCTGATATCTTGACAGATTTTTTTTTTTCTTTCCTTTTCTATTGTCGAACAAGAAAGCAGTATTTTCCAGGTGTGGCCTTATAATGCATCCACAGGTGTGCCTCCAGTTAACTCAGACCTATCAGTTAACCAAACAAAGGTTTCCAAAGCCAGGACATCATTTCTTGTGCTGTCTCTTGTTGTTTAAAGAGACAGTAATCATTCTGTATGTCAAAGTTCTGATCTTGGAGATGGTAATGAATTAATTTCTTATACATTCTCTCTCTTGCATAATTGTAGTTTTAAGCAATCAGATCATTTTGGTAATTCTAACTGACCTAAAACAAGAAATGTTTGGTCCAATTTAACTTCTAACAGTAAGAAGAAAATATTTTTATGTGGTACATGTAAACTTCTGGTTTCAACAGTTTTCACTTTAATCACTCAGTTTCAGTCAGAAGAAAGTCTAATATTATGTTGCTCTCCCTTTTTCTGACAGATTGCAGCTTCCTATGGAAGCATTGTTTGTGTCTTTGAGCCAGTTCAACTCCCAGATCAAAAGTGCACATTATCTGTAAGTAGTTTGTGATGTTTTCTATTCCTTTCCACTCATGCTTGTGTTCAGATGATTTTAAAAAAATGGATTAAATTTGATAGATATTGGAAGTTGATCAGAGGAATGTTCCTCCAATGTGCATTAATTCAGATATTATTTGATTTTTATTTACAATGCTCCATAATCATGTGTGAATATCTCTTCAGTCAGAGCGACTGAGCTCATAGTTACCATGAAAAGCATTAAGAAATGAAGTGACGTTGGGCACATTCAGTGCCTTCACAGAGGTTCTATGGTTTTATGTCATCATACATGCAGTTTGATCACATGTGACTCTCAGGACTCGGTTAGTTTTTGTTCAGCTTTTTGCACGTCTGAAGTAGCTGAAAAAAGGGAAGGAACTCATTTTTAATCACTTTCTGTTTGTAATGTGAATGTCTTACTACACTTATTGTTCTTATCCTTTGTGCAGAAACTAAGCTGCCAATGGCAGAAGACTGGTCAGTTTGTTTTGGAGTCGATGGTACGGAACCTGGCTTGGCATCCCACAGGTACTTTCACACATCTATCAGTCATAATGTTAGAATTTAGGGCAAGTTTCATAAAAATTTTAAATCAACTATTTAAGTCTTATTTGCAACTTGCAGATATTTATTTTTATTAAGAACCAAAACTGAGAAAATATATTCCTAAAAATTTGGATATTTATGGCTTACAGCAAAAAATAAGCCAGGAAATTACCTTTGGTACCGTGGCAGGCGCCAACCCATGTTGGAAAATAAAATCAGCATCTTTATAAAGGTTGTTTTTTTTTTTAAAAATTTACTGATAGATGGCTGTACTTTCATCTGAAACGAGTTCTTTGAAGCACTGAAGGCTACATTTGTCCTTGTTGCTTGTGCACATTTTTCTACCACACTTTTCCTCCCACTAAACTTTCCACTAATATTCTTGGATATAGCAGCCTTTGACAGCCAGCTTCTGTACCAGGAAGCTAACTTACCCTCTTTGTGGATGGATTCAGTGACTTGACTCAATACAGCAGTCATGTCAGCAGATATTATTTCAGCATTGAAGCTTGTCTGGGTTTTCTTTAGCTGTAAGCCACAAATATCCAGTTTAGCAGAATATAAATGGTTGAAACATATTCTGTTTTGTAAAGAATCCATATATAAAATTTACCTTTTGAACTGTAAAGAAATCAACTACTTCGTAATATTCAAATTTATTGGGATGCACCTGCTACAGGTTACAGATAAATTCATGTTGGAATGAACATGGATGGTAACTGTACTGAAAGAGGATCTACTTTACGTGTGCAGGTGGTACTCTGTTAACTGGCTCCAGTAGCCTTCAGTTGTGGTCCAATGCTGATGGGAAAGATGAAAGTGAAGAAAAGGGAAAACAGACAAAACCCACCAGACCAGACTCTAATTCTACCTGGAGATGCATCTGGCAGAGCAAGTAAGAAATGAGCAGAAAAATTATGTTGTTACAGAACTAATTACAGTTTCTAACCTTTAGCTGCTTTCATTCTGATGTACACTTTGTGATTTATTTTCTACATTCTTGTCATATGCTAGTTTATGCTTTTGAAAAACAAAAATCAATTTAGACTGATTTTATTTTGTTTTTCTTAAGGACTGCCTCTCCAGTCAGTTTTATAAAGTTCTCACCTGATGGACAGTTCTTTGCTACTGCAGGACAGGTATGTGTGTAAACGTACAAACTATTATTAAAGTTAATTGGCCTTAACTTTAATTGCAAAACCTTAGATTGATTGATGTGGGTGTTTTCAGGATGACTGTCTAGTGAAGGTTTGGTACAGCACAAACAAGTGGAAGTCATGTGTTGCGGAGCTGTTTACTCCTCCAGAGGCCAGTGTGACTGTGCAGGGAGAGCTGACCTTTTCCTTCATCTACTTGGCCCATCCTCGCTCCGTTACGGGGTTCTCCTGGAGGAAGACTAGCAAGTACATGCCACGGTACGAGGAAATAAGAAACATCCATCCATCCATTTTCTTTACACCCATGTCCCTTAGTGGGGTCGGGAGGGTTGCTGGTGCCCATCTCCAGCTCACGTTTCGGGCGAGGGGTCAAAACTGCTGGACAGGTCGCCAGTCTGTCGCAGGGCAGAAATAAGAAACATTGCACTTAAAAACAAAAATAAAAAAAATTCTCCAACTGTGTACCTGGATGACTCATAGGTTAAAGTAGGAAAACAAACTAAACCAGATAGCAGAACTCCTTCCTTGCTGTTATCTTTATTCTCATTTCCCTTTTTTCCTAACAGAGGGGCAGTGTGTAATGTTCTGCTCACCTGCTGTAAGGACAGCGTCTGCCGGCTGTGGGCAGAGACGCTGTTGCCAGGTGACAGCCTCATCTCCGGTTACCATAGCAGCCATCTTTTTGGCCCACAAGGGGAAACGGTCAACTCTGCTGGCTCCTCTTCGAAGCACACTTCCAATGGGAAATCAGCAGGAATGTCTTCACAAGAGGTATGTCATTCTAGACACTGGCAATGATAATATTGAAATTACAGCTGATATGGTAAATTTGTAATAGTTAAGAGAAATAAGTAACTTTGGAAAATAAATAGGAAAAGAGAAATCATGGTAGATGTGTTGTGGACTTCTGATGAGGGAATTCAGTAATCTGATTCAGATGTGCTAGAGAAGGGATGCAAGATGGAATAAAGTAATATGTCTTTATTAATTAAATATAAATTGTATATCTGTTGCTAATGTCTGAACTTATTCACCCAATAATTTATGGTTTATCTTAACAGTTAAGTTTCCAGGAATCATGGCATTCCTCATCTTACCGGGATATTCCTCAGCCGTCTCTGACTGGCTGCCTACCTCACGATCAGAACCAACACCATAACCACAGGAGGAGCAGCAACAGCGGGACGCCTCACGCCAACGCGCTCTGCCACTTCCACATTGCAGCCAGCATTAACCCAGCCACAGGTTTGAATCCAAAATATTTATTTGTTGTTGTTTTTTGTGAGTGTGAGGGTTCTTGCATAAACCAGCCAGAGAGACGCTGAATGGAATCCAAAAATAATCTTAATTTATTACAAAAAAGTTCAAAAATAATTAAACAATGAAGAACTGAGCCCAAAAACTGAGGTCAACATAACAAACTCCAACTCAGGTAGTAACACAAAGAACTCGAGCACAAAACTGACCTAACAAACAAGACATGAGGGGAGCTTAAATAGTGGCTGATCAGACCACAGCTGATACACAAGGGGTAATTTAAACATACAAAAACTTAAACAAATACTAATCAATACAACACCAAATCTTTAAATTTAACAAACATTGGACTGAAACTACCAAATAGAAGAGACATTAAAGAACTAGTCAAATTAAATTAAAGAAAACCAAATTTCCCCGTCCCCTGGCAAAGAAATGGAACGGCCCGCTGAGGAGGTTTGCCAGCCATATATGGATGTCAATTAGCTGGAGCTCTTCTGTGACCCTCCAGCAGCAGCTCCAAAGGAAACTGGTAACTCAAAACAAATAAATTTGTTGCTTTTAACAAAAATATAAAGAACCGACAAATAAAGTTAACTAAATGCGTGCACTTCAAATAGTTAACTAAAAAGTCAAGCTAATGAAAATTTTCAAAAATAAAAATCTAAACTATTCACCAATTAATGTCTAAATTAATAATAAGGATGAACAAAACAAACAGTTACCATTCAGGTCTGTGTGACAGTAGGGTCGGCTGTCACAGTGAGGCATTTAAAGTTGGACCATTGTTGAAAAGTTTTAAAATCACAATATCCTGGAAGTTAATATACAGTCGTATGCTTATTTATGTTACCATTGATGATTATGGCTTGCAGCTAGTTAAATTTACTTCCTTAGAAAATTTGAGTACTGCAGAAGATTTTTTTCAAAGAGGAATTTTTTAGAGGAATGTTATTTCATGACAATGACGTTGCCAGTCAGTTGTAGGGAAGACTGCTGACTTGATAGTTTTCCATGGAGGCTGAGCCAGAAGAGATTATAAACATCTGTCTTACCTGGACTGAGAAGAAAAAGACTGGACTGTTCCTCAGAGTTCCAGATGTCTCTTTTAAATAAAAAGTAAATGTTTAATTTTGTTTAGAAAAAAGGCTAAAGATTGTGGCAATGCAGACAAACTAGGAGATGCAATAAAAGCAACTTTGACTTCCTTAATACAAGCTGCTATCCTGCACTGATGCTGTAATTCATGTAAACTGAGTCCCAATCAAATATTGAGCTCATATACTCTACAGGAAGTGGATGAATTTTTCAGGAAGTCAACACTTCCGTATTAAAAATCCTTTTTTGTCTTTCACTGAATTTTAGGTTTTCTGTAGGCTAGAAACAGTAACAGAAATAAAAACTTGGAACATATCAGACTGTGTATGATAATTGCAAATTTATAATTTTCTTTTATTACTTCAACAAATTAACATTATTTTTTATTGAGTTATTAAATCACTCATTTCCCTGGTTCTGACTTTATAAAATACAGTCAAATAAGTCAGATGCAATATCTATGGATGTCTTGCTGCATACTAAAGTTTATTTTTATGTTGCTTCTGGCTGTTTATTCACCATCTCAGTGAGTTCTGTGCTGAGGGCAGCTCAGAGTAGCTGAGAGCATTTTGTTCCTTTCCTGTTTTTTGTGGAACAATCTAATTTGACCCGAGTCTGGGCAAAATCTTTTAGATTGCTTCTGCCTCAAGGCTGAGAAATGCTGTAGGAGTTTATTTGCATGCTTGAATTGTTAAACTGTAGAAAACCACAAACCATATTTGCATCTCTTTAAGGTAATCTGTTTGGACAGATTTAGTGTTTTTCAAATGTTAAATGTAACAATTTGTTTTTCCGCTCTAATCTGTTTTTCTCTAGACATTCCTCTACTGCCTTCCATCTCTGCTCTTAGTGCGGTGGACGACGAGGAACCCGGCGGTCTGTTTACCGTCCACTGGCTCAACAACAAAGAGCTTCACTTCACTTTAGCCATGGAAGTCTTCCTGCAGCAACTTGGAGGAAGTTTGGAACAGAGGAACGAATCCTCTAATGAAGGTTCAGTAAATTATTTCCAATCAGTAAAATATGTTGCATATTACAGTAAGGAGACTAGTTCACCAATGTCTGCATTCAATTTCAGAGCTTGATGATGAAGAAAACTCAGACGAAGAAGAGAACAGACCAAGTGACCACCAGGGCCCTGAAGGTGGGGAGCTTCCCGTAGCAGCTGTGGAGCATCAGGTGGACGTTTTGTTAGAGGAGTGGAATAAAGGGGCCGACATGCTGTTCAGTATTCACCCGCTGGACGGCTCTCTGTTGGTCTGGCATGTCGACTGGTTAGATGAATACCAGCCAGGCATGTTCAGGCAAACTCAGGTAAATCACTTAATTTTGTTTTATTACACGTTTGTTTTTTATGAGTCAGGTTTGCACCATTTTGTAGAGGTATTAATACTCCTTGACCTTTTACACATTTTGTCAAATTTCAACCACAAACTACAGGTTATTTTCACAAAGTTTTGTAGGTTGGACTAAATGCTCAAAGTGAACATTTGTTAGACTTATTTGGTGTTGCACACTAAACTGCTCAATTAGAAACTGCATTGACATCAAACTGTCCTGTATGCAACACCAAGCTGAGGAGGTTGAGAGCTGGTGCCACCTTGTAGACCTGAGTCATATTTCGAAGAGTGTTTGACAGAAGAGATTAAAACATGTAGAACCTTGCCCATTCTTCACAGTTAAAAAGCTTAACTGTACCAGATCGGGTTGAGCACTATTAATTTCTACGTCTTGCAAAAAAAAGTACATTTATGTAGCTTCCGTCAAATGGATATACTTTTATTTAAATCGGCTTCAGGTGCATGTTTCGGGTTAAATGTACTGAAATTATACAACCACACTGATCCACAGATCATTTAGCAACCTGGGTTTAAATGCCAGGAAATTATCAACAGGTAATGAGAACGCTTGAATTAAACCCACATCATGATTCTTCTACCACCATATTTTACTTTACTGATGTGCAGTGCCAATTTTCTGAGGCACACTGAATTTGTTAAATAGGTCAGAAAGTTAAATTAAGTTGTACCCAACTGAGAACACAATTTCTGTGGAATCTTTGTGGCTAACTGTAGTATTTCTAGTGGCATTCTTCCAACATTGGCTTTTATTATTGCAATTTCACATGGAGCAGATTTGTGGAGTGTATGTGCTGTTGAAAAAGGTTTACCATCACAGAATGTGGGGGAAAAACATGGAAATGTCTGCAAGGCTCCATTTGATAGACCTTTGATGCTGTTTTTGAGACTTTGAAGCCTATAAGGAAGATGGGCAATTGCCAGAGAAAAATTTCACTACCTAAATAAATTAAGAGTTTATCAACATTGGGGTTATTTATCCAGAAATTAAAATGAGTTGGCTTTTCTATTAATACTACTGATATCAACATAAATGAAGAAAATAAAAGGAAGCAAAAGAAGCAGCCAGTGTCCCTTGTGTCTTCATTATTACGAGTGGCTTTTTCTTTCATTTTGCCACTTTTTGCTGGAGAGAAGAATTTTTGCCTTTTTATTTTGTTTTAAGATAAAAGTTAATGATCCCATGTGTTATCTGTGAGCTGCCAGTGTCCCTAAAATTGATCCAGCTCTGGAGGAACTCTTTCCTCTGGTTGAAACAGATTTTCTTGCCTTATGATTCAAATTGAGCTTCAAGTTTTCCTCATTCCAGACTGCAATTCTTCTGTTTCTCTCCCAGGTGTCGTTTGTGTCCCGCATTCCAGTAGCGTTCCCTACAGGTGATGCAATCTCCCTGAGCCACAGTGTGGTCATGTATGCCTGCAACAAGAATGTGGATCTGGCCATTCAACATGGCAGACAGCGGCCGCCCGGGAGCTCCTTGTCTCAAACCAAATCTGCTCTGATAAGCTACGGGAGTCTTGGGAAAGCTGCCCCCAGCAGCAGCCTCAGATTAAGCATTTTCACCCCTAACGTCCTCATGATCTCCAAACACGACGACGGCTCGCTGAATCAGTGGGCGGTCAGTTTTGCGGAGGACTCTGCTTTCTCCACTGTGCTCAGCATCTCTCACAAATCACGCTACTGTGGTCACCGTTTCCACCTCAATGACTTGGCCTGTCACTCGCTGCTTCCTCTCCTCCTCACCACCTCGCACCACAACGCCTTGAGGACGCCAGAGGCAGACAGCCTTCTGGCTCCCGCAGAGGCCTACTCCACCAGTGTCCCGTCTTTCTCTCATGGGTCACGACCTTCCCGTGTGTCCCTTGGAGGGGTTTCCCAAGATCCCAATGCCATCTACAGCGAGCTGATTCTGTGGAGGGTGGACCCAGTCGGGCCGCTGTCTCTGTCAGGCGGGGTCTCAGAGCTGGCCAGGATCAATTCCCTCCATGCGTCAGCGTTTGCTAATGTAGCCTGGCTTCCCACACTCATTCCCAGCAGCTGCTTAGGTGAGATCTGATTCTCACCTCTCTTACAGATCACATTTATTGTAAACACAGCCTTTTTTTGGTTTGTGTTCAGTTCATTAATGAAAATTTTGAGTATCCATCTGGATTATAAGAGATCGATCTGTAAACATTAGGGTCATGTTGGTAACTTTTCAAAATGTTTGTGTCCATTTTACACTCATTTGTATAAATATTTTTGTAAAAGCAACAATTTTCACAAATGGAATCAAATTTAAACTTTTTTGTTCACTACTGTTCAAATGTGAAATGTCTTTAATATTTAAGTGTTAAGTTTATATTAATGTACTTTCTTTCCATCATCAGGTGTGTACTGTAACTCCCCCAGTGCTTGCTTTGTGGCGAGTGATGGCCAGTCACTCAGGCTCTATCAGGCTGTTATTGAGGCAAAGAAACTCCTGAGTGAACTCTCCAACCCTGAGATTTCTGTGAGTGATCCAAACTGAGGGTCGTCTGTCACCTGTCTGGTTGTGTAGATTAGGAATATCAAAACGACTCCAAAGTGATTCAAACCTGCATTTTTCCCTCAAATATGGACACGTTCTTATTTATATAAATGTATTTCAAAATCATTATTGACCGTTTTCAATTGGTTATATCGTATAATTTGTCAAGCCACACAAGGCTGGCTATGCTGGCTATATTTATCCTGTCAAGGATAAATCCAACCAAATTTTGAATCAGTTCTGTACTTTTGACCTTTTTTTGTTTTAAAACATGATAAAAAATCAAATTCTCTACAGAAAATGAAAAAAGATTTACTGCAAACAGAAGAAAAAATGCTTTTTTTTTTTCAATTGAAAGGAAATGTACCAAGTACAGTGATGTTTCTCAACTGTTCCACCCATAATTAGCACTGAAATAGGTCATTACTATAGTATTGATGTGTTTTGGTTAAACATGACAACTGCTGATTACAGATAAAAAATAATAATAATAATAATAATTCAGTCCTAATGTTACATTATATATTCAGGTTTCCTACACAATCTGGAGAAGTTGAAAACATAGATTTTCGTATTTACAGTTCTAGATAAGTTTATGAAAAGTGTGTGCATTCAACAAATCTCTTGTTTCCCCATGATTTATGTGTGTCAAGGTAGTTATTTCTATTCATTAATTTATTATTTAATTTCAGAAATATGTTGGGGAGGTGTTTAACATCATCAGCCATCAGTCCACGGCAAAACCAGGCTGCATCATTGAGCTGGATGCCATTACAGACTTTGTAAGTATACATGAGATCTTGTAAAACATTTAATTCTTCTCGCCACTGCTTTTTATCTTTTATATTCTCATTGAATTGCAAAGACTTATTGTTAGTCTTACACATCTACATAAAAGTAGAATGATTGTGTTTGTCTTGGTTGTAGATGCTTTAGAGCCGCAGCGTTCTGAAGTAGACAGGAGTCTGTTTAGAAACAGAAGGGGTGTAGAGAAAATCTTTCCTTATTCCCAAAGGCAGTTTGTTTGCGCTGTTAACACACACATACAGTCTTTCTGTGTGTGTCTCCATAAAGGTGCAGGAAAATATCAGATTTATTTTTGATAACACCTGCTGCTGTTTCTCAACAGCAGGGGAAGGAGATCCAGCTCCTGCACGTCTTTGAGGAGGATCTGATCCTTGGCAGTATGAAAACAGAAGACACACAAGATACTCCCCAGTCTCCTTCTACTGGCATGACATTTTAATTTGTTTTAAAGATCGGTCTTTTGTTAAAGTGGAACAACATCTTATCTGTTATTTGTGCCCATTTCCCAGCAGGCTGCAGTAAGCCAGCCTTCTCAGGACGTTTTTTTCTGGTGGTGGTGGAACTGACTCCTACTGGTCGCTCCTTGCTCCACATGTGGCATCTGCATCTGGCAGCTTGTCCTGTCACAATAGGTGGGCACTTTGAGAAAATAAACCTTTTTAACTGCTTTGTAAGGTTGTGAGGATGTAGATTAAGTTTTGTATCATTGCACTAAATCTAAAATTAGAGACGTTTGTGGCCTCAAAAGCCTCAATAATCGGTTGTTCTAAAGATTTAGATGGCAGTACCTCTATTTAGCACTAAAATTTGTTGTTTTCCCAATCTTTGGTAAACGTTTTAGCACCCTCTTCCTTTTTTATTAACTTTATTTCTTTAACAAGCTCAGTGAGTCTCCTGACTCAGCTTTCAGTTTAGATGGATGAAGATCTTCATTCAGGTCATTTTTAACTAGCTGTCCAGAAATGATCTAAGGACTGGATGCCTCAGTTGGAAGTAATTACAGATCCATAGAGTATCAAATCTATCATTTTAGATGAAAGTCATTACAAATACATTTTTTATTATTATTAAAAACAACTTTGTTGAGTTCTAGTCAGGATTTTGGTCACAACAAATCATGGAGTCTGTATTCATAAAGGTTTTAAATGACTGGAAAAGTGGGTAGGATTAGGGATTATTCTAAATTGGTCACAAATTGTAACATAGACCATATGGGGGGTTTCTCAAGGCTCCATTTTTATTAGATTTATTATTTAGGAGCTCCTCTGGCCTAAGTACTGCAATGTGTGCTGCGATATTTATGTTGATGACATACAACTTTTCTGTCACAGAAAAACAACACCAAGTCTTAATAATATGAACAAGTTGAGGAGTTATAGAGAAAGCTGCAGTAAACAGTAAAAGTCAAAGATTAATTTCACTTCAGTTTAACATCTCCAAGTCTAATTTTGATGTTCTTTTGTGTGATGCTTATATTTTATGAATGGAGCAACACTAATAAATGTGCCTCATCTTAAAATCAATTATAATTCTTTGTGCATTGTAAATAAACCAAAGAGGCTATTATTGCGATTTTAATCTTATTACCTGTTGTTTCCTTTCCCTTTTAGAGGAAGCTACAATTCACACAGAAATCAATGCAGCTTCTCCTATAACCGGCTCCCAGTTCGTCTTCGACATCCCCAGCTCTCCGGTACAGAAGAGTAAACCCTGCACTTCCAATTTACAGAGCGCCTGTCGTCTCAGCCTGACAACACACATGCTGTGCAGCCAAGAAATGGCTCTTCCGCAAGGGGTGGAAGTCATTAGCGTTACTCCTTCAGCAGGTGAGAAATAATGAGGACACACTATCATGTATGAGAGAAGAGATTTGAAGACACTAAAACTTTCATTAACATCTCTTTTCTTCATGTTTTAGTTTATTGATGTGGTTCTGTGAAAGAGGCTTTTATTAGTCTGGATTTTATTGGACTGATGGGAACAAGCAGGGCGGTTGTCAGACATGGGGGAAAAAAATCAAGTTACGTCAATTATGTTCACTGCCTCCACTGGCACTATTTTGGCTGTGATTCATAGGATCTTTGCCTAATAAAGTTCAGAAATAACAGGAAAAGGGAACTATTCAGAATTTTATATATATATATATATATATACATATATATATATATGTGTGTGTGTGTGTATAACAGAGCTCTAGGTTGTGTAGTGAGCTTTAAAGGTACCTCTACGAACTTAATATGCTTGTATAGATTTAACTTAATGAACCTCAAATTGGTTCTTATTTCATATCTGTATGGTTATGAGGAAATAAAACACTTTAATTTTAATTTCTGTTGTGTTAAGAGTAAGTTATCAATTAAATGAGGATTGGCTTTATTTAAGTGAAATGTATGCCTAGAAAATGTCATGTTTGGCAGATGTGGAGAAGATTTAAGCTTGTCCAACATGATACAATTTTAGGGAAAAAAGATTTTTCAAACTATTTTGACTAATTCAGCTAATGCTGTTATTTCCTCAGGTCATCTGAGTGCATCATGTTCTCTGCCGTCGGGCCGTGTGCCTTATCTCCTTGCTACTTCCTGTTCTGATGGAAAGGTGCGCTTCTGGAGGTGCACTGCTTTGAAAACGGACCCGTCCAGTGTACACAGCTTGGTGTATCAGTGGGAAGAGTGGCCCCTGCTGGTGGAGGAGACTCATCCGAGCAGCAGCGCCGTGAGCGTACCTGGTCGGCCCATCAAGGTCACCTGCTGTCACTCTGGACGGATTGCTGTCGCCTACAGGCAGACGACGAACCCACAACTGAACTCAGCACCTCATCTGAACACTCACAAACTGCTGCAGTCCCCTCCTGTCCTTGCATCCTCCCCCTTCTGCAGCATCACTCACATTACCCCGACCCTTACTCTACAGCCTTGTCAAAGTCTCGCGTTAAGCCCCAACTCAGCCAACACAAAGGAACCAGCAGTTCATATCAGCACCTTTCAGTGCGAGTCCACTGGCGGTTCACAGTGGATACTGGAGCAAACTATAGTCCTGGAAAGCACAGATCCCACAACTTTTTCTTCCACCAGCAATGGACGTGCCAATTTTCCAAATAGCACAGACTTCTCTATACTAAACGGAAACTGTCCTGGTTCTGCTAATAGGAGCCAGGTTCACTTGGACTGGGTTTCCCAAGAGGATGGGTCACACATACTGACTGTTGGCATTGGGACAAAGATTTATATGTATGGCCGTCTCTCTGGGAAGCCTCCAGACTTAGGCCTGTCTTCTGATACAAATAGAGACCAAAGTATGTCTCGTCTGGTTCTCCTTCGATCCGTTAATCTGGTTTCCTCTGTTGAAGGATCATTACCTATACCAGTTTCACTGTCCTGGGTTCGAGATGGGATCTTGGTAGTGGGCATGGACTGTGAGATGCACGTTTACTCCCAGTGGCAACCACCGGTTCCCCCCAAACCCAGCGTTACGGTCGTCCAAGACACAGATGTCAGCAGCAGCGTCTCCTCTATAGTCTCAGCTGTCAGACAGTGTCAAGAGGACGTTTTCACCACTGGTGCTCCCACAGCTTCTTTGACCCTACCCAAGCGATCCCTAACAAGATCAATGATGAGCCTGGCGCAGAAACTTAGTGGGAAGAAAACTGTTTATGACCTTCCTGTAGAGATGGAAGACTCCGGACTCTTTGAAGCGGCTCACCAACTGTCTCCTACTCTGCCTCAATACCATCCTGTTCAGTTACTGGAGCTTTTGGATCTGGGGAAGGTAAAAAAAAATCCTCTGATTCTGTTTTTAGTTGATTCTCTTTTATGGAGGAAATATTTCAAGGTAATGTTCTGTTACTACAGTGTTCATTCATCTGAAATTGTGCATTACAAGAAAACACTACTAATTTTCTAAAATTGTCTACACGTTTGTGAAAACATAATTGGTTCACATACTGTCCAAAATGACAAATTTTGGAGAGTAGAAGCGAAGCATTTTTGTTGAACCAAGTAGATGGCTGACAGATGAGATGGACAATTGTCAAACAAAATAAAGCTGGAAAGAAATGTAAAGAGGATCAGCTTTGACAAAAAAAAAAAATCATTTACATTTTAATAAAAAACTGCATGTTGGAAAGTATTTGGACCCTTTTCATTAAACATTAGATGAATCATTTTGTGGCTTTTTAGCAATAAAACCTTTGTTTTAATTGCAGCACAGCAAAGTTTTCATTGTTATTTTGCTAATGAGCTGTGAGGTTGTAAGCTCCACAGATCCTCCCATCAGCTTCAGGTCAGGGACCCGGCGGGGCCGTGCCAAAAGCATTATCACTTTCAGTCGGGAGAAACATATTGATAAAATTAAAACTTTAAACCCAAACACAGAATGGTTATCAAGAAGTTTTAGTGCATCTGCAAAACTTTAGATTCATCTGACAGGAGTTTTAAGCTAATTTATCTTTAATCACCATAAATGACAACAAAATACTAAAAACCAAAAGTTGAGCTGTCCCAATAAAATATTTAGAGAAAAATCCAACCCAGTGATTTCTCAAAATCAACACAAAACTTGGAGCTACTTACTTCTGCATTATTCTGAATACATAGTCAAACCCCCCTGCTTATATAACAGTTATGTATTTAAAAAACTGAATTGCAGCATAGTTAGTTGTTTACAGAACGGATTATTACAGCTCACTAACTCTATTTGTACACCTGATAATGTAATATGCCCAACATCACATGATGACCTAATTTTCCTGCACTACAAGGTCCTTTTAAATGAATGACTGTATCCAGCTTTATGTTTAGTCGAAAAGAAGAAAGCAATGATTTTCTGTTATGTTTTCACATCATTTACAAAAGATCAACATTTTCTCTTCCAGCATGATCTGTGGCAAACGAGATTCAACTCTTCAGAAGGCTAAAACAGAACAGCTTTGCTGAAAGTTCCCTGCTAACCTTTTGTGGTTCAGCTGAAGTTTATTTTTAAACATCCGATTCACAGTGAAAACTGCTGAGTCCTCTTTACCCAGAAACACCTGCAGATTAAACCAACACATCATCTGAGAGCTTAGCAATTAAACGAAAGCGTGCAAGATTTTCTGAGAGAAGTAGTAGTTCAGTTAAATGTGCTTAGAAAATGGAGCCAAGAAAGTAACCCAGCTTAACCCCTGTTAAACTATACTCTACTGATTGTCTGGCCTGAATGGTCGCTGTGAAATTAGTTTGAGGTGCAAAATTTGCTCCTGCAGCTCAAGTGGTTCCTGCAGAGGGCAGCCAGCTGCACAAGTCTTATAATTTTTGGCCCCCCTTTTATTACCACTCTGTAGAGTTCATGTTTATGCTTACAGTGGTTGTTAGCCATTTAGCAAAATTACTAAAACGAGTACCTTAGTCTAAGATGATGTTTGTAACATAATTTCTCTGTCTTCAGGTTCACCGTGCCAAAGCAATCCTCTCTCACTTGGTAAAATGCATTGCTGGGGAGATAGTGATACTCAAGGACAATGCCACCCATCCAGGGAAACGGGTGCGCTCTCGGACTATCAGTGTGGGAGGCAGCACAGCCAGGGACCAAAAGATATTCAACAAGTCAGAAAGCTCCAGCCCTGACTACACCGAGATAAGCTCCGTCCCTCCCCTGCCTCTGTACGCTCTGCTGGCAGCTGATGAGGATGCACCACATCTTGGTGAGTTTAAAACATGGAGGTTATTGGAAATGTGCCAAGTTGAAAATAAAGCAGTATTTAGTTTGGTAGATCTCCTCGAATGCAAACGAGTAAAAATATGACTGGAATTTTTTTCAGCATTAATCCAACGTTTTTGTTGAATTCTGACCTGCTGATTTGATACTATGTTCAAATCAGCATCTTCAGTTGACAACATATTGAACTAACAATTTCTAATTAAGCAAACTTTGTGAGATGGATAAAAAATGTAAATGATTTGCTATTTTTTTCTAACTAAAACACTTCGTAAATCCATCTGGATTCATGTCAAAAGTGATGATATTTATATCACTGTTTGGGACCAGACATCTATCACTAGGCTAAAAATGGGTATCATTGTTGGCTAAACTCCCTTACTGTGTGAGATACAAAGAAAGGCACCCTCTTCTTATTCAGTAGCATTCTGTTATGTCCTTTCTCATGTTTAAAACAAAAAGAATACAAGCTGTCGTCTCCTTTTTCAGCAGTATTACAGAATATTGTTTCAGGCTTTCTGTGCTCTGCTTGTCTTGTCTGTTTCAGTTCAGTTAATGTGTTGCTTTTGCAGAGAAAGGAGGCAGTATGAGCGGTGATAGCGGACATGGCTCCAGTCAGACTGATGCCTATGATGAGCTCTTTCATACACACAACACTCTGGATCTGGATCCTCTGGACAACGAACAGGAAGAACCTGGGAATAAGGTTAACTGCTTCTTTGAACTTGTTCCGTGGACAAAGCAACCGTTTGGGCTTTTTTGGTTTTCAAAGTCATTGTTGAGATGAGCTAATGTTCTATTAAATACATTCTTGTCTCCTCTGTCTGGACAAATTCTTCAAGTTGATCTAAATGCGTCTTAAAACTTTAGACGGTACCCATCGTCTCTTGTTTTGCTCCATATTTGTAGGTTATAGACCTTTCCCAGTACAGTCCGACATACTTTGGACCAGAGCATGCTCAGGTTCTATCCAGCCACCTCCTCCACTCCAGTTTGCCTGGATTAACCCGAATGGAGCAGATGTCCCTCATGGCGCTGGCCGACACAATCGCCACGACAAGCACAGACCTCAAGGATAACCAGGATAAGAGCAAAGGTAGACCAGATATGTAACATTCAAATGACTTGGGCAAATACGTTTACGACTCGCAGCAGAATGTGGTCATATTTGGAGGCAGAACAGTTTTTAATAAATATTGCAGGTGGAGAAACACTGGATGAGTGTGGGTTGAAGTTTTTGCTGGCTGTCAGACTCCATACCTTCCTCCTAACATCGCTGCCTCCTGTCCATCGAGCCCAGCTGCTGCGGCAAGGTACAGTGGTGTTGTATGTATAGATGCTCCGTCCAAGGCTTTCTGGGACTGATATAATCCTGCATATTTGAAATTAAATATCTGCCACCCTGGTCATTTTTGTTGAACATGGTTTCCTCATCATTTGGTGTTAAAATAGCAATTGGACATAACTTACACCACTCTGAATGTTTCCACCAGAAAACACCCATTTTTAATTTTCTTATTACCACTAAAATATCTGACACTGCTGAACTGAATTATTGAAGTAGCAGTTCTAAGATATATATACAGTTTTTGATGAAGCAGTTTATCTGAAAAATCTGTTCATACACAACTTAAAAAGTTGTGTATGAACACACATACACAGTGGTGTAGCAGTGGTGTTTTCTATAATATTTGGGGTTGTTGGCATGTTATAATTAGTATGGTAAGTTTCTACCTTGTTGTTTGTCTTTCCGCTTGTTTAATCTGGACTTCGTTCAGAGCAATAACTCCCTTAAGCAAGAAAGAGAATGAAATGATAGTCTCAATTGTGATCACTTGACTGTAGTTCTCTTTAGGAGAAGTGAACAAGCTACTGTCTATTCATCACTCTAAACTACTGCAGCAATGTTTCCTTTGAGACATCTAAAATGCTTCCTTTACGCTCTCCACATGTTATCTGTTAGAGGAAATCCTTGTCACTTTTGCTAAAGCAGCCTCTTATTTTACAATTTTGGTCTACATTGTTGGAAGTTTAATTACAAAACTAGTTTTCTGGCTTTCTTTTCTGTCTGTAGGCCTTTCAACGTGTCAGTATGCCTGGGCCTTCCACTCTGAAGCTGAGGAGGAGCTCCTGAACATGCTGCCCGCCCTGCAGAAGGGAGAGCCCACCTGGGCCGAGCTCCGAGCCATGGGTGTGGGCTGGTGGCTGCGCAGCACCAACAAGCTGCGCAGGTGTATAGAGAAGGTAAAAACGGACCATCATGTAATTCAGTTATGATGAGCAATAGTCTACTAAAGGAAAAAAATCTGAACTAACATAAGAGAACTACTTCAACATGCTGCCACCAAGAGTGCAGGTCAAGAAAACTATTATTGATATTTTTGCTTAAACCCAATGTATCTAAATTAATTAGAAGGTTTAGTTAAATAATAGTTTTCAACCTGCTAGAATAATTGTTGTTTTTATTCTTCAAATAAAAATTTGATGAAAGCAGCAGTTTTTAAACCAAAACATTAAACAAATGTATCTGGCATCCTCTCATAAAATAAAGTTGACTGTTTTGTATACTCATACTTGTGCTGATTGAGTTGTCCACGTTTTTGTTGGTTTTATAAAATCTTGCGGTTTTGCTGCTGTAAATCTCCCGTTCCACCATAACTCAAAAGTGATCAACTCGACTGAGACAAAGTGACTAACGAAGGCCAATTGAAAACGGTAAATTCATCTCGGCTCCCCCCACAGGGTGCAAAGAAAATATCCCCCATACCTCAACACCTCCAACCAGAACAGTTGATACATTGAGGAATTTGTTTTTGTTGCAGCTGAAATCCAGACTCTTCAGACCAGGCAACATTTTTCCAATCTGCTATTGTCCAATTTTGATGAACCTGAGTTCCCCTGCAGTTTTCTGTTCTTAGCTGACAGTTTGATCTTTTGCTGTTTTATGCCGTTTTCTACAAGATTTGAAATGCTGTGCGTCCAAATACGGATGGATGTAACAAATGTGTTCTTGAGGAGTTGTTGCCTGTCGGTCATCTCAAACCAGTCTGTCAGGTTTCCTCTGATATTGATTAGATGTTTTTCATCCACACAGCTGTTACTCACTAAATATTTCCTCATTTTTGGACCATTCTGCGTTAAAAATCTCAGATCAGCAGTTGATGAAATACCCAGACCAGCTAGTCTGGCAACCTTGTCACATTTAATGTTAGTTAAGTCCCCCCCCCCGTTTGGTGCTCATTCTACCTTTAAGTGAGTCACAATGATCATATCTAGATGTGTAGAAGGATTATCTGCTTGACTGTTTGAGTTAAACCTTTAAATAGTTGCACCTAAAAAAAGTGGCCAGAGTGTATTTCTCCAAATCATATGCTCCTCCTTGTTTTTCCAGGTTGCCAAGGCTTCGTTTCAGAGAAACAATGATCCTCTGGATGCTGCTATATTTTACCTCGCAATGAAAAAGAAGGCAGTGGTTTGGGGACTGTACAGGTAGGCGCGTCTGATATGATGTGGCACATTGTTCCTATACAAGCTTAGTTGTGTCAAGCTGCTAAGGATTGGTGACGTTGATGTTCTTTAAATGTTTTTCTCTCCAGGTCTCAGAAGAATACAAAAATGACAGAGTTTTTCCACAACAACTTCAGCGAGGACAGGTGGAGGAAAGCTGCATTGAAGAACGCCTTCTCTCTGTTGGGAAAGCAGCGGTTCCAGCATTCTGCCGCCTTCTTTCTGCTGGCTGGCTCCCTTAAGGATGCCGTGGAGGCAAGTGGAAAAAAAAACATATGACAATGTGCTTATAAGAAGGTTTTGTTGTTTCAGCTACACTGCCTGTTCACAACCCAATTAGATGGCTGGTTTTAATAAGTAAATGCTGAATCGGTTTTTCAGTATCATTATCCACCCATTCTTATGTTTCTGCATCAGTTATTCAGTGTTTCCCATCCAGCCATCCCTATCCTTTTTGATTTTGTCCTTCTATCAGTTTGTCTGATAGTCTGTCATTTCATAAACACTCCCGCTCACCTATCTGTCCATCAGTCTTTCAGTCCTCTGTTTGACCATCCATCAATTTCTATTTTACACTCTGGTTTCTGTAGGTTCCATTTTAGAAGCATCAGTGGAAATATCTGCAGTCACTGCGTTGGAAAACCTTTTATTTATGAAAAAAAGAAACGGATTGAGAAATCTGGAAACTGTAGTCTGGAAAAGTTGTTTAATATTGGCAGTTGTTAATTGGAGCCTGCCATAGCAATGCATAGGAAGAAGCAACTCAGTCACTGTCGGTCATTGCAGTGACTGAAGTCACAGTCACTGCAATGACCGTCAGTCATTGCAGTGACTAACATGCATTGCAAGTCGGTCACTGCCTCCATGCATTGCATGGCAGGCACCTATTGTTCTACACCCAATAGAATGTCTCTGTATTATTATAGTTTATTCATTTTTCTTCCGTCACCGTTAATGCGGCCGTACCGCTGTGTGCACCCCCACAAAAGTGGTATCAAAACGTTCAGCTTGATCCTGAGAAGGGAGATATTATTTTTAGTGGGATTCTGAGTTAAAATGATGACATAAATTGATAAAAACGAGAAAAATCGAGGCTGAGTGTCTCACAGAATCGGTAATCTTTCTCTCTGAAACACACACACACAGCACAGTGGATTTCTGACTCCAACACTCTTTTAACTCCCCGTCACAGGCACAAATATCGCCCTATTGGTCTAAAAGTCGGTCATGACATAGATACGCATACCTGCTCCCGTAAAATGTTTTCAAAATTTTGCTAGAGCTTATGGTTTTTTTGTCAGGGTCCTTGAGACCGACACTGGGTGTCTCCCAAGAATAGAAACTCCGTCTCCAGCATACTGTCTGACAGAGAGAGCCAGCCCAGGCGCAGATAATTAATTACCATAGCAACCAGGCCCTGAGAGAGGCAGTGAGTAGTCTCACAAACAGGCGCAGTGACAGGTCTCACAATGCATTGTGGGAAGAATACACATTTCCTGTGACTATTCATATTTTGCTTACATAAAATGATTTCTCTGAATTGTTGAGTGTGAATTAAAATCCTTAGTATGAAGGTTGAAAAATTTCGAGACATAACCAATTACCCACTGACTTTATTATTTTTTTTCTATTTCGGACCGTGAGTAAGAACCACATATGAGAAGCTTATAGTCGTCAGTCTCGGACTGAATTTTATTGGGCATCAGGTTTAGCAATTATGCTGTTGTAGTGAACCGGGTCAGCCATAACACTATGGTGGTGGACCAGGCAAAAGCTTCGGTTGTTGCACTATGGTGATGAACCTTATCAGCATGCAAGTATTGCACATGTGCTCCTGGGAAGTCCAACTGCAATATATAGCTAGAAAGCTGGGTCTGAAGTGACGGGCAAACTTTTGCACTTTTTCTGTCAACTTTAAACATTTTTAACCCCAAAACAGGACGGGTCACTGGATGGATGAACCTAGCGCCCAACTACCAGGCTTGTGAAGTTTTCTAGGGGAAATCCTGAATTTATAATTTTTCAGAATTGGGGCCTGCCATAGAAATGCATGGGCAGGCACCTATTGTTCTACACCTCAAAATAACTGCCGCTTCCTAGTACCGTTAATGCGGCTCGTACCACTGCATGCCCCCTTCACAATATATACATCAAAACGTGCGGATCGATCTCGTGAGGGGAGCAATTGCTTTTGTTGGCATTTCGAGTAACTGTGGTGACATAATTAACACAAAATGAGCCAAATTCAACCCAAAACAAAAGTCTGACACAAAACAGTGCGACTCAAAATAGACGTGGACTTTTGTCCACGTCTATTTTACCCCTCTGAGCTGCTCTTTAGAACTACAGACATGGTGCAACACTCCGTTACTAGTCCTTTTCCTTTTGTGTATTATTTACCGTTGTCATGGCAACTGAACTAACGGGTGCTGGGAGGAAAAAGAGCGACGGCGGTTCTAGTTAGCTGGAGGTATAAACCTACTGTACAGGAACTGAATTGCGATCTTTTTATATGTACAGATTGCTTAATGCACAGTCAGTTATCAGCTTTGAAATAAAATGGTTCTGGAAATTGTTGGAAAGTATTATTGACATGTTTAGATTGTTTTTTTTTTCTTTACATGAGTCAAATCTGTTTAGCTATATTGTCTTTCTGTGAAAATGTTGGTTACAGGAAAAAAAAAACATTATTTTTATGCAGTAGCAGATGGGAGTTATTCTGAGACTTAAGTGTGTGACATAAGCTGTACCTTTGTATTAAAGGATCTAAAACTGTTTATTACAGGAATAAGTATATTGTCTAGAATGACAAAGAAAATAACGTGGACACAATGATTATTTTGAGATAGATCAGATATGGTGCTGTTTGGAAATGTTAACTATTTAACCAGAACAGATTCCAGGAGGATTAGTGAAGCACAGATTTGTTTCTGCCTCATCACTCCTACCTGTTCCAGACTTTTTACAGGAAAATCAGCATCTGTTACACCGACACCAGCCCTGATGTGTGTAACACATGCTACAATCTTTAAAATGTTTTCTGGAGATGTTGGCATCAGGGCTGCTGCTATAAACTCATTGCATCTCTGAATAATGCTGTTTATGTTGTATCATCTAGTGGTGAAAAAAGCAACACAAAATTGTTTATTTGTTGCTTTAAGATAGGGGTCCCCAAACTACGGCCCGCCTCCACATTTGGTCCGGCCCCCTGAACAATACCAGAGAGCATTCAGATTTTTTTTCATTACCGTGTTTTCCGGACTATAAACCGTTTATATGTGGATTTTTTTATTCAACCACCAGGGGGCTCTTTAGCAGGAAGTGAATCATTGGAAGTCTCGGTTACTTGCGCGCCAACACTGAGCCCACAAGCAGCAAAATGAGTAAGAAACAGATCAGATGTCTTTGGAAAGTTTCTTTGCAAAGGGGAAAAGGCCCAGAAAAGAGACAGGATAATAGATTTATCCCGGACCGGTAGGTGAGTCCCACATTACAAGCCGCTCTGCGTAACATGCGGCCGGCTGATAATGAGAGAATGAAGCTTTAAGCTGCTTCACCACTTGGAGACCAAGCAGGCTGTGGATATAAGCAACACTTCGGGTGTCATTGTCTCTCATCACTCCCAGATGGGACCGTCTCGTTGCAGAGAAACGAGCTCAGGGCTCCCGTTAGTCAGTATCATGAGTTAAAATTTCCAAGAAAGTAAAATGTTCATTTTTGTGGCGCTTCTGTTATTTTGAAGGGATATATAAACGTTACCATAGCGAACAGAGTGAGAGCGTTTGGGCAGTGGTCTAGAGGAGAGGAGTGAGTTTTAAGACTGGTTTAGACGGAAAGATTTAAGAATTGTTGGCGGATTCTCCAAACCTTTGTGATCACAGAGCTGATAAAAGTCCTACAGGTTCGATCGGTTCGTGTGTCCAAGGCAGGAGCAACACGAACCGATTCCAGTCACGAACATCCCGATTCCAGAGGATAATCCAGTAAAACCCCCAACATAGCGGGAATTTAGAATAACCAAACACGGATGACGATGTAGAAGCAATAGTGATAGTTTGTGGAGTCATTCTAAGAAATAAAAGACGTAACAAAAAGAAAAGGCGGTGGATGAAAGACAACGGGAGCAGCCGCTCTATTTGCTGCACTATGATTTGGAGGTGAATATCTTTTTTCATAGTTAACATTTTTAACTGAATAAACATAATAATGACCTTTTAGATTTAATGATGAACATTTCCACATATCTCCGATATCCACTGGACTCAGTTGCGCGATATGTCAGCTGTTTGGGATTCCCCTCTGTTCTTACGTCACCGCGCTTTCTGATTGGCTACCTGTCACATTCAGTAGGTCGTATTTTCGTTCCAAGTCAGGGAAAACCCCACAGGTTGCGATAAAAACTCCAAGACAATCCAAATTGGGCAGAAGCCTTATCTGACTGTTCATCCCCTCTCCCGCTCTCCCGGGCCGCATCAAAATTTCCAAGTCTTGACGGTCCGCGGTAATAAAAAGGTTGGGGAGCACTGATTTAGCACATGCTAGTTGCAGACACGAAGGATCAGCACTTTTACTGTTACAGTTACCGTTCGGAAACTAATCAGTTCTGTTAAATCTAATCTTGGCAACTTTCAACCCTAATAAATGTGATATTCAATTGATCTGTTATGACTCAGATTTTGGGTGTCCGCCCCCCTCTGCTGCTGCTGCATCATTGTGGAAAACCTGGAGCGGCAGAGATATCCGCGGCTTATATGTGTATGTTTGCTGGTTAAAAAAAAAAAAAACAAAAAAACTTTGGGGTTGTGGCTTATAGTCCAGTGCTGCTCATAGTTCGGAAAATACGGACTATAATCCTTCCTGGATTTTTTCTGTGAAGAACCCAGAGGGGGTTATTTGATTGTGCTTTCTGGAAAACAATAATTTTTTACATTTAGGCACTCCTGCAATCGTCACACTTTTTCTGTTACAAACTGACTCTGGCCCCCCACCAGAGAAGGGCAAAGTTATGTGGCCCTCACAGGAAAAAGTTTGGGGACCACTGCTTTAAGATGTCCTTGAGACCGACACTGGGTGTCTCCCAAGTATAGAAACTCTGTCTCCAACATACTGTCTAACAGAGAGAGCCAGCCCAGGTGCAGATAATTAATTACCATAGCAACCAGGCCCAGAGAGGGGCAGTGAGTAGTCTCACAAATGGGTGCAGAGAGATGGAATATATGCACCATATTCATGACATGCTTTGATTAAAGTAATTTATCCTTGGTGCAATTCCAGTACTAAAAAATTTACTTTACACCACTTGAGTCTCTACCCTGAGAATACTAGGCTGATTCAGTGCCTTCAAATAATTTTAATGTTCCTGTAGAAGATTTATAACTTTTAAAGGTTACAGGAACCTACAAGTTAACTTATAAGGACTGTTCCTTATAAGTTATAAGGACTGTTCCTTATGAGTTATAAGGACTGTTCCTTATAAGTTATGTGCTGAGTTGACATGGGCCATCATGATTATTTAGGCTTTTACTTATCAAGGTTATTCCTGCTCATATGGTCCCTTAAGCAATGAGTCACATTGTTACATCTGCATGAGTAACCACTACAGTCCGACACACCGTCTACACAGTCTTTGTAGACTGTGTGGGTCTACACAGACTGTGTGCTGTGTGTAGCACACAGACTGTGTGCTGTGTGTGTAGCACACAGACTGTGTGCTGTGTGTGTAGCACACAGACTGTGTGCTGTGTGTGTAGCACACAGACTGTGTGCTACTGTTCATAACCTGGGCTGGATAGTGACCTAGGTTAGTGCCACCAGGGTGTGGGTCGCTTTAAAGGCCGAGCCGGGCTTAGCTTGGCCTTCATGCGAACGCCAACATGAAGACCCTCCATGCAACAAGTTGTTGCTGTGTTTGCATGGTGACTAAAACGGCTGCTGTCTGTCAGTCTGCAGCTATCGCTATCAGGGAGTTGACATGGGCCATCATGATTATTTAGGCTTTTACTTATCAAGGTTATTCCTGCTCATATGGTCCCTTAAGCAATGAGTCACATTGTTACATCTGCATGAGTAACCACTACCTCTCTAAGCATTTTATGGTAATGAGCTTCACACAGGCGAAAGGCTATCATTGACTTTGCTCATTTTCCCTGGCTGGGAGGTTGTCTCATTGAAATGCATCTCACCATAAATCAGTTCTGAGCAACCAAAATGTTTTCCTCCTAGGACATTTTACTTTTTTACATGAGTAGGAAACAAATAGTATATATAATTGACTGAATGATTCATTTGCTCCTTTTAGGTGTGTTTAGAGAAAATGCAGGACTTGCAACTGGCCTTGGTGATCTCTAGATTGTATGAATCAGAGTTTGAGATATCTTCTACTTATAAAAAGATCCTCCAGAGACATGTTTTGGGCCAAGACAAACAGGTAAGCAGTTTGTATAAATTCATGTAAAAGACACACAAAGTAGTATTATTATTTTCTTTAAACATGCAATATTTTATGATGCCACCCATCTCGTTTTGATATGTCAACTTCTGTAGCCATAGTCATTTCCTGTGTCTTTCAGATTCCAGTCCATCCAGATCCGTTCCTGCGAAGCATAGCTTTCTGGGTCCTGGAAGATTACAGCAGAGCACTGGACACACTGATTGAGCAGCCTGCAAACTGCAAAAGCTCTGGACCCTCTCAGAACAAATGTGACGGTGGTATGTATAGTGTCGCTCTGAGGTCGTCTTTTTAAAAAAAAAAAATTTCCTACCTAAAACAGACTTTATTAATGATGAAATTTGTTTATATGGAATTAACTTGATCACCTTAAGCCTTTAAGTTGACCTTTTATTCTATAAAGGAAATACTTGTTTTCTTTCCACATAAACATTTATGTAGTTAGCTTTAAGGTAAGGTAAAAATACCCACATCCAAACCCAAGTACTGAGTCTCAGTTGAGGCTTTATTCAATATATAACGGCTGTTGTAGATCATGATGCCTGTGGTAAGTTTATTTTCTATAATTTTATGCAGGCTGCACTTGTAACAGTGCAACTTCATCACTATATTTTTACAGTTGGAGCTTATTTTGCGTCTATGGCTGTCTAAAACCGTATCGCAGGCACAATATTTTACTGATCAAAATTGTTTTTGTAATTTTCAGTGATTTTCATGGTGATGGAGAGACTGTATTGGCTATTGCAGCTACCATTCTGTCAGCGTCATTTGACCCGTTTCTCTTTACACCTGTCCCCTGTAATGACAAAATTTATTTCTGCAGAATTAACTTTATCGCATTTACGTTTACCTTTTACTCTATAGAGGGAATGCTTGGTGCTTTTCTCCATAAACGTACGTATTGGTAGTGCTGAGGTAACGCTGACCATTTCCAAACTTCACCTGTCCTCCGTAAACTGAAACACAAATTCATCTCTTTGTTCAAAGTTTGGGGAGTTTTTTCTGAAAGTTTTGTGTGCACATAATCAGCTGAAGCCAAACTTGGTCATAAAAATTTTAGCCTAACACTTCAGACAACTGCTGTGGATGAAAATATTGTCCACAGGAGAAAAACACGAGTTAAAGTTTGTATCTGCATATGTCAAATCGAACAAATTTTTATAAGCATTACCTTCCTCTAGATCTTCATGTTGAAACAGAGTCTCTGGTGAGTGAGTTGAATACTGTGCAATACTGATGCTGATGAAATGTTGTTTATTTCACACCACTTTAAAGCTACTGAGTTTTAATTAATTTTAATGAGGTATTGGGCTGGGACTTCTGCAGCTGAATATCCAAACCAGTCCTGACTGGGACAGCCCTACATTCATTGCACCACACAAGAGTTGAAGATACAGTTTTCTTTATTTTGTAATGTTTGGCTTTTAACATTAAAATGTTTTCTGAAATAAGCTAATTATGCTAGCGGTAATCCAGGAACTGTAAAAGTATTTTTAGTCTGAGCATGCAGCAGGTATATGTCAGAATCTGCTAAATGAGCATGATTACGAAGACAAGCTCTGCCGTGAAAAATCTGAACTCCTCCTTTAGCAATAGATGAAGACCTGAACTCGGTGTGAACCTTTTCTATGACTTGAAAGCCAAACCAGTCCCAGATTAAACCTCCCTATGCTAACGTGTTTTCCATAAATGATGTTCTCAAACCACAGCTGGTATGCTTACAGAAAACATAACACTGGCTCCTGCAAATTTAAAAAATACTCTGGCTCTTTAAACTTAGATGCTCTCCCTCTATCTCTGAATTTTTCAATATTTATGTGGATAAGAAAATTTGACTCCTCACCTTCCTGCCCTTAAGGCATTTCTTTCTCTTCTAGCTCTTTTTTTTATATTTCAGTAACGTGGGGGGGTGCGCGTTTCTCGATTGATTTTTACCCAGAAAGCACATGGGCAAAAACCGTTAGTGAAACGGTCACTGGGACTGACTAGTATATATTCCATTGAGGGAAAGTAACTTTAACATATGAATTCCTCATATGTTAACATAAAGGCTTGTTTTGAAGTATAAGTTGCTACTTACAGGCATTGCTTCGAAGAATTCGACCTGGAATGCGGCGTTCATAACAAACGCGTGTGTTCATCTGCTCTACCGCTAGCAAACATAAAAGTCAAGCAGTTCCCTAAAACTCCAACAGATGGCAGCCATGCAAAACAAAACACCCACAGTTTACAGGACACACTTCCTGCTAAAGAGCCCCCGGGTGGTTGAAGAAAAATCCACATATAAACCAGAAAATGCAATATATGAAAAAAAATCTGAATGCTCTCTGGTATTGTTCAGGGGGCCGGACAAAATGTGGAGGCGGGCCACTGTTCTAAAGCCTCACATCCCTTAAACTTTAGGTTTTGTCGGTGTGTTTTTATTTGGAATTTATTCAAAACACCAACTCAATGCAAAATGTAATTTTAAAGTTGAGGCAAAAAATATGACATGCATTTGCACTTTTTACTGATGCCCCTAAACAAAATTGTTATAGGTTATAAAATACCACAAAGATTGGCGACTAACATTAATCAGAGAAGAGACTATTGGTAATCTTTAAAAAAAATCCAATGCTCAACAGGACGATTAAGTCCACTGCATAAATCTGGCCTTTATGACGGAGTGGAAATGAGAAAAGCATTTTTTGAAAGAAAAACCACAAGAGGTATAGTTTGTCTCAAAACATGCAGAAAACATGGTAAATATTTCAAAGAAGGTTCATTATTAGGCCTCTTCAGAGCTGTGTTACTTTCTGAGGAATTAATTCAACCATCACACACTTGAAACCTGCAAGACTTTAGCTGGACACCCATGGTCTAGATCAGGGGTGGGCAACTCCAGGCCTTGAGGGCCGGACTCCTTCAACTTTTAGATGTGATTCAAGTGTGTTGAATCCAACAGCTGGTGAAAAAAGTTCACAAGCACTCTTAGGGAGACATCCAAGAGTTGCAGGACACCAGCCCTTGAGGACCAGGATTGCCCACCCCTGGTCTAGATGAAAGCATATTAATTTGCTGGAATGGCCCAGTCGAAGTCTAAGCTGCAACCGAAATGAGAATCTGTGGCATGATGTTCACAGATGCTCTCAGTCCAGTTTGAGCTGAATATTTGTCAAAGATGAATGGCTTGAGACGTGCAAAGAAAAAATAGAAAATCTGATTTGAATACATCGAAGTTTGATGACGTAACATGATGAAACATAAATAAAAATTGAAGAGTTTAAATGCTTAAACAGGGTGATGTAAACAGCTTGTATTTCTGGGGTCTGTAGGACTTCTGGATTTAGATTTGACAGTTTCTTTGTCCCTTTCCATCTGTTCCAGGTTCCTCAACCATGTCTGCAAGTAACCCTGAGGTTTTCAACTTTTACATCTACCTCCGCACACACCCGCTGCTCCTTCGCCGCCATTTCAGCTCTTCAGACAAAACTAAAGTTGCTCTGACCACTGAAGTCCGCAGGGCGGACTCCATCAGCCTGGATGAGAGGAGACTCTTCTTCACGACTGCATACGCACACCTCCACGCCGGATGTCCCATGTTAGCACTTGAAGTCCTTTCCAAAATGCCCAAAGTTCATAAGCACTCCAAAGTTTCCCATCACGGAGTAAAAGACATTCCGCATGAACTGAGCGTCGGGAGCAGGAATGGGCCGGCATCGGAACCCGACTGGTCTCCGCCGGACCTGAACGGCTACCATTCGGATGGAAACAGCAACAGCAGGTCCGACTCGGTCTTGAGTTTTGATTGGAGCCAGCCATCGATGGCGCTACCAGATGAGCCCCTGGATCTGAAGTGGGACAGCGACAAAGACGAAGAGGACGAAGATGAAGAGAACGTTCTGGAAAACGATAAAAAAGCAGACAACGGCGTGTTTCAGGACCGACAGGACTCCATGGTGACTATCGCAGAAACTGTAAAAAGCGAGGAAAGCGAAGACGGCGATGACTTCATTGTTCCATCTGAAGACATCTTTTTGGCCCACCTTAAGTTCACTGCTTGCTTGAAGATCATGAGCAATGAGCTCCGGACTCTGTCGACGGGATACGAACTGGACGGAGGGAAGCTGCGGTATCAGCTCTGTCAGTGGCTGGAGAGAGAGGTACAAACGCACACTTCCACATTCCTCCAAAAAGTTGGAGCGTTCCTCTGCATTGTGGAAATAACCTATTGTAAATTTAAATTCACCGAGTAAAACTTGGAAGTTGCATAACTCCCACTCATTTCTTCTTCTGTTTGTGTCATTGTTTCAGCGTTTTCTCTGTCAGTTCATATAAACATCACTTTGGTTGAAACACCACTGTTTTTCTCTCATGCGAACAGTTTGATGTTTTGGTAAAATGCTTTGCTCTGTCTGTCATGCATAAATGATAAACTCACTCCTGATGAGTTGAATTTGAGAATAAATTTCTTATTTTTCTTTTGCCCCCCAGGTTGTGTCTCACCAGCATGTTTGCAGCTATAAGCCTTGCTTACCAGAACGGTCCGTCTCGGGTGATGGCCCCGTTTCTGGCCTGGTGGAGGAGGAACAGGTGGGTGTTGATTGCTGGCTCCTTGCGGTGATATTAAATGAAGACAACTGCTCCGTCTATTTACTGACATGATTTTCTGGTTCTTTTTTTTTTCCAACTATTGATTGTTTTTACCGCAGCAAGCTTGTGCAAGTCACACAATCACATAAAAAATCAATAGTTGGTTATATCCCAAGGAACAAATCGCCTTACTTTGTTTATAAACATGTTTTTCTCTAATTCAGTTTGAAAAATTGCAAATATAGACATAGTGACATGTTGCATATACAGAGTGCCAAATAATTTCTTCTAAAAACTACTAAAGCAAAGATGTTTTTCAGCCTGGCAGCCCCCGCAGTGACAGCCAGAAGAGCAGGAGGCTCTGGCTCCAGAGCAACCAGCCGTTACTGAGGATGTTTTTGAGCTACTGCAGCTTGCACGGCTCCCATGGTGGAGGACTGGCTTCTGTACGCATGGAGCTCATATTACTGCTTCAGGAGTCTCATCAGGTAAATAAAAGATGCACAGATGCAAACCAACAGGCTGCTACTGGGCAGGGTTTGGCAGTGTTTTGAATAGTAGCTGCAGCTCTTCCAACAAACTTTTTTTTTTTTTGGGTGAATGTGCTTTTTATATTCTTTATTATTTTTTTTTTTTTTTTCAGTTTTATTTTCTTGGTAGATACCAGGCATTTGCTTTTTTGATTTCAACAATGCTGATTACGCCTCAGTATTTTTTCGCAATTTACAGTATTATAAATGTGGGAGTTTCTGCAACTCCATAATCAATTTTAGCCTTACTGTGAAGGAGAAAACACCATCAGCGTTTTCATCAACTTACCGGTTGTATTAGAAGACAGAATTCATGGAGTTTTCTGTACAGAGAGCTGCAACATGCTAATTGTAGAGTTCACATCCTGCCAAAACTGCAGTAAATCTAGATTTAAATAAATTGTAATTTTAATACCAAATATTGCATCCAAAAATTTAATAAGAATGTTCCCATCTTATTTGATCATACAGTGTGCCAAATTAATGTCATTTTCAACTGTTTAAATTTAACATTGGCACTATTTAATTTTCCATTTTATTTCCAATCTTATTTTTTCTCATTTTTTCATACCCTTTACTTAATATTTAACTTTTTTTCTTAGCACTACTGTTTGTTTTTTGCCTTTTCTCCCCTCCTGTTTTTTTCCTTTCTCAATCTACAGATATTTTTCTTCCTCTTTTCTTTTTCCTTCTGACTCGTTGCACAGTAAAAGTGTAAAGTAAAAGAGGGGAAGTGGAGGTGGGCAGGAATCCAGAGTCGGCTTTTCTCATAAGAGAAATGTGAAAGGTTGTTGCAATAACACCCCTCAGCCAAGAAAGTGTCTGTTATTGTTACTAGATGTTGACTGTCACTCACAAGTCTAATCACATAGACAGTAAGTCAAACTAGGTTAAACACTGACAACTTGTCTGGTGAATATGACATAATCAAAACTTTTAAAGTCAAATTTTCTTTCCGCATTTTTCTAAATAATAAACGGAATAGCAAATGTTTAAACTGACCTGATTAGCTCTTGTAGGCATTTGTTTAACTGCTTCTACAGTTTGTTTGTCACCCCACAGCTGATTACACATCTTTGCTAACTAATGAGCAGATTAGAACTGATGTATTTTTAAAACACATTTACGAAGCTGTCTAAAAATAGTGAATTGTTTTGACCATTTTTCCATAATTTAGACACACATTTGTACCTATTTACTACATCCTGTTGAGGTGATTGTTTGTACACCTCCAGCAATGAGCTGACAGGATGTGCTGTGAGTGTCCAAACACCTGCTGCTTTAAGACTAACGAATAAAACGCGGGGTGGGTAGTAAACAACCCAATGAGGCAACATGGGATCTGTGTTGTAGCACAGTCGATGGGCGCAGGGAGTCCTCCTTGCTCTTCTGCTTTGATTTTGAAATAAAATACATTTCTGCTCCCCCAGCTTGGGTCCCTTAGTTGTCAAATTTCCTCGTTGTTGAGGAAATGTTCATGTTCCTCCTTTTGTGTTTACTTCAAACGGTGTGAAGAGTTCCTGTTAAGTAGGTTAGTGAGAACTGAGTGTGATTCATCAAGGGTGAAGAAAATGAGTCTTCCTGGTATTTTTATACGCAGAAAGTCATGTTTAGAAATGTAGTACACACCAGAATCACACACCTCTCTACTGCCAATGTTTTCTTCTTTTCTCTTTAACTGTCAATCACACACACATAGACAGATACTTGTGGAAATTATGTGTGACATTTCCAGGAGTTGGCTCATCTTGACTTGATTTACTTCATTGCTGAGGAAATGCTGCTGTTTTGAATGTTTAAAGATGTTGCCCACAGTTTTTTGTTCTTTTTGTGAGAGTTTCTTATGTATAGTCTTCTATCAAATTTCTAAATTTTTTAGAAGAATTTAAATTACTTTAGTTAGACCTTGCGCTGCCTGAAGCCATTTGTCCTATACCTTCCACTTCACAATTATTTTCTACTTCATGTTGATCTGAAAGTTTCATTAGAATACACTTTAAATAAATTTGTGGTTGAAAAGTTCAAGCGGTATGGACAAGAGCTACATGTCGTGCAGAGGACACGGTAGACAATTATGTCCCTTTGGACACAGTGGTTTCCTGATTGTAGTCTGCTTTATGATAAATGTGCACACATTGTTCACGAAGGCACTTTTGGATGCATTCCCTCTGTCTGCAGGACGACTCCCTGAAGTCTGCGGTGGCAGTGAATTCCCAGCCTACCTCTATCCCACTGCTCACGGCCTGTACGGTCAGTGTAAAGACAGTGGTGGCCAACCCCATCGTCCATCTGAACAATCTGACCCACGACATCCTGCATACCATCAATGCACTCGACTCTCCTCCACATCCGGATGTCGTTAACAACGAGGTATGGCAGTTTATTCTTCCTCATTCAGTACTGTGCCACTGAAGGAGCCTTTTGAATGTGAAAACTGAAGAAAACTAATTTGCACTGGTGTCTCTAAATGGCTGAAAACAGCTGGTCCATTTGTAAATTAAAGGACAAAACTACAAGGGGTGCGCAGATTGCAGTTTTCTGATTACCAATCTCTAAAGAGCCTGACCTACTGATTCTGATTGTAGCCAATACCATTTTTTTTGTCTGGAATATTGCTAAATATAGCAAGAAAGTGGCTGAGTTGGCAACAGTGGGGTGACTATTAACTGCAGACATGGTGGGCCGGTCTGTCAGTCAAACCTCTCTTACTGCAGAGCAGAAAAGATGGTGGCAGATTTAAAAAAAAAATATATATATATATATATATATATATATACACATTTGCCAAAGTGGATTAGATCAAGGGATAAGATGCTTCACATGCAACTATCAGCCAATCACAGATCTTCCAAAATTAAGGAAATTGGCGCCGGTACAACGGTGCAGCCCTAAAGCCAACGTTTAATTGAAGTAACATTTGCATTGTTACTATTCCGCTTTGTTTTTCAATAAATATATTTTTAATTCAAAACAAAATATTTACCTGAACAGAAAAAAACATTTACCCTTCTGCATCTTCCCCCCTTTTCAGATCTATGTGATGCATACCTTGGCTGCTTCCTTGTCTGCATGCATTTATCAATGTCTTTGTGACGGACACAAATACAGGTGAGTGTGGCAGAATGTATTTTATTATAATCCGTAACTCTGTATGTAAGGAGCCTATTTAATGTATTTTAGTCGAATGTGAAAAGGCAACTTCTATGATCACATTACATATATATACACTTTCTTGAATTTTGCAGTGGTTTAGCATCAGCTATAATTGACTTCACCTGTTTTAAAGTGTATATATAAAATTATTACAGGTTTTGTAGAGAAGTAAATCTGTGAAGGATGATGTGATCTGGCCTGAGCCTCATGAACAGCATATGACGGCACAGTTGCATCACATGCTTTGAAAAGAACAACATCGCCTGAGTATTCATCCTGCTTCACACAGCTGGACCTCTCTGTCTTTGATTTCACCACTGCTGTCTCACATATAAAGCATGGGAGAGGTTGCTGCCATGATGTATTTTCTGTTACCATGGCGATCATCGCGGTCTATATGATTAGTTTGCTGAAATGATCTGTACTGACAGATCCTCCTGTCAGGATTTTTAAACACGAGCGTTTAAAACCTTCACAATACAATGCTTTGCACCTTTTCTCCAGAGTTCTGCATAAAACGGTGCAAACTCTACTTTATGTAACCAAGGTTGACAAAGTGTTAGCTCCAGGCTGGTGTCCTGCCTGCTCCCATTGCTTTAATCCCTTATCGGTCTCCAGGTAATTCTTTCAACAAGTTTCTCACTTCCAGAGCGATTAACCTTCACTATAAATCCAAATTACTACCTCGTCACAAGTAACCCGACTGTTAATATTCGAGCCAGAACATTTGTGTCAGTTCATCCACAGTGTATGAACTGAATGATTTCAAGGGCTGTTGGTGCTGAATAATAATTAATAAGGCAGCAACACGGCTGCTGGTAACAAGGACGTGTTGCATAATGGGAGGATAATACACACTTTCAGTTGAAGTAAAGACTGCATATATAACTGATAAGTATTTTTTTTACTGGGCTTTTGCAAGAAATGGATAAAGAGATGCAGGAGTATGACGGGCACTTGTCTGTTTAGATCATGTGGAGTATAAATTATGAAAACTTTGAGGATGCTTGTTGTCATTCTTATTGTAAATGCTTAATTATGTTTTTTGGTTCTTTTGAATGTGGGGGTGGGGGGCAGCATTGTTTATTTAAGAGGCGGATGCACCATAGTTTCCAATCAGGTTGACAAGAACGGAGTCGGATTTAAACTTCAGATGAATTCCTATGCGTGGGAGGCCATTTTTAAAATAGCCCATTTGGCTTAAAGCTGTGCTGCTTTGTGTGCTGCTGTCATGGTTTTGTAAGAATCCTCCATGATGTTTACAGTTGCATGAATGCTTTACCAGACTGGAGCTTAAAGTCACTGTAGAAATGAATTGGGTGTGTCATGTCTTAAGGAGAAAAGCTCTTTTCTTTCTTACTATTAAAGTTCTCCCCCCTTACTTATTTAGCTTTAAGTAGGTCTCAAATTGGGTAAGTTTTGTCAAATTTAAACACCATGTGTCATCATTTTTACTATTCAGTTGTGTTTGCGATCATAGCTGATAAGTTTGTTTTCCGTCTCCAAAATTGAGAAGTAGTGCAAAGCAGCTTGATTTTTTTTTTCTTGCTCCAATGCATAACCCAGTGATCATGAACAAAAATAATATTGTCCCAGTCCTGCAGCTTCAATAAGAGTTCATAGAAAGAAGATTTATATTGTCATTTATCCAGTGAGGTGGAAGAAGTCAGGAGAAAGAATGTCTGGGAACTATTGCTTAGAGACATAACAAACTGGCAACCTACACAGAAATTTAAAAATATTATTGGTAAGCCCAGACTGTTTGCATTTCTCCACTGTAATAAAGGACCGTTTTTGACAAACCAATTTAAAAAACCAAATAATTTTTGATTCATTTCGGACAACAGTGTAACTCTTGTGTGCATGAGCCAGCTGTCCCCAGAGTACCCTTTTCCACATAATAAATTGATTTTACTTGTGAGGATTCCACTACAGTAATGTAGCCATTTTAAGAGCTGCATTATTGCTGTATATATAGCCTTGTACTTTATACTACTGCCAAATATCTCAATCAGGAGAAATGCGTTAATTGAAGGTGGAGCAATTAGAGAGCATTTAAAGATTTAGTCATTTAATTTGAGGAGATAAACAAATGTGATGTACTGTCAGAATTGTATTCTTATCCATTTTTTTCTCCGTTTACCTTTCAGTTATACATTATGCATAAAACACAAATGTTACTTTGGAAGTTTTATCTTGAATTGGTCCATTTCTTTTTTTTTTTTTGCTTCTCTGACAGCCATGTGAACCATTTCACCGGGACTGTGTATCAGAGTGTTTTACTGTCTCAGAAGCAGGCGGTGAAAACCGTCGGCTTGGGTGAGGCTGTTCAGCCAAATACTTCTCCTGCTCAGTGGCCTGGTAAGTCCCACAGATTCAACTTTCAGCTCAGTTTAAAATAATATTTTAACGTTTTTTTCTGTTTCAGCAATTTAAAAAAACTACTTCAGCACCTATTTCTCTCCTGGTGTGGCATTTCATCGCATACATTTCTCACATCTGTACAAAATGATCTTAGCTTTATTGGTATACTTTGTAAGAAAATAAATGGGTTTGCCCATCAGGATGCAATTTAACTATAACTTTTAGACATTCAGGTTTTTCTGGCTTGTATTTTATTTAGCTGTGGTTTAGTGTCATTAACGTCTAAAGATGAATAAAGGAAAATGGCACATATTAATAATATATCTAAATCAGAAATTATATCCCAAAATTCTTAAAACTCATACTAATACTTTGATGACAGAAACTTTAAGTTGCTTCTAAATGTTTAGTCTGTGTTGGCTTTGCTACAAGTTTAGTGGAATTAAACATATCACCAAATACAGATAAATGCACAACAAGGACTCCAAAGGCTGGTTTTGTCTTAAAACTGTATTTTAAAGTTGCATATCTGCTTTGAAAACCAATGGAAAGGTCAACTGAATCCAGAGTTAATCAATGTTTGAGTTTTTTGACTTGCTATTTAAACTTTAGTTTTGGGCTATCTATTCACTGTGATTGTAGAGAATATAGCAATAAACATTTATCTCTCACTGAGTAGATTACATGTTTAAAGTTTCAGTATCTTTCTTCTCAGTCTTTTTATTTGAAGTGGAAACACTGAACTCTAGCACAGTGATTTGATACATTCCAGCAGATATAATAATGGACCGAGCGAAGTGAATTATTAGCGCTGTCAATATTTTCTTTCCCCATATGAACAATGAACATTGAGGTTATGACATTATTAAAGCAAAACTTAAAGGATGTCATGAAAAGATTAGTTTTTGCTTACTCTGCAAGTACAGAGGAGAATTTAGAGTAAACCAAGCAATGTTTTAGCAGAAATGTTTATTCTCATCAGACACTGCAGGCTGTCAGTGTGGATGTTTTATTGTTGCATTAATTATTAAAGATCTTTCTTTGCTGCTGTCCGTCTTTTTAATAATTCATTGTGTGGCAGTTGACTGTACCGACATCAGACCTTCTGATCTCCATTTGGATTTTATTTAGATTTAAATGTTGTCTTTGAGCTGGAATCATTTCTGCATAAATTTTTTATTCAGTCTCTCTGGCTTGGGATGTGTCTGCTGTCGTTTGTTTGTTTTATTTATAGATGTTTGGTGGTGGTAATTTAGTAACATACAGCAGAAAATTCTCAGCGGTATTAAGAAATGTTTCAGCTTAAGAGAAGCCAGTAATAGCTTCCTGTTGATGTTTTAATGACATAAACTATCCTTATTTTATGTGTTGGGAACAACCATTTATAGTCATTTTAAAACCCTATTTTGTTCTCACACATTGATCCACTGCTAAGATCTAAAGCATTTCTGATTAAAACACACAATATTACCAACATAAAAACTTTTACTAGAGCATCCCTTTTTTTAAATCATGTGTTTAACATGGACATATTTGTCCTTGGTGCAATTTATTGGATTTAAGGTCTTTCTTGCTGCTGTTCTGCATTACTGATTTGCTTTAGGAGGGAGCAGAAGATTAGGATGGTGGCATCCAGCCTCAAATACGTAGTGGTCATCAGTTAAGACGATCTAAATCAGTGGTCCCCAAACTTTGGCCCGCCTCCACATTTGGTCCGGCCCCCTGAACAATACCAGAGAGCATTCAGATTTTTTTTTCATGTATTGTATTTTCTGGTTCATATGTGGATTTTTCTTCAACCACCAGGGGGCTCTTTAGCAGGAAGTGTGTCCTGTAAACTGTGGGTGTTTTGTTTTGCATGGCGCATTGCTGCCATCTGTTGGACTTTTAGGGAACTGCTTGACTTTTATGTTATTTAGTCAGTACGGTTGTTTGCTAGTGGTAGAGCAGATGAACACACGTGTTTGTATTCCAGGTCGAATTCTTCGACGCAATGCCTGTTAGTAGCAGCTTATACTTCAAAACAAGCCTTTATGTTAACATATGAGGAATTCATATGTTAAAGTTACTTTCCCTTAATGGAATATATACTAGTCAGTCCCAGTGACCGTTTCACTAACGGTTTTTGTCCTTGTGCTTTCTGAGTAAAAATCAATCGAGAAATCCATTCAACAATTTCCGGCAGCGCAGGTGATAAATGTGTAACACTTTATCTGTTACAAACTGACTCCGGCCCCCCACCAGAGAAGGGAAAAGTTATGTGGCCCTCACAGGAAAAAGTTTGGGGACCACTGATCTAAATGGAAGTAGAAACATGTACAAATATGTTTGACTACTGTAATGCTTTAAAATATTTCCATTGATTGAGAGGGGCATAGTTAGAAAAATATACAATTATGAAATGGATACTGTTTCTTTCTAAATTAATCCTTTTATCAACATGTCCTATCAAAAGTAATTTAAAATCTAAAAGATTTTGTGCTGTTTTCACAAAAATGCTTAAATTTTCTTCCCTTTGCAATTTTTCCATTTTGTTGTTTCTCCAGGTATCGCCTCTCTTATTCGCCTGTTGAGCTCTGCAGGTGAGGAGACCCAGCCGGGCCTGGCTGTGCTGCTCTGTGAGATCCTGACAGCAGTCTTCCTCAGTCTGTTTGTTCACGGCATGGCCACACACTCCAGCAACGAGCTGTTTCGCATCGTGGCTCACCCACTCAACTGCAAGCTTTGGATGGCTGTGTTTGGAGGAGGCGCCCGTGTCCCTGTCATGGACAAAGCCAGCAGTCCAGCAAGAACTCCGCCTACAAGTGATTGTTTTGCACTTTTTTTGGCATAGAGGCTAAATGAAACGTAGCTTCTTCAAAACAGATTATGTGTGGCTTAGTATTGTTTTTGTTTTTTTTGTTTTTTGATTGGTTGAAGCATGTTTAACACTTACTTTTTTTTTAATCAGCCTCCCCAAGTGGGTTGGACCGGAAACCACGACGATTCAGGCTTCTGTCATCCCGCAGTGGATCCAGGGAAGAGTCTGGAATTGAGCGTGAAGGACCTTGCAGTCCTAAGATCGTAGTGGAACAGGAAGCGACCTCGATTTTTAAAGAGGATTTTGTTCCTCCAGATCTCAGTATTTGGGATTATTTCATAGCCAAGGTAATCTGTAATCTACTGCACAGACAACAATGAGCAAAAACTCATGGCTCTTCTTGCTCCTGCAACTGATTTCTTCTTGCCTCTGTCCTTCCGCCTCTCAGCCTGAGCTGCCACCGTCACAAAACAGAGTTGAGTATGACTCAGAGGAGAGCCAGGACAGCCAGGATGAAGATGATGAAGACCTTGAATCTGAAGATGTGTTTGAGCCCAACGTGCCACAGAAGGAGCATTCAAACCATAATTCATACAGGTGACATAATTTATACATACTCTGTGTACTGTGACTCATCTTCCCCCTCAAAACAAGACTCTTAGATTAATCCTGAATGTCTTCACCGAGCCTCGTATTTCTCCTTTCAGTTGTTTCCATTGGAGCTTCCTTGAATTGCTGCTCCACATTCAGCTTGAACACCACATGACGTCCCTCCATAACAATCTGATTTGTCATGACTTCTTTTCTCTTTAAGCTGGTGTTTGATGCGCCTGGCAATGGTACAGCTGGTGTTGGTCAACCTCAAGTCTTTTTACCCGATGGCAGGGTATGATCTGTTGGGTAAGCGCTAAAATACTCTGCATGCTAAAACAAATAACATCCAGGATGGAGATGAGTGCTGCCCTACTTCATTCTGCCTCACTCAGCTAATCTTGTTGCTGCCTCCTTTGTGTGCGGCTGCTTTTTTTAAACACAGATTTGCCTGTGGCCTCGCCTCTGTGTCACGCTGTGCTGAAGACGCTGCAGCGATGGGAGCAGGTGCTGCAAAAGCGGCTGGAGCTGTTCGGCGGCCCTCCGGCCAAGTACATCTCCACTCACCTCCAAGACGAGATCCCAACTTCTGGCCCCGCCCTGCTCAGACACAAAGCTCTGTTTGAGCCATCCAACACCCCTTTCAGGTACCATCGTTTTATAGGTTGAACTAAAATGATCAATGTCTTTTTTTCTTTTTTCTTCTTTTTTTTTAAAGGCAGAGAAATCTGAGTTGATTAAAGCTCTAAAAAATCATCAGAATTGACTGAAACAAGACATTTCCCCTGAAGTATTGTTTACTTAAGCTTTCATCTCTTTGGAATTTGAACTGTGTAGAACATGAACCTCACCTATATATAGCACGTCATGTCTCCCCTTTACGTATAAAATCCAAAAAATCTGTACTTTCCCACTATTTCTGGAAAAGGTTTGTGATAAACTACTGCTGCTGGCTCTGAAATATATTCTGGCTTTAAACCTCCTACTGTTAGTTTGTGGTACACTGAAATGTTAAGAGTTATTCCTCTTGAAAACGTTTCTGCCCTTCGGGGGGAAATGAGGATTCGATTCTCGATGTTCGGTCTTCCCTGCTTATTAATTTGCCAGATGATTTGTCCGCTGTTGAAGGGCTTCGTTGTTTTTAGGGTGTTCTCAGGCAATTTGGAGGTGAAGACAGAGGATGAGAGTTTGCTATTGTTTTAGGGTTTTTTTTGTTTTTTTTTACGTATAAAATATTTTTTTATTTGTTTGCTGTTTCTGTTTTTTTTCCTTTTCTCCCCATCTTTGTAAGCTGTATTTTGACAGAGGTTTTAAATGTGATTTTTTTTTTTTTTTGTATTAGCTTTGTGCTACTAATTAATCATCACTCAGAAGAATGTATATGTTGTACTCTAACACTCTTATTATTTTTCCCAGAAGCAGCCACCACTCAGTACTGCCAGTGAAGCGTTTATGGCAGTATTTGGTGAAACAGGAAGAGGTGCAGGAGACTTTCATTAGGAACATCTTCACCAAGAAACCAGGCACAAATCAGGTGCGTCACATTTAGTCTACAACCTGCTGCATGAGACACGCTTTATTAACCCTCACTAAGTAGCATATTTACCACAGTGCATCTGCATGAATCCCCAGTCAGATGGCATCATTAAATCCATGTTAATGCCTTTGTGCTTTTTGGGTGCTGCATGCAATCCACATGTATCATAATTGCCTTCATTAGCATGTTCATGCTTCCATTTTGTATGCAGATAATTACACGCTGAGCTAATAACATTACAGTAAATCAAAGTTTGTGTATTTGCATGTTTTATCACTGGTTGTTGTGTGTTTTGTTTGTGCTGGTCTACCCTTTCACTGCTCCCCCAATCACTAAAGTCGGTTGAGGACCACACTGACAGTATGAAATATTCAGGAGTGGAGGAGGCAGGAAACAGTCAGGTACTGCTACTTATTGATCAATGATTGCTTATGATGTGGGAGTGGGATGAGTGAGATGGACTTTGGTTTCAAATCTCAGAATTTTTTGCAACACTTTTATTAGATCAAGATGAAATGCTTGCTTTAAAATCTTTAACCCAGGATCCACAGATCAACTGTTTTATGGTCCAGTGCAGGTCAAGCTCAAAATTGTCTGATTTTGGTCACTAGCAAAGGATCTTGGTCATTTCTGGTCCTTCGCTTTATTAAAAAAGCAGTGTTGCAACAGGTTCTGAGAGATGTGATAATTAATGTAAAAATGAAATTAAGAAAAACCTCTTCTCTGCGTTTCAAAGTCCAGCTTTGAAATGCAGATTCATTAGAAAAAAAATCATGCAAATAAAAGAAAAGTGTCTTCAGCTGTAAAGTTTTTCTGATGGGGCTCCATGTTTATCAGCAGGCTTTTACGGAGCACAGTGTGCTTCTAAATATAGCACCCAAGCTTTGCGACTTGCAGAACAGAACATTTTATGTAATTCTTTTAACACTAAGATGTGTATGGCATGCTGCTGTTCACTTCTGTAAATGTAACACCTTATGTAACGCACGTCATGGGTTTAGAGTTTGAATGGTTCAAGCAGGGGTGGCAATACGCATACGTGTTCAAAGTACTCATCTCCTTTTAAGTTGCAAAAGTGACCTCTTTAATCCAATTTTAAATGATTCTGACAGAATTACAGTATGTGTATTTTTAGGACTATGAACTCTGAATGTTGCTGTCATGAGTTTGAGATTAATCTTACATTTACCTGCCTCAGTATTAATGTGAATGGGAGGCATAAATTTTAGATCAGTCTGTAAACTGATGCTTTACAGATGATCTGGCTTCCACCATGAGAGCCGGCACATTGTAGGTACTCCATTTGGTTCAGTTTTAATTAACCCAGTCTCTCGGAGGACACCCTATGAAGCTGAACAGCTTCACATTAATGGGCTCAACTCTGTCGCAGTGAATCTGCATCCTGCAGAGATTATGTGCTAGAGAAAATGGCAAAACACCATATTTAGATTTCTACAGGTCAAGTTTTGTTTGACTCTTTGAAAGAAAAGGACGCAATCTTTTCCTCCCGACTGAATGCGCAGAAGACTTTAATTCAATCTCGACTTGAGTAACTTGGTCGTCAAGTTCTAGCTTCTGTGTCCAATGTGCAGAGCTGCAGAAGAGCCTGCAGAACCGTACGCATCCCACCGGACCACTCATCGCTCCAGGGTCTTTTTCCCTTCTGCTCTCTACTAGCCAGCATTTACTTACCGAATCTTTCAACTCCCTTTACCTTTTATGTGTTCATGTTCCAGTCAAAAACGTTATTGTTTTTAATTGGGATTTAAATGATTGATCAACACAAAGTCATGCATAATTGTGAAGTAAAAGGAAAATGATAAATGAGGTTTCAAAATTTCTGTACATAAAAACCTTGCAAGTGCTTTGTACATTTGTGCAGAACCACCTTTACTCTGATATCCTATTATATATTGTTCTCAGAAGTCAATATTGTCCATCTTTGTGTAATTTAATCTCAGTATAAACTTTAGAGTTCTGTGAAGGTTTGCTTAAAGACCAGAGAACAAAAACCGGTCAAGGAGAGGCTAATGGAGAAGCATAGAGCAGGATGAGGCCATAAAACAATATCCCAAGTTCTAAACATCTCTGTTCAATCCATCAACTGAAAATAGAAGTAGTATGGCACTACTTCAACCCTACAAAGACCCGCTCATCCACATAAATAGACAATAATCAAGTTTAAATATTTTGATGCCAGATGAGTCCAAAACTGAATTTATTTGCCTAAATAAAAACATTTTTTTGTATGAAAAACATTGCACACATTTTCCTGAATACATCATCTCTTTGGTGAAGCATGGTGGTGGCAGCATTATGCTATCGGGATTCCTTTACAACTGGTTAGTTCATGGGAAGGTGGGGGCCAATCCTGGAAGAAAACAAGTTAGAGGCAGCAGAAGACTTGAGAGGAGGTTCTGCTTCCAGAAAGACGGTTATGGTAAACTGATAATTAATGTTATTTAATACTAGCTACAATTCATGGGTTAGAATGGCCTAGTCGAGGTCCAGGCCTAAATCCAATTGAAAATCAATAGGAAGACTTGACATTTGTTCTTTATCGGTGCTTTCCATCCAATATATCTCCTAATGGTCAGTCTCTGGATGTGCAAAACTAGTAGAGATGTAAAAGGTGGTTCTGGTTATCATTTTTCTTTTCACTTTATAATCTTGCACCACTTTTTGTTGCTCCGTCACGTAAATTCCCAATTAAACACATTGAAACTTTTGGTGGTAATGTGAAAAAGATTAGCAAGTGCGAGTACTTTTTGCACTGTAGCGCTGTAATCGAGCCTCAATGAACAAGAGTTTGGCCTGATTCAGTTTTTCTTCTATTAAACAGAAGCGGGAGATTCTTAAATGCTATAGAAATAAAAATAATTTATAGGATTAGCTTTGCAGATAAATTCTGCTGAACATAACTTGACAAATAATTTGTTCAGCTCTCTTATGTCTGCTCTATAGTTTAAAGGAAATGGAGCAGGGATTAAGGCTGTTATTTGTCTGCAGGAAATATTTGCCAATGTTTCACTTGTAATTACTAAATCTCCATGGTGGTGACATGGTGTGTGTGTGTGTGTGTTACTCGCCACAGACTGAGTCAGATCTGGGCTGCCCCGGAGGCAAAGCACGCATCATCCACAAGGAATCTGACATCATTACAGCCTTTGCCATCAACAAGGTAAACGTCTCGCACTGATGTCACTAAATATTAGAAAACAAGATGAAAAAAGATACAAGTGTTCACAGTTAATTACTTCAGTTGCTTGTTTGGCTGCTTTTGCTCTTTTTTTTTTTCTTTTTTTTTTCTCCATAATATAAAACTTTTTATCAGCGCCATGGAAGCTGATGCAGTATTCGTGATTTGTGTTGTAGCTCTGTCTTTGAAGAAACACGGTTCTCTGTAATGAAAAACTGCTGCAGAAACTTGTTTACTTAGAATTCTAATTATCATTGTGACCAAATATTATGCAACAAACGTTGCTCATTTTGTTACTTCCTTTTGGTTTTTATTTTTTATCTCCTATAGTTAGTGTTTTTATAAAAATGCTAACCATTTCATGCATAGACTAATATTGTGCATAGAGTAAATTTGTTTAGTCATTGAAAGTTTTCATTAGAATTTGTGATAAAACTGAATGTAGAACCAGTAGGTCAGCAGAGACATGGTATATCTGTCTTCTTGTTTATTCAGTTAATATTTTAGCACCGTGTATCTTCTATAGTTTCAAAAAAAGCTACATTTTTCTTAGTAAAATGGGCCAGTAGCCAAAAATATGTAAAGGTACATCTGGAAAAAATTTTGTCACTCATTTCAAAAAGTACAATTTATATTTTAAGATTTGTTACCCGTAGAGTGAAACATTGCAAGCATTTATTTTGTGTAAATTTGATCATTGTTGCGTAGAGATGGCAAAACCCCAAAATTCTGTCTTAGAAAATTTGAATATGATGAAAAAGTTGAATATTGAAAACTCTTGGTGTCAACTTCCTCTTCATGAGACTGTATTGGGAAAACAGATCTTCAGTCAGAGGCTTCTTCAGATCTACTGTAACAGACTGCTACAAAAGATGATTCCTGCCATCAGACATCATTGAGTTACAACAGCATTTAATTTCCATTGAGGATCAATAAAGCGGTTTTGAATTTTATCAGCTGACTAGCTCAAAACACCTGCAGAGGTTTCCTGAGGTTCTCAGAGGTCTCTCAGTCTGGGTGCGAAGTTACGCAAAAGTGGGTAAAACTGACCGACAAATATCGACACCTTCTACAGTGAAGCTACGGCATGAGAAACTGGCTGCTCAGAGTTCTGTATCCCAGCATATTCATAGAAAGTTGAGTGGAAGGAAACAGTGTGATAATAAAAGGTACTTCAGCAACAAGGATGGCTGCGACCTTGAGAAGTTTGACAAAAAATCCAATCAAGAAACTTCACAAGAAATGGACTGAGCCTGAAGTCGGTCCATCAAAACCCGCTGGTCAGACGATTCCTACACCTAGACTACAAATACCGTATTCCTCGTGTCAAGCTACTCCTGAACTAGAGATTGGGTCAGAAGTTAATTGTCTGAGCTACAGAGAAAAACAACCAGACTGTTGCTCAGGAGTCTAATGCCTTTTTTTCCTCAGGTTAAAGTAAAGTTTGGATTTAATTTGGAAATCAACATCCCAGAGTTTGGTGGAAGACTGGAGACATACAGAATCCACGTTGCTGACGTTACCTCAGTCGGTCAAGATCTGAGGCGCCCTGTGATCTGCTGTGTTTTATCAAGTCTGCAGTCAACGCAGCCATCTACCAGGAAGTTTAGTCACTTCTGGTCTCTTCCTCCCAACAAGGTTTTTGGAAAGCTTGTTGGTTTTACTGTCCAGCTGGACTTGGCACCTGCCCACATTGCCAAATGTACCAATAACCTCTTTAATGACCACGTTGTCTCTGGGATTTGGGTCAGATCAGTTTGCTGGCAGTTCCAGAATGTGGTGTTTTTGTCAGGAGGACAATGAAAAACACTAGATCCAACAATCCAGATGAGACAAATGCTGCTGTTATTTCAATCTGGGTTTCCTTAACATTTCAATAGTTTTGCATTGTTGTAGTAATTCATGCTAAATTAGCCCAGACAAGGTATTGACGGTCAAAAACACAAAATCAGACCAAGTATATCTGGTCTAGTTTCTAGTGCAAATATCGTAGCACACTTAAAATAAGACAAAAGTAACTTTTCAGCAAGAAATTGGGGAACTTTTTAAGCCAATAACTCAATATTTATGGAAAAAGAACTAGTTATAAATGAGATAATCTGCTAGTGCAACCAGACATTTTTTCCATATTATATGTTAAAAGGTCTGGTTCCACTGGAAGATTTCACTTATGACTAGTTCTCTTTCATCAATATTAACTTAAAGCAAGTCCTTATATTGTGTACAATTTATATTGTGTACAATATAAGGACCCCTTATAAGGGGCATACTTATATATATACAATACAAGTATGCCCCCTTATATTGTGGGCATACTTTTCAGTAGGTCGACATTTTGATTTGGAAAGGTTTTGTTTTAATTAGCCATGAGCCATTACAATCCAAGTTATCCAAAATAATTAACTAGAATGTATCCCTTTGTGATTAATGCATCTTCAGTTTAATTAAAAAATTTTTTAAAAGAAATATTTTCTGCTTAAGGAAAGACAGGTTTATTGTTCAACACAAGCACAAAGTGTTACTACACACTGTTTGTGTCTACAAGTGACATCTTGATGCTGATGCGAACCGACTTGGATGAGCTCTGGCCAGTAGGGAAGTTGGAGGCCGGGGTCAGCAGACTTGATTAGAGCACATTAAATTTGTCTGATGCAGAGTTTCCTCTGAGACTCAACCTGTTTTCTCCTCTCTTCTTTCCCTTTCTTTCCTCTTGCCCCGTCTTTTGTCTGTCCGCCAGGCAAACCGTAATTGTTTAGTCATGGCCTCCACACATGACATTCAGGAGCTGGATGTGTCATCCATCTTGGCCACGCAGATCTTGACTTGGATCGATGAAGATGAAGTCGAATCCAAAGGGTATGAGAGCAATCCTGCATGTTTGGGCATTTTGCTTATTCACACTGCGCTGGTTTGCACCAGAGGTGACGACAACTCGCTCACTCTTTATTTGTTGGCAGTATTTTTCATTTTAACTCAAATTCGGATTATTTTTCATTTAAACTCTAAGTATAAACGATCATTTTGATGTAGCTGTAGCCTTAAAATATTAATATATTCCTGAATGCAGATGTAGGTCTGTTAATTTGCTGCGTGAAATGAATCCCTAACCAGTCAGGCTATGTCTTGTGACCCATGTCATCTAATTATACATGTCTAATTATTTTTCTCCCTGTAGTGTTGGTGGTGATGACTTCCTGGTGGTCCATGCGCGTGATGACTTTGGTTCGCTTCACGGCACCACTCCGTACACCCACAGCAGCCCAGGCACACCCATCAATGTGCCGTGGCTTGGAGGCCACCAGACCGGCAGAGGTGCAGCTGTGGTGAGTTTCTAACGTTAAAACCAGGCACAGCTGTGAGGCAAATGCACACCGATGAACGCTGCAGGTGTTAAGAATGACAATGGCTTAGTAGGCTTCATTTTTACTTCACAGTATATAAGCTAGTGACGGTGCAATAACAGTTTTCTGTCCCTGATCTGATTAACTATAGATTAGACTTTTGGTTATTTGTCTAAATGTATTAAGAAAAATTCAATCTGTACCATTTTGTCCCAGTCAAATAACTCTACAGGATAGGCTTCATATTCTGCTACCAGAACTTTTATGTGTGAAATGTGCTTAACATTTATTTCTAAATTTGATTTGGCACATCCAGTAGCAGGCTTTGATGAAAACAAGTCCTACTCATCTCTTGAAAATGCTAGGCTAACGTTGGCATGCTTTGTCTCTTTTCAAGGGACTCGTTGATAATTTGCTTCATGAAGTATTTCAGTGCATATCCAGTAAATTATTTGCAGACAAAACTTGCAAGGAAAAAATTCTGCTTTTTTAAACATACTGCTTTGTTTTGCACATCTGAACTTGTAATATCTGCTTTTTGTCTTGCGTTAAATAATACAGACTGCATTTTGGGAATATCTGTAAACAAAACAAGTCGCATGACTCGGACAGGAAGAAACAGTAGCCTATACAATCAGTTAAATGTGAAGATCAGTGTTGACCGTGAAGGGTTTGGAATTCAGTTCCTTACTAATATCATTTGCACAGTTTTGCAAGTTGTGTCTGCAAAAATTACCAACCTAAACACAGGTATTAAAGCACAAAGATCAGGAGCTCTGGGGCTGAAATACTGCGGACTTTGATTATCCAATAAGGGCATTTCTAATAAAAAGAAAAATACTTTTTTAGAATTTTGCATTACGAAAGTAACTTACTCGGCTACAGAACCTTGTAGAGCAACCTAATTACTAGCTTAAATCAACAAAATATGTATTAGACCAATGTAGTTTAAAAAAATTTAACACAAAATGTCCGAGCCTACGTGGTGGCATAATTTATTGCTGCCAAGAATTTATTGATGCATATTTCTCAGTTAAGCTAAATTAACTGGATAAAGGTTATTGAGACAGGTTGAGATGAAAATTCTTTTTATGGATCAATCAATATGAAACAACCCAGTTTTATTCTGATTGTTAATAATCTGAGTTTTTGAAAGTCGTTTCAAAAACCCATTTTCCAAAAAAGCAGTAAAACAATTTCGGCTTTCAAACGGCAGATATGGTATAACTTTATAATAATACCAAGCCCTGCTCTTCTGGAAGTAACTGATGCCTTTTGCTCCTAATCTGCTCTTCTTTGTTCTCAAAGCAAAATCCTCAATGCAGTTGAAATAATTTACATTAATAATTCATTTTCATCTGCGCCCAGTTTGCCAAAAGCATCCTGGCTGCTAACATAAGCTCCAATCATAGACTAACAGAGGAAATGAGAGGTTGTTTCCTACCTTTTTGCTTTTTTGAAGCTGTGATTTCAGCTGGTTTCAATATAAAAAGGCAGGAAGCCGTTTTTTACTCAGACAAGCTTGGCGTTATCATCCGGAAGGGAGGGATTTAATTTTATGGTCTGAATCATGTAGGCGTGAGTCATGTTTGTTGATTTTTACCCAGTTCACTTATTGTTATGCGGACTGGGCAGTAAAATCCTCTCAGGATGATTATGATGTTACAAAGCAGTCAGGCGGTTTGCAGAAGGTTGGAGGAGAAAAAGTTGTGGCTGAATAATGGAATAAAAAATAAAACTGAGGTTAATGTGTGCTTTTACAGAGCCAACAGCTGAAAAGTGGGACAGAAAAGCTGCAGTAGATTAAACTGAAACAATTGCCTAATTCTGTTGCTCAAAGTAACATTGCATATTAGGTTTATGCAACGTTAGTGTCAACAGAGATATTCATTTTACTTTAATTTTCATGTTAACAGCTTTCTAGCTTTATAAGTTATGAATCAGAACTAGAGGATGATGCGATCTTAAAATAATAATCCAAGGCAAAACATGAAAACAAAAGTCACATTATTTGCGGCTGTAGACATGAGGAAAAGAGACGTTGGGAAGCAAACAAATGGTTTGTTACCAAACCTGTGCAGATCTGAATGCTGGATGAGGGAATTCAGTCCTTTGATTCAGGTGTGTTGGAGAAGGGATGCATCTGAAATAGTTGGATAGTTGCTCTCGAGGACTGGACTTGAGCAAACATGCGCTAAGTGGTGTGTAACAACTCTGAACCAGCCCTGAAAATGGATGGCTGTGAAGCCTCAGGGCGTTCTGGAGAGGCTGGCGTGTTGGAAGACATTAAGCTCCCAGCGCATGAGATGCTGTGGCAATTTGTTCTTGAAGTTTGTTCTGTTAGATGTCAAAAATGAGTATAGTTATCCAGGACAGGTTCATCATAAAGAAAAAAAAAATGTGAATACTGCGGAAACAGTTGAATATTGTCTTATAATTTTGAGGTTTATACTTTAATTTACAAAAATGCAGTGATCAGTAATAAAAAAAAATATTTAAACAGAAATGTCAAGCTACTGAAAAATAGATTAATTTCCACTTTGGACCTCTTGTTGCATGAATTACTGCATCAATGCACCATGGCACGGAGGCAATCAGCCTGTGGCACTGCGTAGGCGTAATGGAAACCCAGACTGCCCTGACGGATCTACCATCTTTTGACAACAACCCATAGATTTTCTATGGGGTTAAAAGTCAGGAGAGAGAATCATAGTTGCCAAACCGGGTTTTGGTAGCTTTGGCAGTGTGGGCTGCAGCTAAATCCAGCTGGAAAATAAAATCAACTTCTGGATCTCTGCAGAAGACGGCATGAAGTGCAGTAGAAGTTGGAGAAAACACAAGATGTGAGCCCATGTGTTACCGATATCCTACTTTTTCAAGACAGTGAATTTTGGGGTTTCATTATCTCAAAGCTATAATCATTTCTCCATGTCTAACGTTTCTATGTAATAGATCAGTTTACCTTTGACTGAATAAATATTGAACTTTTCACAATATCATGTTTTGTTTTAGATGTACCTTTATAATTGATCTGTTTATCAAACACCCTCTGTGTTTATAATCCATGTTTCTCTCACTGTGAGTACATGGGTTGTTCTGGTCTATCATCAGCGTTTGTTACCTTTCTAAATTATTCAGCCTGCAAGGTTTTTCCACAACTGTGGTTCATTTTCACCACAGTAATAACCTTAAAACACCGAAGGGTTTTTGTTTTGAAGTCCAAAAAGTTTGCTATGTTTCTGTTTTTCTCTGAGATCCCCCTATGACCTGCACCATCATTCCTAGCAATGCAATTATTCTGACCTTTTTCTTTTACAACAGTATATTTCTCTGCTTTAAAAATAAGTTTAGTTTTCTTGGTTAAGCTCATGTCCACCCCCTCTTTCCTCTCCTTCTCCCAGATGATAAAGAGAAATATCAACAATGTGAGAAGAATGACCTCTCATCCCACACTGCCATACTGTAAGTAGAACTCTGACGTCTGTCAGTAGATCGGAGGAGTCATTGCCTTTATATTAAAAATGCAACAAATTCGTCATATTCTGGTGTGAAAAGCCTCCAGGGGAGCATTACATCACCAGAAATTGTACATATTCTGCAACTGAAATTGTTTTTTTTTTCCTGCTGCTGCTCAAATAAAGATTATGTTAGCTCACTTGGTTGAGATTCTTGTACTTTTTCTCTGAAAACGCAAACTGCGGAGGACAATTCCCAGCACGTCAGGAAAACGCCTCCTGAAGCGTGTATAAATGAACCCCTTCCTTGATCAATTATGGATGGTTTGGGAACTAAACAACGAAGATATGCTGAGATCCATGCACTGACTGACATCTACCTAAAAGATGTTACATCTTCGTTTCTGCTGTTCCTTTTCCTGTTCATCAGATCTGACAGGAGCTCAAGACGGAAGCGTGAGGATGTTCGAGTGGGGTCACTCTCAGCAGATCATCTGCTTCAGAAGTCCAGGCAACTCCAGAGTCACCAGGATCCGATTCAACCACCAAGGGAACAAGGTCACAAATTCACACTCATCCTACTAGAACCACATCTGAAGTTTGAAATGAATCTGATAGAGATGAAGCATAAATATTGCACGGAGCACGGCATGATTTTGTTTTGAATGTCTGCTGTGCAGCCAACATTTTAATTGAATTGCATTGATTAAAGCTCGTCATTTTCAATTATATCCAAGGTTTCAGCTAACAATAGTTAGATTAATTGCCATGTCAACAGAGTACAAGACCGCTGAACTCGGGCATCAGTGCATGACACCATTTTTCTCAAAGAAGGAAGTAGTGATGGCAAAAGCTGCAGCTCTAATTTGTGCTTAGAAAGTTGAGATTTATAAATCTTATAATAAATTGTACAATGAAGTAGAAATCAGGAGAAATGCTGTCTGAGTAGCTTAGAGAACCTAACAAAACAGCACAATGCACAGCAATTTAAAAGCTCAGTCTATAATTTACTATAGTGTACAACCACTTTTACCAAACATTATGATGAAAAACTAAAATTGTGGTTGTATTTAGATGAACGTTGTAGTTTTTCCTCATTGTTTCTCTGATACACAAAGACTCAGGTCAGCACTCCAAACTGCAAGCAGAATCCTTTAGTGTTTTTGTAAAAGATATCAGCAGTCAATGGAAGCAGATACAATTCTCACTTTTCTCCACTAATAACTTGTTTCACTCATGAAGATTTAACTTTGCTATAGTAATGTAGCAGTGGACCCTTTTTAGTCAATCCAGTCAGTTTTCTCTCATGTTTTTCCCCCAAAAAATGACTTCAAGCTGGTGCTGCATGTGCTGCATACTAAATGCAGTTTGTAGAAGAAAAATAGTCTTTGCTCTTGTTATAAGTCATGGATAAACATGCATGAAATATTTTTAAAAAGCATGGTTGCTGTGGGCATTTAACAAAAGTAGCGGGGAATAGCAGTAGTCAAAAGGTGAATTCTTTTTTCCTCATTGGGATTTAATTCCTGTAAATTTGTCTGAGACAGATTAACGCATCAGTTCTGCAGCTATTAAAATGCAACTGGAATGTCTGGAGAACAGGGATTGAGTTATTAAACAGATCAAAAACATCAGCAGTTGTTTTGTGCTAACAAGGGACACAAAGTGAAGCACATGGTAAAACAAAGTTTCTTAGTCTCACAAACATCGACTGCTGGCTCAGAGGTCTGGCTGTGGACTCCGCTAGGGATAGACTTAGACGTCCATGTGACAAATCTGCCATTTTTTAGTCAAAATCAATCAATTTCAGTCTTTCTGTTTTAGAGAGATGTTATCTTGAGCACTCCTTTTGTGTCAGAAAAGTAAAAAAAATAAAATAAAAATTATAAACCTACTTATTTGTTAGAAAAACAACACGACGCCTCACTGTGATTGATTTTGTCTTGCATGTTTCTAATTTTAGGAGATTTTGGCTCCAAGTCATTGTTATATATCTGTTAGGTAATTTGTTGGTACACTGTTATGAAATGGGTCACCATTCTGTTGTATTCAACGATATTTTCATACTTGCCGTCACAAATTTGCCACTCCAGCTCACACCACCGTGGGGAGTTGGTCCTCAGCACATATTGTTACTGAGCTGAATGAAGCCAGCGTTTTGAACTCAGGCTCTCGCCTCAGGCCAATAATTTTCTCAGATGGTGCCTCTCCTGTGCCAGTACTTATCTGCCTGTGCTGGCCAAGGGAGAGAAATAGGCTCTGGAATAAAAGTAATGCAGAGCGAATACAAGCAGAGCACCTCATTTTGGTTATGTAAGCATATCAGCCAGAACATTATGACCACTGTCGGTGAAATTCAGTAACATTACTGATGTTCTGTTGATCCCAGACTCCCAACAGAACCTTCATTTCTTTTTATTTGTTTGTTTCCCCTCAACCTGAATGACAAGTGACTTTTGTGTTGTGTAGAATAATTTTGGCTCAATCTTCACAGTTCTCAGTATCGTGTTGCAGACCTGGTTTTAGGGGTTTTCTTTGTTCAAATAAATTAATGGTGCGGCTGCCTCCATTACTGCAATCTGCTGTCTGTTTGTTTTGTTTAGTTTGGTATTGTAGATGCAGATGGAGGATTAAGTCTCTGGCAAACCAACACCAGTGGGAGCACACTCAAACCGTACCTGGTAATTTATTTATTTATAGTTTATTTATATCCCATTACGGTTGTTATGCGAAATGAATGTTTTGCCGGTTTTATTCTTTTGTCGTTTTTACCGACTCCCTTCTGTGCTCCTCTCTGCCAGACGTTGCAGTGCCACAACAAGACCGCTCATGACTTTGTTTTTGTTGGATCTTCTTCCCTCATCGCCACCGCAGGTCTTTCAACAGACAACAGGTACACAAACATGATCTATTTTCTTTTTGAGCTGTTTCCTATCCTAAATCTGTACTCCCTGTAACTTAAATTACCCTGAATCCTTAATGTCCTATGAGGGTTTTTTTATGTACATTTTGACTGCTGGGGCGATTTGTTTTGAGTTAAACTGTAAGCCAGCCAAGCATCCAGTCCCACATCAGCGTCTGGTCAAAAATTAACCATAAAGATGTTCCTGAACCATATGGAAATCATCAGCTGAAGATGCTAAAGCTGCTGAGGATGACATATTAAATCTCGTCAGTCAGGATTTATTGTGCGATGACAAGAAAGCCAATTCCTTTGACGAAATGGCGTACATAATATCAGATTGTGTGATAAGAAGTGGATCATCATTTGGAAATGTTTTTGCTCTGCAGGAACGTTTGTCTCTGGGACACACTCGTCACTCCTGCAAACAGCCTAGTTCATGGTATGCTATTTTTTTGGTTAGTTATGAATTATTCCGATTTTTTTCTTTTTCCTTAGTTGTAAGAAACAAATAAATTGTTCTCTCAAATATATACAGTTCTGGAAAGAATTAAGAGACCACTGCACTGAAGCCCATTGAAAACTTTGTGGTTATTTAACCAAATATTAAACTCTGAACTCTTCCTGACTTAAAACGTTAATGTTGTTGTCTCTAAATGAATATGAACTTGTTTTCCTTGCATTATTTGAGGTCTGAAAGCACTGCATCTTTTTCATTATTTTGACAATTTCTCATTTTCTCCAACTAAATACTAAATTTTTGCTTGAAATTTTGGAGACATGTCAGCAGTTCATAGAATAAAAGAACAATGTTCATTTTACTCAAACATTAACCTATAGAAAGTAAAATCAGAGAAACTGGTCATTTTTAGTGGTCTCTTAATTTTTTGCAAAAAAAAAAATAAATATATATATATATATATATATATATATATAATTTTTCCACCTGGTTTGATATTAAGTAGTGTTTTTAGATTTTTCTAACTCAAGTAATCCTTAAAACTCTGCAAATTTGATAGTCATTTAAAGACCTAATTATAAAAATTCTGTTAAAAATAATGCCATTCTGGTTTTAGTCCACATGATTTCTTTCCTGTTTATCCCTCATTTCTTTGTCTCTCGTTAGCTTTCTGCTGCCATGACTCCGGCGCCACCGTGCTTTCGATGGCGCAGCGGCGGCAGCTTCTCGTCACCGGCGGGAGGAAAGGTTGGATCACCATCTTGGAGCTTCCGCACCGACACCAGTGGCAGAGTTTCCAGGCCCACGACTCACCGATTAAAGCGCTGGCTGTCGATCCCACTGAGGACTGCTTCATCAGCGGATCCGCTGAGGGAAACATTAAGGTACTTAAGTGAGCTGATGAAAAGGATCTGATTAGGTGGGAGGAAAGAGTTAAAACCAAGAAAAGGTTAAGTTTTTTTTGGGTTTTAGAAAATTGACCATTTTTAAATGCAAACAGTCATATAGAGACATGAAGCCCTTGATAATGAAAGCACTTCATTTCCTCTGAACAAAGTAAAGTTGTCCGACAGAGAGAACATCCCCGCAGGGCGTCTGGCACCCAGGTGGGAAAGTGTCTGGCCGTCTTCCAGATCGTCAGTCAGATGACGGGCGTTTGTCCACAGGGGCGGCGAGCCCCATCAAAGTCAATGGAAATCAATGTCACTCGATGATTAACCATCTGCTCTGGACAGCAGTGACTGATGGAGACGTATGTCGAAGGTGAAAGTGGGTGGCACTAAAAATAAGGCAGAGGACTTCTACTCCAAGTTTTCGAATGAAGTTTTATTTTTCTTTTCTCCATATCGGGGGTTGGGAACTTTAATCTCCTGACTTGATTAGATTGGTGCTGATTAGACAGATGTTGCAGGATGAAGCCATTGTGCTCTGGTTATGGATCTCTCTGCTCAGAATTCAAATGACTTTCACCCTGGATTATTGCTCGTGAAAAAGCTTCAAAGCGACAAGTGATGCTCCTGATCTGAAGTCATTAATTGTTTATTGGCTGAATGAAAACTCTGTCATTAATCTGCACATGGAGAAGCTCTTAAAGCCCTGCAAGAAAGACCAGCAACTGGGTGATAAGCTCATATATTTAATAGACTTTAATGTATTGAGTTCAGTATGCAGTAACAAAGTGTCAGCAGAAATCAAGCTGCTTTAGAGGAAGGAAATGGGAAATAACCCAACTTAAAGGTAATTTAAGTTAGGTTACAGGTTTGCAGCTTTAACCTAATTTAATGCTACAAACAAGAGCAAGATTTCTCCTTTCGTCTTTAAACAATGACTCAGCTGCTTTTATAATCTGTTGCTCCTTGAATTAGTATTTTTATTGTTTTAAAGAGACGTTTTTTTCTTCTATCAGTTCTGATGCTATAAAGTTCCCACTAGTGTTCTTTTCAGATTACACCCATGTGGTTTCTGTTTGTTTCACTTCCGAAGGGATCATGGGGTGTACTTAGATTTTCCCTGCGATGCTGTTTGAGCCGTTTGAAGTTGAAGCCTTTACTTACAGCATGGTCTTGTGCAGCCATCTGTAGCTTTACTTTATTGCTCCGTTTTGTCCTCAGAGCAGCTGCTTTATTCCTCTGTCAGTCCATAGTTCTCGTTTATGGTTCCACGGTGAGGACAAGAGCTACTGAAGGACATCAGAGCAGAACTGTCCCTCTAAACCTTTAAAAGGCTTTGAAGACTCGTCTCCTCTGAGGGCAGCTACTCTTCTAAAGCCTATAAATTGCTGCTACTCTCATGTTTCTGCTCTTGGACTCTGTCCGTTTGAAAATGTGCTCAGGCTTCCAGCCTTTTTTTCCCCGCTGAACCTGAGCTGCTTTCGTCTTTGATGCACTTGTAAAAGCAGGATGAGGGAAACCAGATTGATCATTTGCTATTAAATATTGTTTAAAGATTTGAAAATGGAGCTGAATGGAGTTTTCTAGCCTCTAAAACTCTGAGACACTGAATTCAAATCCAATGCAACCAATTGCAGAAGTCAAGCCTGCAGCTCTCTGATCGGCCTGTCATCTGAAACCTGAGCAGCAGAGAGAAGAACATCCATCAGAGAAACAGCCAAGAGGCTCCCAGTAACTGGGGGAGCTGCAGGGAGCCGCAGCTCAGGTGTAAGAAGTTTTAGACAGTTTGAAGATTATTGTGAGCCACATGGAGAACACAGCAAACGTAGAAGAATACTTTATTGATCCCAGCCTGAAATTAAATATTGTTACTCATATTAATTAGAGGTAAATAACTTGCTAGATATTGAAAGTTCCAGTTGTGGTGGAGAAATGGGCAAAAGTATTTACTCACAGGTAGGCCTGTTACGATAACAAATTTTGCTGGACGATTAATCGTCTACAGAAATTATTGCGATAAACAATAATATTGTTTCAAGACCTTTTGACAGTGATTTAGTGGAAATCAGTGGAAATCATGCGATATTTATTTTCGCATGTTGCTGTTATTTTCAAAATAACACGCAACACTGGAACTGATAAACTAAATAAACAAAACAACCAAAAACAAAAATAAAATGGATTCTCAGTCTCCATTAACAAAAAACGTACTTGAATAAAAACTAAACAACATAAAGCCAAAGTGGAAATAAATACTGCATTCAACCAAAAGAGTGCAGATTATGAAGTCTGTGTTGCCCTTCAGTAATCACTAGATTTAAATAGAGAAAACGGGCACATCCGACTACCTAATGCAGTAGTTCACACTACACCATTTTTCCCCCTTATGACAATCTTGGATCGTTGGCCGATCTAACCGATCATCCTGTAGTGTGTGGTGTGTTACGGTAGATCGTCGTGGCCGCTCCGATCTAAATCAGGGGATTTCCCCGAGTGGGAGCTTAACGCTGAATGTGACAGGTAGCCAATCAGAAAGCGCGGATTCTCCTCCTGCTTTCTGAGGGGAAATTACGGAGGGGAATCCCAAACAGCTGACACAGCGCAACCCGAAGTCCAGCGGACATCAGAGATGATATGTGGAAACAACATTAATATTTATTTAACGTTTCGTGCAAAGAATATAGAAATGACAAGGGTAGGAACTGGAGCCAAATTGCTACCTCAGTTGATGAACCCGGTAACTTTAAATTTTAAAATTAGCTAACTGGACTTGCAGCCGTTATTTTGTGCCCATGTGGCTGGACATCACACAGCACAACGAACCCGATCGAACCCGATCGAACCGTTATACCCAGGATTTCTGTCGGCTAATGTGTCTCTCAGGGTTTGAAAATGGGCCGACAACTCGTGTAATGTGCGCTGGACATTAGACTAAGGAAATGAGGACGGGAGGGTCAGTGGAGAGCACCGGAGCTGAGCCTTTTTCATTCAGCGTCATCAACAGAAAGAAAAAAAAAGGCAGGAAGAGACGATAAAGACGGTAATTAAAATGATCTCGATAGGTTTTTTTATCGTCCGATTAATTGATTTATCGTTTATCGCGACAGGCCTACTCACAGGACATTTAAAGAACTATGTACAATTAAAATAAGCAAAACTATCCAGGCGGAGATTTGAAACTTGGGCCTTAGGAGCATAAAGTAAGGACAAACGGACTTACTAAGTGGCATTAAATGCCACTTAGTACTATTTGTCATCCAATGTCTTTATAGTCCATGTAAATTTATTGCAAGGTTTCTATAGTGACAAAGATCATTGTCTGATTGAAGGTTCTTATAAAGACAAAACAAGCTTGTAAGTAACTTTGCAGGAAGACGAATAGGAGCTTCTGTTAGGTCAGTAATTCCTTAATATTGATGAAAACTATTTCCACTGGCAGATTATATTAAATATATCTGGTTAAGTGTTATTGATGGTGTTATTGATGGCAATTATTGACCTAATATAATCTCTTATATCTCTCTGCATAGTTATTTAGAAGCTAGGTTTGACTTATTTCAACTATACAAAGATATTAGGACCAGAAACTATCAGAATAACACTTGGTAAGTTTTTACAGTCATTTATTTTGTTCCTGATCTGGTTTTGGCCTCCAGGTGTGGAGTCTGGCCACCCAGGGCCTCCTCCACCACTTCCCCAACGAACACGCCCGCCAGTCGCTGTTCAGGAACCTGGGCACGGGGGTGATGCAGATCGAGGTGGGATCGGCCAGACACATCTTCTCCTGCGGCGCCGACGGGACCATGAAGATGAGGACGCTCCCCAACCGCTTCGCCGCGACGCAAAGCAGCAGCAGCCCAAAGGGCGACGTCAAGTTCTTCATCTAGACGGGAAAACATGGCGGATACGAACGACGCAGTAAAATAATCTGCTGTGATTTTCTTTTTCTTTTTTTTTTTTTTCTTATGAAATGTGAACCCAAATCTTGTCTCCAATGGCGACCAAGCACAGGAGCTTTTCACAAGTGTTTAAAACTGCAGCTGAGTCGAGCACAGGGTACAGAGGAGATCACGCTCAGCCAACAGGACCGCCGGCTCCCCGTCCACTGAGGAGCTCGTTTTGCACAGAGAGGGAAGCTGGAGACGTCTCGTACAAATGACAGGCGACCCTCTGTGGGAAGCATCGACGTAACAGAATCACATCCGGTCAGAACGCAGCTGGATGTTGGACCGGATCGGACGGATCGTCGGGAGCGAGCAGATGCCAATTTTCCCGTCGCTGGTATCGCGTCACGCTTTTCGCTGGAGCTGCTCTCCAGACGGACTCAATCAGTGGAATGAAGTTGGAGATGAAAGCAGGCGGTCGCCTTTACAGGGAGATGCTTCTTGCTTTCTGACAGATGAGTTGGATAAAACACTAACTGAGCAGTAATGAAGGTCCAAACTGCTTTTAGCTCTGCTGTTGCCAGGCAGTAGCAGCTGAGCAAAGATGATCAGCAGAGATTCGTTCAGACTCGACCAGTCGCCTGCTGTTCTGGTCATTTTCAACCCGCTCTGCAGACGCTTAGTTATTTAGACCAGACATATTTCTGAAGAGCACAACCAGGGAGATGATGACAAAAGTTACGATAAAAAGTGATTTAAAAATTCATTGCAGGCTTTTTCCTTTTTTTCCTTTTTTGGTAATAAATTTGGCTGCGCTAATAATCAGAGATTAACCTTAGAAATAAAGCTGTGAGATCGACTCCTGTAGTTCACCAATTACATCAAGTGGTGCGACTGAATCACTGAGCATCTAATACATGCTGCTAGTCATATTCTCAGATATATTGATGTTTATTGATCCTCTAATGGAACAAAAAATAGAAAACTACTAGTTTTATTTTCCCTATAACTATAAACAATAATTGTCCATCCTTAGTAACAAAACATTACAATTTAATATGGTCATAGATGGGATTTGAGCATTTTTATGACTTGTTTTCAAAATAAATAGAAGTGCTGATATGCAGTAGTTTGTTTACGAGCGTCACTCCTCATCCATCTGGCAGAAAGCAAATATTTCTCTTAGAGGTGAACGCTTCCTCATCTCTGCACCAGGTTCTCTCTATTTGCACATAAGATAAATTAAGCTAATTATATGTAGCGTAATGCATATGACTACAGTAGGCAGGTTGAAGGTAGTAAGGTAATAAAAATAATAGATGCCAGGATGTGTGTTTATCCCAGCCTAAATTTAACCAGTGGTGTTATAATCAACATTAAGTGTCCTTAATCCTCTGAATCTCCTCCTGCCACTCCGGCACAGTGCTTTGGTTATAGTGTTGCACAAAGTAGCTTTAATTTATCAGTTTTCGCTTGTTGTTTGACTCCACAGATTATTCCCTGTAGCAGGAAACTCTGCAGTTGACAATGGAAAAACGGGGGAGACGCAAGGCTCAAATTGGGAAGTTGTTTTAGTGGAAAATCATGTTTTATCCCAAAAAACTGTAATTTCCCCCTCGACCGATGTGGTGTTACTTCAGTCATAGCCTTTGTTTTGTCCAAACAGAGCACGTTTTTCAGGAAAATATCCAGATGCACCAATTTTGGGCCGATTTATTTTCCAATTTTGACCGATTCAGATTTTTTTCTCTCTCTCTCTCAGGACTATTGAATATGAGGAAAAGTGTGCTGCAGGTTCTCTTGTTTTGAATCAAAGAAAGTATCCCCCCCCCCCCCCCCCCCAATTCTAACATATATTGTCTAATATTTATCTGATTTTTAATACACTCCAAAGAAAAGTGCACCAGAGTTCTTGCTGATTGATGTGTTTATAGACCGAAAAAGGGTAGGAGTTTCAAGTTTTGATGCATTAGTTGAATTCCTGCAGCTTTTGCCCAACTGATCAGTGCAGCTCTAGTGATATCATCTTGATATAATTCTGATTAAAACCCTTAACTTGTTGTATCAGATATACCTGATCTTAGGAAAACATTGTTGAAACACGTTTCATGCAGTTCTGTACATATATAGATACACAAGTTTATTTTAATCTCAACTAGTCGTAGACAAATGGTGGGTGACAATAAAAGCCACTTTATGAAGATTATTCTGTACAGACGGGTATATTTATGAATATGTTCATGTTTAGGAGTATAAACTGATCAAACTGCAAATTCAACTTGTATTTTCCTTTTTTTCCTCTGCAAATCTGAGTGTTTGGAAAATGCTCTGCAGCAGCTTGGAGAGAACGGTCAGTTTTATTGTAGCCAGCTGAGTGTATTTTTGCAGAAACTGGACAATAAACAGATTTTTTTTAAAAAAAAGAACACATCATTGCTCATTTCTTTAAAGTCCTGCGGTTTAACAGTGTTTTGCTTCAGGTTGCAGCTGCTGCACAAAGACGATCAAACAAACGTCGCTGGCCTGAATTGAATTGAAATGATTTGTGTTTCTTCTCTCCTCTTTTAATCTTCCAAATGTGAACTTGATGAAATAAGTCTAATTTTCTAATGTAAATCATTGAATTATATACAGAAATCTACTGATGTAATAAAGGAAAAATGTGAAACCAGAAAAGAAAGCTGTCCTTTTTATTTTTTCATATATATGAAGCGGGAAAGGATTCTGAGTAATAATCCGTGACCATATAAGGAGTGACTTCATGCAAACTGACATCTTATCAGCTTTAATTTATTAGTAAACGGCTTTGAGTCGCATTAACATGTAGACCTCCTCTCATCCAACATAATGCTCTTCATTTATCTTTATGGAAACACCTGCTTAAAACTGACGCCTCTGTAACTTTTGACACTTTATATCAACACAGTTTCTCTTGTGGCTCATTGAGCTAGCAATAAGTTGGCTCCATTTGTCACTTTTCCGCTTGGAGAGAAACATGGTGTTAACACTGTTGGTCACTTTATTAATGTAACCTCTGGGTTTGAAGACGAATCAAGAACAATGTTTTTTTTTTTTTTCTGGCGGTAGGTTAAAATTACGCCAAGAAATTTGAGTTTTCTTCAAGGATAGCAACCATAGACATCATATACGTAGACGCCTCATGGAGCTCTGAGTCGTACGTAAAAGCGTCCGCCATCTTCTATGTGGCAGCAGGGCGATCGGAGCTCCTTAAGTCCTGTCCTGTATGGACTTGTTTCAACCGTTTTACGAAACAAACTGGATTCATTAGGATTACCTAACACAGGTAAGGATGAAAGATCAGAATTACTTGACTTTGCAGCCAGAAATTCGCTTCTAAACAACCGGAAAAATATTTCCTATGTAGCTAAATTGGCCCGAAATAACCGTTAATTATTAGCGTAGCAGCTAACGTTTTCATACTGTTTTCTAATGAGAGAGAGCTGATGAGAAACCGCTGTTAGAGGAGAAGTTAATTAAAAACCAGAGGATTTTGTTAGGAAAGATCAGTCAGAATCAGAGCTTCAGTCTGTTCCCAGCTCAGCTTCACCATGTCGGTATTTAGCTATAAAGATGCTACGTGTCGGAGCCCAACATGCTGAAAATGTCTTTTTCTGAATGTGAAGGAAACATTTATGTATTTTCTGTTACACTTTTGGATAATTTCTCTTTTACTCTTGGCTTTAGCCTGTGAACCAGGACGTCTCAGAAGTCATGGAGTTCTCCCAGTGTGACCAGCAGACTGAAGCCCTGCATGTGACCAGTGTTGAATGTGGAATATTGAATATTCCACATTCAATATAGCGGACGCTGTTTCGTATCGCAGCAACGGGCCGACCCGCTCCATGAGGCGTCTACGGACAGCAACGATTCTCCACCAGCCTGTGTCTCCATGGTAACAAACTGCCTTACGGCCCAATCAAAAGTGGCCACTTTGACATGATGTTGCTAATGGTGATGTTACCTTGGCAACAAACAATACATTCTTTCCAGAACATCACTCTTCTGCGAAATAAAAGATTTAATTGAAGAATGTTGAGTTAAAATTTAACATTGGAGTGCAGCTGGGGCTGAAACTATTAATTGGACTAGTTGTGATGAATCAAATATTAGGTGATTTAGTAATCAATGAATCGTTAAATGGAGTATACAGGCTCAAAAAAAGGCCATTTGCTGAAAAAACATTCCGAGCAGTAGAAAAGTCAGAACAGTATATATATCCAATTTGCATTTAAGATAAAAACGTCTGTAAATGTTTTACCTTTACCTGCTCTAAAAATTAATTCAAGGATTGTTATTGCATTTAGGCAATAAAATGTAATTTAGTTTTTGCTTAAAAAAAAAAAAAAATATATATATATATATGTAACGTGATATTTTTATCCGATTAATCAGAATAGTTGCAGCACTAAGTGCAGCCATTCCTGTGTGGTAATTATTTTTACTTTACTTACAAACCAAAACAATCGCCCATGCTTCCACCCTGAAATACAAAGCTCTACTTTTAAGACTTAAAACTTTCCAACTCATAGTTGGAGAAACTCAGGATAATCTGCTGCTGGGAAACAAACTGCTACTTTTTCCTGCTACTCTCCAGATAGAAGTTGTAGCTATATTTTCTCCCATTTATTTCCTTTTTTGTGGAAGTTATATCTGTTCCAAAGTTTCGGTTTAGCTGTAAAAACTTGCTGAAGCCCATCGGCTGAGCTACTGCTGCTGCCAATAACTTACTAAATGTTATTATTAGTGTCAGTGATAAATGTTTCACTGCAGAGGATTCACTCAGGTCTGCAACCTTTACAGTCCCAGCAGCCATGTCTGCCTTCAGTCCAGCTGAACAAGACTTGTTTCATGACCTTATATATATATATATATATATATATATATATATATATATATATACACACACACACATTTCTGATAATTATCTAGTTCAGATTTATTTTTCAAACTTCTAAAGAACCCAATGTCATTTATGTTTTTCAGGTATTAAATCAAAACTAAACTTTCGCAGAAAAGAAGACGGATGTGTTTCCATCTGGGGAATGATGAAGTTTTTGGAAAAGTGGGAATTAAAAATGCATAATTTCTAATGTAAGAAAAACAGATAAAACAATGTCAGTGGTAATTTTAGTGTCATTACATCATGCAAAATCAATGTATTGCATAAACAGCTTATTGAGTTACTAAGAGCTACTGCTGCCAGTTTTTTGGGTCTCAAACTCGATGCCGTGACGTACAGATTAAGACACTGGTTCATTTTCCTTCCCACAGTCACCACATGCTCGCTCATGTGAGTTCACAGCATAGCCAGTGATCGTTTTTCTACTAGGATGAAACTGGAGTTTAGATCTTTTTGGATCGATTTCTGCTCCGTTTGTGTCTGAAACCTTCAGATCAGGCTTCTGAAATGGTGTTATATTAATAAACAGAAGAAAATGTGAGATAGCACATTAAGGCTTTAATTAGAGTCACAATTTATTACACAAGAGCAAACGTTACTTTGCATTAAATTACACAAATAAAGTTGAAATAAAGCAAAAGTTTACATTAGTATAAAACTGAGCTGATTAGAGCATCAGATACATCAAACTGCCTCTGACTTTGGTAAATTAGTCACGAAAAGAGAATATAAATCATAAAAGCTGCTCTAGATATGATTATTTCAGTTTAACTGAGACGTTAAGAAATTCAACTTGTGCGTTATTAAAACGTCAATAAACATTCACGACTCATGAAAAATGTGGTTAATCAAATATTCTGAAGGGACTTGAGCAGCTAAAGATGTGAATGAACTGAAACATTTCCCCACCTGATGCTTGGATTAGGCCGTTTGGCAGTCCTTAAATTAATTCAATGGAGATAAATTAATTCCTGAAATGTCTCAGTGGGTAATTTTTTTTTTTTTATAATTTTTTTTTTTTTTGATGAATTTCCCTAGAGAGCCAAGAAATGGTCACCAAACACAAAGTAGGAGGGAGTCGATGAGGTCGGGTTCCTGAAGCTGTCTGATTGGTTGGCGGCGGCGCTCACAGCTTGGCGTAGTCTTTCAGGATGACCTCCAGCTTCTGACTCAGCATGATGTTCCCTCTCACCTTCAGCTTGCCGGAGAAGAAGGCCTAACAAGAAAAACAAACGTTTATTTGCAGCATTTGTCATCAGAGAGCGGAGCGGCGTTCAGGAAATTAAGATGAAAGGAGACGAAGATGATCCCTGCGCAGATGAAAGCTAACCGAGCCTCTGATGAGGATTTTCTTTGCTCTGCTCGGCTGATATCAATCCAACGAGGGGGTTATGATGACCCTGGAAGACAGTTAGTAGATCCTCTTTCAACTCCGTCAGCTAATCTGCCCCCAGCTGCTCCTTTCATCACCGCAGAGAGGAGAAGACCAGCCCGAGGGATCTCCAGCCCGCCGACTTTCTATAAAGACGAACGCAGGCGGCCCGAGATCAATAAGCAGAGCTCCAGGAAGCGCATGAATTCTGCGCGGTGGCGGCGGCCACTCCCACCGACAGATGGGATGCCACAGACATAACAAGCAGCGGCGATTGATTGTCTGCGCTGAGGGCTCTCCGAGAGATCGCCGCTTCCATATTTTATCTGACGAGACGAGATCAAGCAGGACGTCGTTATGGATCGAAGGGGAGCCTCAAAGGAACTTTCCCCGTAATCAGAATGTACAGGAAGTGGTTCGCCGTCGCAGCGGCCGTTTGAAACGGGAGGCGATTACTAAATGCGAGGCGGAAGTTTCCCAGACGCAGGCGGAGGAGCTTCAAAGACGTTACCTTCTGAGGCTGAAGCTTCCCCGTCACCACCTCCATGAAGTCCTCGTCTGACAGAGTGAAGGTCACGTCGACCTTCCCGCCGGGCGGCCCTCTGAGCACAGAGCCGCTGCCGTTCTTCAGATCAATGGCTGCAGGGGGAGCGGAGGAAACACAGACAAGAAGACGGATTAGAAAACAAAAAGCTCCACTTTCCGTCGACTCGTTTTAGGCTTCAAATTCCAGCACAGAATTAAAACTAAATCTGGTTTTAAACGTCGACATCAGTGACATCAGTGACATCAGCTTAACTTGGATCAAAAAGTGACATTTTTAATCTCGGTTCTCTTTTGTTCACATCCGTCTCCACTTTGTCCAATCTGATGCATCCTCTACTCTCACACCAACCAACTTCCTGTCCTCTCTTACATCACAGAGTCATCTGCAAACATCGTAGTCCACGAACAATCCTCTCTAACCTCGTCTGTTAGCTCGTCCATTAGCAAAGCAAACAGGACGCGGCTTAGGGCCGATCCTTGATGCACTCCCACCTCCACCTTGAACCTACAGCACACCTCACTGCTGTCTCACTCCAGAACTCCTCTTGTAATCCACAGGTCCCCTCTCAGTTTTCTCCCAGGCTGCATTCACACAGCAGGTCTCTATTTTTTGCTGAAATCCAATGTTTGTTTTTTCCGCTTTGTTTTTTTTTGTGTGTTGTTGTTCAAACTAATTAAATGCGACCGTAATGAGACAGTTTACGACCCCAAAGAGAGGAACGTTAATGTCAAACAAGCACGTTTTGTTTATGGGAGCAGGAATGGGAGGAGCCATTTACGGATCGATTTTATAGTTCATTCAACAACGGGAGCCAAAAGTATCATCCCAAGATCATAAGACGAAGGAAACTAGCAAAAAGAAAGCACAACAAAAAGAAACAGTGTTTTGTGGAGCAACTCCTGTAGAACAATCAGTTTGGATACGTAGTTAAAACCAGCAGTGGTGGGATTGTGATGTGATGTGCTTCAATTACAGACTCATTCACAAGAATGACGTAAAAGCCAGATAAAATGCGACATGAATGTTGAGACTGCCGACGCTTTGAAAACAGTCAGATGCGTATCTGAATAAGAAGCGGCTGAAATTTGTAAAAGATCGTATTTAGGACTGCCGTGAAAAAGTCGATTATGCAGCTCTGGAAAAACCTTCCAACCTCACAGAATAATTATTTCCGGTAGAAAAAATTATGCAAAACGTTGTTCAGCAGTTATAGGAAGAGTTTGATTTTTTTTTCTCCATTGATTATTGAGGGAATTTTTTATTCCAATGAAAATAAAAACAGAAAATATGTATATTTTTCCATTTATTCTTACATTATTTTTTTAAGTGATGCCCATCTAGTTTTCTAAACAGAAATAAAAGTTTTTGCTGAACGATAATAATGAAAATGTTTGTGTTCATGCAACTTACTCCACTCTGCAGCTTTCTCGCCGCCCTTGGTGATCTCCCAGCCGAACACGGCGTTCACCTTCTTGACCAGCTCTGAGCCCAGATCTTTAACGCGCCGCCCGATCTCTGCGAACACCAGGTCGCTCTGAAGGCCTCCTCCCTGCAGCAGGAGCAGAGAAAAGGCAGAAAATATACACCCGTTTTGTCTGAATCAAAGGTGCAGAGTGGTGGGAGGCCCGTGGAGGGAAAACGCACACATCAAACAACCTGTGAAAACTCTTTCTGCAATCTGTAAAACAACATTTTCTGAGTTAGAGCTCCTCATTATGTTGCATAACATAGAATCCAAATAGCAAAGTCCAAGCAGAAATCTACTTTTCCCTGCAATCACAGGATAAATCTGGGTGGTTAACCCGCCATCATCTCAATAAAAATCTGAACTGAGCTTCATTTGCTCACTTTGATGCCCCTAAATGAACGAGGCGACATTTTTATTTATTTATTTTTGCTGAATAAAAAGGCCAGCATGACCACCGCTGTCCGCCCCCTTTGACAATGGAAAGAAATGAGGCCACCAAAAATAGAATGTAATAAAACGAATTACAGTGGAATAATTGACAGTGAGGGTAGTTTTTTTTTTTCGTTTTTTTTTTTCGTTCCCAGACTTCATGTACCTGAGGGAGAATTTCAGGAGAAGCTTCTGATGTGCTGTGCAAATCCACGTAGCCCCCAGCCAGAGCAACGTCACCCGTCTCCTTCACCTGCATGAAAGAGACGAGAGCTCATCAGAAGAACAGGCGGCTCGGGCTCATCTCTTCACCGCAGCTCGTGATGAGGGTGTAATCCTCGCTGCTGCTGAAGAAGAAAAAAAAAAAGAGAGAGAGAGACTCACTTTACACTGGATGTGGATCCGGCTGCCCTCCTTCCACATCTCGGTTTGCAGCGACTGACCCGGAAACACGGGCTTCGCAAAGCGGACCTGAAAGAGCAGCGAGAAGGGAGTGGACACATAACTACAGGATTACATGGACAAAAAAAAATCAGATACAGGTGGCATTAAGGAAAAAATAAAATCGTAACTCGGTCACTTCAGGCTGCAGTGTGTGAACGTAGCCTAACAGACATTCCTCCAGGATTCTCCTGCTTTTAGCTACGTTCATCTTCCCATCGACTCTGAACATCTCTACCTTATGGCCATATTTTGTTTCATTTGCAACAATTCAGTGCTGTAATAAACCTGCAGGTGAAAACAGAGCTACTCTCAACAGTTTCATCAAATCTCATGTGGAAACTAAGTGACGATTCTTTGCAGCAATGTAGACATTTGATCTGAAACCCCAGAGAGGCAACGCTCACCTTTATGGCCTTGAACTTCGCCGGGTCGTTGTCGGCGAAGCGCTTGAGGACGTGTCTCGCCGCGAAGCCGAACGAACACAAGCCGTGCAGGATGGGAGCCCTGAAGCCTGACCAAACAGCATTTTTAAACACAGCATTAGCAAGAATAAATGAGATGGTGGTAACATCATTTGAGTAAGAAGAAGAAAAAAAACCCAAAAGAGGACGGGGAGTCCGGACCGAACGGCGTTTCGTCTTGTTCTGCTCTCACCTCCCATGGCGGCGAAGCCGGGGTCTATGTGCAGAGGGTTCCAGTCTCCGCTCAGACGGTACAAGGCGGCCTGCAGCCGCCGGGGGAGCAGACATTGTTTAGATTTATATCTTATTCATAACTTCATGTGGGATAAAATTAAATTATCATAAAGACACCTAAAATAAGAATGCCTTTGAAGTGATACAGATGCAGTCATTTAAAAATGCTTGGGGGATTTCTCTTTTTCTTTTCGCTGCTTTCACACGGCATCTTGCAGTCAGCAAATCTCTCTTCTCTGACACGAAAACCCGCGCTCAAACTCTCCGTCGCCACACATACTCTGACTCAAACTTAATGATTATTGCAGAGAGGAGTAAAAAGAAAACCCAACATGTTCTATTTTCACCCTTGCATCATCAATTCGGCTGATTTATTCTGCAGCAAAACCCACACAGACGCACTCACTTGGTCTCCTGTGGTTGATTCAATCACCACAGCATCTGGTGCGCGCTTGGGTGGAGGCAGAGGAGCCTGGGGGAAATTTAAACAAAACAAAACAAAAAATAACTGTTAAATATGATGGAGCATTTGTAACAGTTTTCTCAAGTTATATATATGTGAAAAAACCGGGATGCTGTAAAGGGTAAATAAACGAGTGTAAAATCCACATAGACAGCAGGGAATAGTAGATGCACACAAATGTGGAGAAGTGTGATTTGATTCCAGCAACAGTTTTCTATTTTTAACATTTAATAAGTGGAAACAGGTGAATTATCGATGCAGCTTTTGGATATTTATGATATTTGTGCCCACAATGAGCGTATGTGAACTTGTGACCAGGATGTAGAGAACATGCGTCAAATCCGTCGTGGCTTTTTATGTGGCCCTCTAGGATTCAGACTAAACACTAAGTTTCTTAAATATTATTTTATCAATCAAATCATTGCAGTTTTTATCCGTTTACTGCCAAATTATATCAATCAGCCCATAAAGTTTTTTGAGAATTACCTTTGAAATCCACACAAAATCAACAAATCCCCACACTTTTTTTGCACTAATAAATAATTGGGAATTTATTGCAGATTTTTCTCAAAAATTGCCAAAATCTTTCTTACTTGTACTGAACAGCTGCCTCAGCTTTAATGGATGTCAGATTATAATCCACAATCTATACAGCAAGTAATAGAAAGTCACATTTATCGCATTTTCAAACATTAAATTGCAAAGTAAAATCTCTTTTAAGTCATCTTTGAGATATACAGAATTTTTATAACAACTTATGGTAAAACCATTAAAAAAATGTGGTATAAAACGCCACGGTGGGCCTGGAAAATACGTGATACCTTTTAAAAGTAGTTTGTGAAGTGTCAGAATCTCCACTTAAAGACCAAAAGAAAATATCTACAGTTCTACTAACATTAAGATCCAGACATGAGTAACAACTATTTCCTCTATAGCCTGTTTAGTGGAAACATTCAGTTATCTGCATAAAATTGTGCTGCTGCAATAAGAGATTGATTTAATGAGTGTGAAGGGTATTAAATATGGAAGCGTATTCTGGCACATGCTGCTCCAAGGTGTCTCGCCAATCACTGAAACATCTGATTATTTACTGACAAAGTTATTGCAATATTCCTTCTTTGGATAAAGTTTTAATTTCAAAGGATGTTTTCCACTTTATCCAACTCAGATCTGGAAATTTCTCTATAACGGCTGTGAGATATATATATATATTTTTTTTTTTATTTTATTTTTTTTTTTACAGTAGGTAGGGTTTAGACGAGGATCTTTGAATTGTTTTCCTTCCCTTTACTTGATGAAATCTTCATTTATTGCCATCTTTTTAAAAAGCTTCAATAATTTGTAATTTGTATTTCAGAGCTGACGAGCCTCTTCACAGTCAAACAAACTGGGACATTTCAACAAGCTTTTTGCTTCCCAGTCCACTAACTAGTTGTTTCAATCTGAAAAGCCTTTTCATGACTCTTAAGCAAACATTCAACACAGGGCTTTGACATACTTTAGCTTTGTCTGAGCTTCTCTTTCCTCCGAAGCGTCCGGCTCCAACCACAAACACTGAGAACTGGTTGTAGCACACGAGCTCATCGCCGTTGTAGGTGTTCACTGCAAAACAGAGCAAATGCTGGCATTTTACATGATAACCCAAAACAAATTTCTGCATACTGCATACAGTATAGCTTCTCTTTTCACCACAGCTAACAGGTTTAATGTGAGCGAGGACATTTTATTGACATTCTCCCGAGTCAACACACAGAAAAAACCCCAGGTCCCACAGTTTCCTGGTTTAAGATGGATTAATTATAGATCAGAGTGGTTTTAAATAACATTCATCACGGAGGAATTGCCACACAAAACGTATGAGCCATTCACAGTCTGTTATTCTGGCCCCTGCAGACACAGACTGTAAATTAACTTTCATTAATTCAGCCTGAGAGGGATCTGTGAGGCCAAAAAATACATTAAACTGAAGAAAATAAATGGATATTGAATAAATACACTGTATGATGGAAATTCTGCGCTGTTAAAGGGTAAATCAAAACCCACCGTCCAGCAGGATGACGGCTCCGGATCCTTTGTCCAGGACGTCTGCGACTGTGGTCTCAGATGTAAGGGTGCCTGGAGGGACAATTAAATGCTTAACATTAAAATATTTACAATTCTGCAACATCTCGATTCAAAAAAGAACCAGTCGACGTTAAATTTCCAAGATGGTTGTTGATTTCTGCAAGAAAATCGATTATCAGAGCGATTAATCGATTGGAAAAACTGACAGAGTGGCATTATTTTCCACCCATCTCATCTGTCTGCTAAAATATTCTGGATAAAAAGAAATACTGATGCATGCAGTTGTGGGCTACAGTCGTTTGAAATGTAAAAACAGAGTCACAGCTGGTAAAACTCTTTAAAATCCAGCAGCTGAGCATAAATAGAAATGTGACTAGAAGAGTTTCTGAGGGAAAAAACAGCAACAACAAGCTTCTGGGTTTCAAACCACGTTTCAAAAAATACTTTAGGCCCAGTTCAAGAGACCAAACAGGTAATAAAACAACCCTTTTTAATTTCTTTATATGTTTTCAGACAAGTCAAAATTAGAATGTTATCTGAGAAATCAAACAGAAAGCATGTCAAATTAATATGAATACATTGTATTTATTAAGTAGCAATAGAGTTTTAGGCTGTAAAATACAAATAAATAAAGTACACACAATTTGGATATTTACATAATAATAATAGTTATTAATGCTACAACTTAAAAATAGTCTTAAAACAACAATATTATTGTTTATCGCAATAATTTCAATTTATCAACCAGTAAAATGTAAAAGAACTAACTGCTTATTATTTAAAATATCCAAGAGAATAATATTTCATAAGCCTGAGTAAATGACACTGAAAGAGCGTTTACTTCCTTTCATGATGAACTACAACCCTAATTTATCACTGCGTAGCATCAGGGGGTAAATACCTGAAGTAGGCAGAGGTTTGTAAAGCTCCAGATACTGCTCTCCATGCAAAACCTGAAACAACACAACAGCTGTGACACACATTCACCAGAAAGTCTCGCAGCCTCATTAGCATTAGCAGCGAACTATTTACTCTTCTTCTGTGTGCAAGGATGTGTGAAATATCCCATATGGACATAAATCTGCATCAACATATTTACAAACAGCAAAGTTGTGTATATACAAAGTTGTGTGCAAGACGGCACAGGCGGGCATCCTGGAGAGTAATCTGCACGTTTCCTGACCTGTGTGAAGTCTATGCTGAGTCCAGGGACGGAGCTGAGGCCGCCGCCCATCGTGGCGGCCTGCGAGGGGATGACCCCGAACGTGGGCAGGCAGCTGAAGTCTTGATGCCCTTCGTACAGGAACCTACGTTAAGATGCAAAGTGTCGGTGAGGTGTGAAGAAGCGCACCAAGACAGAAACAGTTGCACAGATGGGAGAACATGCATGACAATGAAGCAAGCAGGGTTCATGCACTTTTCTCTCAGTAAAATTCAGGCATGAAAGCAACACAAATGAACAAGACAGTTTCAGTTCAGCATTATATGATATCATTTATTACTCCTAATAATAAACCTGCAGCAGGGACAAGATAAACTAAAATATAGCAACGTTTTACGTTTTGAAATGGCCCAAGAAGAAGAAAAAAAAACTAATTTCAACCTTTTGTATCAGTTACACACAATAGAAACCAATTTTGCCATTTTGAATAATAACTATTCATTACACGGAAATAATCCCAACAAATCGTGGGTAAACACTGTATTATTATTATTATTATTGTTAATCTTATTACTTTATATATTGTTTTTAACACTTGAAAAACTTTTTGCTGTTACTCCTGAATTTTCTCTTTGCGGGAGAATAAAGGTCGTTTCTACCAAATGACCTTCTTGCTAAAAATTAAATGCCTGCACACAACAATATACAGTTGAAATCAGATATTTAAATACACCACATAAAAAAATACAAACATTTTTTTTCTTCCCTGTCTGAAGATAAATCCCACCAAACTTCTCTTATTTTAGGACGGTTAAAATTACAAAAACCATTTCTATTTGGTAAATGCCAGAAAATGTAGCAAAAACATTTTTTGGAGATGTTCTCTTTTGTGCAACTTTTCTTGAATTAAAACGGTAAACATTTGGTCAGTAGCAGGGATGACTGCCTTTTAATGCAGCTTTGAACAGTCAAATCTGTTGGGGTTCTCACAACAATTTGCTAGTTTTCTGGCACACAAATAAAAAGCAGAAGCAAACCTGAGGCTGTCTGGATCTTTGGTGGACATGCCGACTCCCAGCGCGTAGAGAATGCACTGGTTAGAGGTGAAGCTGAACGAGCTTGAGGGAAGTTTTTGTCCGATAGCTTCCGCCTGGAGAAAAAAAATATTATTATTATTATTTAGTTACCTCTCAGATCCCATTTGTCTTCTATTTCACAATTATGCACCATATTCATATAAAATCCAAATAAAACACATTAAAATCTGTGGTCCGAATGCAGAAAAAGTCTGTTCTCCCTCTCAAACTAAGCCAAATAAAACAGAACCCTCAGATTCTGCTGCCAACAACTAATATTAAATATAAAAATCAACCACTACCCATCCCAGTATCCAGGTTGCCAACTTTAGTTGTAAGTCCCGAAAGGACAGCTGCTTTTGCAGCAAGTGAAAATACCGTGCATGTGTAAGACTTAACAAAATATATATCATATATTCATAAAGAAAAGACTGGAAGAAAGTGAGAGGCAAAAATCAACAAATTATATAACCCTTATGAATCAGCAAGGAGTTAAAACATTAAATTGAAGTAGACAAAATAATTTCATATGATTATTTTAATCCTTTGCATCCTTAAGAAATAAGTGCGATGGAGTTTTTTAATCCCTTGCAACAGATTAAGAAACAGAATAAATAACAGAAAATACAAACCAAGGTGCTTGCTACAAAAAGGAAATAATACGACCACTAGCTAAACATAGTAAACTATGGTAAAAGATGAACACTTCCTGTTTTCAGTGAATAACACTTTTATATTCAGTAGCCGATGAATTTAATTCACAGTGTGTTTTTAGCAGTCTTTGAGCCTTTTGAGCGGAGGGTGGTCTCTGAAAGCAAGGGAGAATCAGCAGCTCAGGGCTGCGCTCCAGGCCGGGATCGGGCTGGGCTTTGTGAGAGATCAGCACAATCACACAATGGGTGGAGAGAGGCAGCCAAGAATTGAGCCAACTTCGATTTGTGTTTGCATCGGAGGCACTGGGAGGCCTGGAAATGGCCACAAACTCCTGAGCTGAACAGTAATTAACAGTTAATGATACCGAGCAACAAAAGCCGTCCTAAAGATCAATGAGGTGAGGCAATCCGCAGCGTCGGAAATGTTCTCAGACCGTCATCAACCGCAGTTTTAGCACATCTGGCAGAACCTCAGGTCATTAATTTCCAGCTCCAGAACAAGTATTAAAAAAAACCAAACATGTTTCTGTTTTTATTCTTAGCATAATATTACACAAATAAAAAATGTAGTAGCTGGACTTGAAACATAGTCTTATTTGTCACAGGCTAAGTGACAAAGAAGACTTAAATATTTTCACCCTGGGAAAAAAAACAACTATTTACGAAGGAGAGAACTTTAACGAGTTAATTTAATTGCATAAAACTTGTATAATTAATCTTCTTAATATACACTAAGGTCCAGAGCCAGAACGTTTGTATTTGCATGTTTCTTTGTTGTTGAGCTCATATGTTTTTTTTATTGAATAATTTAGCAGCAAAAACACTTTTTGAATTGAAAATGTTCATTTTGGCAAAATTTAGTTTTCAGTTAAAATACGATTCATTTAAATTAATGAATTAAAGCCCCAGCAATTAATTTGATTAAAGAATGTAATCAAATCCCACCACTAATATTTACTAATTAAGTGATTTCTGAAGGCAACAGGTTAAATCCAGTGCTGGATTTAGAAATGTTTTGCTGTCTCCAACTGGCTTTTCTCCATTATTCTCCCGTTTTTAGAAACATTCACCCCCCCCCCATTAGCTCTGATCATCCCTGCTGAACAAAAGCTTCCCCACAGCATGATGCTAGCACCACATGTAGCCTTTTTTCATGCAATCTTATTTCATACCAGCTGCTTCTTGGTCTTCATGAAGCTGCTTGTTTTCTAACAAACCTCTGAGTCCTTCACAAAACTTACAGATGGACTTTCTACTAATTAGACAAAGATAATTTGTTGCAATGGACTTTGGGGTATCAGCGTAGACGGGGATGGATTACAAATCGTTGCCATACTTTGAGGATTTTTACTCGCAAAAAGCTGTCAGAACTAATTTTCCTTAAGCTTCACCATTATGAGTTACTTTTTGGTTTTCTATCACATAAAAAACCCAATAAACATCATTAAAGATTTATAAACGTTCTTTTATTTACGATACTAGACGATTGTGTTATGTAAATTTCCTTTCATGCATTTTCTGGAAATTAAGAAAATGTTTAAGCTTTGAACTGAACCCAAGAATCTAAACTTCAGCCTCCATTAAAGAAAACAAAGCAGAGAAGAGATGAAAAAGGCTTATGAATCAATTCCATTCCATTCTGACTATTTTCGGGTTGTTTTTTTGGTTGTTTTTTTGAAGCTATTGAGATAAAATCTTTGTTTACAAATACAAAAAATGAGGAACAGAACACAAAATGTGAAATGAAGCCTTCTACAGTAAATACATTGTTAAAAAGAAAAAGAAAAACAGAAAGAAGACATTACAGACATCACAGTCATGTGTGTTAGCATCTCTTGGGAATAGTGGCTAAATATAGTCTGATTAGCTAAACTAAAACAAAAAAAAACTAAAGGGTGAAGATGATGAAAATTTACATTTGTGAATATGAAATTTGCCAAATATAAGAATTAGATTAATTACCAGTCATCTGCCTGCATTCGTACTCCAGGGTTTTCCCCAGTGTATTATAAGCCTGGTGGGCCACCAGGCTTTATAATAACAATATAACTTGTGCCACCACCAGGACAAGCATCGATTATTTATTTAAGGTTTTTCTTTTTATGTTTGCCGCTGGATTAACGACTGCCGAGCGCCCCAACCAGAGGGCTTAGCAAGTTTTCTGGGGGAAACCTTGTATTCTTTCCATGAAAAGAAAAAAATAACATGGTCATACTTTATAATTTGAAATGTTGACACTCAGTTTTCACAACAGATATTATATTCTTTCAAAAAAATTCTTTAGACACGATAATTCCTGTTAAATAACTGTTTCTGGATGCTCTTTGCAAAACGTACAGTAGGGGTTATTCTATTCTGACTGATTTGTTTTCAGTTTTTCAATGTGTAGAAGAAGAGCAGCTGTTACCCACTGTGCCTATGGGGCTCAGCACTGCCCCCTATCAGGGCCACATGGTACTTCCTGTCTCACGCTTTGCATTTTTAGATCAGAAAGACTAAATTGAGTAAAAGCAGTGGATAAAACAGAAAAGGTCACGCCACTAGTTTGGCAGTACTTCATATATTCTAAACAATAAACTAATAATTATCAATATTGATAGGTATGAAACCATATCGTCCAACTATAGATGCAGCATTGAAAATTAAGCCAAGAGAAAACAGTGTTGAGGAGAAGAAGCTAACTAACTCAATTCAGGGAAAATGTGCAGATTCTTTATGTTGCTCCAGAAAGTGGTTTTAATCTTTTGCCCAATCCTTGTTTATACTGGGGGGGAGGGGAGAAGCTAAATAACATCTCACCCAGGAGCTAATTTCTGAATAAGAAATTATGAATAACGTAATCAAGTTAATGATTTTTATGTTTAATTAAAAAGTATGTATTTAATTGATATGACTCCCACATCTCCGTCTCCCCCAGACAAAAACTCGTCGGCCCTCAGGCTCCTGTTACAGTGCTAATTGAATGCTTAATGTCCAAACCTTAATTTTAGGTTTGAGTGTGCTCAAACCTAAAATATAGCAATACCAACTTCAGAAAGAGAATGAATCAAACAGAGTTGGAAAGGGATTGCAGCGGCTCATTCATATCAATCAGTTATTAAATGTGAGAAACGTATAGCATTATCACACCTCTGTGGTAGCATTACAGTCACAGCTCTCCTGCTGCAGCTGATTTGTCATATTAATGACCACAGAGCCTCAGCTTAAAACAATCCTGCTTGGCAGAGTGGTGCGATTCCCTCTGCATAATATCTTCTCTCAGTTGGTCAGAAATCACCATAAAGCCCAGCCTCTGGAGGCTCGCTTTTAATTAAAACTGCATTAAAATGCAGATGTGGGAAATGGCGTTCTTTCAGAACTGTTCCCACACTCCTTTTTGATTTCATTTTATATGCTTTCATGTGTTCACACAGAGATTAATCCCACTGCCTCTTGAGAATATCGGGGGAAGAAGAAAAAAGAAAAATCACAATCAAATTAACATTATGCTGTGTTTTTTTTTCTAAAGGTGGTTCAATGTTTTATTCAAAACTGCAAATATTGTGATATGATAGTTTAGCAAGTTGATCTTTAAAAATCTAGTTACATAGAGGTTATTTTCCCTGCATTATTCCTCTGTTTTTAGGTTCACTGCATCAATTTATACAACTACTGATATTCTCTAATATCTGGATAGACAGTATTATTACACTTCCTCATAAAAGTATTCACTCATATTTTGTCACATTACATAACTGCAGAGGTGTAACATATGGAGAGCCATTTCAGCCAAAATTAAATAAATAAATAATAGGGAAAATAAATACATTTATTTATTTAATTTTGGACGAAATGGCTCTCCATAGAGGTGAGCGATATGGACTTAGAACTTTATCACAATATTTTGTGGTACTATTGTGACAACGATAAAAATGATACAAATTTTTACTACAAAGCCTACCTGGTAAAAAGTTTTGACATCCCTGCATTAAGCTCAAAACTTCAGTGTATTTTACTGAAATTTTATGCAACAGAACAGAATAATGATGTGTAATTGTGCTAAGTGGAGGGGAAATAATTCAAAAATCTAAGCAATGTGACCCCATTTACTCTCATATCCTTAAATAAAAATCTGTGCAACCATATTGCTACAAAAAATATTCTTTGGAAGTTGTCTGTGTTATTTTCTTTTTTTTTTTGCACTGCTGAACCCAATAATGACATCCATTATTCTCAATCATCCAGAAAAAGTTTTAGGAGAAAAAAATATGTGTTATTTACAAGTTACAAACTTGGATTTCTGTAAACTGAATAATAAAACACTGATAAGGTTTAGTACATGTAAATTGAACATTACGTCTTCATTGTGCAAAATTCTCCTTTTCTTTTCTGTCCTGATGGACTTTCTCCCGCTGCTCCTCACTCATTGATCCTAGATTCTCAGGAAACCGATCCATATGTGAGAACAAGTCATGCATTTTGATGCTCATGCTGCATCCATAGTCCAGAAAGTTCACCTGATTGAGCAAAACCAATGTGATTTTTGGATTTGGCACATCAAAATGACCCTAAACCAGCTGAAAAACCCCAGGCGATGTTTTGGCTATTGCCCAGTGTTATCTATGTTAAATAAGTTCTAATACTGAAATTTAGTGGTGTCTTTATAACAAGTAAAATATAATGACATTACCACAGTTGGAGAATCTTAATATCCTCTTTCGCACTGCTGGGTCCACTCAGTTCTAATAGTTCTTAGTTTTAATAATAAATAACCTTTATTTAACCAGGTAAAAATGTCTTTTTCAAGAAGGACCTGGCAGGACAGCAGCATCGTTTACAAGTATCAACATCTGCATTCAACCAGAGAAGTACATATAATTATTTTAGTTGATAAGAGATTCATCCAGAGAGTTTGTAGCCTCTGAATTGCATAACAGCATTAAACTGAAAAGCATCTGTGAAGTTTTACATGCCATGTTGTGAAAGCAGCACAGAAACAATTCTGAATAATACAACAGAGTTATTTGAATAGGAAACTACAGTCTGTAATTATCATGCGGCCTCTCTGAAACTGTGTAACCTTTTTACTGCCCTTACATCCTCCTTCAAACATCTAAACACATAAAACCATTTAGTGCTGGTAAGATAGTTGTGCACTTGGAGAGGAGCATGTCATAAAATAAACACAAGCACAGCGGCAGCACAGCTTGGTGTAACTTAAGCAATGCGTTGCACAGCAAGGACAAGAATGCAAATGCAACTAGCGGAGCTGCACACATTGTCACACACACACACACAAACGCACGCATGCAGTCTAATGAAGACACAATGGGGATGTTTATCTTCAGGCTACAGTGCGACTCTCTTCCAAATCCCAAGCAGGCAGCAGAAACAAAGTGAGGAGGACAGAGATACCAGAGAGAGATGGAAACATTTTAGGAACAATACTATAAAATCTTTGAATGAGCACGGCGAGGGCTGCTCATCCACCGCAGGATTTTAAAAAAAGAACTGATTTTTTAAAAATATTTTTAAAAGAACACACCCCGTTTAGCCTCTGTTATAGCTCCAGTGAGCATTTCTGCAGTCTTCATGCTGCACCGAACCCAAAGATTTCAATTTTTCATCGTATAAATTATTCTGATGACAGTTTTTCTAATAAACTAAACTCCATTGGAGAGGATGATTTTAATGCAGTTATTTTAAGTTTGAACGCGACTACTGCACGCTACGAGTGTGAGGCGGCTGCTGTCCTTGTGGATAATCATTGCACATGGTGTGATTTTACTGTAGTGCTAATCTTTTATTTAAGCAACTGCAATATGTGAGCTGTCACAGATTCAGCGTCCGCAGTTCAGTGAGTGGGAACACAGAAACGTGAACAAACACCTACTGAGGGGAGATACTCTGCTGTCCGCAGTCATCTTTTTAAAAAGCTAATCTGAGCAGACGCTTGTCTGGTGTGTCGACTTTTCAGATTTACGGGGGATATCAACCTTCCTGCAGAATGTATGTTGTAGGAGCTTTGCTAAAGAGGGAATAATCGTCCCTGACTTTATGCTGTGTGGGTTTATTACAGAGTCATGAGATGCAACGTCTGAAAGAGCCAGAGAGCTTACAGCCGCGTACTTTCAGAAGTCATTATGTCCTTTGTTGTCACACCCACAGGCCACAGGGTGAAACCCTAAAGCTCTTCATAAGTGCAGCCAACATAAGAAGAAACAAAATGCAAGCAGAGGTCACCATGGGTGCCTGAACAATGAAACAAGCAGAGCAAAAAATGAGGGAGCACACTTTATGTCTTTGACTTCTGGATCACTTCTAGTGGTCTAAATTATACTTTGACTAAGTAAATACGAAATATTGAAATAATTGCACAGTTTAATCCTACAGAGAGAGTATGGATGGAGAAACCTGAAAACAAAAGTTATTTCAAAACTTCCTTTGATAATTTCTTAACCTATGAACTGTAGGTCCAGTTCAAAACCCTGATTTAAGGTGGCATACTGGTCAAAAAAGATTTTTTTAATTGGGTGTTTTTGTGTTCCCAACCAGAAACAGAAAAACAAAACCACTGAGGGTTAAAGTATTCAATCCAAACTCTGATGTGGCAAATCATAGAAGAAGATTTTCAATTTAAAATAATTTCAAGAAGAAAAAAAAGTCGGAAGTTGTTTTTGGAAATTTGGATTTCCAACTTTTAGGAAACAGTAATTTCCCAAAACATTTTTCAACACATATCTTTCTTGTCTTAATCAAAAGCTGAGAATCACAAAAGCCAATTTCCATATTTTTCCAGCTTCTTCAAACATATGTAGGCGCCTTGACTGTGATTTCAAACTCTTTTCTGATGATTTCCATGTCGCCTTCATTTGTCTTAGCAACCAACACGTAACTATGTGCAGTACTGACGGTAACTAACCAAGATAAATGAAAGTCAATCATCCACTATTCTAAATACGCAAACTAGAAGGCTGCCAAACTGAAATACATTTACTGTTGCATGGAGTCACCTGCAGGAAGCAAACAATCTCTTTGTTAACAAAAACCTGACTGTCTGCCTGGGTCAGACTGAGGCCCCCACTCGACTTCTCAGCTTTTTATTCTGATAGGTTTATACAATGAATTTATGTGTTCAAATTTTGCACTTATAATGAAAAGTCATAGATTCTCTCTGAGATTGAAGGATGCATTTGCTGATCAACAATATTTTTATTTAGGTTTTCTTGTCCACTCATCTACAACTTTGACGTTTGACTGCATCAGTTAAATCTAAATAACTTGTTAGCTCAGCGAACATTTGTTTCAACTCCTCAAATTTGCAACTTATTTAGAATTATTTTTACCTTGTTAGATATTTACATTTTACTTAAAAAAAACATTTTTCTTTTTCAACATCCTACAAAAAAAGTAAATGAAGGATTTACTCATGTATATAGACACAAAAATAAATGATAAAAATAAATAAAATTAAGTTCTGCATATTCAGAATGTCTAATATGATGAGACTGAACGGGAAATTAACAAAATCTCAATCATAGTGCAACTCCAAAGGGAAAAAAATCTTCCTGCAATAGTTTTTACTTTAATTTTTAAATGAGCATTATTTAATTGTTTGCATTAAACTTGAATATTAGTTGTTAAAATATCCGGATCCGGACTAGAAAACTATATTTTCCCCTTAAGTCTGAGGCATCTAGTGCTTCAACTACGTTTCAGAATCCCTAGAATAAGCCCACCATGAACTTCTCAGCTTGCTGAATCCAAACATTATTCATAACCTGACAACAGGGTGCAAAAATGTTTACAACAGGGATAAAGAGGGAAGTGTGATGAAAATAAATTCAGCGATCCTTAGCCCAGTGTCGAAGAAAAATGGAGCAGAAATTGCATCTTAACTTACAGGATTAAACCCTGATCCTGTTGCTCCGGAGGCGGCAGCTGCTGCTGGATTTGCACCAACTTCTCCATCTGACTCCACTTGAGACAGCACACTCACAACTGAATGCAGAGACTCTGCAACAAGACCAGAAAGAAAGAAAAATACAGAACAGGAGAAGAAACTCGGAACCATTAAAACCGTAGAAAGTTTTAATAATGATGAGCTGCAGCTTCTTGTTCTGTAATATGATCTAACGTACAACTACTCTGTCCAACTGGAAAAAAAACTACAACTGGAAAAAAAGCCCTGCAGATGTAAGATGTATATTTCACAAACAGAGAAAAGAGCAGAAGGTGGCACTAATCTTCTCAATTAGCTCTTACCATCTACCACAAGACATAAATACAACTTGCTCCGGAGGTTGTCTAGTACAACTTAATGTGGTAATTTTTTAAATTAAAAATAAAAGGTATGCATCTGGTCCACCATGTTGGACTAGCTCTGTCGCTTTAGTTCTGATTTGTTCGTTTTGTGGACTTTCTTTCATTGTTTGGTTGAGGAGTTGCTTTTTTGAACAATTTTTTCCTCTGGTTTTGGATTCTGTGCAGCTGGAAGTATTTTTGCTCTTACTTTTTATTTTTATTTTTTTACTGATTAGCATCTTAAGCACTCAAAATATACCTGAACTTTGAGGTGAATTAGCAATGCTTGCTAACAGCTGATATAATTACATGTTACTGTGGAAAAGTGCCCAGAACCTGAGCTAGTAGAATTTCATGGCATTTCAGTAACACTCTCTTCAGACAGAGGCCTCTTCGGGCAGCGAGACTGACTGCTACTGGAGATCCTTGCAGCATTTCCGACAACAACTCCTTGAAGATTCTTGGATGATATGAGTTACTGCAACGTTTAAGTTTCCTTCGGGATAAAGAAAGTATTTTTGAATTGAATTGAATTAATCTTGTCTAAAAATCACCATAACTGAAATCACATTTTACAGAGTTTCACAAGAAACAAAACAACTTACTGGTGTTTTTTTGTTGAGAACAGTAAAATGTATATATTTTAAATATTTTAAATGAACCAAGCTGATTTTTTATATGTTGAAACAACCAGACTCAATTACTAAATCATTAAAGAAACTACGAGCTTCAGTGGCGATGAATGCAATACAGCTGCGACTCTGACTACAAGAAAAATACCTTTAGCAAAAGATATATGGAATATTTTCTGTTATAGTCTAAAAAAGTTTTTTAAAAAAACTTTTAGAACAAGCATAAAATATAATTTAAAACTTAAGATCAAACTCCATACTAATCCAAATGTAGCTTTTAAATAACTAACATGTCATCCTTGTGAGAAATAATAATTCTATATCTAATTTAAGATCATGAAAACACACAAGCAACAGTTTAATTAAAGATACCAGTCTAGATGTAGCTTGAAAAAAAGATCCTAAAAATCTCATTGTTATACTTATTAGTTCCTTCTTTACGTTGTCTGAAAGTGGAGTGTAAAGATTTAAATACCTATGCATGCAACATGAACACGACAAAGCAATCCCAGAGAACCGAGGAAGCAGAATCTGAGGGAAGACTAAAGCCGCTCATTACCATCAATCAGTGGCGAGTGGTTACCGAACACGGGCAGCAACAAGTCTTCGCATTAAGCTACAAATGAGGAGGCACAACAAAGCCATGCTAATGAGAGCCGCTCACAACCTGTGGGAAAACCTCCCCCGTTCGGTTAACGCCAACCCCCCGCGGCCCCCAACTTAACATCTGAGAGAGCAGAGACGGCCGGAGGAGGCGGAGAGAAATAATAATCAGCGTTGGACAACCTCTCTGTTTCCATCAGACCTTTCCAGGAAAATTGCACTTGTTCAGACTGAACATTGCTTTCACCTTGACTTTCTCCCTTTCTTTGCGAGACCTTTAACAGTACTTCTTGGTTTTTGTTGAAGCCTATTAACTGTAATTACTGGTGTAATGGGTCACCTTTAAAATTAGTTTAATGATCTGAAAGAACAAAAACAATCTATAAAAGGAAATGCTTCTTCACATTACAGTCTACATGTGTATTAATAAAAAAAAAATATTGCAGCATGGAGCACATAATTGGCCTCAGGTATCACTGACCTTGTACATTAGCTGGCTTGGTGGCATTTTCAAAATCACAGATCGCATCCCACTGGTCTCGGACCCCCTCAGGAGTCATCGGTTTGTTCCTCTGCCTCACAATCCGGCCCTCCGTTCGCTCCCAGCGTACTGCGCGCGCGGTACACACAAACGAGGGGTAGGGGGTCACCGCCCGGTAAAAATCCAACGCATACATTACAAAGGAGCCTGGAGCTAATGGATGTTACAAACACATGCAGGCATCTCTTCAGGAAAACTACACAGAACTCACATTTACCAATCCAGCCTGCGCCAGCCTGCAAGAAAAGGAAACATGAGAATAAACCATCACATACTCAGATTAAAATTTTCTTTTGAAGGTTGTCACTGTCCAGCAGGACAGTTATTTTACCTCGAACAGTCCTCCATTTTCTTGGCATTGTTCATGACAGAGCCAGAGAACCAGAGGGGCAACGTACTCAGGCTTCAGAGACGCCACAAGGTCTAAAGACACAAAACACAAACATTTAATACGAAGCAGAGTCGATTTACAGTCCACGATTCCTCTACTAGCAATACACACTGCATAAACCACAGATAGAGAGACGGACGGACGGACGCTACATCTATACATTTTAATCTTTATGTGCAGTATAAAATCTCCTTATGTGATCACTCTTGGTACTTACCAGTTATCTAAAGTTTTTTTTTAGTATCCTCTCCAAACAGATCTGAATGCACCACAAGGCTGATTGCTTTTATTTTAAGGTTAATATTTTTAATAGTAAAAATAAACAGAATGAGCTGCAAAAACAGAGGAAATAATTTTCCGTTAAAAATCGACCGGTATAGAAGTTAGAAGCCCATTATAGCAAACTCTTTTAATACCCTTCATCAGCTATGAAATATTTACCTTCAGACGCCATACAGTATGTGTGCTTAAAATATCTGCCCCCTGGTGATAAGAGAGGAGGAATTCTGCCTCGCTGCGTTCACCATGTTTGCACCAGGGTGAGTTCTGTTCTTTGTCTTTCAGAAAAGTCTGAGTCAGTGAGCATGAACATATGGAACCAAGTCATTTACCAAGGTGAGGCCATCCTGAGACAGTTGGCACAGCACAGCGTGACAGATGCTACTGCAGACAAGCACGGCATGACAACAAAACCATTCCTGTTTATTCCCCGCGTCAACAGAGCTGTAGTCACAGAGCATGTCCGTGAACCAAAAGCACTTACAAGCACCATCGTCCTGGTCTTTATGATGCTAAAACACAAGCACAGAGTCTCGTTTTTAACTCACTGACTGGTTAAATAACTAGTTTTTGGGGTAGTTTTACTAGGCGGCATGTAAATTTCATCTCAGAAAGTTGGATATGATTGAAAAATACATTTATTTCAGTAATTCAGTTATATTATGGCTTTCAGCTCAAGGTAACCCAAACTTGTTTTTCATGTAATCAGATGCACAAAAACCAGCAACAAAAAAGGATTTTAAATACAGACAATGCCTAGAGCAGTGGCCTCAAACTGCATTCCTAGAGGGTCAGTGTCCTGCAACTTTTAGATGTTCTCCTTGTCCTGCACACTTAAATTCAATGGCTGAACTGCCTCACTAGCATGTATGCAGTCAAACTCTGCAGATATCTGCTGATTAACTAATTTTGGAGCCAGGTGTGCTGAAACAGAGAGACGCCTAAAAGTTGCAGGACGTCAACGCTTGAGGACTGGAGTTTGAGACCACTGACATACAGGGTAAGGCACAAAAGGCAATTTCTAAAGAAGCTGCATCTGAGCATTAAGCAAACAAATGGAAAATTAAGTGGAAAGAAGAAAAGGGCACACAAGACATATTTGAATTTAATCTTGAGACTTATGTAATAATTTTCCTGAGCTGTAAGCTATCAAAGATAAGAAAATAAGAGGAATGTATCGCTTTTTCTGAATTGAATATATGCACAATATACTTTCCTGACTAAAATAAATTAATAAATTAACTTTTAATGATTCATATGTATTGGGGCGTACTACAAAAGCTGTCCCGAGCTTTATTTCATATTATTGTGGATAACCAATGCTTTATTATCATTTCTGTGAAGTAGACATTACAGGCATTAGAGGCTTTAGCTGCTCAACCTCTCCTTGTCAGCTAATCAAGGTTGTTGGCATCAACTAACTCACTCACTCTTTGGTTGCTAGGTAACTCTTTGGTTACCTAACAACAGTCTGCTGAGTAACGTGCAGGAGCAGTTTAAGGTTTTGCTGCCATACCTCTTATCTGCTTAAAAATAAAAAAACGACTTAAGAGCGAAAATTGTGGAAAAAAAACAGGAAAGGTCACGTCACTAGTTTGGCAGGAACAAAAGAACAAAAAAAACTCAAAATCAATAATTATCGATATCAACTGACATGAAATCGTGATACATCCTTCAGCCAAATTTTCGTCCATATCCATAGAAACCGTGGTGACAAAACCTGAGACTACAACTGTCTAATAAAACCACATGCAGGTAAGTAAAAACTAATAAAGATGATAAAAATGGATTTCACCGCAGCACAGAAAACAGAATATAGAAGATAAAACTAAAGTAAGCATTTTGTTGACATATGCTAACATTTTCAAAAAGAGAAAAGGGCGTGGTTTACATCTATTTTCCTTATGTTGACCAGTTCAGTGTAACGATGCCATCTCTGATTACCTGGCGGCATGACGGTCTCCGTGAGGCGGGACCCCGCCACAGGAGCGATTGTGTTGCAGTGGATGTTGTACTTGCGTCCCTCGATGGCCAAAGTGTTAGCCAGCCCCAGCAGGCCTAACTTGGCAGCGCTGTAGTTGGCCTGGCCGAAGTTACCATAAATGCCTGCAGCTGACGCAGTCATGATGATTCTGGTCACAGAAGACAAGGCCGAGTTAAAGCACTTTGACAGAAATTGCGGAGCAGGAGCAGGAGACAGCAACAACCCACACACAATCTCACAGGAAAGATACTTTCCATGCATGCTGAGCATCTTTAAGCACCTAGTCATTGCAAATAAAGAATATGTTCTCTTCAGCAACCGTGAGAGTATCCAATTCATATTTAGGAGCTCAGGGATGTTTATACATCAAACCCACAGGATATTACTTGTGCGCACAATCTCGTGCAGGCGGTTCGACTCAGTTGAGAAGAAGTAAAAAGGTTAAGCATCAATGCCACATTAACTGCAGGAGACATCTGCAAAACCTCACTGCTTATAAAACAAGTAGTGATCCATAGCATACAGTGTACAACAATACAATCTCCAAGGGACTGGCAATGACAAAATGCTTTTCACATCAATAGCTATTATGCACAAAGGACAAGGAGCACAAATCTTTTGGCATTTACAGAGCAACCCAGAGAAAATGCTGCATCAGATAGCTGGTAGAGAGGATAAAGCTGTTCAGTGACAGTATTTCTCCACGCCATCAGAGAGACAGAATTGGAGAGTCAGGTGACTGACATTTCGCCTTTTCTTTTATGTCTCCTCGATATGACTTTTCTTTCAAGTGCGCCATAAATTCTTTACTTAGGGTGGCTGCACACAAAGATTGAATTTCAGGCCTGAACATGAGAAATGGAAAACATATAGACAAACAAAAGAGAATTTAAAATGATTTCTGTCTCTATTAAGAAAAACACCGTAATAGCATTTGTCAGCGTATTGATTTAAAACTCGCACAACTATTTTCAACTGCTTTCTGCTAGACTTGGTCAACAGCAGCATGCTGTTGTGCAAAGAAAGTTTCTGCAGAAAAAGTTAAGTCAGTGTTTAAAACGTAATATTCCATTTCAAGCAGAGCAGCTTCTATGAACCCATGAAGGGCAACTGCCTCCTACTTTAAGCTAACGACCTTCCTCCGCTAATTATAATCCAAAACAGCCACATCTAAATAGACCTGTCACTGCTAGATGCATTTCTATAGATCAGTGCAGGTGTAATTAACATTTATTACTGTTCAGTGGCCATTAGTTGTGCAAGGGAATTCAAAGTGTCTTATAAAAGAAAAGATCGTAACACGCAACATAATTACATGTCCAACTAAGATGCATTTATTGCAACATAAATGGCATGGTGTGTTAAAAAACACAAATCAATACAAAGTACTTTTCCTGTGATATATAACAACATATATAATAAACTCTAGAAATATGCCATTCATGGTAACAGCAACATTTGAGTTCACCTCTTTCTTCTTTTCCACAAAATACTATTTGATACTTCATCAAAAAGGAAGACAAAAAAGGCCCAAAACCTAATTTTTTTTCTTATTTACTCTTCTCTATTTAGAGTAAAGCAAATAAAACTATATTTACAGTAGAGCTCCTTCAGTGGCAGATTGCTGCATCCCAGGTGTACAAAGGAGCGTTCTCATAGGTCCTTCCTCTGAGACTCCTTGACCATCACTGATCCCAACAAACTAAATAAATCTTTATAACTCTGTTGTTTCCACAGTTCTCACTTCTTGTAAATAGTCAGTTGTTTTTATATACATGTAACAACAAATCTACATAAAGAGATTTTACAGCTGAATTTGTGAAAAACCTAGAGATTTTTTGAGATGTGTCTGTAGATTACCCCATTACAAACCCTTTTTGAGCCAGAATTGCATCTCTCCTGAGCCTGAGTGTAAATGTCAACTGGCAGCTGCTTGCTTTGATCCTCACCTGCCAAAATTTTGTTTCTTCATGTGGTTCCAGGCAGCTCGTGTTACCAAGAATGACCCTCTTAAGTGGATTCTATGAATAAGGTCTGAAATGACAACAAGCATAAGAAAAATACTTTTTTTTATCTGTATCCAGGTGACTTGACTCATAACTTGAGTTTCTGATAAATAAGTAAATAAATAAACAGTTTTTTTTTTTTTATCCAAACACAATCTCTTTACCCCAGTCCAAATCACTGGTCCTGGCAAATGAACGGTCACGAAGTATTCTGGGTAAACAAAGGCAAAAAGAATAACAATGTAAGAGCTGAAACTTAAAATTCACTTTCACATTATTGTAATGGTCCACACTTTAATTACTGTAATAACTGCGTTCTAATACCAGAGGATCTCCATAATTATAACTGGGGGATGACTTACCCAGCATTGTTCACAACAATATCTGAAAAAGAAGAATATTATCAAAATAAATTCTAGAAAAACCACCACTAAAAATCATTTACTGATTACAGCTTTCCAAAAGTAAATACAAACCAATTCTTCCAAAGGCATCAAGGGCACTTTGGATCAGCTTCTCTCCATCTTCAACAGAATCTATGTACACAAAAGAAAATATAGAGGATTTTAAGACTTGATTATATTAGTTTAGATCTAAATCTCGGCTCCACTGTTTCTGATTCCATTTTCAAAGAGAAAAAAAGGAAGAGTTCAAAAATACATAACAAAAACAATCAGAAAAAGCTTAACTTTATTCTATTTTTGACTACAAAAGCAACAATCTGGCATTTAGTTAGCTGATTGGTCACCCTACAAGAAATCTGATATAAAAAAAAAATACTAGAAAGACACATGGAAGCCTTGTTTTCTGTACAAGATTTATTTTTTCACATTGAAGAAGCAAAAAATAAAATAATATGGGGTCCTATCATTATCAAAACTCACTAACAAACTCATCAGAGGGACAAGCTGTAAAATGAGTCACAGGTTTTCTATCTGCTATCAAATAAACAACATACTACATTTAATAGAGGGAAGTCCATGTTTCTCACCATAGTTTGCCACAGCTTTGCCCCCCTTTGCTCTTATCTCCTCCACCACCTTATCAGCAGCTGCAGAACTTCTTCCACCTCCTTTTGTGTCTACCCCAAGGTCATTCACTTTATTGCAAAATAAGAAGACAAAGATTAGCAACACAGCGCAAATTGTGCAGTTCTCCAAAACAGATAACCCTAAGCGAAAATTGAACTAAAGGAGATTCTTGGTCAGAGATGAGAGGAGCATTCAAAGTCAATATTAAAGGCAGCATTTATTTTTACTGACAATCGCAGGCGAGTTTAAAATCCAATCACTGCTGTTGCAATAACTGCAGTGCACATATCTCAAATACCTTATACAGTACAGCTTATCTACATAAGTGTACCTCCACACAAATAATTTCTTCAGAACTAAACATGTGAAACAGAGTTTTGGATGATGGAATAGTACTATGATATGAAGCTCAAAAAAGTTAATTTTTTTATAATAGAACCTCTTTAGAATGTTGCTTTTATACATGATCAGAAGCAATATAACTAACTCATTAAACATAATTACGGAAACCCTAGGTAATAACGTTTCCATTCATGTCAACAGAGTGCAAAGCTTGCAGGGCTTTTATTCTGAAAATCAAGCAATTAGTTTAGATGTAATTAATTATTTACCAACTACAGAGGCTCCTCTTGAAGCGAAGGCCAGTGCATATTCTTTGCCAAGACCTGTAGAAAGGAACACAGAAAAAAAAAATATTTATAAAGTTAAGCAAAATTTTCCACCAGACTCAAATACCCAAAAGGGCACATGAAAGGGCACATGCATGAAGCAGCTTGTGCCCTTTCACACACTTACATCAGAGTAATAATAGGTCGTTGCGTTATTTGCACTTTGCTCCCCGAGTTTACAAATGAAACAATCTTATTGAACATAAAATAGCAACATACGTGTTTAATATCTAATCATAAAAATGATTTTCTATATCTGCTAATAATTTTGCAGAGTCGTGGCCACTTTTAGCAATCAGCTAAATATACAGATTTACAAATGGGCGTGGAATATAACGTAAAATAGCTGTGTGGTGCACAAGCTGCTTTCGTAACTTTTCTCTTAAACAGTTCTCCAAACAAATGTCAGCCACATTTAGCCAGTTAGCATCCGAAGCTAAAGCTCTAAATGCTATCTAAAGTGACGGACAGCACACGGAGCTGCAGTTTTACCTCCTCCAGCGCCAGTGACAAGCACCACTCTTCCTTCGAATGACAAAGACATTTCTGTGGACTCTCTGTATCAGGGACAGACCGACTCCGATGCTTCACCTGCAGGACTGAATGCTAGAAAGTGACAGTACTGACAGAGAACTACAACTTCCGCATGAAGAGGGGGAGTCTCAGTCCTGACCAATCAGATACCTGGATTTGGTGACGCTGCTTTAGCGACGCTTTGTTTCACGTGGAGGCTGTACAGTTTGATGTAATGTATTAAAACAGTGCTTCTTGTTCTCTAACGTCTTTTAATAATGCCTTTTATGTTTTAAACAAATGTAATTATTTTAAATTTCTTACCAGCGTTTGTTTGTGTATTGTTTGTATTGTTCCCGATTGATTCATGTCTTCAAATGTCAACACTGACGTTTGTTGATCAACTCAACAAAGATAAATGGTCTTATTATTCTTGGGTGATGTCTGTGTCATTTCCAAACAGAGACATATTTACTGGGTTAATTAAGACAAATAGATAATTAAATATGTTAAATATAAATATAAAATGACAGAGTCTGGCATTTCTTATTACTCTGTTTCAAATAAACAAATAAAATTCTAGTCAGTACATGAAGATAGACGGAAGTAACAGTTAGATAAACAACTCAAATGCTTTCATACTTAATTGATTAAATCAGAGGCATCAAGGTGTTTTCAGTACACAATTTCTTAGTAAAATCACATATATATTTACACTTGAAATAACCATTTTGGCAGATGTTTGACTTCCAAGTTTGAAAATGTAAATGCACAGTTTCCAAAATGTTCAAAACTTTTACAATGCATTTTCTAAGTATAACTGGCTTCACAATGCACCCAAACAACACTTAAAAATTATTTTCTTAAACGTCTATATGTAGCTTTCAAGAAGTTCCACTTTTTATTTCAAAGTGAATCAAAATGTCAGGATGCTTCTTTACTAGTTCGATGGGCATGAACTGATTGACTCTAGAAAATTATTTATGATCTCCTTTTTCTTTTGAATTGTTAGCTTAACTTCCAACTTATTCCTTTAGACCAAACAGCTGTACATTTATTTGTTTTTTCATTCACATAACATGAATTAGAACAGTGTTTCTCCACCCTGGTCCTCACCGCCCCCTGGCTCTGCATATTTTAGATGTGCCTCTAATCCAGAACAGTTGATTCAAATGATTGCATGACCATCAAGTACTGCAGAAGCCTGTTAAACACCCAGAGATACAATTCAGGTGTGTGGTAGGAGGGAAATACCTAAAACATGTAGGACAGGGGGGCAGTGAGGACCAGGGTTCAGAAACACTGAATTAGAAGAATAAAATCCAATTAATTATCAGTAGCTGACTGCTACTTACTTCTTGATTATGGATTAATCCCATCCTGCTAAACTCAAGTTGTTTAGGACTGATGGCTGGTCATACAAAGTATGATTTTTAGGACATCTTTTATCCTGTTTAAAAAAAAAAAGAGTTGTTCCTCCCCACTGTTGCCACATGCTTATTTAGGACAAAGTATTGCAGTAAAGTCAGATGGACTTCACTAGACGCAAAAGGTTTGGGATTAAATTATTTCATTAGTCGGCATTTGACTTTAGTATATTGTAAAGTTGCTTGAGTTTCAGTGTTTGCAACATGAATATATGATTGTTTTGTATTTTAATTAGTTAGATTAACCAGAACTGAATTGGAACCAATAAAAAATTACATTGAATATAATCATATATATTCAATATATTTATAATCATATATATTCAATAAACATATTCAATATATGTGGAACAACTTTATGTTGTTTCATAAATCTGTTCTGAATTGGCGCATTATAAATAAATCAACATAAACTTTCTCTTTCAATTACTGTTTCTCTATTTTGCTTATAGTTTTTGTGGATTAAAAAAATGACTTGGTGATATGCCTTTTTGTTTCCTTTTATGATCACGTTGATAATTTCAAATATTTTATCCTAATGCATAAAACATTATAACTAAAAAGGATCGCAATAACTTGAAAGTCACATTCAAGAAGACTGGCTTCAAGTGCATGTATATATTTTTATGCCTCTCACAGCTCTTGTTCCGCTGTTCTCGCTACTGCAGAATCCTCCAAGTTCTTGTCATGTTTTACTCTGAGCTTGTCAAAATAAACTTGTCATCCTCTCTTGACTGTGGAACAAGCAGCGGCGCCCAGCAGTGTGTAGATGTAAACATACAGAAAATAATAAGACAGCATAAAAATAGCTCTAACAGTGGTAAGTGAAAGTCCTCCATTTGTTATTCTTTACTCCATTGCTTGTACATTGTATAAGCAAACTGCCACTGCCCTTCACCACTGCTTATTGTTCCCATACTGGACACATATTTTTGTCTTTGTAAGAAATCCAGTGCTGTGCAAATGTTTTAAATCTCCCAGCTTCTTTGTACTCTACTTCAGAGAATATATATTTTTTAATTATTTAAAAGTATCTCAAACTGAGGTCTTATGCCTTAGTATGATGCTAAATGAGGTAGTGTGCCTAAAATAGATGAAAGGGTAAGTGGAGGAGCCCAAAGAAATCAGGCTTGAAACTATCTACAAGAGTGGAACAGTGTCTTAAAGTTGCATCTCTCATACGGAATGCTTCAATTTCACCGCAAACCATAAATCCAGAATTTTAATATTTGTTTACATAATTTATAATCTATTTATTAAATTGAATGTAATACTTTCAGCATACATAGTGTTGAATCCAGCACTAAATCCTTTAAATTTAAGATTTAAAGAAATTCTCAAGTTTACTTAATAAAAGTGCAGAGAATAGTAATCATAACTTGATTGTTGTGTTACTATAGCTACAATTTGATGAGTTTAATCTTTGTGTTTGAGCTCAGTTTACCTCTCAGCAAATACCCAGTTTTCAGTGATTGCCTTTAAGCTCATCCAATTATATTTGCTCTCCTGTGCCATATTCTTCAAATCTGTATTTTAAAGCTGTTAGTGGTGGGGATGTTCTCAACAGGAAGAGGGCCCCCTAAATCATACTGCTTTAAAAAAAAATGAAAAAAATCTGATAGATAATGATAAGATAATAATAATAAGTAGAGAAAGAAATAAAATCTGAAAATAAGATCTGAAAAAAGTAACAACATTGAAAATCTGTTTAAAAAGGGCAAACTGCATAAGTGTAAGTTCAACTATTGCCTGCACACTGTAAATCACTCTCAATATGTTATTTTTAATTTAGAGTTGTTGTTGTTTGTTTGTTTGTTTGTTTGTTTGTTTTTCAAATTTCAATTTCTGAATTTCTTTGCCTGCAATTTGCATCTGAACAAATGTCTCACCATACAAACTTGTGCCAATCCTGGTGGGAGGAAGCCGGAGTACCCGGGGCGAACATGCAGACTCCGCGCAGAAAGACCCCAGATCGGGATTTGAATTCAGGACTTTCTGGCTGGATAAATCATGGGTATAGTTATTTATTTAAAGTATTTATTGGCAGGTTTATTTAAACTATTACATAAATAATTGATTACTGAAGGATCTTTTTGATTGTTGTACTTCTGGGAATAATAAGCTATGGGGATGTAATTAAGCTTTCTGGCCATAACAACCACGGCAACCCTTAATAATAATAAAGACGTGATATAGAGGGGGGAAAAAAAGTAAAAAAAAAAAAAAAAAGACTGTCAGCGTCGACATGAGTGAAGCGAGAGAGAGAGAGAGAGAGAGAGAGAGAGAGAGAGAGAGAGAGAGAGAGAGAGAGAGAGAGAGAGAGAGAGCCCGGACGTTGACTGCTTTCCTCAGACTCTCCAGAGAGAGAGAGAGAGAGAGAGAGCCCGGACGTTGACTGCTTTCCTCAGACTCTCCAGAGAGAGAGAGAGAGAGAGAGCGCCCGGACGTTGACTGCTTTCCTCAGACTCTCCAAGGAGGCAGAGATGGAAACAGGATGAACCTGGCGGGGAGTTGCTTCACAGGAAAGTGCCTCTGGGGTGTCGTTACCCACTGGCATCAATACCAGAACCGACTATTTTGGTTGGGAAGGAGGCAGAGAGACTTTCAATGTTTTGTCGATGCCTGAGGATTACGGACCCTGGCTGTAACGGTTTGGATAGCTACCTACTTATTTCTTTCCTCCCCTCCTCTGCCATAGCTAACGCAGTTTTTATTATCATTTTATTACCCATACTCAAATTCTCTCAAAAATGTCAAAATAGGCTTTCGCACCGACGGTGAAGATGTTTTTGTGGCGTCGTGCTTCGCCTCCGTTGGACGCAGGTGCGCTTAGATTCACAAACCTGTGGCCGGGCGCTTCTCTGACACTACGCTACGATATTCGGATAGCCGTTATTCTTCGTGTTTCGCTCTATTGCGCATGCCCCGTGTGAGATCCAGAATGCTGCCCCGACGCGACTCCGCTTCGTCCTGGCCGCGATGTAGCAGCAGCAGTAGAGGCAGCAGCAGCGGAAAGTGGAGAGGAGCGGAGGACTGAATGAGAGAGAGAGACAGAGAAGGGGGGGGGAAAAAAACATGCGCTGGCAAAAGTGGCTTCACCAAAGGATTTGACCCGAGATCCTTCGCGAAATAGACAACAGTGTCACGAAGTGAAGAATGTCAGGGACACCACATGCGGAGGCTGAAGGAGTAGTCTCCAAAGTAAAAGTGAAAAAGGAGATCAAGACCATCGTGGAGAATTTGGAAACCATCCTGGGAGACCTTAAGGATGTGGCAAAGGAGCTCAAAGAGGTACATTCTTATTCGTGCTGAAGATGTGTGGTTTGGTATTATTGTTTCTTACTCTCCAGGTTGAGGATGCTCTCTTAGGATATTTTTGCCTTACAAAAGATGGGATACTGACGTCCACTTCACTGTGGCCTGAATTGTGCTCCTCCTTCTCCGCCCCCATGCCCAGGGATGCATGTGATCATTATGGCCAACATGAAAGACATTTGGCACATGAGGGTGTAGGGGTGCGAAATGAGAGGACAGCTCCTTCTTCATCCTGACTCACAAGCCATGATGAAAGTGAGAAAATGTAATCACAATTAATATTTAATGGACAAGTTGGTCCAACCACAGAGGGACTTTTTGCATTGCGTTTCATCATCTAAATGCAGGCTGTTGTTCGCTGGGAATTGTCTCCTGCTAGATAATAGGAATGCGTTTTCATCTCTTTTAAGGTGTCTCTCGCTGTCTTTTTTATTATCTTTCCCTAATCCCAACCAATCACCCTGTGTGTCCGTTGCCTTCCCTGTTAAAAAATCTCAACTCTTGAAGCTCAAGGGCGTCTCCAGAAAGTTTTTCAAAGGTGTGGCGGGACACAAGTGGGTTGGGTCAAGCGGTGCTGGGGATGAGTGATAGCAATAAGAAGCCTCCATTCCCTCAAAAAATGACATTAAAATAAGAGATGCTCTAGTTAATCAGGAGATTTTCCCTGGATCGACTTAAAAATACAATTCCTTTTTACTTATTTGTTAGACACACATTTTCTGCCTACAAATCCATCAACCAACTGCATGTCCAACCAGAGCCAGGTATTGTGTAGTTGGTGCTTTTAATCAGTTTTCAGTTAAATTAATTCAATCCAACTCTATAACAGTCACAAAATGTCACCAAAATCACTCTGTCCCTCTAAAATCTTTCAGAAAATTGCAAAAATGTATTGAATTGTATCGTTTGCTGAATATCGCAATATATATTGTATCGTGAGCAGAATATCGTGTATCGTATCGTGAGATTATTGTATCACTACAGCCCTATTAGGAAGCAGGGGTGCACCGTTTATAGTTTTTTTTTTTTCTGATTGTTGATTACCAATCTTTAAAAAACAATTTTGGCCGATACCATTTTTTTTTTTTCTGAAATGTCGCTGAGTTGGCAACAGTGGGTTGACTGTTGTTACTGGCAAACTTGCAGATATGGTGGGCCGGTCTATCAGTCAAACCTCTCTCACTGGAGAACAGAAGAGGACAGTGGTTGATTTTTAGACCGTGGCTGATGTAGACAAGATTGATGGGTAAGATTGGCTTCATATCTAAGTACTGGCTTAAGGAAATCAGAGTCGATAAATCCATGCACCCCTAGTTGCATCGAACACCTCGTGGCTGCACTGGATCGACGTTGGATCACATTCAAACCAGAAACAAACTGCTCTAGAGTTTGAAACGCACAGAGAACACCTCCTCCAAATGGTCTCAATACAGTTGTTTTGGTTTGCGCCCTGTGTTCACAGCTCTATAAACAGACTGGACCAAGGGGGAAAACAATCAGTTTTTTTTTAAACTAAAACATCTCTGGTGAAAACACCCTAAAAGTTGCAGAACAGGAGTGTGAGTTGTGCTCCCTTTTCTATTGGATTCAAAACTTCAACCTTTATCAAAAAGGTAAAAAGTTAAAGATAACTGGCAATTCACATCTGCAAGGAAAAGTCTAATCTGTGTGACTTTAGTGAGAGTAAATTAGAGATAGAGAAATCCACTGGTGAAACTCCAAAATTCCTTCCTTTTCAGATCAGTGGTAACAGTAACACTTTTCAGTGTGAAAGTTGTTACGGTGGGAAGAAGACCCGAAGTTAGCCATTCAGGCTTTTAAAGGTTAAGTTATAGCAAGCATAAAGGCACAAAAGGCTGTACTATTGTAAAATCTAAATATGTGACCTTATTTCAAAAAGGTATAAACATTCAGGCTGCTGCAGCAGATAGCATGGCCTCAGTTAGTTCTTTTCAGTTAGTTGTTTTTTTTGTTTGTTTTTGCTATTTTATTTTTTTGCTTGTTTCCTTCCAAACTCTTTTGGGTATGAAAAGCTCTGGTACAGGACATGAACTTTCACCCACCTTGGCAATGCTTCAGTGAATAAGGAATGGAGTGTTCTGACATAGAGCCAGCGGAAAGTATCACAAAAAAACAGCTTTTCTATTATTTTGAGTCATCAGTTTCCGTCTTTATTGGGATATTCTGGATTTGGAAATGTTCTCAGGCTTTTGGAGATCTCAGTGAGGATTAAAATTTTTAAGAGAACAAACACAGATAGTACTGTAAACCACTTTAATCATGCTGAGATTACATGCCATAGCCAGTTTGAAATGTGAAAATAATAGTAAAGCAGTAATAGTAAAAGGGTGGGAAAAAAAGATTTTGACTACTGTTTTTAAAACTTTGTAATCTGTCAAAGCTTTACAGGAGAAGAGATCTAAATTGGACACAATGTTCAGAATCTGGCATTAACAATACATTTTTTAACCCATTGAAGCATACACTCTCCTATTTTAACGTTATATGAATAAAAAATGTGCGTATATGGTTTTGTGGCCTCCTTGGTGGCACCCCTGTCAACTATCTATGCATTAAGAGCTCAGGGATGAAGAGATAGAGATGCTAATAGGGACTCACACATATGGCTCTGGGTTTATACTTTATATTTAATTTGAATTTTAAATATTTATACTGCAGGCTATTCTCACTGAGTCCCTCTGTGACATGTTTTCTGGTATCAAATCAGTTCTTCTTCTGATTCCAGTCATAGAATCGCGGGCTGCCACCCCGGTTGTAATCAACCTTCAGTTGGTCTTATGTTTGCATTCCAGCACTGGGTACACACCAGGCATCTGTCCCAAACCTTTCACCTTAACATGACAAGCTGTCATTCTAATGAAATCTTATTGCATACAGCCTCTGCTTCCTGCATTATGGATGGCTACTCCACAGCATCTGCCTCCCTGCATCCCTTTTCTCCTTCTCCCTCTTCTTTTCTGTTTCTTTTTTTACCCTCTCTTCTTCTCACAGTTTGAGATTAATAAACTTCTTTTGTCCTTTTCAGCAGTTTACAATCTATCACAGTAGGCATCAGAGTTAAATGACAACAGGAGGGCATTGTAATCTGTCTATTGTAATCTTCGCTGATGTGCCCTTTTCTTTTCCCTTTCTTGTTTCTTTTATTATTACTTTTTTTTTTCTTCCTTGCAGGAAATTGTATAGAGGATCAGTTATTCTGACACCGCTCACACATTAAACACAGGGCTGGAGGGGATGTTACTATCAAAGCCAGTGTTTGGGGCATAATCCGTTTGAAATGCGTTTATCTGTTAGAACTCGCAGACAGGGCTGGAGCTAAGTCTGGCTCTGAGGAAGGACCCTGCTCGGATGCTTGGCACAGCGGCCCAGGCTCCCTGGCCTACAGCGGGGGCTGCACACTGGGATACCGGTATTACCTCTTGTGTGTGTCCCAACAAATTATCCACTTAAAGACTGCATGAAGAGTTAAGCTCTCTGCACTCGTTTTATTATTTTCGTCTCTCTACTTCGTCCCTTGTCTCTCCGTTTCTCTTTTGACCACCATTAGCAAATCTAGACAAGCATTTAAACCCCACAGGTCAATAAATACTCTGTGCTATTCTTCACAACATAGCAATAAGTACATGATTTGAAGGAAAATCCATATATTTGTGTTCATTTCTAGGGGTCTGGCATTGAAGCTGTGAAACTATAAAGGTATTCATGCCCTATAAATTTTTTTTCTCTCGATATTTTGTCATTTTGCAATCGCAAACTTTAACTCTAAGCAGGGCGTAACTACAATGTAGAAGTAAAAGGATTGCATGATTTTAAAAAATTACTTAGAAAAACCAAACCTGAAAAGAGTGGCGTAGTTTTATGTGTGGATGTGCCTACATAAAATTCAGTGCAGGCAATTATTTTTTGGTCTTTGTGTTCTGCTGGTAGGTGAACCGTTGGGCCAGTCTAAGGTCTTTTTAACTCTATTCAGTTCAGTTCATTTAAATAGTGCCAAGTCACAGCTCAAGGCAGTTTGCAAAAACGAGTTTTAATTTATTCATAGATACATCCTAGTTAACGGTAGTTATCAAACAGTGCATTAAGTTCAGTTCACTACTCAAACACATTAAAACAGTTTTCTTTCTGAGAAAACCCAGCAGATTGCATCGAGTCATTGACTTTTAGCTTTCACTCCTCCTGGACAAGCACGTAGCGACAATCGCCTGCATTATGTCGATGACTTTAAAGCAATCCCTCATTCTGAGCATGCACGTAGCAGCAGTGGAGAGGAAAAGCTCCCCTTTAACAGGAAGAAACCTCCAGCAGAACTAGAACCTGGCTCAGTACAAGCGGTCAAATCTGACTGGGGATTTGAGAAGACACAGCAGATACACACAAAGAAAAATAGAGGAACTGATGTAGGAGTACTTTCTACGTTAAAAAAGTTAATAGCAGGAGAGGGAAAGAGTTTAGTTGTTGGCAGCAGTGTCTCAGTTTATGCCTCCTTCCAGGAAGCCGGCAGAGCCAAACAGAATGGCAGACCAGATGTATCTTCTATGGAGAGAGAACCCCCCCCCCCCCCGCCCATAAAGTTAACTATTGAAATAACAGCAAATAATGCAAATTGGAAAGTAGCAGAAGAAGAAAGTAGCAGAGTGAGGAAAAGTGGCCAGATTGTCCTCCAGCGGTCTAAGTCTATAGATGTATAACTATGGAGATAGCCCAACTTGGCAACATGTCTCTGTTTTTAACTAAGAGTTATCTAAAAGAAAAGCTTTAAGCCTAGTCTTAAAAGTAGACAGAGTCTTTGCCTCACAGACTAATCCTGGGAGAGGAGCCTGATAACTAAAGGATCTGCCTCCCATTCTACTTGTAGAGTTTCTAGGAACCAGCAGTAAACCTGCAGTCTGAGAGCAAAGTTCTCTGTTAGGAACACGTGGAACAATCAGATCTCTGATGTTTGAGAGAGCCAATTATTAAGGGCTTTATATGGGACAAGGAGAATATAAGATTCCTTTCTGGATTTAACTGGGACTCAATTAATGGAAGCTAAATTAGGAGAAATATTGTTTCTTTTTCACTTGAATCAGAACTTTTGCTGCAGCGTTTTGGATCAGCTAGAGGCTTTTAACTTCATTTTATAGATTATACAATTACAGTAGTCCATTCTTGACGTAACAACCGCATGAACTAGACTTTGAGCATCACTCCTGGACAGGATATTTTCTAATTTTGCAGCCTCTTTTAGGCTTTTATAAAGATTTTCCACATATTTAACTTAATCCATTGTCTTATCAGCTTAGACCAGGTTTCCTTTCCCTGCTGAAGAAAAACATCACTATGTTCCACCATGGGAATGCTGTGTACAGGACATTATCCACTGTTAGTTTTCTGCCACATATTGCTTTGTCACACAGTTTTTATCCATTGTTCCTTGTTTCTTAATAAACTTCTGAACAGCGTTATTTATACTGATATTAATTTTACACAAGTGGACTCTATAATTGCGCCACTCATGATGGCAGCATGTTGGAATAACTTTGTTATTATTTGTTAGTTCTGATTTGTTATTTTTGGAGACTATAGTTCATAATTTTTGGGGTTGAGGCATTGCATGCTTGGATAATTATTCCCTCTGGTTTTGCATGCTGTGCAGTTGGAAGGACTTTTGCTCTTGCTTTTATATTTTTTGACAGTTGTAAAGGTGTGTAACCCTGCCAACAAGGTATTGTTTTGCAACCAGAGGCCTCTTTGAATTTTTTTTAAGACTGACTGCTACCAGAGAGGAGCTACAACATTTAATTCCCCTTTTTGATAAATCATACTTTTGAATTGAATAGAATTAAGTGAAGTATGATTTACATATTTAGAGGTTTTTGTGTAAAAGGTGCACAATATAAATGCATGACAAGCTTTTCAGATTTTTTTGGTAAAGAAAACCATGTACCCTTTACCTTCCACCTTATATGTATGTGCTGGTGTGTGTTGTATAAAGAGAAATCCCTGTGAAATACATAGAAATTTATAAATGTCAGGGGACAAAATGTCAAAAAAGTTCAAGGAGCATAAATCCTGTTGAAAGGCTCCGTAGACATTTCGTGCTGAAGTTCTTCTCTTTCTAGTTCTTAAAAAGTCAGGCAGTGATTATTAAAATATTCGGTTCTGTGTATCAAAGCAAAACAGCTCTAAAAAAGGGGGAAATAAACAATTTAATTCAAGAAGGAATATTTTGGGTGGACTTTTAAAAATGGTTACGAAACAAAAAGTTAATATTTCTGAAAATCAGAGTAGTTAAGTAACTATTATTAATTCCTATCCATTGTGGTTGGACAGTGTTTGTTATAGTATACATCTGTAGCGCCACTTAAATGTATTGGTGTTTGAAATAGTTTATGCACTCCAACAAGGTTCCCATGGATACATAGGACTAGTTCTCTCTACAGAACAAAAGTATTTAAATTAAAGGCCACATTTTCCTTATTTCTCTCTAGTGTAAGATTAAGTTACTGCACTGTTGGTAGCTTTATTTTAAAATGTTTTTCATGTTTTGGCCAATAACAGCAAAGCTGCAGCAGTATGAGTACGTCCTGCATGAATCAGGAAGGGATTAAAGCACCCGTTTGATTGCTTTGTGAAGGTTGGAAGATACTAACACCTACTAAAGCTCAAGTCCCCGATCACCTTTAAATAGATGACGTGAGTAATGTATGGATGAATGTGTTGATAAGTGTGTAGATAAACTTATCAATCATCATGTCACAAAAACATTTGTAGGTCTGTAAATTTTGTCCAAAAGAAATCATTGATATTTCTGTGTCAGCTTTAATGGCAAACTAAAGTCCTCTGTCTTTGGTATCACCTATATTTCTTATTTCCAAAGGGTCCAGATTAAATCCAATACACATTTCTGCTGCATTTTTCAACCAATTTTCCAATTTTCCTTATTATACACTTGTATTCATTGCCTCTCCTCCTAATTGTTTTCCGCAGTGTTCTCTGTATTCATAAATTATATAACATTCAGAGATAACAGATTCATTCTGTTACTTAAGCAGTTCTTCACTGTGCCGACTTTGCAACAGACTGCCAGCCTATTGATTTTTCATATCTTTTTGCCCTCTGTTTTCTTCCCAAGCTCTCTTCTTATATAAATTATCACTTTTATGCCTTTTTATTTTGCATTGGAATTTGTGCTCTATATTATCGAAGCCACAACTCAAGAAGTTGTCCAGTAGATTTTGCTATAAATTATATACGTATTTAATGGCTCTTGAGTGCGCTTGCAGTTGACGTATAGTGAAGAAGTCTTAACTCATACTTATGTTCTGCTTTTTTTTGGACTTTGGTTTGTTTTTCTCTCATTTTCAGTGCCGTGTCTGGATGTTTTTCAGAGGAATGTTTAATTTTCTGTTTGTCAAGCGTCTTAACTCTGACCTATGAGTCATTCAGGCATGAAAAAGCTCCTTAAATTCAAGGGACGGACCAGGGCTGTGTCTACACATAACAGACAAATAAGCATTTAGATAAGCACCTAGCTGACAGACTGTTACAAAAGCAAGATGTATTACCTTTTGTTCTACCTGAATTTGTAAGAACGGCTATGATAATACAGTTTTACACACATAAAGCTGTATTTTAGTGCCATCAAGGTGATTCCCAGGCAGCTTTTAGCTAAAAGCTTGGCATGCAGTAGATGAACTGGAGGATGATGAATCTCTCAGGTCTTTGCTGGAATCTGTTCTGTCTCTTAAGGACATCACTTTTAGAGACTGTTCATCTCATGTAGGTAGTGTTTTTACACCTTTGTCTGCATTTTGTCCTCTTGCCTTAAACATCTTTGTTTGAATTTTATGCAGAAAGGATTTTTATTTTTTTTTTAAATCCTATTTTACATTTAGTGCGTACAGCTGAGTGTGTTGTTAGTTGTGTTCAGTCTGGGCCACATTGTCACACACATGACCTTGCAAAACTATTCATTGTCTTTTGTCTTTTTTTTCACCTTCTGTCACATTACAACTACAAACTTCAATGTAGCATATCAGGATTTTCCATCATTAACCAACATAAAGTAGCTCATAGAAGTAAAGTGGATGCAAAAACACACATGGCACAGTAAATTGAATAACAGTCGACATCCCATTATCAGTCTGTGTGATTTTGCAGTCGCAAACAGCTTTGCTCACTGCATATCTATAACATATTAGGCCAGTTAAATGAACTAGCAACCCTTAATACCTAAAATAGTTATATTTCTTTAGTGGCTGTGACAGTAGAGCTGATTGTGAAGTTCTATTTTTGATGTGCAAAGATGGTAGAGATACACCTCCAAAACTAGCACTTGTAATAGTTCTATAAAGTATTAACCTTGGGTATCTCTTTTGAAAACCATTTACAAGTCTTCTTCTACTTTGCAATCATGCACTAGTATGTGTTGGGCTATTACATAAGATCCTGATACGAAACATGGAAGGTTGTGGCTGTAGTGCCACAAAAAAATCCCCAAAGTTCCAGGGCGTATGAACAGTTTTGTAATCTCGCTACCCGTGACCTGGACTCCCAAACTGACACATAGATCTTCTCGTTGTCACCAGGTTGTTCACGACATCGACACCCTGACTGGAGACCTGCAGTTGGAGGAGGACGGACTGACCGACAGCTCGAAGACCGACACGCTCAACTCCAGCTCGAGCTCCACCACTACCACCACAACCGCGTCCAGCCTGGAGAAGCTGAAGCTCTTCCCCGAGGACTGCATCTTCAAGACACAGGTGCCCATGAGTCCGGTACCCATCCATCAACCTGGGGTTCTGACGGTGCTCAAGAAGCCACACCCGCCGCCGCCTCCGCCGAGACACACCACGCTGAGAACGGAGGAACACAACATCAAGAACCTGCCTCATCCGACTTTGGTCTTATCAGGGAATATGTCCAAGACTAATGGGTCTTTGTTGAGGAACGGTGGCGTTTTCCCGCTGAAACCAAATAAGGATTTATTCTCCTCCACTCCGTGCTTCATTTCAGGAGAGAGCGAGATGCAGGAATCGGGTCTGGTTCCTACGCTGCCCAGGCCGATGCCGCTTCTCCGGCATGAGAAAAACAAATGCCCCAAGGCTCCAGGCAGGGAGCACCGGGAGAGAGAGCGGGTCCGTTTCAGCGAGAAGGTCCAGTATCACGGCTACTGCCCAGACTGTGATCTGCAGTACGACGTGGACGACGCAGAACTCCACTTACAGGCCGAGCTGAGCGACTTACGGCTGAGCCCCGTTCACTGCTGCTCCTCCTCCCCTCCTTCTCATCCTCTCCCTCATCCACTGATGTTGGAAAATGGAGGGCTCTCAGTCAGCCACAGTTTCCCTCCAACGACACACACTCCACCACCTTGTGTGCCTCCTCACACACCTTCCCTAAAGCCCCATAAAACAATCCTACGCAAAACAACCACCACCACGGTTTGACCCCGATAGGTTTCAACTTAAACATTGTTGAAAAAGATTCCTAGTGTTTTCTACTCGAGCTGAACTTTGGATTATCCAAACAAAGAGAGAGGAGAGGGTTTGGAAACAGAAAAAGTGGATAAAGTGAAAAGGAATGGCGAGAAGGGCAACGCTGAGATGCAAAACAGCAAGATCAGGGAGAAGCGGTGAGTGTGTGCATGTGCGATTGTGTTTGTCAGGAAGGGGAAAGGGAGGAAGAGCAAATGCACGTGTGCATCGATGCATGACTGCGAGTATGTCTTCTTACGAGATTTATTCATGTGTTTGTGGATACACGCATTAATAGATAGTGAATTCTGCGTGAAGAAAAAAAAAAAGGATCAGGGAATATTCAAAAAGTCGACCCAAAACAGTGAAACTGCATCTGCGTCTCTCAGGAGAATCTTGTTACTAGCAAGTCTCAAAGTCAGGAAGTTGTTTCTTCGAGGGGGCCATGATTAATTCATGTCTTTCTGGATGAAACAAGGACACCTTCTTCCTTCATATTCTAGCCAACAAATTATCCCATTTCAGACACATAAGCACAGTGGCAGTCAGACTTTTGCATACATTCAACCTTAGGGTGGATCTTGTAGTAATTGGGCATTTGTTTAGTTGTTTTAGCTGATCTTATTTCAGGTGGGAAAGATGGTACAACATCAAACTTTAATGTTAAGGATTTTGTTATTGGAGCTAAAATGATATGAAATGAAAATATCTTCTCCTGTTGCTTTTTTTTTTGTTTACACTTCAGTGTTTCAGATTATCAAATAAATTTTAATTCCAAAGGTAACCTGTGTAAAAGGAAAGAGCAGAGTTCAAATGATGATTTCATTTATTAAAAGAAAAAAGATATTCAAACCAACTTGGATCTATTTGGAAAAAGTAATTGCTCCCTAAAATGTCATGTCTGTAGTATAAAGTAATATGAAGAACCGAAATGCAGAGCAGCCTTTGGTGACAATTGGAGAAATGTACTAAAAAAATATTAACTTACAGAAGCAAATGCAGATAAAGTGGGACATGGAAGCAAACAGACAGAATAACACACAAAACTGCAGAGTTACAGAAAGACCCAGTAACAATGAAAATCCAAGAGCTTAAATACAGGAAGAAGCGTGGAGGTGGAGAATGAAAACCAGAACTAATCAGAGGCAGATGGGAAACAGCTGAGGCAGAGTGCAGGCAGAGGATGGAAAATAGCTGTGGAAGGGTGCAAACTGGCAGGAGGAAGACAGGTGAATAATAAACACCGGAGAAGAGCTGAGAGAAAAGGAAACTTTAAATCAACGGGGGAGAAGAATGACACTCGTTGAAGAGAACAAAGTCTAAATGCATAAAGAATAAAGTGCAAGAATAAACTAAGATGGGTCAAGTACAAAGGAATTAACCGAAAGTCAAAACTTTTAGAAAAAAAAATGACTTCAGGGGACTGAACAGAATATGACAAAGCATGATGTGGACTTTTGGTTATGTTACCTTTGGAGGCAACAGGTATTTTTTAGACTACATGTCTGAATGGCTGTTGTGCTCCTGATAATTCTTCTCCTGCACAACAAAAGTGCATCAAGATTTTCTAGTAGGATCCGATCCGATCAAATACGGCGAGTCGTCCAATCAGAAAAACTGTCTCACTGCCACCACTTTGGTTAGCTGCAGAAACATAACGTTAACCTGCATTGTCCAACCCAAAAACCAGTTGCTGATGTGTGTCCATTTTGGCATAGGGACTTCTTTCTCAGTCCAAGTTAGCTTTGCTTCCCTTGTTTCAGCAACTTCATGGTTTGATCTTAATCTTCCTAACCAATCTCCTTTCACATGAGGATGACAGTTTGGATCAGAAAGTGGAAAGCTGGACACAACTGGTTGCTCCAACATGAAAACTATCCCAAACACACATTTGAAACTGGGAACGGATAAATTAACATTAAGCTCTTAGACTTTCCCAATGCTTGTATTATGCTGAAATCATTTCTCTGTCCCAGTAAAACTAATAAAGTAATCAACTTCACAGTTTCTAATAAGAGGAGTGGTCAAATATCCAGATAGAAATGGATATTTAACTCAGAAGTGTGTTTGTGAGAGTGCGTGCGTGCGTGCGTGCGTGCGTGAGTGCGTGCGTGCGTGTGTGTGTGTGTGTGGCTTCTCTGCTCTGAGCATTTATCTGAATCGATGGAGGTGGTGGAAATATACGTTTGGGCTTTTACCAATATTTTGGACGTTGTTGGAATAGAAAAAAACACAATATGACTCCAAAACAGTTTAGTGCATATATCTTGTACAGTTCAAGTGCATCAATAAAACCTAGGATCAATATGACATTCACTCCGAGGACGTAAGTTTCTGACCAGAACTGTAGACACAAATCAATACGTATGAACAGAAGGCCATATAGGAAGTCATTTCATTACTGTGCCTGAATACCGAGTTGTATCTTTGCGCAGATCTGCATGAATACAATCATTCCGACTTCTCTTTCACTGCTTCCCAGTCCAAGTGGCGTTTATCTGACGTTATCAGACTGTGGGATTGAAAGAAGTGAGAGATAATGAGAGGAGAGTTGCTGGACCGGTGGAGAGACAAAGAGAAATGTTTTTTTTTTAAACACACACTTTTGATTTGTGAAATTCAGAGTGAAAAAAATTCTCGTCGACTCTCGCTCGTGCTGATTCACCCAGCCTCCGCTCACTGAGACGGCTACCTACCGTCTTATTCTCATATCTGAGACAAAATCAGCTGTAAGCTTATCAGTTCTGCTCTTAAATGCTGATAATCCATCTGGAAAAAAGAAAAGCCCTCGCTAATATAATATAATAGCATCTCGGCCTAATTCCAGCAGAATCACTCTCCATTTTATCAGCTTCTATTAGAAAGTATATTTTATAAACCCTACGACTGCCACGTGTGTGTGGGGGTGCAGATAATTGTTTGGGAGACCGAGCATAAGGGCTGTGTGTGTGAGTGTGTGTGAGTGTGTGTGTGTGTGTGTGTGTGTGTGTGTGTGTGTGTGTGTGTGTGTGTGTGTGTGTGTGTGTGTGTGTGTGTGTGTGCACGCCTTTCGTAGTTGTGTATGCGTTACTACAAGCCCATGTCAGCTTGGCAGACTTGGGGAGACAGCATACCCTTGAGTTAGATGAGAATAGTAGCACCTTCCTCCCAGCGATGCCCTTAATTAGCCGCATTAGACAACAGAAGATAACAGCCCTGCCTCAGACAGCCTTTGTACCAACCTTTGTTCCCAGCTTTGCCTCGACAAAGCTCCCAACTGCTGCTGCACATATTATTTGTGATAAACAGGGAGGATGAGCAGCCGAGGGTGGTGGGGAGACCTAAAGCAAGGAATCAGCGAAAGGCACACCAAGTTCAAGATGTAGGTGAGCTTTTTTTAGGAAATGTAGAGGGGGTGAGGGGACTAGAAACATTAACATTACTGTTTTCTAGGATTGAGGGGGTGGGAAGATGAGAAAATCAGGGTATGAAAAAGCAGTAGATGATGAATAAATCTGATCCGTGAACTCGTCAGCTTTACAATCTAAAATCGGCATCTGGATTAGGGATCAGCAGACTTCCAGCCATGAGGAAAACAATCAAAAAAAGAAGAAAAAAAAAGAGACTGAGGAAGAGCGTAGAGTCAGGTAGGGGCCAAGAGGGAAAGTGTGGAAGAGAGAGGGGAAGAGACATATGCATGATGTTTGCTGCTGTGTGTTTTTTGGACCTCTTGATGACTGCTCAGTGTGAAACATTCACTCTATTTATCTTGTATCAGTGAGTCCTAATGAGTCTGGCAGCAGCATACAGACACACGGATTCACATTAGTGCCGAAAAGAGTCAGCCAGTATCATCACTATATGCAGTTCATAGGAGGGCTCTTCTTCTGCAGTGCATCCTTACTTACTGAAGCACTGTTTAACCAAAGCAAAGGCGTTGACACAGTGGGGCTGGAATCAGTTGATTAAAAGGATACATCCCTCTTATTTGCTTTTATTTTCCTAGCTGATAGGCGGGAATATTTAAGATGGGTTTTAAAAATGCAGGAAAGTAAACAGAGGAGGGCTCCGTTTAAAAATCCTCGCATGCTGCAACCCGGTGATAACACATATAAATGATCTTGGAGAAGATCATTTATATTTATACAAACGCTGAGGTGCAGCGCTCCGCAAAAATAGTCACGTCCCATGTTTTGTCAAACTGCAACCCATAAACATTTAATGTGTTTTACTGGGATTTTACGAGGTAGGCCAACACAAAGTAGTGCATAAATATGAAGTTGGAAAAAAAAAATCTTTAAAATGTGGCGCTTCTTTCCTCAATACTTTTAATATCCCTTCATAAAATCCAACGCAACCGGTTGCGCTTGTAAAGTATAAATCCAGCTGTTCTGTGAAGGCCTCGGAGGGTTGTTGGAGATCATTACTGAACAAAGTCGTAAAGACAGAAAAACAACAAGGATAAAGTTGTAAACATCATGTTTCTATTTCAGCAGGGAAAGAGAAGCTGGTCAGGGTTGTTGGTTAGATGAATGGAGCTAAAAAGGAAACCTGTTAGAGCAGAGTTTCTCAACCTTTTTTGGCCCAGCGCCCCCCTAGCCTTTATCCAGGTCCCTCACCGCCCCCCAATAAAGAATTTGCAGGCTACTTTGCACTGACCATTATTTTATCATTAATATTACTATCACTATTGTAGATGTTTTGATTTTAATGCTTGTTTCTGTATTTATCATCAAAAATAATTTCCCAGAGAACAAAAAAGTCATGGGAATAGAAATTATTTTCACAGGCGTCCACGAAAAATTTTATGAACATTCAACTTAAAATCTGTAGGCCTAACAGCAGCCAATCAGAGTGGAAAAAATATTCTTATTTTGTGTCATTTTCTAGTTTTTAAATCTTGCACAAAATGACCAGATAAAAGATGTTCAACATGCTAGTTTAAACTTTGAACTATTTGCAAACGACTGAGCTCTGCAACATTAAAACATGGATAGAACTGTAACTACCTTAATTATAACTCTTCTTCCCTTCAGTGTTTCTGTCGGTTTCTGGTGATGCAGCTCTGTGCTGCCTTCAGGAGAATGGGACAACAGAGCATCATCCATAAAATTTCACCCACATAGCATTTATTGTGCAAACCAGAGCTTTCAGTGGAAAAACTAAAGTTCCAGGTCCTTTTAATGCCATACAAATATGAGACAGAAACATGGATTATATCTTTATATAGACCTGTCTATTGATTTATAGAGTAATAGTTTTACTGGACAGAAATTACAAAAAACAAATCTGGTTCTTAATCAAATCCTAATGAGTCAAATTGAAAGTGTCATGGAGTCATCAGCCTCATGACATTAACACTGACATGAAAAACAATATTGAAGAAATAAATATATCAAATCTAATTAAAAACATAAATAAATTATAAGTTATTTACTGTTATGGTCTATAAGATATATTTATTCTCAGTATTAGATATGGTCTCAAACAAACTCAAGGCACTTCAACAATATTATTTTACCTTTTATCTGGAAAAATGTCTGTTTATTCTTGCCGTACAGTCCTCTGCATTAATTATTGCTCGAAAGGTCTTGCCATACCAATTTATTCCTCTGTATTTACTTTGGTTTCTTAGTTCATTCTTGCATTTTGTTCTTCATTCATTTCCATTTAGTTTCATTTGATTAGTTTTATCCTCTCTTGGTTTATTGCTATGTCCACTTTAGTTTCTTTCCTGTTGCTAGATTTATTTTATCATTTATTGACGCTCACCACCAGTAATATTCACTTATCACCTGCTGCGCCGCCTAATCGTCATGATGTGTTTCACATCATGTGTTGATTTTTTTCACTGTTCAGCGTCAGATTCTGTTTTTATGCCATAATTCACATCTAGTTCGTCGCTCCGTTTTATGTCCCGCTTCTCCTCTTTCAGAGTTTTGCGCAATGTACGCGTCTTTTTTCTTTTTTTAAGCCCCTAAGGTGCAGGGCGGTCGGGAAGCGTATCGATGGGGAAAATGCAGACTGACATAAACCTTTTAAAACAACGGAAACAATTTCTGCATTCTGATTATTGAAATTTAAAAGTGCTGTGTTGTTCCATCACCCCCGTTTCACACCGGACCACTTACAGCACCGGTGTTAACGCTATAAAATGAACGCTCTCTATCGTGGTATCACCCATGGAGGGATTTCTTTATTTCTTTATTTAAATGGGTTAATTTTTCAGAGGGATGCACGGTGAGGGTATTGTGATTTTAGCTACCAGTAGCAGGAGAACGGAGCTGCGCCAAGAAGCTAACAGAAGCTAACAAACACTGAATAGAAGAAGAGCTGCCATCGATACAGTTGCAGCCAAGCATGATTTAATGTTACACAATACAGTTTTACCAAGTTGTTCAAAGTCTAAACTGGCATTGTTGTGCATTTAAGGTGTAAAGTTTACCTTCGACCAAACGCCCCCCTTTTGTAAAAATGTCCGCCAGCGCCCCCTGCCGTCCTCTGAACGCCCCCTGGGGGGCGGTACCGCCCACGTTGAGAACCGCTATGTTAGAGGCTGAAAAAGACCTGAGGCTGGGATGAAGGTTCACCTTCCAGCAGGATAACAAACTCAAACTCACATCCAGAGCTACAATAGAAAGGTTTACAGCAGTGGTGTCCACAAGGGTCGAAATCATCAAGTTGAAAACACTGGTGGGTAACTAAATTGTTTTTTTAATAAGAATGGAAAAATGCATTTATTTTATCTGTTCAGTAATATACTAAACATTAGAGATTTGAATGAAAAACCATATATTGATGGAATCTGTAAATCAGTGTTGATCAAAAACATAAGAAGAGACTGTCTCATTAAAAGACAGGAATATGATTTCCTAATATTTGTGGCTCAATTGTTTTTGTTTTTGGGCTAGAAAATGTATTTTCTGTGCCCTTGGTGACAAGAACAGGATCGGGGTCAGTGCTTTCTGTGTTTAGCCAAGTTGAATTAATCTTAGCCAATCAGCGCTTAAAATTAATGAATGGAGCTCCTGAATCAGCTGATTTGTAAATGCCAGCCAATTGCCTGTTAAGTAGCATTTCACCTGGGTTTCCCAGCTTCCTAACCTACATTTTCTTAAGAACATTTGAGAAGAAAATCCATGAACCACTTAGCAATCCATGCTCTCCTTTTCCAGATTTTAAATCATCTTAATGATTTACCTGAGTTAGTAGTTAACTCAGAATAATACAGAAAGCATCAAAAGTTTGACAAGTCGCTGTGTTTCATATACTGAACAGTAGAGGTGTGCCGATCGATCGGAAAGCGATCATAATCAGCCGATTTCCGTGAAAAAGTGTATGATCGATGATCGCCGATCACGGTCTCTAGTTGCCGATCACACAAACAGATCACCTGCATCTCATTTCGCAGCCTGCCTGTGCAGCTGGTCTCCTCTTTCCTTCACACTGCGCAAACGCGCAGCAACAAATCCTAAGCGATGTGGAACTATATCGCACTGAGTGTTTGCGTGTTGCAGCGGAAAATTGAAGCATGTGGGGTGAAGCTCGTCAAAATGCATCTACACGACGAATCTAATATGACAAAAAAAACAGTGCCATACTTGACGGAGTTTGGCTACATCAAGGAGTAAATATGATATATGGAGGATCAGATAGCAGGTAAAGCAGCGCACAGCTACAAACACTCACCCGGATTAGCATGACGGTCAGAAAGCTAAATAAATAACCCGCAAAATGATTTAAGTCTTCGAGCTGCGATGTAAGACGCTGGTTCTGCTCTCGCTGTTGAACCGCTGCTACGCGCTACAGGTAGTAATATTTCACAGACGGAGCGCCGCTTCTGCTCCACCTGGTAGTGACTCTCACACCGAACCTCTGTTTAAAGCTGCAGCATCTAACTTAAAAAAAAAAAAATTACATACGTATTAAAAATTTCGCTGTCCTAACATGAGACAGATAATCTCTGAAAAAATAATCAATCTCTGCATTATTACTGAGCACATCTCTACTGAACAGTAAGAACTTGATTTAAAAGTACAAAATATTTCAAGTTGTACCCGCTCAGTGGCAGTTTCCCCATCATGCTACATAATTTAATGCTAGTATTGAGGTTTGAGCCACAGAATAACACTAAATATTGCTTCATTCTTGCAGAATAAACCATAAAGACACCATGACAGACAGCTAATGGTTGATGCAAGATTAAACCCATGTTTATCAGAGTGAATATTTTGACATTCAGTAAATAGAAAAGCCTCTGTTTTCATAAGACATTATTAAATACACCCATGATTTATAACGAGCTTGCTCTTGTTAGCAGAATACCACTGCTCCCCTGATCACGTCTGTGGGAGTGTTTTGCTGTGATTTATTTTATTTTTTTTTTTCTTGTAAAAGCTATCTGTGCTCCAGAGCTCTAGGCTCCAAGATAAAGTTGTAATGGGCAGGAAGGAGGTGGATCTCCACCGCCTCCATCATGAGTCAGGCCTGACTCAACGGCACTGACCCACTCCCTCCAGCTCACCGCTCTAATTCGTACCCCGGCTCCATTTTTTTATTTATTTTTTCCTCTCCCTCTCTCTGTATCTCTGTCTCCATCTTTCTCGCGCTCACTGTTTCTTTATTTCTTTCTTTCCTTTCCCCTTGGCTGATGCTTCACTCCCACTCAGCAGCATCTGTATGCACAACAATCTCTCTGCATGCATGCGTCTCCGTGTACATGTGGGTGAGGTTGCTGTGTTATCGAAGAAACAACACTTTGTGCAGCAAAAGGAGTTGTTAGTTTCGGTGTTTAAGTGTGCCTGTGAAAAGTATTCAACCTCATCGGATCTTTTACCCTTTTTTATTGCTTTTAAAATCAATCACAATCAACAGCGTCTATTTTTCGACACACAAAAAAAAATCATGTCAAAACAGAAGACTGATTTCACAAAATAATGACGGTTAAATAAAACGTTGAACCTAAAATAAGTGGCTGCGTAAATATTCACTCCAATGAAGTCAGAGAAAATATTTGTATATGACTGTGATTATGTTGTAGAAATCATTGGTCATTTTTTTTGTTTTTTGTTAAAAAAAAAAGACACATTTTGTTGACTACGGTTGATTTGTAAAAGAAATGAAAGGGTAGAACATCCAAGGAGGTGAATTTTAGTCAGCTTATCTTTAGTGGTCTCATTAACTTTACTTTTAAATTATAAAAAATGATATGCATAAATCTCTAATGTCCTCTTAATGTTACCTGTGCTGCTCCTCCTTGCAGGTCGTAACTCTGATTTATTTCTGCCTAAACTACAGTCACATGTGTGTTTATTATCCTCCTACTCCTCCTGTTGTCTTATCTGGTTTTCCAACCTGGCAAACGCACAGCGAGTAATAAAACTCGACAGTCAGAGAGAGACCCACATTTTGCCAGTGAATATTAATTAGCAGTTGTTTCTCTGTCTGATTGCTGCTGGTGATAGTCCTGCGAAGAGACACGGTTGTCTGTTTGCTCGTCCTCGTTCTGCATGCATCATTTACTTTGATTTCTGTTTTCCTCAATGAGCTACATTTCAACATAATCACATAAAATGAAAACGATACGAGGAAGCGTGAAACAAAATTAAAGAAGCAATTATGACGTGGCATGCCAGAGGGCTTGTGTCTGCACAGTAGATCCTGTATTAAAGGTTCGTTTCCAACACAATATGAGGGTTTCTGGACAACTGGAGTTTTTACTGGTTTGGTATGTCTTAAAGTCGTGTCCATCCATCTGGTCATGTGTCCACATATCAGTCTGTCAGACTATACATCCATCTATTCCAACCAGTTATCTATTTATCCATCCATTTGTCCATTGTGCATCCAAATGTGCAGCCATACCTCATGTTCGTCTATCCATTCATGTGTTTGTCTAACTCTCTGCCCAGCCAGCCTTCCACCTTTTGTTCACTGTCTGAGTGTTTTTCAAAGCCGCGACCCTTAGGAAGGTCTCAGAAATCTGGAGGGAAGATGAGAAAAAAAACCACCAAAATAAAAACATTTATTCTATTAATTTTTCTCATCATTAACTCTAATCTGTTTTTCAACCATTATTTTAAAAGAAAGGCTGAAATTATTTGCTGTAATGTTATTTGCAATGCTCATCTTTCTGATTAGTTGCCAGTCAAATTCATCAAGCTGCTTTGCTGGGATTTTACAACTTTTGTAGGTGCAAAGGTAAAATCGAAGTTGACTAAAATCGATATTCACTAAAACTACGGTTGGAAATTTGCCACAATATTCTGATCAGTGCATCTCTGTAAATGTTGCCTTTGTGCTTTAAAAAAAAAAAGAAAATTCAACCTCTGGAAATATTTAGTTAGTGTAATCATTTTTGAAACAACAACACATTCAGACATAAATCTGGTGCATGTAAGGTTTACTTTCTTGCGGTTCATTGTTTCCTCTGAGCCAACGAGTCAAACCGAGTCATGATGCTGGAAAGTGAGTAGGTCATTTGCATAAATTATGACTTTAAAGGGATACATATGAGGGATACATCAAGGCATATAAGTACAAAGAGCGAGCGCTAATGGAGCAGTCATGCAGCCATGCGTGTAAAGGAAGAGTCAAAGGCCATGATGGTCCACTGCAACCTACAGAGATTCGATGGTGTGGCTTTGCTTAATTTGAGGCTTTCACGCCCCTTTGAAGTTAAAACATAGAGGGCTCAGCTGCTTCGTGTTGCGGAGAGAGAAACAACATCTCAACAACTGGATCAGACGCGTGAGAGCAACAGTGGCCCAGAAGGTTCTCTGTCCTCGGTAACCTACGTCTCCAGACTTGACTAAAGACGACAGCTCTCTAAGAAGTGGTTGTAATCCACAGAGGAAAACGTGTCAAACGATTCCCGTTCAGTTTGATAACCTGCGGATGTGGCGCCGGGCGCCTGTGACTGGGCGGTGATACCTTTCATTTGGCTCTCTATAAAAAGCAATTGTTGTTGCTCCAACTGTCAAGTGCCTCTCCTCTGTGCAGTCAGATATCCACATTAATGTGTCTCCTGTTTTTTTTTTTTTTTCTTTTTTCTTCTCCTCTACAGGGCCCATTGAGATCCTTGAGCTCTGAGAGGAGTGGATGCTGGCTTCACACTCTAATCGACCCGGGTTGATCAGGGAGGAAGGAGTCCAAACATCAGCCTTCTGGTGCTTGAAAGTGCTAATGGCTCTGAACTGACAGAAGACAATATCCTCTTCTGAGCATGAAACAACCTTCAGGCGACAGCTGTACAGGTGGAAAAAACAAAAAGAAAAACACGTTACTCTCCAAAACAAGGCAAGGCAAGAGAGCCGGCCGCTGCGAGTGATATGTTTGTTCATAAAAAACGTCTAAATTAGATCGGAATGCTGCCCAGACCCAGTTATCAAAAGTAATGAGGCGGATTTGGATGAAGCCGCACGAGATATGGGTTGAAATGATGTCAGTCGGTGTTTGATTGACGCCAATACAGACTTTTGCTCTGTCAGATGGAAATCAATAGCTCCACTCAACCGATGGGATTTGCCTTTTTAAGAATCGTAATTGTGCACGGATTGCCCGACAGGCCCGCCTCGCGAGAGAAAAAACAGCGTCTCCGCTGGACTGCAGAGAAGGAGAAAATAGTATTATGTCAGTATGTGCCACATCCCAACCATGGACTGTTTCTGTTGCGACCAGTGTTTGGAAATGAATATCGATTTGGCCGCTGGTCTGTGTCCAGTCGTTGACGTCCGTCGTTTCTGTATTTGCTCAACTGGTGCCATGCATCCATGCATACTCCACGGTTAAAAAGCAGAGAGATTCAGTCCAGTGTGGCAAATTTCAGCTTTAAAGGATTGTTGAGGTGATAATTTGCATCAAATTTTATTTGTGTACAAATATACATAAACATGTTTGATATCTATATATTTCAGCCATTTTTTTCTACAGAGACTTTTAACATTTAAAAAGATGATATTTTTGATATTACGTTGGACAACAGAGGTTTATAGACAAAATATGAAAATAATCCCTCATGTAGTACTTTTTTCAGAAAGGCAGAAGAGCAAGATTGTGTTTGTAGAGATAAAAGAAACATATATATATATATATATATATATATATATATATATATATATATTTCTGTATAAAGAAAAGAATATACAGTACGATGAAGAAGAAAAGTGTCATAAACCAAATAATTGTGCTTTATCAGAAGGGAGGTTTGGGTGAATGAATGAATGCTTGACTGGCCCTTCACTCTGTCCTGCCATCACTGTGTTTTTCTATGCATTTCTACAAAGAGGACGTCTAGATGAGTCCAAGGTGCAGCTCGTTCTGCTCGCTACAGTATTTAAGAGATATTCTTCATGTCCTGTCAACTTGTTAATCGGGTTCATTTCCCAGTCTCTAAAATAAAAATCTGATCATATTCTATTAAGCTTTTGCAGGCGAGTCACTTGTAATTACAACAATATTTTTTCACATTTTGTCACTTTTCTGCCACAAATTGTTGTGTATTTTCATGGGGTTTTTGTGTGACAGACCAGCACAAAGTGGTGCATAATTTGTCAAATGTAAAATTATACACTGCTTTAAGTTTTTCTATTAATAAAACTCTGAGAAGTGTTCCAGGAATCAGTATTCAACCCTTTTTAGTTAATGTTAGAATAATACCAGAGCTGTTTTTTGCGCCAATCACAGCTGCAAGTGGTTGAGGGGTGAGCCTTTAGGTTGGGTAAAGTGCATCTACGTAAGATTCTCAACTGAATTTAGGTTTGGACTTTGACTGGGCCGCTTTAATGTGCTTTAAATATTTGACAGTAGCTCCGGTTGTATGTTTAGGAACCTCCTGGTTGAACTGCTGTACATGTTTCATTCAGGATAGTCTTGTATTTAGCTTCATCCGTCTTCTCATCCAATTCCCAGTCCTGATGAAAATACACAACACCACAGCACGATGCTGCCACCACCCTGTCTCACCATGGAGATGCTGTCATCGTGGGTGATGTATTTTTACATTTAGGCCAGAATTTCCGCTTTTGTCTCATCTGACCAGAGCACATATCTGCTGTATCCCCTGCATGGCTTTTTTAAATCCTATAAAGGTCAGATAATTTTGCAGAGCATGGCTAACAACAGATGTCCAGTAGCTCTCTGCAGCTCCTCCAGAGTCACCATGACAGAATGACAGAAAGGTAAACTTTTATTGTTATTTAAAATCTTTTAAAGGCAACTGAAAGCACTGGATTGTATTTAGGCAAATTACAATTAAGATGAAATAAAATCCCAATGCCAAACGTTTGTTTGTGGTTTTAACGTGACAAAATGTGCAAAGCACACGGCTCAATTTTTAAAACCAATTACAGAATACAATCAAACTCTGGTTCTTTCTTCTCATTGGACACAGACTGAATTCATGTCGAGTTCAAAAGGAATCTCTCAGTGACGTTTTTCTTGTGTGTTCACAAACTCTTTGAAACTAACTTGTGAGAAGTAAAATTTGCACTCCGTGTTGCTGTGTGTGTGTGTGTGTGTGTGTGCGTGTGTGTGTGTGTGTGTGTGCGTGTGTGTATACTTTACTCCCCCCTCAAAAAAATATTTCACTGTTGACTTTTTCCCCGCTGTCTGCATTCGATTTTTAGAAATTGTGCTCTTGTAGACTAATCTCTTACGATGTCATGACTCTGTGAACCGAGTGCCAAAAAGAGGAAATTAAACTGACTGCAAAGAGCATTGCACTTAATCAAAATCGCTAACAGAAGAAAAAAAAATGGCAGCACGAGCAAATGGTCTCAAAGAAAAGGGGGAAGGGGGGGCGAAAAGTCCAGTAAATGGCATCATCAGCTGCATCTGTTAGCTGGAGATTAGCGTGATGAGATAGAAGCTGGCGATGCCAGGGGGCCGTGAACTGTCTGCACAAGATATTTCAGCAAACTAATGGTGTCTTGTCACGTTCATAAAGACTATATGACACGGGCCGCAGCCAGCACTCTGAGCGCCATATTAACGAAGGGCAGGGTCACAGAGGACCGCCTGGAGGACAGAGAGGCAGTCCTTCAGACGCATTCAAGCCTGTGAACCGGAAACAACGTGCTGGATAATTTGCATTTTAGGGGGGAAAAAAAGAATACATGTTTAACTCACTGCCTTGGTGCCCTTGAGCAAATCAAAAAAAAAATCCAAAGAGGAATGTGCTTGCAGCTGAGTTGCATTGACTGTTATTAATTAAAAAAGAAACATTATTCAGGAGGATAGTGTAAGTATGTATGGGAATATGCAATTTAGTTGGAGTTATGTAAACTAAGTTTAAGAAGCGTGAATAGCTGCATAATTAATCCAGTAGTGATGTCTAGAAATAGAATGGTGCTTAGTTGTTAAAACACCACAAATTCTTGACTTTTACACAAGAGGACACAATTATTGTCATTCAAACATCCTAACTTTGCTCTGGATCCTTACAAGATTTTATTTTGCACACAGAAGCAAAATTATCCCACAAAAAATAAAAGCCACCTGGGCCAAATTTTTACTTCTGATATTGATGGTTGTTTATCTTTTATTTTCGATAACAAGCTTCAGTCGTTCATTGTAATTTTCAATAAATCTCCGACACAGCTCCGGTAAAATCCCAGTCCGTTCTGTGACTCTACAGCTCCTCCAGATATGGTCGCCCTCTGGCATTTACCGTCAACCAGATTTTATTTTTTCTTTAAAAAGAGAAAATTTTGTCAACATTTTTTAGCTTTGTGTCTTGTTATAATGTAATTTCCTTTGTGTTGCTTTGATTTTTTCATGCATATTTGAAAAATCCTCTAGTCGTCTGTGGAGCTGCACGCTCCAGCCCAGCTTCTGCCTCACAGAGCAGAGCACACCTTTCCCTCGCCTTCCCCACTCAGCTCCTCCAGACTAGCGGCAGCAGCAATTAAAAAACGCCTAGAGAAGCTTCGAGTCTGCTGAGCTCATCCTACAAACAATTTCTAAGAACGGTTGTTAATGGTAAATGTTGAAGACAGAGTGTCAGAACGAGCAGGAGCTTCTTAAAGAAACAGAGGCCCAATTATTTCAAGATGTCAAATTTGATACAATTTGATTAAGCTAACATATTTACTTGACTGCTATAAAACAGCACAGCGTGCTTGAAAAATACATAATGCCGTCCCTTTAAGCGTTTTTAATGGGACTAGTGACCTTTATGCCACTGTAGGAGGAAGGGCAGACAGAGAAACAACGGTAAAACATGCAGCAAATGGCCTGGGGCGAGGAATTGAACCGGGAACAACTGTGTTGAGGGCTGTGGCCTCTGTATATGGTGCACCTCCACTGAGCCATGTAGGAGTTGTCTGAATTATATGTGTAAATATATTGTATCTCAGCAGTTCATCAGACCATGTTTTTGTACTTAATAAATAGTAGATACCATCTACAACAAAAAAAACATTCAGTTAAGTTATCTGGAGCTAGTTCTTTGCCAGATGTTTTGAGGCGTTGCCATTTTGGAAGACAAAGCAACGACTCAGACCCAGTTTTGCTGCTGATTGCTCAAGGATTTCGATCAAAATCTTTAGATATTCTCTTTCCTCATCACTCAGATTCCTTCCTCCCCGAGAGTATTCCCACTTCCAGATTCAAGGAAGTGTCTTCGCAGCACAATCCTCCTAATGCTGTGTTTCACTGCTTGGTTATACACCCCCCCTACCTTCTTTCTCAAGTCATAAGCAATCTCTTTATGGCCAAAGAGCTTTAGTTTTCTCTCAGCTGAACGACAGACATGATGATCTTTCTCCAGGGTGCCCTCATACTTCAGTCTCACTTGAAGGTTTCATTTCTGCACAAGTGGAGATTTTCTTGTTCCGCGACCACACAGATCATTCCTGAGCAGAGTTATCATCCTCTTTGAGACTGCAATTTCTGACTAGTCAGAAAGGGATTTTACACATATTTCTCTCTTGTTCTTCATAATCTTTGGCTTCCTTCCTCTGCCAGGCTTGTCCTTGTGCTGTGGGGAGTTTGTTGTTGATGCCCCTAACTCCAGTTTTTGACACTGGGGAAAGCTGTGATAACATTGTCTGGCCTTTTTCTTCTTTGTGTGCACCGGCATTTTATTTTTCCCTAGTCTAAGCTGGTTTCTTTTGTTTTCAGCATGATGCTCTTTCCTGTGACAGTTCAAACCCTTACTAATGTTTTATTCTGTGTATGTTGGGAAATATCTCTGGTTTCATTTTTACAGAGTTAACACACGTAATGTACACAGCACTAATTTCTGCTGTGACTCAAGGGTTATATTGTTGATGCTGGAAATTTCTAGTTTTTTTTCTGAAACGTTCAGAATTTTGTGTAAATCTGAATAGACTAGAGAGAAGCTAAAGAATAATTTTTACTGCAGATAAAATAACTAATTTTGACATGTTTTAAATACCTGCCAATTCTAATAAATATGTAAACAAGTTCACTCTGAAAACATGTTAGTCAATAACTGAGTCATTAGACTATGAACTGTTTTAGAGCTTTCTGAATTCCTAATTTTTGACGTGTATGTTGACAGATACTCATAAAAAAACTTATTTCAAGTACAACTGCAGATTGCTTGCAGATTTCTGATATCTGGCTACCGTGTGTGGAAAAGAGAGGTTATTTTGACTAGTCCAGCAAATGCATCTTGACTTGGATAAAAGCGGTTAAAGTAGGTAAAAAACTAACTGATGTTGTGCACTCGTTGATTCAAAGTAATCAATGAATGCACAATGAAAATCATTTAAACTGTGAGTAATATTTAAGCATTTCGTAAAAAAAAACTCAAAAGCCAAAATCTGATCAAATAAACTTGATTATGATTATGTTGTCTATTTCAATTAAAAGAAGTGAATACTTTATGTACAACTCAGGCTTTCAGGCATTGAGAAAAGGGAACAAAATGCTCCCATGAACAGGCCTCTGATGACTAGTTCATCCAACTCACATTTTATTGTATTTTGGTCCAAGAACATTCAGTATTGAACAATGAAATGATTTTAAAATCTGACCTTTCACAAAGTGCATTGATTTAAGGACTCTGGCAACAGTATTTTGGATGAGCTACAGCTGCCTGATTGATTTTTTTTTACCAAAGCCTAAGATTATAAAACTGTGTTGAGCCACTGGACTTATAGATAATGTTCTTGGTAAGAAATCTCTGCCAATTAAATTACTAATTAATGGAATATCTTACTCAAGAACAATATCTCAATGCTTGCTTCTGCATGATTTATTTTAATGCAAGTAACATTGTCTAAGCATGTTCATCAGTAGTATTTTTAATACATGTTCATATATTCTGATTATTTTTGTGATAGACTGTCACAATACAGCGCATAATTTTGTGGTGGAAAGAAAATGAATATATGTTTTCAACCCTTTATACACCAAAAAATATCTACAAACGTATACCTATCGTAATACTTCTAAATAAAACTTGATATTAACAGTTGCCTTCAGAATTCAAGTAATTAGTAAATATAGTTTATTTTTTTATTTAATCTCAGCACTAAGACAGTTGTCCTGTCTTAGAGAACATCCTGTTTGTTAGAGAACATTTAGAAACAGCATTTTGAAGAACACAGCGGACAGGAGCTGAGAAAATTTTTTAAAAGTAGGTTTAAGTTATAAAACAAAAATCGTGATTTAAATATCTCCAGAAAGACTGTTCACCTGAACAGTGGAACCAAAAACATACCAAGACCTAGTCATCCATCTGAACTGGTGCAGCCAAGAGGACCACAGATGCTCTGGGGGAGCTACAGAAATCTGCCGCTCAGGTGAGAAAATCTGTTAACAGGACTAATATTTGCTGTGCAATCTGCAAATCTGGTCTGGATGGAAGAGTGGCAATTGAAATAAGGAAAAAAAAACAGTTGAAAGAAAACAATAACCTGTGCTGCAGCGAGTGTTAGATACTTATCGTAATTTCTTAGAATGGCCTAGTCCAGGGGTCTGCAACCTTTACAATCCAAAGAGCCCTTTAATCACTCAAACCATATAATTAAAGCTTATCAAGAGCTCTTAGTGGTTTATGACCGTTTGAAAATGGATAACTTATATTTTTTATCCATATTTTTAGGTTTAAAATAAAGAAAAAAACCAAAACCATGATTGATACACATCTTTACATGGGATTTTGATATTTATGGAAACTGATGTAAAGGAAGCACATTTCTTCCAGCCTAATGGCAAAAAAAAAAGATTAAAGAAAATGTAACTGGTAACCCTCGTATTGTCATTCTGCTGTGAAAATTAAAATAAATAATTCAATTAAACAGCTGGAAAAACTGCCCTGTATTTCTTCCTATGTCTATATTTCAAAATATTAGATATTTCCTTATAATTTTTCTTTTCTTTTTTTATTTTTAGCAAAAGGTATTTGGAGGTATTGTGGAGAAGGTCCAAAGAGCCAGGCTGCAAACCCCTGGCTTAGTCAAAGTCTACATATAACTTAGAATCTCTGAAAAGATTTAAAAAGGAGATTTTCACGTGCATATTTTTATTTTTAAAATACCTCGTTCATTAGAGCTGAGAAGGAAGAATGAACAAGAATGACTCTCTAGATGTGCAAAGATGGAAGACACATGCCGCAAAAAGTTGCAGCTGTAACTGCAGCACAAAAAAGCACAGAGACGTTTATGGTCTAAATATTTTTTCAAGTAACTACTGGAGCCTCAGACGGCTGTTTGAGTATGGGGGGGGGGGGGAAATAATGAGTCTTCATATTTCCAAGGACAACGACGTGTAGGGCACATTTTTTTGTGATACAGCTTTATTCGGGGAACGCGAGCGCTTCACCAGAGCGACAGTTGAGCCGCCCACGCGAGCCGCGCCTGGTACAACATAACAAGCGTCCCCTTTGACTGGTCACGTGACGGGGAGGAAAGGAACGAAAGAAAAAAGAAAGAAAGAACTACAAATAAAAGAAACCAGAGCTTATCAGCCTGGAGGAGGTAGGAGTCGTCTCTATCCGCAGGTACTCGCACTGTTTTCATGAGCTGTAACAGGAACCGCTCAGATTGACCCTCGGGATGCGTGTTTTGTTCTCACCAAGTGGGAATTTAAATGCCACCTTCTTGCTAGTTGGCACAGGGAGTGAGGCTGGCTGTTTCACAGAAGGTTCAGCAAAAGTTTCTCTTGCGTTAATGAAACTGTTGAGTAGTCAGAGATAAGTTCGTGCAAAGTGCTGATGCGTCAAAAGCTTGTGACCCACCAGCAGCCCCGCTGAGGGCTGAATCATCCCCTCCACCCTCCCCTCCCACAGACACGATGGATTAGCCCTCCGAGGTGGAAGAAACGGCTAATCCCGACCGTTTTAAACCGCGTTTCTCTTGGCCGGTGTTGGTAACTGTAGCTGTCTAACGCTTTTTTTCTGCTCTGCGTTTGAGGAGACGGATGATGGAGGTGGAGAACCGATGAGCTGGGAAGTCCAGATGTGATGGGAGCACTGGGGCGGCTGTCAGCTGGACATGAGACAAGAACGTAAGTGGTGACCTCTGTTTACCCTGATGTGTTTGCGCCAGGAGCTGTGACTGCAGAAACATTACAGCAGGTGAATTTACAGCAGGGATTACTAGCTGTTTACTCAATGGGAAGGTTCCAAGTCCTGGTTTACTGGTAGACATGTGATTATACAGAGTAAAAAAAATTTTTAAAAATGCAACAGTCAGGCTTTTCAAGGTCCAGTGAGGTTGTTTCTACCTTTCTGTACTGTATGTGGGGAGAAAATGAAACTATAATAACCGATTTAGCATGATATGATATCCCAGTAGGGAGGAGACTACAAGATGTCACTGTAAGTTAAAACATACAAAAGCCATTATAATTAATACCAAGATCAGGTTTTTAAGTATAAAATTTAAACCTTTTTACATTAAGGCAGTTGTTATGATGCGTAACCATGGCAACGGTGTCTTGTTTTTACAACGGGGAGGAGCTGATTAACATCTAAAAAAGCTCAAAATAATATCTGAACAATGTTATCAGGAGAGCTGAAAAGGAGGTTTCATGGAGAGAAGGAGGAAGTTCAAAGCGTTTCCTCCATCCCTCCATCACTGGCGAGGATTATATCGCCGACTCCAACGTCTCCCTGCCCGGCTTTCTAATCATTCAGAAATTTAAAGAGGAGCGGCAAAAGCAAACGAGACGGGTTAGCAGCAGTGTTTACCAATAACTGATGATATTATTCAGACACCTTCCTCCCAACAGCATCACCATCCACGTGACTCTTTGAAGATACTCGAATGTTACGGAGTTATGACAACATTTTATTTACGTTTGGCATAAAGCATTTTTGAATTGAGCTGAATTTCCGGAACTGTATGTGACTGCCTGAACTCAAGGACCTGGTGCGACTGGAGAAGCTCAAAAACTCGGAAAAATAATGGCGAGGAAGGATGTTAAGAGCTTAAACAAGTAACAAAAGTTTAAAATCTACTCTGAGGCAGATGGAAAGCCAGTGTAGTGAAGCTGAAACAGGTGTAATGTGTTCCTGTCTGAGTGTTTGTTAAAGGGCGAGCTGTTGGGTCCAGAACAAATGATCCATGAGGAATGATCTACCTGTACATGGCACGAATACATGTTATCAGCCATGTTACTTAATTGGTTTGTAATAGTGTCATTATTCAGAAAAAAATGTCACATTTGTTATTTTAGAATATGACATTTGTAAGGGAGGTGTGCCGATTTATTGACTTCAATTTCCTTAATTTTGGGAGATCAGTGATTGGCCAATACTTGCACGTGAAGCCAGTTTTATCCCCTGATCTTATCTGCCTCAGCAAAGGTTTAAAAATCATCCACTGTTCTCTTCTGCTCTCCCATGAGAGGTTTGACTGACAGACCGACCCACCACATCATATTTGCACATTTGCGGTTAACAATAGCCACCACACTCTTACCATCTCGGCGTCTTTCTTGCTGTATTTAGCAACATTTCAGAAAACTACAAAATTGGAATCGGTAGAAGATTGGTAACTGGCAATCAAGCAGAAGTTAATCAACCTTATGAAAACCCCACTGTCTTGACGTTTCTTGATGTTTGTTCTTCTTTTAGGTGAATAAAGACTCTAAAGGGCGGAAAAGATGAAGCTAAACGAACGCAGCGTGGCGCACTACGCCACCTGTGATTCGCCACCAGACAAGACTGGCTTCCTGTTCAAAAAGGGCGAGCGCAACACGGCGTATCACCGCCGCTGGTTCGTCCTGAAGGGCAACATGCTCTTCTACTTTGAGGAGCGAGACAGCCGAGAGCCCATCGGCGTCATCGTCCTGGAGGGCTGCACCGTGGAGCTGTGCGAGTCCGTGGAGGAGTTCGCCTTCGCCATCAAGTTCGACTGTGCCAGGGCGCGGGTGTACAAGCTGGCAGCGGAGAACCAGGCGGCCATGGAGTCGTGGGTGAAGGCTCTGTCGAGGGCCAGCTTCGACTACATGAGGCTGGTGGTGAAGGAGCTGGAGAGGCAGCTGGAGGAGATCCAGGATGCCGCCGGAGCTGGAGGCCAGCAGGCCAGGCCAAAACCTTCCCGGCGGAATCAAGTGGCGCGATCCAGGTCCGGGGCGTCCTCCTCTTCGTCTTCATCGTCTTCCCTCTCGTCATCGTCAAGCGCTCCTTCCATGGCCGCCGTTTACTCTGCTCAGAAGATGCTTCAGGATGAGGTGCAGCTCATCTCCGGGAGTTCCAGGGAGAACGGAGTCGCATGGAGCAAACCTCCATCCGCTTCGGCTAACGGGTCGGCAGAGGCGGCGCCGTCCTGCGTGACCTGGGACGGCTGCACGGACGCCGGGATGGTGCCTGGATGTGCGGGCGACGGCGGGAGGGCTCCGCCAGTGCCACCACGGCGGTTAGGAGCGTCTCTGGAGAGCCCGGTCTCTCCTGACACCGCCTGCTTCTCCAAACTCCACGACTGGTACGGCAGGGAGGTGGAGGAGCTGAGAGCGCAGTGGCTGCAGAGCCAATAGACTGATGGAGGAGGAAGTGGAAAAGGTTCAGTCATTCCCTTCAGATCATTCTGCAGTGCTTCCTGAACTTTCCACACAGCAAAACATTAAAAACAGTCTGATGTCAAAAATCAGTCTTATTATTTAAACAAAAGCAAACCATTTGGGAGTGATTTCCATTTCCAATCTTGTCTTCTATAGAGGAATCTGTTGTTGTTTTTTAATCTAACACTATCTGCTCTGCAATCAAGAAGCACAAAATATGCTCACAAAATAGTAATTTCCTTAAGATATTAAGAACACACTACTTAAGAAGGGAATTATCAGATTTTCTTTAACTCATAGAGTGGTCATAGAGGGTATTTCAATCAGAAAAATGTGTTTTCTACAGCAATCACTGCAAATTGTTCTGTCGCTGCCTGTGCGTTTGTAACATCTCATTTGTTTTCTGTCATGTTTTCAACCATTTGGGTTAAGATTACTAATCTGTCTAGTTATCAGGAAAAATGCTGAAAGTAAATACTACAATATACAGTGACTTGCCAAAGTATTATACCTCTTAAACTTTTTCACCACAAACTTGAATGTAGTTTATTATCAGGAGCTGTGTGAGAGACCAACACACATAATCTGAAAAGTCTGGTAATACCAATTTAAACACATAAAGAGACTGAAGTGTTTTCCCCATTCTTCTTCTGCACAGATTGGCTGGAGCTAACTAGATTATTTCTGGATTTTTATGCTTTCTTTTGTTTCCACTAAAATACGATGCAGTTTGCGCCTGGAAAGTGACGCAATGTTGAAAAACTTGTGCAGTATTAAGATGTTAACAGATAATTAGACGCATCCGCTGCCCTTGGAGCACTTCCAGTCTGATTTTCTGATTCACCCGAACCAGGTTCTCGATGCTACGTTAAAACAATAGTACTTTTGCGTTCCCCACTCAAAGCTCCCTTGGTTTCTCCCCGGAGGCCTTGGCAGTTGCTAACATCCTCACTCCAGTCACCGGGGACCATGTGTGGAGCTGGATGTTCTAATCAAGGCAATAGAAACCTTCTTATTTTTAGTCGCTCTTATCCAGTGGCCAGATGATGCTGTGTCATCAGAGTGCTTGTCATTTAGTCCCCATCGAGTCTCATTCTCCGTGGAAAAGGAGGCGGTTTATCCGCGGGATTTATTGGTCTCAGTTCCTGTTTTTGTCTTGGTCTGAAGCACAATCCAGACTGGAGTTTCGATTAATTGTTTATACAACTTATTTACTTTGAATGTTACTGATAAGATGTCTCACAGGCCTGGAACGTACATGAGCACCCAACTTTATTCGATTTGGATACAAATATTTACTAATCCATAGTAAAAACGAACACTAACTTCTTCACAGTGGGCATTTTAAAGCTATTTACTTTTTTTTTTTAAATCCATCTTAGAGTTGATTTGTTTTTTATGTGCCTTATGTTTTCTTGAGAATAGACAACTTGTAATCATTTCCACGTGATTTTAACATCGCCTTACGTTTCCTTGTTGCCAAAGGCTCATCTAAATGCAATCACTTTTTGACTATGAGTAAGTTGCTGTACTCTGCATCAACACACCACACTATCATTCCAGTTAAACACTCAGCTTGTGCACAGACAATAGAAAAGGTACAGTGAGGAGGGTTTTTTTAATGCCAACATGACTACATGACTTTTAACGTGTTATCTAAAATTTTACATGCATTTTTAAACATGTTTATGTAATTGTAAGGTAGAAATGAGTATGAATGTTTCATTTTGACTGTAAAATGTTTTTAAAAGGTGGCAAAAGAGAAAAATGCATTTTCCCTTTTTTGTTGCATTTTCAGTGTTACATTATATAATTGAACTTTCCTGTCTTTTTTTTTTAGAGAAAAAGCAATAGTACAATGTTATACCACGGTACACAAATATATGTATGTTTTGTGTAAATCACTTATTAAAGCATTTTCAATCCACTGAAGGTGTGAGTTTTCATAATTAAAATGTGAATGCTGCTAAGTTAAAATATGTAACTGTTTTAATCGCTCGGTTCAAGAAATTAAACAAAGATTTATTACTAACACTTTACGAGCATTTATTTCTGCTAATTAGAGGATTGCGGCTTACACTTGCTGAAACAAAAATATGAAATAGAAACAAAATAGAAATGTCTTTTATTGTTCCACAGTGGGGAAAATTCAGGAACCAGCAGAAAATTATAGATAATTAGAAGCATAAATATTCAAACTAAAGTATAAAACGTATAAAAACAGAAGCATAAGAGATTGTGCAGTATGGGCAAAAAATAAAGTTATATTTAACAAACTAAGAGAAACAGGAAACTGATTAGGGTAATTTATTTGAACAAAATGCACAAAATATGTGTGTATGTGCAAGAAACAATACAAGAACTGAAAAATCTTCAAATAACAGCAGGGGTGTAATTATATAATCTAATGTAAGGAAGGATCTGCGATAGCTCTCTTTTGTGCATCTAGGATGTAGCAGTCTGTCACCCAAATATCATTTTTAAAATAGGTTCAGAAACAGGAGTTTTAGCCTCTGAAAATGTGAACATAAACTAAAATATTTGTAATAGAGAAATGTGATGTTATGGCTGACACAATCATGGGGAAGACTGCTGACTTGACAGTTGTCGTGCAGAAAGTCACAAACTTCACAAGGAGGGTTAGCCACAAACAGTTGTTTCTAAAGTAGCTCGCTGTTCACAGAGTGTTGCATCCAGGCATATTTGTGGTAAAGTTGAGCAAATGTTACAACCGCAGCCTTCAGACGACCGCGAAGCAAAGCTCATTCAAGACTCTGAGGGAGATTTTCAGGGAATCGGTTGTTTTTTTTAGACACTGACCTTTCTAGAGTCATAAAGGACTCACCTGGGCATCCAAGAATGTCAAAAACACCATAAAATCAGATGTAATTTGACAAAGAGACTGGCTGAAGAGGTCACATTAGAGTGATGTCTAAACCTTTACCCATGCAGATCAAAATCAGTATAAATTCAAAGTACTCAGGTGTTTTTCCATTAAGAAGTGAACACAGAGCAACTTAAAGAGCAAAATAATTTACGTGTGTATTCTTTTAACCCAGTCAATTTAATGTCCATTATTTGAATGTCACAAAGCTTGCGTCATTGTAAATCCAAAAATGTGCCTCAGATGTTTTCCTTAATACAATAAGTTTTTTTGTCAAGTGTTTTTTTTTTTTTTTATTCTCTTGGTCCATAAAATGTTTTATTCTATTCCCAGCAACAAAAACAAGAAGTGCCTAAGTCTGTTTTGGAGTAATAAGTCACTTGATATTTGTGGCCCCGCTATGAAACACAAAATAAAAAAATGAACATGGATAGTTACAGAAAAACACTTTGTGTTCATTGTAAGTCTCTGTAGCTGGAGGGACAAATTTGTACCATTTTCTAACTGTGTTTTTTGGCCACAATTTGGGGTTAGAGTATATTTCAAGGACAAAAGCATGTTTTCTACTGAAAATATTGCAGATTTTCAACTTTACTTTTTACTGGTGCTTTGTGTAATTTTGTAATATCAGCTTGGATGTTGTATTTTACGAACCTGAAAGCTGAGCGTGGAAATTAATCTGCATTCATTACAAGTAGGGCTATGGTGGAGCTGCTGCCTTGCAGCAGACGGTCCCGGGTTCAAATCCTGACCTGGGGTCGTTCTGCATGGAGTCTGCATGTTCTCCATATACACATGTGTGGTTTCTCTCTGGCTGCACTCATTTACATGCTCTGTGTTCACTTCTTAATCAAATATTTTGTGCAATAACGCTACAGAAATCGGTGGTGAACTCCTGTTTGAGTTACTGTTTCCTGTATTTACTCTCAAGCTCGGTAAGTTTCAGTCATTAACGCACACGTGCCTGATGCTCTGCAGCCTGTCTCTCACCAGGTGTCACTGTGGAACAGTTTTAGATCTGGATCTGGATCATCTTTTCTGTTCACACTTCTGCCCGAAAAGGTAACCATCTGGATAAAACAAAGTCCGAATAAAAGTATGTCCGGAAATACATTTCATGGTTTCACTGGATACATGTTTCAAATGTGCCTTGCTGCTATGGAGCAATAGAAATCAAACGTAAGTACTTTAAATGCAACTCATCAAGCATTGTAAATTAGTGTGTGTGTGTGTGTGTGGGGGGGTGTTTAGGGGTGGGGGTTATAACAAGTTGCATAAGCTGATAGAGATACTACACCCCCCTGAGTTTGAGCGGGTAGGCTTGTTTATGTCATCCTCAAAGCTTCAACTGAAACTTTACAGGGTCTTTGTGTCAGAAAATACGAATAATATTAAATGTGTCCATGAGATTATTTACATGCAACCTAAAACTATGGCGGACCTACTTAAAAATGTAACAGTACAAAGACTTTATGCGAAAGTCTGAGTACTTTCTGCATCTTGCACATTCCGTTCCTGATCCTGAGACTCCGGGCTGCAGCAAGACTACAGAGGAGCTACTTCCTGAAAAAGGAATTTCAAAATAAAACTACCTATTTACATTTAAATCTTTCAATGACAACAGTGATGTCAAAACGCTCTAAAACAATTTTTAAAATCGTCTTGTAATATGTATCTATGTTATATCCATCCATCCATCCATCCATCCATTGTGTTGTGCTCATCCTAGAACAGTAGGATAAGTCATTTTTCATGCAGGTGAAAAGCTAGAAATCACCTGCATTTCCAATTTCAATTTTGATTTTGTACGCTATCTCCTATTGTAGAAGCACCTCCACTTTCTTTTTATTTTCTCAGGTAAAGCGGCAAAAATGTTGACAAATACTTGTTGAAGAGATCCACGTGAGTGGCTAATTTACTGAGACACCATTTGTCAGAAATGTTTTGTAAGAATTTATTACAACTATCACTAACTTTTTTCAATGTGTCCGCCATATTGGATTTTAAAGAAACTTCAGAAGTTTTAAAGTATGATATATTTCCAACCTGGAACCAAGAAGTACAAAACATTTGAAAGGTTTATAAAACCCTTTTATGCCTTTTCTCTTTGTAGAGGATACGGCCCTTCAACCCGACATGTTTCTCCAGGAAGTGTGCTGTCCTCCTGCACAACTCTCATCTCTGTCACTGAAACTGGTCGCTCCCATGAAGCCATTTGCATTAACGTCAGAATCCTAAAAAGAATTCTGAGATTAACATAAAATATTTTGAGAAATAGTCAGAATTTTGATAATATTATAAGAATTATGAGGGGGAATGTCAGAATTTTAAAATTAAAGTAAAAAAAACAAAAAACAAATCAGAGATTAAATTAAGAATTCTGAGATTAGTGTGATAATTCTAAGAGAAGAGGTTAGAAATCAGAGATTAAAGTCAGAATAATTTTTTTCAGCGACCCAAAAAAAATAATTTTATTTTGAATGTACAATAACCGGAAGTAGTAGGCTGTACGCCGTCCATCTTGACAGCTGCTTCGCACTCGCTTGGACCGCGGCATTTTTTTTTCTACACGGCGGAAATGAACATCAAGTTCGTGGCTGAAAGTTTTCTTTTCCTCTTTTTTGTCGTGGAAGGCCAGTCGCATGCAGACACAATGAGAGAGAAAGCGAGGGGCTTTTCCATGCGAACCTTTCCCTCTGAAGTCCACTTTGTTCTGCTCCTGCTCGGCGCTTAGATGCTACTTTAGATGCCTCTCTGCACATTTCCGTTATGCGAAGTCCAACTTGGTGGTTAGTCGTCGTGCTGCGGTGGGTGCCCGTCCGAGATAACGGAGAACGTGAGTACGCATCGCAGACCTTTTCGACCTGTACCCACCTTTTCTCTCCTAAAACTGCTGCTACATGACGAACTTTTCAGGTTTCTGAAGTCCAAAATAGCCAGCTGCGGTTGTTGAAGTGGCGAAGTTGAAAACATTTGACTTCTTTTCTGAGCAAACACAGTACAGAAATGTGGTGGCGTGGAGTTTAAAGGGTCTCCCTCTGCACGTCACTGGTGTTACGCAGATGTTTTTGCACATAAATAAAAATAAGTATATATAAATATATAGATATTTCAAGATGGACATCATGTTAAAACTCCTGGTCTTTCATTGCATCGTCAGAAAAAACAAAAAAACAAAAACCGTCAACTAGTAGCTAAACCCTCAGCTTTGGAAAGTGCTGCCTGTCAGTGTTTTAGTTTTATTTTTACTAAAATGTGGCACAGAACTGTCTCCGGTCACCATGGTGATGACGCAACTCTGAAGTCATGTCACGCATCGTGCATGCCCACCTATTTGTTCCCATCATTATTTGTATATTAAAATGGATGCAATTAGATTTTTTTGTGCTTGCAGGATCATTTGGGGAAGCAGATATTTAGTTTTATGACCCGCTGCTGAGTGTCCGGCCAACCAAAGCAGTGCTGTTTGTGTCCATGTGTGTCTTCTGGCTCAGTTTGTCTATATTTGTCATGAGCACGTTCAGTTTTAGACTCCTGGCATTTTCACTGGCCTATTCCAAGGTTCAGTTTTAGGTCAGGCCATTTGTTTTCTTGTTTCTGGTAGGCTTACAGTTATGTTTTATGACTGCTTTAAATCAAAGTCCAATTCTTGGCTTTACTGAGTCTAAATTAACAATTGTGCATCTTTACTTTGCTGTGTTACTTGCAGGATTGAAAGCTTACTGCAAAATTGTTACTAAAGTTATAAGTTTACTTATTAAAAGATAGACTGGCCTTTTTGTTTCGTTGTGTGGAGCCTCGTGTAACGCAGAATTGGCCCTTCCGGACCGTTTGCTGCTCACTGCTTGTTAGCTGCCTGAAAGAACTCTACTACACTTGTCTCAGGTAGTTGTGTGGAAATTAAAGAGACGCCACACATTCCTCTTATTAATGCTGTTTAAAAACAAAAGTCAGAAAACGGTTAGCGACAAGCAGCCGACTGCAGAGTAGTTGTTTAAGCGAGTAAAGCTAGCTAGTCAGCTAATTACAAATAATTATTGTATAAAGATCTGTAAAAGTTAAATAACTTGAATAAATATAGTGGAGATTTATTCTAAACTAGGGATGCACAATATATTATGGGATTAACATCATTATTTGTATAATTTTTTAACATATCGGCGTCAGTTCAATATGAAAAAACTAGGCTGATATTGGTAGCCAACCTTTATCTCCATCTTGTTGCTGTTTATGTCTGTGTTTTTGGAGGGGATTGGTCATGAGAGATTCATATTCTAAACATTTGCTCCAAATCGATAAATAAATCCTCTAAACAGCATTATCACTGTCGTAGTCACTATAGTCCATTATTTTAACAGCAGTCAGAGTAATTGTTTTTCTGTTTTAATTAAAAACAGTTGGATCATATTATTCTTTGTTGCTTAGTATTTTTGTTTAAATGCTGTGAAGCAGCGTTATCGTCATCACACTGAGAATCTCACACCTGCCCATGTCCAATCAAAAGTCAGGGTTTCAAATCTTATCCAGTTGCATGCAAGCACCACTTTAAACAGCTGTAGCACTTTGCTAATAGATCTTACAAATAACAGGTTGATTCTTAAAGTTTAGTGGAAATAACTTAAATTACAAATTGCTCACATGCATAAACTGATGTGCAAAACATTTTCCTGAAACGAGATCAAGCTAGATTGTTGATACGTTTCTATCAACACTTTTTGCTGCAAAATGATTTCTGCAGCTTGGAGCTTTTTTTGCTGTGAGGACAGTGAACGCACGTCAGCATGTTGCATCTGATACCTCTTCCTCCTGCAAAATGGCCACAAGCTGGTGTTTTAAAACTCTGTCGTAAATAGTTGTAGGAAAAGCATGTTCTCACGGAGTTTAAAAAAGAAAGTAATGTCAAAATATTCACAACGCAGACAGCTCGCCTTGTTCTTGTCCCTGTTGCATTAAGGTTAGCATCACGTGATGCAAGTATTCATTAAAAAACGCTTCATTCTAGTCAGATTTTTATATTAAGCAAGTATCTTGTTTAATGCTTGTAAGCAGTAATACTGGCTGTAACCTACACATCAAACACAATGTAAAACTAGCATTCTGTCATGTCATATTGACTTTCTTACTAGTTTTTAACTGATCCATTTGCTTTGAAACACATTTCGAGTTTGTAGTAATACCAGAACCCATCTGAGGTTTAAGTTCCTGCAAGATTTAGTCATTTAGATACAATCGCTGTCCCACCTTGAGTCACTGAACACAAAAGAGAGACAGACGTGCCCCAGGGTGAGGAAGTAACGTCTGCTAACATGCTTTCCAGGGTTTTACTCGCCCGCAGATTTCTCTTTGGAAAAAGGCAGGCCTAGACAAAATGTCTGTCATTTTTTGCTTTTTTTTTTTTTTCCAGGCTTCCAGACTCTTACTTTGGAATTCTAGACATAAATTAATTGTTTTTGTTGCTCTTTAAGAGTTCTCTTGACGTTTGCTGATGCCAACCGTACAGTAAAACCCTTAAAACTGAATCATTATAATTTGATGAAGTTGATTTGTCTTCCCTGAATCTTGTGGCATATTAGATTAACTCTGTTGTACATTTTTCCTGCTATAAATATCCTGGGATTCTCCCCCAGATGGTGGCATGACACTTGATCAGTGGGGTTATAACAAGGTTTTCTGCAAATTGACAAGATTATTTGGTTGGCCGGTTTGTGCACTGAAAATAAATTTTTGAGGAGAAAAAAAAAGAAAAGCGTCTTCTTGGAAATTAAACAATTTTTTAAATTTTATTTTTGTCAATTCGAGCCTCCTGGAGCTTGATCTCCTTGCTTGTAGTCATGCACAAGCAAAACAGGTATTGCAGAAACACAAACTAGAAAATGTGTCACACTCTGTAACCCCGAGTATCAGCTGCAGATCAGGCAATGTCATGGTTCCATGTCTCTAGCTGAGATGTTATCGCAGACATCAGCTCTTCCGTTTCCCTCAGGGGGTTCTAAGAAATCCACTGGTGAGACCACGAGAAAGATCTGACCCACTGTGGCCTCGCAGGGAGGGGATGCGAGCGTGAAAAGAGTGAAATGAGAAAGATTGGAGCTAATTCAGGGGATAACTTGGCAGGCAAATACAGGTCAGATTCTGCCAGAAGAGAAAATATAAAATAAAACCCAGATGCATGCAAAGAACTGAAGATGTGGTTTTTTTTTTTCTGGTGACAAAATGCTTTTTTCTTTTGCAGTGAGTGTGTATTTATAGTATCTGGCTTACTTTGCTGTCAATGCCATAAATATCAGCTTTTTAGGCCTGCAGTGTCCCTGAGTGTGCTTTACAATAAGTGTTATTTAAAGTCTCTGTACTTGCTCGTGTTTACTTCAGAGCAGATCAGTTTTTTTCAAATCAACATCCTTTTCGTCCGCAAGGATGTTGCTAAAAAATGTGAATGTGCCTGTAGACTGCAGGTTTCCTCCTCAGGTTGTGCAATCAGGCTTGTGAAGAGAAAGCTGTGTGCTTCAAGGGATCTGTCCAGTCCCCAGGCTGAAACAGTCTTATGACTTTTAATCAGTTAGTTTGATCATCAGTTCAAAGCTTCAGTTACTTTTCAAACAAGATCATTGGGTAAAAATTCCTGTGCAGTTTATGTTTTATTAGCGAAACCCGAAATTAGATAAATGGAAAAGTGACGAGAGTGAAAATAATTGTCTCATTGGTGCATACACACACACACACCGAATACCTACTGTGGTGTGTGTGTTTAGCAGAAATGGGAGTCAAGCCTCAGCTGAAGTGAAAGTAGGATCTCATTCTCACGCGAAAATACCACGTTTGCGTCATGTTAGCATTTACTCAAACGCAGAATATGCTACCGATGGAGAAAAGCAGAAATCTTGGGTTATTGGGTATTTTGTAAGAGCGAATGCTAAAACTCGGAGTGGCTCCTCATTAGGCCCAATGTGGAAAAGTTTATAACTCCTGAAATAGCCTTCCAGGAAGTCAGATGGCTGCAGATGATTCACAGCAGATCAGAGTGACTGAAGGAGTCAATTATCTCTCAACCAAATCCCTTCACACACAGTCACGCTCTCATACACACACACACATAAGACAGCATTGAAGATTTTGAGTCTTGCCATGAATTTCACAAATCACAATGAATCACAAGCACATTACAAGCAGGGGGTGGGGGGGGGGGCGGCTGGAGGGTGACTCATTCATAAAGTCATGACGGAGATGCTTGTTGCGCTCAAATATTTGAATTGGCTGAAATTGTCTGATTTGACTCAGCCGAGTCATGAATGATGAGTTGTTGTTGTTGGTTTCTCAGAAACGTAGCCTGGGGTTCAAGGATTTCCAGTAAGGGGTTGAGGTGAGTTTGAGTTGCAGAGAAAAATGCTTAAAATGCACCAAAAAGTGTTTCAGTGAATCCAAGGGCATGCAGAGGGTTTGCATTGGAGTTGGGGATGACAAAGTTGCAAAAAGCAGAAACCATGAAAACATTTCCATTCAGCAGCCTTTGCGCTACTTTACAGGATTTGATCATGTTGGTCTCTAATGATGCTGCAGCTGAAGGCTGCTGGGAGCACATGGGTGTTTTTAAAGATACTTCAAAACAGGAAGTGAAGATGCCGCTCTAATATGTGAAAGTCATGAATGAAATACCCAATCATTGCCACTATATCCCCTTTTTTGGTATTTAAATTGGGTGAATTGCAGTTAACACCATGTGAGGAGTGAACTAGCTTAGCTTCTTTTACTCATCCTGAGAGATGAGGTTTAGAAATGTGAGCAAAAACAGGCATTAAATAGCAACCTTCCTAACATTTAGTCATAATATGAATTTTGACTCATATACTGTTTTTTAAAAACTATTTTTCCCCTGTCACTTTTATATTACTAAATAATAAACCACATATTACTGTGATGAGTTATTGTACTTTGACAACTCTGAGGCCCAGAGGTATTTTTTCACCTCCCCTTATCTAAAAGCTCTATCAATTCAGCTTTTCCATGTCATTATGTGACTTTAAGGCATCCTATAAATGTCAACATCTCTCTCTGCATGATATTACATGGTATGCAGTATATTATAAATAATGTATTATCACAGAACCAGCTCCCTAGCTTTGCTGCTACCTTTCCAAGCGGTTTCGCCTCCGTCCTTTTCCCACGCCACAGGAAACGGCCAGAAAGTGGCCCTGACTTTATTTCTGTGTGTCTTAAGAATAGCTGCATTGTGTTATTGCTGTGGGAATGCAGGAGAGAGCAAGAGAATATTTTAGCCAAAACAAAAGCTCTGTGTACTTGGCAGTATTGGCAGTATTTTGTCTAAACATGCAACAATAAACAAGAGGTCGAGCACAAAGACTCGGGGTTAATTTGGCCGTTCTGCGATTCGTACCCCTCGTTACGTACCAATGTGTTGCCTTTTCTCTGCTTCCTACTTTTATTTTGCACCTATGTGCTACAACGTCTGGTTATTTTTCATTATTTGCAAGCATTAAGGAGATAAATTGTTAAAAAATGCTTTAATCTTTTTCTGTTTGGACCTGTTAACACATATTAACAGGTCCAAGGACCTGTTATCTACCAGCAGTAGATAAAATATATCTACTGCTGGTAGATATATTTTAGTTATTTAATCATATTTCCTTACTTTATATTGCATATAAAATATAGAAAAGCAAAATAACTATTCACACCAGCGCTGTTTAGTAGGCAAACTCTAGTCTGTTTCCCTACAGAGTCCGGTTCATCTGAGGAGGTGTGAATGCGCAATTGAACTCAGGCTCGACTCCAAAGGCAGGAGTTGAAACAGGGCATTCTGGGTAAATGTCACCAAAACAAACGCACAAGTTTAGCGCTAGCAGGAGAAATGGCTTGTGCTCTCTTACCGAAGACAAAAGAGAAATCATACAATTGCTAAAATGACAGTACTCTCATTTTTTATTACATTTCGTGAAGAAGGAAGTTGCGCTCGGTGTCTTCTTCAGAGGTTTTCATGTAATCTCCTCCAGTAGTTCTTGGTGCAGCGCCACCACAGGTGAGGGGAGGAACATTTTGGATCATTTGACAGTGCAGTGTGAAAGCGAACCACACCAACTGGATATGTAACAAATATTGCAACTTTGGTCCCCAATCCAACTGAGCCCACCAGACTATCAGGTGTTGAGCTCCTTTTTAAGAAGAGTGGGTTTTCTACTCTTTGGTGTGGTGTTGAAGGCCCCCGCTGTGAGTGCAAAACAAAGGATTGAAGCTTTCTGAGGGGATTTCTGTTTCAACAAGGTGTTAGAAGAATATTATGTCATTAGGTTTTAGAAGTGGGTTTCCACAAACGTCTCTTTAAGATCAAATGCATCAACTGCAAGCTTTAAATGTGAAACGGGCAGAAGCTCTCGTTGCGGCCTTAATCAGCTGATGGCTTCCTCGGGTTGTGGGAACTCGGGGCACAAAGTTATCTCATGTTTCAGCGCTGCTTCCTCCCTTACAATATGTTCTTCAATTATGTAAGGTGCGCGTGTCTCGCTTTCTGCTCTGTTTGCCATCAAAGCTCTTTCACATCTCACTTCACGCAAACAGGAACCCGGAGCGTCAGGGCCCCATCCCGAGCCTGCAACAACTGCAGGTCTTTTATCCGTCGCCCTCCGCTTTCATGTAGCCAATCAATCAGCCAACGATTTGTAAAAGAAAACACTTAACTGCGTGCAGCTAATGTCAGGTTGTTCCACTTTTGTTTGTTGCACAGCAGCGTTTTCCACTCAAGTATAAAACATGAAGTGAAAGGGACGAGGAGAAAGGTCACCTCATGTCAGTTCGTGTTAACTGGTGTGTTGGCTACCAGTGGGACCCGGCTGCTCAGCCTGACAAAACAATGCTGAATAGTGGCTGCTGTGGAGAGGATTCCTGGCATTTTTCTTCTGAGAAAAGATTGAAATAATACTGGGTTGTGGGGACAACCTGATGCGACCCTATTGTTTCTCCAATGTTTATTAGTTATTTAATAGTGTAAGGTCGTTTTTAGACTTGTTATATTCAAGCTTTGGGTAATTTTTCTTGATTTTGAATGTTTTATGAATAAATTGACACTGATAATGAAAAACTAATAACTGATAATATTTAAATATTTATAGTTTTGAGCCTCTAAACTGTTAAGTGTCATAACTCAATAGTACCCCCGAGGTGCAGTTAATGGCTTAATTAAGCTCATGTCGTGGAGAATTACCGCCCTTCCCCAAAACACCTGAATCCAAGCCTGTCACAGTAATTAATAAATCAATGAATTGCATAATAAATTAAAACAAGCTCAATAATTTCCATTTGGAAGATTGCTTTTCCTCATGTCTGTCTTTTTTTCTAGCAAATTGGTCTCAACAAGCCCCTTTTTTGAAAGGCAGTTTTGTTCAGAGACTTCAGCATAAATTTTTAGGTGTTTTGTTTATATAGACTGAAAGATGTATAAGATACTTTCCAGTGCCAGTGTTAAATGTTCATTAGAAATGAAAGTTTATTGATCTTTGAGAGGGTACACTTGCATTATTACGCCATTATGTTACTTGAAAATGGAGTCAGAACAATATTATTGTTTATCGCTGTAACTTCTAGGACGATTTATCATCCAGGAAATTTTTTTGTCATGACTCTCCTACCTGAATCAGATAAATGGTTGGTTGCCATGGCTTTGCAGTGAATGAATGGCTGATGATGAGGGAAGTCGGCCATTTGATTCAGGTGTGCTGCAGAAGGGATACATAGACAGTAGGACTGAACTTGATCACCTCTGCTGTGACTCAATGATTCACCCTGAAATATTTCAGATTTTTCTTTATCCTAGGAGCCAAACAAATGATTCAAAACCAACAAGATCAGCATGTTTCACATGTGAACAAACTCCTTTTAGAGATTTGAATGGATTGATATTTCCAACACATTGCGGCATTGCAACAACTTTGGATTGTGTGTTAGAAAAAAGGGACAAACTTCAAGTTTGTGTTGAAACATCACCCGGTGGCCACAGTCAGACTTTTCCTTTCACTCTTTGAGGTCCTAATCCAAGTAGATCACCAACTGATCTACTTTAACCTTTGTCAGAATGTTTCCTTTAAAAGTTTAGGACGATACATATCGGGATGTTGATAAGTGACCAGTTTAGCGCAGGTATAAATCATCCTAAAACCAACAAAGAAAAACCTCTCAAAATGAAATCGAGCTCTGATAACTTTGTCATGTTATTGTTTGCAATTACCTCCAGTGGGGCTGCACAGTGGCGCAGTTGTTAGAGCTGTTGCCTTGCAGCAAGAAGGTTCTGGGTTTGATTCCCGGCCCTGGTCTTTCTGCGTGGAGTTTGCATGTTCTCCCTGTTCATGCGTGGGTTTTCTCCTGGTACTCCGGTTTCCTCCCACAGTCCAAAAACATGACTGTCAGGTTAATTGGCCTCTCCAAATTGTCCCTACGTGTGAGTGTGTGTGTGCATGGTTGTTTGTCCTGTGTGTCTCTGTGTTGCCCTGCGACAGACTGGCGACCTGTCCAGGGTGACCCTGCCTCTCGCCCGGAACGTTAGCTGGAGATGGGCACCAGCAACCCTCCTGTCCCCATTAAGGGGCAAGGGTGTAAAGAAAATGGATGGATCGATAACCTCTAGATTGGCAGATTTGCAAAGTAACTTTGACTTTTATTGTCATTCCAACAGTGAACATGGAACAAAATTATGTTTTGTTTGGCTCAAGGACACTTTTACAACCAGCGATTAAATCTAGGGGGACTTGAAGTTTAAGTTTACAGAATAAATATAAAAATCTCCACCAATGACCACAAAAAATCAGCAAAAATGGGATCTGGTGTCTATTTCAAATGGGTGAGAGGCGTCGGTCGAGTCCATCTTCAAATTTTCCAAAAAACAAAAAAAGATTGTTGCAAAGGAGGAAGCATGCAAAAGTCCTCAACCGAACTGACATGGTCTGAGGTGCTCAGTGTTTCAGTTTTAATTGTAATTCATGAAGTCTGTTTTGCAGGATGCATCGCGTGCCGCTGTTTATTATAATCTAGCTTTTTAATATTATTCTAAATAGGAAGCATCACGTTATCTAAAGTATTATTGATCTATTAAGTTGAGGTGATTAAACTGTAAATTGTTATCGGCTAAAACAAACAAGCAAAAATAATCTATAATATCTTCCTGTGTTCAATCAATAAAGAGACACGCTGGCCACACTTTGCTAACTTTTGTTTTTCATCCACTAAATTTCTCTACCTGCTTGACCTTTGCAGGGTCTCATGGGGTCAATGGGTGAGAGAAGAGGTCACCAGTTTGTCACAGAGTAACACAAACAGCCGTGCATTCACACAAGGGCAAAATAGAGTGGCCAATATAACTAACACGCATGCTTTGGGGAAAACATGCAACTCGGCACATAAAAGGCTACATAATGTATGAAATCGCAGTAATAATGGAAATCTCAACACATGAAACATTTTGCTTATAGCTGAGTTTTAGTATTTTTTATATTTCATTCAAACTATCCTTCCACATAATACATTTATCATAAGGACTTTGATTTATATCATTGTCTTGTAAAATTTCAGTTATTAATGGTAAAAAAAAATAAAGGAAAACTAGCAGCATAATCATTATTTGGGTTGTTTTCTCCACTGTTTGTTTCACAAAACTGTCAATGAATACCAGTAAATTTCAAAACATGAATAAATGCAGTTACTGTGTTATATAAATTACACTTTTTTAAGTAAGTGGCATCTTGAAGAAGTGTATTTCAAATGTGAATGTTTTTCAAGAACAGAATTTGTTTTAATGCTCCTCAAATCCATACAGTTAATGGGAAAAAAAAATAATAGTTTGTTTTTTTTTTGGTCATTTGTAAACTTTTTTGTTATACAAGTAGCATAAAACGATGCTCCATATCACCCACATGTTGTGACCAGGACGCTAAAACTCAAGGAGAGCTGTGAAAATGTTGTGATGACTTCAGAAATACAGGAATTTTCAAATATAATGCAACTTTATTGAAAATCTTCAAGAACATTTCTGCTTTAGTGTGTAACTTTAGCAACGGTTAGCTTAGCTCAGTACTCATTAGCTTCATAGGTGTAAAATGAGCTGATCAGGTTTGGGTTTCTGCATGAAAACAGAGCAGTAGACTTGCTTTGCTGTGTTGTTTTGAATGAGTTTCCGTTTTTGCAGGCGTCGGCTTTAGATGGAGCATGAAACAACCGGTCCATCTGTGTTTGCTTTAAAGAAGAAAAACCCAAACATGTTCTTCTAAATATTCATGAATCTTGAAGGGTTTTTGCTGGGTTTTCATCCCAGATGTTTTTCTGGCCTTTGCAGGAGGAAGTGGTCGATTTGGTGTTTTCATATAATAATCCTTCCACGTTGTCTTTATTATCACAGTGAACAAATGCAACAGGAGACGTTTTCACAAGCGGTGCTTGTTGTTGTAGAGCTCAGCACAAAAGGTCTTCCTTCAGCAGCTCTTGAGTCATCTCCCCGGTTCTTGACGTGATGCCGTGGTCTGGTGTGCCTTTGTGCGAGTGTGTGTGCACACACTGCCTCTGCCTGTGTGCGCTGGTTGCTGCTTGCCAGGGCAGGGCAGGGCAGGGCTTCCTGTTTCTGTGATTGCTGCCCAGGCAGAGCATAGTCGAGATCCTTTCGTCTCTGTTCCTCTCTTGCTCTGCCACCTGGACCTTTACCCACAAACTTGGCGCCATCTCCACTCCTCTCGCCTCCTTGCTTGCCTGTTATTCTCGCTTCCTGCCTGCCCTCTCATTATTTCTAGCTATCCTTGTGATTTTTGTCTCTCTGTCTCCTCCTCTTCCTTTCCTTGCTTGATATTTCTCTCTCCTTCCAGCCTTTTTCTTTGAACAGCTCCCACTCTGACACAGCCTCTCTTTTTCCTCTGTAAATTTATCCACCACTCTGATTCATTCAGTGATTCAGAGACTGAAAATTCAGAGGCGCTAATAAAAATGTCCTTTTTTTTTTTTTTTCTTCTGGGGTCTGTGGTGCACATGGTGGTGCATTTTATTAATAAATTTTTTCCCCCTTCGGCCGGTTTTTACAGGAAAATCTGGAGCTTTTGATGTCTAAGCGGGCCTTGATGCCATACAGATTAATTGAGTCACATGCAACAGATTGAATCCGGCCGATCTCTGCAACAAGGCCGGAGCTATAAAAAGGTCAGACGGATGTGGCTTGTCGTAAATTACATTTTACCTAATGAGTAATCTCAATTAGCAGCACATCCCATTTTGGCAGGAGTAAACCACCAAACTGTGCATGGACTATGGGAACAAACTCATTGAGAGGCAAACCGGGTCTTTTGGATTTGTTTTTTTCTTGAAAGTGAAAAAATAATAATTAAACTGATTAGTAAAGTGGAGAAATACTTGAAGTTTGATGAAAATATGACTGAGCCAAATCAGTCAAATTAACTCACAGCTGTTTCTGTGGGAAAACCCAGATTATTGGCTATAAAGCAAGAATTAAATAGTCAGGAAATTATTTGCTGACTCGCTGGATAAAGTCTGAATCTCATAACTAAAGATCTTGTTACAATAAATATGTGAAGCAGTTCCTCAAGGTTGTTCAAAGTTGGATTTTGCATAAAATCTTTTTGTTAATTATGTCAAATATCAAAAGTACTATTTTGTTTCTCTGGTTCTTCTGCAGTCTTGAACTTTCTGGAATCAGGATAAGAATTGTTAAGAGATAAAAGGCTAAAGTTTCTAGACTTAATTCAACCTGGGTTGAGTTTTTTTTTTGCAAACAAATAAAAACGAATCACAGATATCAAAATATGATTTAATAAATTAAAGGTAATCTCCTCCTACTTGGTGTAGATCTGATGAGGTGAAAAGCTGAAAAAGCGCTTTACCCCATTTGACAACATAACTGCTGTGTTGTTTCATGAGTTGTAAAGCACACAGATAATCAAAGCCCACCAGTGAAATGTTAGAATGAGTAAAGCACAGTAAAGTAGATGAAAAGTGTGGAAATGCATGAATATTTGCAGGAACCCTGCTTAATATTGTCCAGTTGACCATACGTAAGAAAAAAACCTGTAATTGTGAATATTTTGTGTACTTCTGAAGAAGTACAACAACAGGCTACTTGTGTCACAGAGATGAAATCTGGCAGGTTGTAACATCTGCAGATCATAGAATTGAATACAATATAACCAACATCAAATATTCACAATTTTGCTGAAATAGAGGGAGAATTATCAAAGTATTTATTAATCCAATACTGATTGGTTGTGTGTTATTTTTACACAGAGTCCTCGGGAGTCCTGCAGTGACTTGATTATCATCAAAGAAGGATTATTATTTTGTAGGTATGCAGAGACATGCTTTTAGACCAGAACATTTATTAAATTATTGCCATTCTGTTTCATAGTCGGCGTCTTGCATGAATGAGAAATAAACAGGCTCTTTTTGCATGACGCTCAGCATGCAGCCGGCGCTCTCAGTCGCCTGATATGAGTACTTGACCCGAAAGCTCAGAGACCACATGAGTGTGTGTGCATCAAACAAGCTGTTCCCGACCGAGGGCGACAGGGAGCACACAGTGGTGTGTGAGAGCTGATACCGGGCTCGGCAGATATAAATAGGACCTCCCTGCAGTTGGGCTTCCACCAGTCGCACTGATAATTATCTCCGTGTTGTATAAGCGTCGGTCTTTGTGGATTTTAATTTATATGCCTTTTCTGGTGGAATAAGTGAAGTTTCCTGGGTTTTATTTGCTCAGTTCTTCTGTCTGAGTTTGCTCTGGATGCACTTCAGCAGCAGTTCATGTTGCTAGATGTTAGGCTCAGGTCCTGGTGAGCCTCTACTAGAGCAAAAGCATCAGATTTTCATGTTTGGCATTAAAAAGTTTTTTAAAAATTACCCAAAATGTTAAAAAGTTGGTATTCTTTTGGCCAAATCTTCCTAATTGTCATCATTGTGACATAGTTGCTGCACTACCAGTTCCAATTAAGTGTTGCTTTTTATAAGAGTATTGTTTTTATTCGTCTTCCAAATTATTTGTGAGAAATTCAGCAAAACTTCTTTCCAACTCTTCAATGTTGTGAGGTTTAGCATCTCAGTTTCAACTATCCACCTCAAGTCTGGTGACATCAATGGTAACAAAATTTCAATTTGCCTGCAGAAACTGAATGCATGCATTGCCTCTAAGAAGTCTGTTGGAATTGCATTGTTGCACACATTGATATTTGTTGATTTTTCAGCTATAATTTTGAGGGGAATCTCACTTTTAGGGCTCTTTTCCTCTCTTATGCTCATTTTGTGCCTTTGGCCTGATATGTTTGTTTTTTTCTTACTAGTTCTTTTGGGTTTCTTTGGTTCTGACCTCAGTAACCAACCTGCAGCTTCTCTGAAACATAAAACAAATTTTGTTGGATTTCTTTGGGTTTGATCTGGATTGTAATTCATTGTTTTATTGGGTTCAAGCCACAAATGAGATTTAGAGCCTCAATCAATCGAAACAGGGTTAACACAAATATTTAGACATTAGGTAACTAAATTAAAATCTAAATTAGATTTGAGCATATTTATTACCATTTACCCCCATTATTCATAAAAAAAAACTTGACTACAAAGAGACATGATCTGATGGTTTATGTCTATCACATCATGGACAGGAAATGAGAGAAGGGACAAAATGGACACATTTTGGTATGAAATGAGAGGTGAATTGGTCAGGCTACGTTTATTTCTTGTCTGATGAACTGCAGCAGAGTTAAGCTGCCAAAGCTTATCCATACGTTGCTCCATGCAGTTTCATCAGCTCCTCATGGTGTTTGAGGTGTCAAATTACTTTAAATGGCATGAAAGACATGAGCGGAAGATGAGGGTGAAAGAAACGAAAGAATGCTGAAGCATTGACATGTGTCCTGATGGAGTATTTTCTAGTTTGTTTGGACTTGCCTATGTCGTTTGATTTCCAGCTGAACGTTGTTCCACAGAACCATAATGTGGCAACAAAGCATCAACTTAGGGTTAGAGTTCCTGGATAATAGCGGAGAAAGAACAACAAAGCTGTTTTAACCTCTTTTTGTTCTCCCTGTGGCCCTCAGTTGAGGTAAAAATAAAAGGAAGCGAGGATCCGATCACATCTGGTGATCCTCATGCCAGAGAGAGGCGAGAGGATGAAAAGAAAAAGGAAAACCCTGGGAACAGAGACGGGCCCGAGGGATACGGCGAGAGGAAGTGTGTGTCTGTGCATGAGTGTGTGTGCATGTTCTGTAGTTGGTCAATGCTGAGTCATCGCTGGGCTGGCCAGGCAGATAGAAACAGGCTCTTGCGGTGGGGGGGGGGAGGCCAGCTGGAGGGTGGCGAGTGCGCACAGAGCATGCTCCAAAAACTACAGGAAGGGAATTGGTTGTTGTGACAGGACGCATCCAGGAACCGCGGTGACGCAATGTTTCACGATGACAAGTTTGCTCAGCCTCATTGATGTACGAGGACCGTCCGTAGATCCACCGCCGCCTCTCCAGGGAAACTTTCTAGTTTTATTAAGAGACTACGCACCAAGATTTAACAAGTTTTCATCTGTGAGCGTCAGCCACAAGATAACGAGACAAGTTGCTCCATGTTTGTCTCGACCACAACGACGTCCCCCTTCCCCCCGCCACCACCGCTCACTCCCTCCCCTCCTGTTTCTTGTGGATTTCTGTGATATGTTGGACCCGGTCTTTAACCCCCCCCGACTCCCATCATCCTTCGCTCACAAAACCTTGCACACACATGAATGCTTCCTGTGTTAATAAAACCTTCTTGGCACAGAATGAATCCTTTTCAGTGCTACAGTGGTTTAGCTGTAAGTGTGTTTTGATGTTCACTGGAATAGGGTAACGGCAGAGAACAGAGTTTTTGGATCAGATTGCCTCCAAAATTTTACAATATTTAATGTCATGAAGCCGTAAAATAAAATGGTGCTTCATAATAAGAAAGCCTTAATTGAAGCTTGGTTCATATCTGTTCAGAGGACATTAGGATCTTTTTTATACTTTCGTCATAACAATTGGTAAAGAAAAAAAACACATTTTTACTTCCTGTAATAAAGTAATTTAAAAAAAAAAACAAGAAACGACTGCGGAAAACCGGAAATCTATAGTTACTAGACAACAGTCAGTCAACTTTGCCTTGTTGTCTGAACTGTTTGATTCTACTGACTACTTTTTAATGTCATGAATATCATTTCAGAGATTTTTTTAAGTAAAAGTCAGAAAGTATGGCATACATTTGTACTCAACCCCTTTAATTTAATACAGATGCAACTTTTGTTGCAGTTTTGCCCATGAAAAGACTGAAAATCATGCTCTTTATTCTTTGCTAAGTAGCTTGAGCTCAGTCAGAATTGTGAATAGCCATTTGTAAGCTTTGTCACAAATTAGCTTAAGGGTGTTTTCACACCTCATAGTCTGGTAGACTTGGTTTGAACGGGAAGTAAAATTTCAACATTGGTTATATTTTCAGCTGATGCGGTTTGCTTTCATGCTGATGAACCCGTTCACCCCCGTGCCTGTGGGGGCGCTGCACCTAGAACCACTGAAGGAAGCAACACAAAAACCTCAAAAAAAGACGAGCTCAAAATCCTTCTGGTCAAAATATAAACAAAAATGAAGTACTGTCTGATTTTAGCGGTTGTAGGATTTCTCTAGCAGTAGACTTTGTTTTGGTTGTATTTACCCAGAATGCCCTGCATTATAGTCCACTTTCTGCTTAGTGTTCACACATGCTTTCAAACTTGAAGCTTCAGCCCAAAAGTTTGAATTCTTTTGCATCCTCCAACAGGTTTTTTCCAACATTTAGCTCGATAAAGCTAATTATTTTCTCCCTTGCAGTGTTAGTTTTCTATTTAGCCACCTTCTTCTACATATGCTGTATACCTCTACATTTTGCATTTCAACTTCTTATGGCATTCTTAGAGTTTTTTTCTTCTTGCCAAACGTCTACAGAGGCCAGATTTGTAGAAGGATGACTAATAATTGTCCTGTTGACAGATTGTCCAACCTTAGCTCTGGGCTGCTGCTTTAATTAATGCTCCCCCTGCCCAGCCTGTCTGTTTAGGTTTATGGCCATGTCTTGGTAGATTGGGAGCTGTGCCACACTGGATCGACTCAGTGTTGCTCTGTGAGATCGGGGTGGACTATCACAGCAGGAAATGCTCACATGGTTTGTTGTTGTGCCATACGTTTTTCATTATTGGATGATTCACTAAACTGATATTCAAAAATGATTATATTATTTCGACTCCCACTTAGGAAAATATCTTGTACATGTTTATGTCAGTAAATGTGATAACAACATGACTCGAGATACATAAACAAGTAATAAAGAGGTGTTAATGTCTTTCATGGAAATAATTAGTCTCTCCGGTTTTGTCCAGTTTTATCATCTAAAATGTTTTCTGCTGCAGTAAACAAGTATGCTGAATTATTAGTACCTAGTTAAAAAAAGTTATCCATCAATTCATTTTTGAACGTTATTAATAGGAATTAATCATTGTCATAATGAAATTTGAATTCTCATCATGATTAAAAATATTTCACAATAACAATAAACGATTTGATAAATTCCCGCCGCCAGCTGCTTTTACTTTGTGAAATCCCAGTAAAACTCATCAAAATTTGTGGTTGTGCTGTGAGCAAGTGAGAAAAGGCCTGAAAACATTTGCAGTTTCTTGTTCTTAAAAATCCATGTCAGCATGTTAATGTAGAACTACAACTTCCTCCCCCAATTTCTTTGTCTTGCGACGATTTTTTGTTATGTGTGTGGAATAAAACAATAACAAATTATGTTGTGTTATTTCAAAGAAATGAAATCCTAACCTCTTATTGGTAAAAAGGAAAAACCCAGATGCATTATAAATAGGATGTGTGTTTAAAAGGCTTTATTTGACGTCGTGGTTCTGATGTCTGCTTTAAGGCAACACTGACTCACTGGGAGGTGAGAAAGCAGAAGGAAGACTGAAACGGGTCGCATGCAAATACAGAAACACACAGATGGTTCTGCGCGCAGTGTTGTTGATTGAGAAGTTTTTAATTTTACTTCCTCAACCAGCCCTTCATTCACTGTCTCTCCGACCCATTCCCATCAATTATTTCAAATACTTAATTCAGTTCAGCTTCCCCAAACATTTATTTGTTCTGTTTTCTAGTTTTCCGTTCATTCAGCCTGTCTTTTCAGTGAACTTTGGTCATGCTTTTTTTCTACAAGACTCATCTGTGGTTGATTGCCCAAGATTTTTTGCTTAGATCCTTGAAATCCAATTAGTGCCACTGAAAGATTGGGCACTGATAAAATCAGCCTGTTTGGACCAGTGGTTCAACTTTTAACCAGCAAAATAAAAAATCTTTGTAATTCCTGGTGTGTCGTGTCGTTTAAGAGGGTAACATGAAAAATCTGCAGAATGTGCCAATTTCTTTCTATCTGATTCATCAGCTAATCAATAAGAATAATCGATTAGTAAAATAATCGGTAGCTGCAGCCCTGTAAGTTTCTCCTTCAAATGTTCTCAATTAATTGATTTTTGTTTTTCTGTGTCTCTGCAGTGATTCCCTGCCAGTCTGGTTACTGCAATGAATGGTAACACTATCCATCCAGCCAACACCACTTCAGCAGGAGGAGGTCCGAGCGTAGCGGCGCCACCCAGAGGCTGGTGGGAGTTCTGCGAGCTGCATGCTATCGCCACCTCCCGGCAGCTGGCTGGACATTACCGGAGCTTCGCCAGTGAGCGCCCGCAGCATGATCTGGTCCCGCCGGAAACCTTCTCCAAGCACTTCACCGACCTCTTTCAGCAACACTTCTGCCAGGAAGTCGACAAAGATGGCGCCTCCGGAAGCGCCTCCGCCACAGCTCCCTCGCCGCACGCCCTGATCAACCAGCTGCGGCACTCAACCTTGTCGCAGGACTACCGGGAGGCGAAGCGGTCAAGCGGAGGAGCCGCGTCGATATCCACGGTACCAAAAGTGGAGCCGGTAGTGGTGAGTCCAGAGCCGGAGCTGCCTCTGAGATGTGCTGCCAGGAACTCCTTTTCCGGGTCGCGAAGTGTCAGCGGCGGGTCGCTGTTGATTCAGAGCCACAGCAATGACGAGATCTCGGCCGCAGGTCGTCACCAGCCATCCGAGCGCCACTCCTCGGACTCTTTGGTGTCGGGTTCTGGAGGACATGGCGACGTCACGCATTTCCCTGTCAGCCAGATCCAAAAGACAGTGCAGTGGATTTTCCAGAAACGGCAATCCCGCAGCTCCCACTCCTCCCAGGACCTGTCTCCCAGCAACCCCAACCCCGCCACCGCCAACAACTGCCCCTCAAACAACGGCGACAGAGTGGACGAAGGCTCGTCCTCATCCTCTTCCTCCCAATCGTTCTCTTTTCAGAACTTCGAGGCCACGGCTCCGGCCGCGTTGCACCGACCCAGAGTTGTCTCTCATCTCCTGGAGGGTTTCCGTTGGTTACGCAGCAGAAGCATGCGGCTCCGGAGGCTGGACGTGAGCGGCTGCTGCAAGGAGGGCCAGCTCAAGTACCTGCTGGTGGATGACACTATCTCGGACTCTCAGCCCCACTGGCAACGCTGCCGCCTGCTGGTCAGGAGGATCAGAGACGCTCAAAGTGGAGGGGGCAGAGCAGGAAGCGAGAGGTACCAGCTGGAGCTGTACGATCCCCCAAAGGTAGGATCTACATTCCCAACCATCTGTTCAGTGTCTGTCGTCGCCACATAGCATCGGTTAGCTTTGTGTAGAACTCGCATCTGGTGAATTTTTCCACATCTTGTTACTTTCTATCTTTAAATAAGATATATCACCATGATTTTAAAGGGGATCTTTTTATGCAACATTCACACTTTGCACATTTTTGTACTTCTTTTTGAGTCTTTTCTGCTTCTACAAACAGCCTAGTCGCTTAATAAAATGACTGAGACAGTTTTAGGCAATAAGTTAATGTTGTTTGGTATCTAAAAATGAGCAGTTTCAAAAAACTTTCGAATGTAATGTGACAACCCAGCAAAACCCGTCACCTAGCAACCCAAGCTGAGCTCCAGCACGTTTAATCATTTGGTTTACTGCTGTATGTTGATTTACCATTCAGAAACCGCTTGCTGCATTCTTGTTGGTTGCGCAGGAGCCTCAACTTAAGCTTTTCAAAGATGTACGGCTGTATAACTGTGCATCTGTTTGCAGCCATTTTCACTTGCAAGTGAAAACGAAGCATGGTTTTTATTTGTAAATCAGATCATGCTCAGAGTTGAAGGAGAGCATTTCGCTGTGGTTCTTGCTTTACGTTTTGGGTCGTTGTCCAGCAGGAAGGTGAATCCTCAGGACTTTAGCAGCCTCTGAACCAGGGGATCAAACTCATTTTAATTGTGGGCCATCATACGTATCTTCAAAGAGCTGGTAGTGGCAGAATGGATCAATAAAAGTACCCATTAAATGTAGTTAAAATGTTAAATGAGTACCTGTTAAAATTAAATAATATGGAACATCAAGCTTCTCTCTGGCTGCTGTAGAAAAGCACCCCCACAATATGATGCTGCCACCACCAAGATTCACCATGGAGTTGATGTGTTCAGGGGGTTGTGGCTGATACTTACATGAGAAACCAACCTTATCCTCTAATCTTATCTACCTCAGCAAAGGTGTGAGAATCAGCCACTGTCCTCTTTTGCTCTGCAGTGAGATCTGACTGACGGAAACGCCACCAAGTCACGACTGCCGGTGCGCTGCTGCCAACTTAGCAACTTTATTGGTATAATGTGGTGACTTTCCAGACAAAACAAAATCATTTGTTATGTTTGTTTTGTCTCAGCATCGGCCTAAGTCTGAATCTTAAAGATTTGTGGTCAACCCAGAAAACTGTAATCGCTCCCCAACTTAATATAAATGAACTCCTCTTTAGAGGTTTCTACCTGCAGCAAAATGTTGAAAAACTTGTTTCTTTTTCCTTCCAATTCAAATCATGCTTTTCAAATGAAATCCCAATTAAATACAATTAATTTTGTGGTTCAAACATGGCAGCTTTTACAGAAAATTACAAGAAAATATTCTACATTTTTAGCTTTTTGGTTTTATGACATGAAGTCAACGTGTTCCACAGGTTTTCCTTCGAAAACAAGAGATGTGGAAATGCTTAGGGCAGCAGTGCGTCAGTCGGTCTAAAGCAATCAGCTGATTGTGAAATCCATGCGGGGTGACTTACAGTAAAACCTTTCTGAAAATGAAGGAAGGTGATTGGTATCATTGCCAGTAAATCCCACTTCTGCAATTACATGCTGCGTGTTTTTATTGACAGACATGTTTAGGCTTTTCACACTCACTGCAGGTGGTTTTGAGCTTTTTCCGTCTGACGTGGTTATTCTCAAGTTTATTCCTCTTGAACGTGGCTATTACTCGAACGTAGTAAGACTAAAATTGATTATTCGTCCTCAAAATTGTATGGGTCTTGGTTTAACGAGCCAGCAGCTAAATTAGCTACAAGTCTTTGCACAGATGTCACATTACTTTGAGCTTCCTGGTGATTTTCGTACAGATTTGCTTGCAACGCAAATCCCAAACCGCCTACCCACACATTTATCTGTCTATTTCAGGTTAGACATGCAGGTGTTCAACAACACCACAGCACCTATTGGGTTTCGTCGCCAGAATCTGATAATTGATTGTTTGTGCTGTTCTCAGTGCAGATGTTTCACAGGACTATGCTTGATCGGATTCTGCGTCGGCATTTCTCAAAAAGTTCTTTTACTTCTCAGAAGCGCACACCACCGAGCCATTCAGCATCTGTCGGGTTTCTCTTCTTGTGTTTCATATCTGAGCGAGATAAGGCTGCAGATCTGTGTGTGTCAATAAGATGGAAACCCACAGAAACCCTTTAAAGGGCTTGTTAGTGTAACTTCACCAGAGAATGCTGCTGCTTACCCCCCCCTTAAAATCAACACAAACATGAAGAAGGCAGAAAAAGTCACTTCCTGTTTCCAGCTGTTTTAGTTGCAGGGTTTCCCCCCCACTCTTCCTTTTTTACAAACACCATCCCTTTCCTCTGCCCCGTTATTGTTTGGTTTTCAGTGCTTTGCTGCACGGTTCGCCACATGACAAAAACGCTGCGATGACATTTAGTTTCGCCCCAGAAAAGCTGCTCGTTTTTCAAGTGTTTTTCGACGCGTTGTTGCCTTCTGTGGAGGATTTGATGTTTTAACAGCAGGAGAGGGGTTCGCTCTAAACTTGTCTAGTCACAGTTCGGTGTGGTTCAACTGTCAAAACCCCAATCATTTAATGTTAAATGCCGAAAATGAGACCAGAGGTGATATAGGTGAGAAGGCATCAGGAAGCAGGGTTTGGGTTTGGAGTTTATCTGCCTGTTTCTTTCTAATGAATCATTTGAAACGACAAAAAAAAAAAAAAAAAGGGAATTTAGCTGTGAATTTTTCCCAGTGTGGCATTTCTGTGCTGAGTTACATCAAAGCGTCAGCAACCTTTATGCATTCTTTTACCCTTTGGTGTGTAGATATACCTCCCACACTCTTTCCTGTTTGTTTGGGGTTGGTTTCAGCCAGGCACAACGTCTCTGCTTCTGAATCCGTGGCTAATAAAAACCTACTTAACCTGCAAATATGACACAGCCACGCTGAGAAACTCATGTTTTCTTGACCTATATGCATTTTCTCAAAGTGTTAGATTCCCCTCATCTCACAACAACACAGCAGGATGTTTTCTCTTTCTCTTCTTTTGAGCCTAAAACCCGTGCTTGGCTCCTCACATTGGGTTTAAAGCCTGCCGTACTTCCAGACGGTACGAGCTAGGCTGGGTCTCTGCATGGGGTAGTGCAAGGAAAGTGCATGCATGCGCGCATGTGTGCGTGTGTATGTGTGTGTTTTTGAGCCTTTTATATTTAGCAGCCCTCAGCTCATCAGGCAGCTGCAGCCCTAACCATGTGCGTGAGGTAATTCGGTTGATGATAGAGCCAGAGTGATACGTGTGTGTGTGTGTTGGCAGAATTGACCCTGCTCTTTGCTGTGCAGTAAGCCAGTTGCATTGTTGCTCTGAGCGCGCTCCCTCTCTTTTCTCTGGGTGTTTAGTCTTGGCAGGACGGACAGATAAAGCCTGAGAATGGCCTTAAAAGGAAGGAGCGCTCTGGAGAAGCATGCTCCCGTCTTTACATACACAAAGAATATAAAGCACATGCATCCCACCCATCTGACCCAGAAAAAATTATTCAAGCAGCATCCTGGAAGGAGGTGGTGCTGCCATGTTAAGTGTTGCTGCAGCTGCACTTTTTTGTGAATGTAAATCGAGTTTTCACACATAGTAAGTGGGATATTTTTTGCAAGCAGAGGGTCTCGCCCTGTATGCAACTCCTGGCTTCCCAGAGAGAGAAAAAAAAGAAGTCATAGGTCATGCTAATGCATGCAAACTTTATTTTTATCTGTAGATGTGTGTGTTTTTGAAACAGAAGTAACAACAGAGATGTAATGTAGCACAAAACGGCTTTCCGAGGAAGCCGATAGTGCTCTTGGGTGAGGAAAGAGCAACCAAAGCGCAGCTGCAAGGTCCCTGCATCAGCTTGAGAAATGAACTAACCCTTCAATTTTTTAAGAATCACATCAGGATGTTGCCTGAATCTACAGAGCTGGTTTTTAGGTCATATGAAAGCCAGCAATAAACAGGATTTAATACAGGGCAGGGGCCCAAAGTGTGGGCCAGGGGCCCACACTTTGGGCCCCTGGCCTTCTGAAGAATATTGGGCGGCCCCTCGACCTCAATTCTATAAATGAGCAAACCTGACCTGTAAGCATAGTCGGTTGATTCTGATGGACAAGTTTTCATCTTTTAGGGCAACTTTTTTCATCATAGATAAGTGACATCTTATAAAACATTAGGTGCAAAAAATAGATTCACATTTATTAATAAAGTTTTTGCATTCATCTTAATTTTGTAGTAACAAGACTTGCTTTTTCTCAAAAGTAGGTCTTGTAGCACAAATAAGAAACCAATCAGCCACAAAATGTAATTGTGGACCTGTGTTATTCTAAGACTTTGTTAATGTTTTGTATCTACAACGATTTCAGGGTTTCCCCCAGAGTATTATAAGCCTGGCGGACCACCAGGCTTAGAGTTGCTTATGTATTTTAGATTTTTTAAATGTTTGCATTTTTTAAGACTTCATAGTCAGTATTCAAGCATTAATCTTCCAATAATTATCAAGTGATATTTTCAAATTTCCAGTCAACTTTAAACATTCTTTAACTCAAAAATGCAACGGATGCATGAATGACTGCCGAGAGCCACAACCACTAGGCTTAGCAAGCTTTCTGTGGGAAACCCTGAGTTTACTGATCTGTTTGCAATAAAAATCAGAATTTGTTGATTTAAATAAAGTTGTACATTTTATTTTGTTTATTGTTGAGCCATGTGCTTTCAACTTAATAATTTTGGCTCTGATGGCGAAAAGTTTGGACACCACAGATTGACTTACTGGGAAAAGTCAGTTCCGCCTTGTAAAGTTCAGCAGAAACCTGCGGCTGTTTCACTTCTTATTATAATCTAAAGTGTTAGCACACACGTTCTGACCTAAAAAAAAAAAGCACGGTGTTTAAAAGAGAACGTCCTGCTGCAGTGTTTAGGCCTGAGATAAATTAAGATCTAGGCTCTTCGGTCGTCGTAACTGATCCACGAGATGAAGCTTCTTCACACATCAATGCACTTAAAGAGCGATTTTTAACTTCCATGTAATCGATGCCGAGTGCAGGTAGGGGGTAGCTTTCCCCCCTACCTGAAAAGTAAACCTTAATGCGATGTGTTTGAATTTAATTAAAAATCGCACTTGATGCAGATCTCAGCCGCCCAGCTGGATTGAAAAAGTGGGAGTCGAAAGTGTAGCAGCAGCCCGGACCATGAACAAGCGGCTTTCCAGGAGAACAGAAGTGAAAATGCATTTACAGAAAACAGTTGTCAGTAACTCTTACGGTCAAACAGCTGCCTGTAAATCTTTAGCTTTGTTCTTCTCTTTGCATTTGATGTGACACGACCGAACCCCTAGAGAAAACATCTGCAAAGCTGTAATTGACGTGGTGGTGCAAACTCAAAGCAGACTAGGATGCTTGTTCCTTCTTTGATTCTTTTTTTTTTTCTTCTTCTTTTCAGTCCTCTTTAAAATGTTGTTAAAGAGGCTGATTTCATGTCTTTGTGCTGTTTCGGATATCAAAAAAAATCACAAAGCTGAGGGAAAGCATTTCTTATTCCGTTGCAGAAGTAAATCTTGTCTCGTCAGCTGAAAAGACGAGAAGTTCTCTGTGCTGTCTGGGACTTTATCCTCAAGTTCTTCATCATGTCTTGTGTTTTAACTTTGACCTTGTTGTGGACAAGAAACACAATTTCACCATCTACAGGCAGATTTAATTAAACATTAGTCAAGTTTCCCACCAGAAAACTTGCTAAGCCTTTTGGTTGGGGCGCTCGGCAGTCTTTCATCCAGCGACCCGTCGCGTTTTTGAGTTAAAAAAATGTTTAAAGTTGACAGAAAATTTGAAAATATCTCTTGATAATTAAGTGTTATTGGAACACTGGAATCTGAACACCAAGTATAAAGTGTAAAAAAAAATGCAAGCATTTAAAAAAAAAACTTAAATAAATCAGCAATTCTAAGCCTGGTGGCCGGCCAGGCTTATAATACACTGGGGGAAACCCTGATCAATGGATTTTTCTGGGATTTTATGAAAGATGCCAACATAAAACTGTGCACAGTAATGAATTGGAAGCAAACTGATGCAGGACGCCATGTTAGGTGTTTTACTTCCCAGCCCAGTTAGACTCCAACCAGCGGTGGAAACGCTGTCCAGACTGGACCGTAACATAATAGCACCGATTCCTTCCATACCAATCAGTGGAAATGAGGCCAAACACAAAATAGTTCCAGCAGTAGCTGGACTTTGACTGGACCATTCTAACACAGGAATTGATCTAAACCGTTCAGTCATGTTTGTGTGTTGAACCTCCATCTCAGCCTGTAACAGGTTTTCTTCTGTCTTCATGTCTGATGCAGCCACCGCCATGTTTTACTGTGAGGATGGGTTCTTTAGGGTGATATTAAGTTTGACACCTGGGTTTTGGTGTTTTTACACCTGATAGTCCGGTAGACGCAGTTCAATTGGAGACCAAGGTTGCAGCATTTGTTACATTTTCACTTGGTACGGTTTGTTTTCACACTGCACTGTGTCAAACAAGCCAAACCCTTTTAAAAGCCTGTTCATCTCCTCACCTGTGGTGGCGCTGCATCAAGAACCGCCAAAGGAAGCGACACAAAGTGCAACTTGCTTCTAAACAAAATGTAAATAAAAATGGAGTGGCATCAGATTTTAGGGTTGTAGGATTTCTCTTTTGTCGTTGGTAAAAGACTACAAACTGTTTCTCATTCTAGCGTTTGTTTTGGTTGAATTTACCCAGAATGCCCTGCACTTCAGCTTGCTTCCTGCTTTCTCCAGTCAACTTGGTGTTCACATATACATTTAAACCACGTCAGTTCACTTTCAACTGAACCAAGACCAAGTTTTGTAGTCTGATCAGAGTTTGCTTATTTGGTCCGCATCAGGATTCGATTGCGCGTTCACACCTCTTCAAACGAACCGGATCTTCTAAGCAAATAAACCAGAGTTTGATTAAAGCGTACTAAACCCGGCTGGTGAGAATTCACTCTTTTTAAAGGTTGTCGCAGTAAACGGGGCTGGAAAAAATATTCATGCCTTTGCAGTTTAGCGGCGGTTGGTGTCAGCATGTCACCTAATAAAGCACAGAAAACACATTTCAGTTTGCGGCTGCCTGCCTAACACATAGAAGAGTCCCATCGTTGACGTTCCAGACAAGGTGAGGAGTCCTGCCAGGAAAATGGCGTTGTTGTGTCCTCCAGCACGAGTTCCCACAGACGGTTACCGTCTGACATGCTTCCTCAGACCTCCTGTTGCCTCCATCCTAATCATACCCCTCTCATCTCTTTTCAGCTGTGTGTGTTTGTGCTTTTTGCATGTGTTAGTTTCAGCTCTTCTGGCTCTAATCTTTCCCACATGGTTTCATTTCGTGTGTGTGTGTGTGTGTGTGTGTGTGTGTGTGTGTGTGTGTGTGTGTGTGTGTGTGTGTGTGTGTGTGTGTGTGGCTACACCATGTCTCGTGTTGCTCTTGGAGTTTGCTCTCCTGTTTTTATGTGTTTGCACCCCTGCTGTTGTTGGTTTCTTTTATTTTAAATCTAAAAATGTTTTTTTTTTTTTTTATCCAATCGGGGTCATGTAATGCTTTTCCTGAGCCTTCAACTCAAAGAAAATACAAGAATCCACTGTACCAGGCTCTGTCTTGAAATAAAACGGAACGTTAGGCTGCAATAAACCAAGTTATAAATGAGTCAAGATGCACTCATGTTTGTGATCTATATTTATAGGTCTAAGTTGTGTTTCTTTGCTAGTTGCACGCTCATTTTTTTCTCTCTGTGTGTGATCTCAAGAGGCGTTTGCAACATCAGTGGAAAATACTTTTCAAAACAACCAGACCCTGGTATCCATCTGTTCTGTGTTACTTGTTGCACTTCAGGCTCTCATATGGCAACACGCAGTGTTAATTTGGCTCTCGCTGCACACCACAACTGAAGCCTCCAACACATGGGCTCCAGTCAGCTGAACAAGAAACATAACCAATCCAACCAAGAAATACAGGAAACAAAACTGCAGGAGACATGAAAAAGCCGCTGGTCTGGCTGGCTGGCAGCAGATGCATGCCAAGAAAATAGGAGGACAGGTGAACATCAAGTCGTCTCGCTGACTTTACATAAAAAAAAAAATCCTTGGGATTAATTAATAGAAATGTTCTGTATAGACTTAAATGAGTTTATCTATATCAGATCTGCTAAATTACCCATTTTGTTAGCCCTGTTAGCGGATATTTGGATTTGTTCTGCAGCGTTCACAGATTGAAAGTGAATTAAACTATATATGTGCTATTCAAAGCTGTGAAATATTGCATTTTAAAATCTTACTATCAGTGTCTAATGACCCCTTCCTTCTTAATATGTTTATACTGCAGCTATTTGTTTATTTGTTATAAGCTAATGATGCATATTTTACTCTATTGCTAACTGTGTTTCTATTGACTGTAATGGCAAGTTGGAGTTATGAAAATAAATTACGTCAATGGAAACGTGGCAATTTAAAAAAAATAAAAATCTAATTTTTTACTAAAAGGTTTTTGCGATGGGATAAGGTAATCTATTTATTTCAATTTTAGCCATATCCACAACTATTCCACCTGATGTAGTAAAGCTAATGAACTTCTGATATCCAGTTTGAAAGTAAAACTTTTTTAACTTCCATCTTTTTGACACAATATACTTGGGTCACATATTGCCTGCACATATTACTTCCTGTTTTGATATGAGTCGTGGATAATTTGGCTCGAAACATATTTCACTGCATTTATAGATATTTAAATCCAGATGTAACCAGAGCACAGAGTCGGTCACATGATGCAGACAGACAGAAGCTGCAGCAGCCAATGCAGTCTCTTTTTTTATTATTGCTAACATCGTAAAGGTTGAAAATATCTCAAATAGACCAAAAATGCATATTATTTTGTTACAGTTCACACAAATATTACTATTTAATTAGTGATTTTAAAAAAATGGTTGCATGAAATGTAACTGGGCAAAATTATAGAATTTATTGGAATTTTATACAGATCATTTAAGAGTGCTCCAATTTTGCATTTTAAAAGGCATATTTGGTGTTTGAACTATTAAAGGTGAGAGTTAATCTATTAAATTGACTTAAGATGAATACATATATACATTTTTATATATACATTTTTTTATAAGCGTATATACATTGGAGTATATACATTTTTTTATAAGCGTATTTCTGAGCCTGCCTCTTTATTGTTGAGTTGAATATAATTTCAGATTTTTGTATAACTTTTCTTCAGGTTAACTTAGAAAGTGAGCTATTATTGTTACAGGTTAATTTTCTAAACTACAGAAAGTTATTGTTAGGAATTGGACTGATGTTGATATCCGATAGCAACATTGATGTTAGATTTACCAATATTTTATTTAATAATTTTTTTTTTATCCGATTACTTGATTAATCGTAAGAATAATCGATAGAATACTTGATTACTAAAATATTTGTTTACAACAACCCTGTTGTCATGGAACAAACGGTGAAGAAAGCAGTAATAATATTTTCAAAAACTGTCTGTTTTTATAACATCATTATTTGAAATCAATCAAGACAACAATAAATCAAAATTGTTACCATAATAACAAATTTATCACGATAAATGACAAATAATACTTTTAAGTGCCCACCACTGTATATAAAGTTAACAAACCACATTTTCAGACCCATTAAAGCCGAGTTTACTCTAATTGTTAACTGTCCTTCTCTTTGCTAATCAAGAAACTCAGAAAATCAGTTTAACAGCTAACGAAAGACAACAAAGAGCATCTTCTTCTGGCTCTGCTGATTCCAGCATTCGGAGTAGAGATTGCTTCTTCAGAGACAGTTTCATTTTACATCACAGCAATCTGTGTATCTCACCCACAAAGTCTAATCTTTTCCTCTTTCCAGGGATTGAGTTTCATGAAACCTAGAAATTGTGCCTCGAAGTGAGTCATGTACTGTGTGGGTGCAAACACACTGCTCAGCTCTGTGATTACTGTGTGTGTGTGTGTGTGTGTGTGTGTGTGTGTGTGTGTGTGTGTGTGTGTGTGTGTGTGTGTGTGTGTGTGTGTGTGTGTGTGTGTTTTCACCACATGTATATAGAGTGAAAATATCATGTAACACACACATTTTCAGCTAGACAGATGAAGCTCGGGACTAGATGTGCTCATGTTTGTCTTTTTTGGCTCACTGAGATGGATTACTCAAACTTTGGTGTCGCCGCCGCCTTGAAGGTCTTGCTGTTTAGTTTCTTAAATTTGATCCATGCAAACGTCCCCGTCTGTTCCTTCTCCAGCTTTTTCATCACAAGATGATGTCCAGCGCCACAGGGATTTTAACATTTTTATAGAAACGGTCTGACCTCTAGCAGCCAGAGTGTTAAATCCACCAGAAAATATTTGTAATATGGCCGAACTTCAAGGAAACTGAGAAAGTCGATGTATATTTATTCGCTCATCTCTACCAGAGATGGGCAGAGTACCCAAGAATTGTACTCAAGTAAGAGTAGCACTACTTCAACAAACCTTTACTCAAGTAAAGAAGAAAAAGTATCTGGTAAAAAGTTTACTCAAGTTCTGAGTAACGGGTCAAATTGTCAATCATTTAATTTTTAAAAATTACATAATCAGATGGATGCAAATGTAAAGCTAAGTGAAAGTTTTGGTATTTTAAGGATGAAAATGACAATAATTCATATAAATAACAATAGAAGCTGAGTAGAAACTTTAGCAAAAACAGCTAAAAACATGTTTATTTTTCATTCAGTAAATTTACTCATGGTGGGCAGAGAATCCAGAAATGTTTCTCAAGAGAAGCAATACTTCATAAGAAAATGACTAAATAAAAAGTACAGGGCAGTAAAAATACTCTTAAAACTAAATTTTTTCAAAAAGTTAGTCAGGTAAATGTAATTGAGTAAATGTAACTAGATTGACCCAACTCTGGTTTCTACTCCTGTCATCTGCTCCTCTGTGTGACATTTCAACTTTCTGCAGAAATACCACAACTCATCATTTATCAAAAAAAACAGAAAATCTGGCTAGATCCGCCTGAGAGCTGCCCAGCCAGTTCATCGTTTCAAGATTTACAAGCACTATGAGTTTATCTGGCATGATGGCGTCCCGGCTGATTTCGCATCCCCTCTGAAAGCGGCAGCAGTGGCAGCAAATGCTGACTGAAAGGGTTTTAGTAGCACAGGTTGTTTCCTTTGACTGAGCCGTGATTACCTGCAGGACTGACCAGCAAAATAGGTCAAAGCTGAAACTGCTTGTCTCATCTTTTCAGAGCTGCACATGTGGAGTTTTAGATGTTAGATGTTGTTTTCATCTGCATTCCTCCTAAAAACTTGCAGGTCGGTTCGATTGGAGCTTCTCTACTAAATAAGTAGTAGTATTAAGCAACCAAGAGGATTGTGGTTACTTTGGAGGAGCTGCAGAGATCAATACACTCCACAGGAGGAGGTGTGTAAAAACTGGAACTGATATCAGCCTGATATAACATCGTTTTCCCCTTGACGCACGACAGTGGCAGCATCATGCTGTGGCGATTCTTTTCTTCAGCAAAGTTATAGAAGCTTCTTGTTTTAGATTAGTCACAATTACAAAAATTATTTCTATCCACTAAACGCCAGAAAACTTAGAAAGTTTTTAGACATATTTTGTAACTTTCCACACCAATGAGAGAGAGATGTCAAAACATTACATTTTGTTATACATTTTCCCTCAGAAGGCTGCATGTTGAGGTCAAAGGGCACTCGGAGATCTCTGGTACAAGTGAGCACAAAGAGAAGATTTTAAAACACTAAGAAATCATAAAGAATATAAAAATGCGATTCGATGAAGCAAAATGTGAAATGCAAGATATGCAGCTTGCGCAACTCGACGTGTCCAAAAATAAGCGTGGTTAGCTGTCTAATGTTCACCAAAGTTAATTTTCCTGTCATACACTGAGGTAATCTTACTGTCTTTGATGGTAATCTTGTGGATTCAGAGTTTTTCTCCATAAAGTATGATTCCATATTCATCCTTCCTTCCTCCTAATTAAAAGTTCTCACACAGCATGCTCACATGAAAGTGGGCACAAGGGATTATGACTGATTACAGAGCCGGCATTTAGCACCAATCAGACGTAATGACTCTTGTCAGGAATAGTATGAGTCATAGAGAGATCCTTCCAAGCTGAAAACCCACACATTTCTAAGGAAAGCATTTGATGCAGCCAATATTAAAGTCTCCAGGGATGAAAACATCTCAGATGTTGGCAGAGACTTGTAGATCAATTAATATTGACTGTTATTCAACGTCTCTGCGTTGAGCTGTGGTTGTGGGCGGGCGGAGTACGAACAACTCCGGCATGTTTTTTTCATCATTTCCACTCTTTGATGTCCTTTATGTTACACATATGCAGCTGGTTTTATTTATTTTTTTCTTATGGAAATCATATTTTAGAGCAACGCATTAATGGTAGTTTTTTTGCTTGTTTCCTTCATGAATGATTTCTCTGCAAAAAGCAAGAACAGGTTTTGCAGGATTGTAAGACGGGAATGACCACTTTGAGATTCCCAAGAGGTTTTTGGTGAGCTAGGCTCACCGTACGTCTGCATGTAGACATGGCTGAGGAAACGCTTAGTGATGCAAGCTTTAAATGATTCAACTGTCAGTGCATTGCTTTCAATGTACCATCAACAAAAGTGACTGAAAAGCAGCAGAAAGCAGAAATCAAAACCAGCTTTTACGGCCCGTTTGTCGCTTTTGTTTGCGTTTGTTTGGATAAAACACGAAGGAAGTAGAAAAGCTTTCTCAGACGGAGTGGAAAAACTTTGCTCACACGGTTGAAAATGGATGCGTGCTTGCTCGTGAACGTTTCAGTGTGACAAAAATCAAGAGAAACATCTAAAGGAAGTGGAGTGGTTAGAGTCATGTGGTCAAGATGTTTGTCAGATCTCTTGCTCTGTCTCTTTCTAGTTCAGCATCGTCTTCTGCAGAAGTTTTTCATGCGCCTCGTGGGTCTTTGTCTGCCGTTTAATTTTAAAAAATAAAATAAAAATCACAGGCGCTGGTCATCATGGGGCTTTATGAGTTTGTAATGGTGATTACTAATATTTGAATGTGTGCTTTTATTCTCATTATCACCTCTTTACGAGCCTCCATTATGTGTATATGTATTTGTGTGTGTGTGAGAGTGTGTGTGTGCAACCTGCAACCACAATGCCAGCGCACATGACCTTGCTGGGTAGCGATTGGAAAGCCCCCAAGCTGTGCAACCCTTGCCCAACAGTTTTCTCTTGGCCTCTTTTCATCTTATTCATATGTGCTTACGCAGACCGACACACACACACGCACACACACACATGCACACACGCACCTGCAAACATTGTTTTACAAAGCATTATTATGTCATTGAGTAAGCACCGCTGCAGAAAGTGTGTGCAACGTCAAAGGATGTTCATTTAAATACCAAAAACCACTTGACTCATGATTTTGTTTCTCAATTTCCTCAATAAAAAAATTTAAAAAATAAAATAAAATGATTCATCTCTAATTCAGTAATTTATTTTAATTGCATTCAAAGAACTGGCGCGCTTTAAATGAAGTTCAGTTTTCAACCACCAGGGGGAGATGTTCAGAAAATGCTGATGATGGTTTTCTGTTTTTGTTTTATTGTGGTGCAAAACTTGAGAACTACACATCACATTTAATTTTTAATGAGCAAGTTTTTTTTTTTTTTTTTTAGAAAAAGTTTATATTTTATTTAAGGATGCATGTAGATTTCAGGTAATTTATTGCATTTTTATTTATTTAATGACAACAGAGCAACTTTCCAAGCTGCCTTTTCTTTCAAATATTTCAAAAAAATTGCTAGCTGAAAGTTATCCATTATCTGTCCTCTTTTACCTAAAAGTTAAATTTTACAGTGTTTTTTTTAGCACTTGTCACTGTTATTCTTTACTGCTCACTTGAAAGCCAACTTGTTACTTTTACCATACAAATAAAAGAAGTATTTTATGTTATGATAATTCTACAAAAGGTATTTAGTCTAAATAAGTGATTTTAATTGCTGAGAAAATACATGTATATTCTTAGACATGAGCATAGTTACCGGACAGGTAACACACTCTTAGCTAACCGTCACACACACACACACACACACACACACACACACACACACACACACACACACACACACCGAGCTGACTCTGCACAGGTTGACCGGACGTGTCCCCAATATGCTATCTGTCTGTCATGCTGCTATCTGCAGTCCTCTGAAAAAGTGTTTTCCCCCTTTACAGATTTCTTCAATTTTTAAAAATTTTTTTCATTTATTTATTTTGTTGTCACACTGAACTATTCCAGATCAACAATCTGACTGTTTGAACACTGGATAAAATAAAATTTTGTAAATACAAAAGCAGCAAGCATTTACTCCCCTTGTTGAATCATGAATCAACTTTGATTAAACTACATTTTTAGAAAGTAACACGTCTCAAAAAGAAATCAAAAACGGTAGAAAACCAAGGTAATTTTCACACAGCAGGTCTTGATGCTTAGCTCTGACTTTTTTGCTGAAATCTGATGTTTGTGTGTGTGTGTGCGTGCGTGCATGCGTGTGATTGTTCATGCTACAAATTAAATGCAACCACAGTCAGACTTCTGTGTGAAAGGTACACGACCCTGAAACGGCTCGCATGCGCAGAAGAAGAACGTTGACGTCACACAGCATTGCTGCGTCTATGGAAGTAATGATGGAGGCTGCCATCTGTGTATTGATTCAAAGTTTTTTAGCAACAATAATGTCACAAGATAAGACAAAGAAAGCTAAGGGTTAGGGTGTCAGCACTGCTCGCTTCAGCCATCGCTTACATTCAGATGATTTCCTCTGGCTCTGAATTATGATGCATGTCTCACATCAATGACACAACAGTTGGATAAAATGCAACACAACTGTTCTGACTGCAGACGTTCTGAAAACTATGAGATATATATTCAAATGTGTGCCACATAGGAGAATAGCACAAATCTGAATTTCTTGGGGATGAATAGATTATAATTGGATGTTGAAACTGCTGTGAAAACGTTGGATTTGCGTCTCATTTGGCTGTTGTGTGAAATTCGCTTTGGTCATTGATCTCCATCAGTCTGGAAGGATTTACAAAGCCGTCTCTACGACTTTTAGACGTCAGCGAACCAAAGTGAGAGATGTGATAACCAGAGGATAGATGCAGTGGTGGTGAATCTTCCAAAGAGACACCGGTCAACCAAATTTACTCTAAGAGCAAATCAGTTCACCCAGGAGGTAATAAAAACAACTCAGAACAACATCTAAACCTCTGCAAGGATTTAAGAGAGAGGCCAGAATCAGTGCTGACCAAAAGAACATAAAGACCCGCCTCACGTTTGCCAAAGACTTCCTGATGATCCACAGGAATTTAGGGAAAACATTACATTTGTCGAATGTGTGAGTCATGTTGCATCTATCTTAAAACTAAGACAGGAATTCAGAAACAGGGTTAGGAGCTTCTTTGGATGACTCAACATAATTGATGTAATCGTGAGAAAATCCTGCAGGAGAGCGACGTTAAACGCAATTGGGTTCTGCAGCAGGACAAGGATCCAAATTATTCAGAAATACAAAGTAAAGTTTTGGAGTGGCCTAGCCAAAGTCTCAATCAATTCAGATACTTTCGATTGACCTTAAGCACACCATTCATACTCAGAAATCAACATTCAGGTGATTTTAAAATTAGTTTGACCTAAAATGTTTCAGAAAAAGAAGACATTAGTAAGGAGTCGACACTTTTTCCCTGAACTTGATGTAAAGAATCGCATATGCTGTCGAAATCAAGAGAGGCACGTTTGAAAATGTACGGTCATTGATAATGCAAACATCAGTGCCAGAAATGAATCCGTTTAAGTTCTTGGGAACTCTGCTGCAGAAGTGAACCATGCTCCATTCACCACTGCACACAATCACATGACCTCTTTCTCTGTTTCTCTGTAAGCTGATCTGCTTCTGTGTTGGACATTTCAACATCGATGCAAGGAGTTGACTCACAGTAAAGCTTGGTTTAAGTCGGACGACTCGCTTTCAGCTTAATACATGATTAATTCAGTCGCCAGAGCCCAAAATATCTGACAGTAAAACGGCTTTAATCTACAACAGGTTGCACAGTTGCAGTTATTCTTCTTGTGTTATTTGGTGGCTACAGTTGAGATGAGACAGGAAATGAGTGGGAAGAGAGGAAGATCCCACTGGGAGCGTTGGTCCGGACTCTGTGGCTGCGTCCCGGACCACCAGGCTACCAAGACACCCCGATCCATCGCTGCTACGCATTAAACTGACAATGGGTCGACGACAAATGAGGGTCCTGCAGTAATACTGCCTAAGAGCGTTTATTAAATAGATACGATACGTCTGTTTTTAAAGTTTGGAATAATCTATTCAAACATGCTTAGCTTAGCATTTCAAATTCATGTCGATATCAAATGTTTGCTTATTTAAATCTTGGCATAATGGTTTTGCTGCCTGAGCTGTGCAACAGATTTCAAATTGCTGATTACTGCTTCAAACTCTGGCTTTACTCAGAAACCATTATGACCAAAAAACAGACGATTCAAGGGTTTCTGCAGGGTCTTTCTTTTTTTTAGGTCCTAAAAATGTCCAGATTTTACGTTTTACGCCTTAATTACAGTAAGATAATATTAACCCAAATGATGTTTCCACAACTCTCTTACTGAACTTTAGGATCTTTGTCACTAAGAGGTGTTGATGTTTAATATTTATCCTTTATCAGTTCAAATTATTAAACCCTAAACCTTCAGCAGGGGAAACGCGTCAGCTTAAGTTAATAAAATCAATCTGTATTTAAGGTAGATGGTCATTAAAGTTTTTAATTTAACTTCCATTACAGCAACAAAATAAAATTTTCAATCAGTAATACAGCTTCTCACAAAATAGACCAGATTTCTTAAAAATTACCCCCACAGACTTTATTAGCCTTAGTTTTAGAAAGTTTCTGAATTTCTGTAACAGATTGCATAATAAAAAATAATATTTTTGTACTTCTATTTAGCTATAAAGATCCCTGCTTAAATTTAAGTGTTTGCAGACTTTATGCTGCTGCTCTTCCTGTTCGGTAAGCAACATCAGCACCATCAGCACCACCACCTTCCAAGAACGGGACTTGCATTTCCAGCAGCAGGTTTCTGTGTTTTAGCGTTATGACATAATTTGTGAGGTCAACATCACCAAACATGGACCCTTTATATCAGAACTAAGCAGTTTAAGCTGCTTTGACGTGTCTGTTTGATCTGAGAGTCTGGTCGATGCATCACTGGACCCTCTGCTGCTCTCAGCTCTGGTTCTGCTTTTCTAATTTTCCTCCTTTGGATCGTTTGTGGTCGGTCCTGCATGCAGGGAATAGAAGCAAAAGTCACGGAGATGTTATAACTCGGGCCTTTTTTTTTTAAACTTGTCTATTTTTATTTATGTCCCTCCCAATGCTAGGTTGCTTTAGAACTGAGCTAGTATTTATTACTAAGCTTATAATGTCAAGACGTAGTTGTTGTGTTTCAGTTTTATTGATGAATTTTTACGTTGCATCGTTTTTAAGCATCGGCGTAAATTTCAAACTCAAGTTTTCTGCCGTAAAATATCCCTGAATGAAAATACAGATAATATGCAGAAAGGGAAGTTGTAAACCTAACATGCAATTGTGCAAATTAACTATGCACTTGCTTTTTTTTCTTCTTACTATTCTATTGGTGGAACTTTACTTCTTTCCAAATTTCGACGTGGAAAAATATTTGCTTGAGTAGCAAAATGAAATGTTTGCAATTTTTTAAATCCTGCCTTTTAATATTCTGCCACAACATCTTGATTTTTTTGTAGTCAGACTTTTTCTCAGGCTCGCTCCCTTGTAGTGTTTTTTTCTTTTTTCTTCCCAGTCAGGTCTGCTAATTGGTGTGCACAACCGCAGCTAATTCATTTACGAGGAACTGCTCCCATTTCTGTGAATCTAAAGTGTCTTAACTTCTACATATTTGGCTCATATATCAGTATTTCTGAGAAGTTTGCAAGGAGGGCAGTGCAATAAGTGACACGTTTCTTCATCACAGAAAGCTGCGTCTGCGACAGCTTCTGACAGGTTTCCAAGAACACACTCATCTCTATCAGCGTTGCTAACCTCGCGACTAGAGCACTCGGTGTGTGCGTGCGCGCTCCGTGAGCTTGTGTGTGTGTGTGTGTGTGTGTGTGTGTGTGTGTGTGTGTGTGTGTGTGTGTGTGTGTGTGTGTGTGTGTGTGTGTGTGTTTCCCACATCCTCCATGATGCCACAGATAGTTTATTTTGAATGTGATCAGCTCTAGTGATCTCCAGGCTGCATACACACGTACTATCAGCTAGTGTGAGTAAAGGTTGCAGTGGGAGACTTTCTCAGCGCCAAAATGTTTTTAAAACAACTTATTTGGCTGCAGATTTGCAACCGTCCATGTGCAACAGTTTCCAAAACAAAGGTGATTTCATGCATTTTTGATGCTTTTATTTGGACGTAACACTCACTATTTTTATTTATTGTAGCTGCTTTTATGATCTGCTTTGTAAAGAATGTTCCTCTCGTAAGAAGACCCCAAAAAAAAACAAAAACAAAAAAAAACAACAACCACAGAGCCGAGTGGAGCTGGGATCAGGGAACTAAGGATTGTTTATCTGCATGACACAAACAGGTGGTGAGGTCACAGCAGAGTGGAAAACAATACCAGCTGCTGCAGATCAACGCTATTACATGCCACCATTGATGTTGAATCTACATGTGCATAAAAGGGCAACATGTAGATTCATTTATTAGGCCCGAGCAGCTAAGCGCTGCGAAGGCCTATTGTTTTTCAAATGTTTATTATTTTTTTTTTTTTTTTTTTTTATTTTTATTTTTCTCGCCTCAAATGAATTGCCTTTTTGGGGGCTTTAACATATTCAAAAACTCACCAAAATTGGTAGGCCCATAGAGACTGTGAAAAATTTACGTATTTTAAGGTCCGCGCAAAAATCGCAAAAAAAATGGCTCAACGGCGCCCCCTAGAAAATTTCAAAAGACCCTTTCCTATTCACTTACTTTATTGTAGAGACTTGAAATTTGGTACACTTGTAGAACTCCCCAAGCCACTCAGAATTTATAATTGTTCTCATAGTGTATGTCAAACAGGAAGTCGGCCATTTTGGATTGAATTTGCAAATTTCACCCCATTTTGGCCGTTTACACACGTCGCATTTGATCGAACTCCTCCTAGGGCTTTTGATGGATCGGCTTCAAACTTGGTCAGTTTGTTCAGAAGGCATGCCCGATTAAAAGTTATCAAAACGGTGAGGTTTCGTGCATGCTGAAGGGGTGATACTAGGGGTCAAAGTTCACTGACTCACCAAAAATTATAAACAGTTATATCTCCTACGAAGAAACTCACAGAGCCACCAACCTTTCTGTGTGTGATCACCTTTGGATGCCCTACAAGACCCAATCGTGAAATTTTGAGATCACATAAGCCACGCCCCCTTAGAACAGGAAGTGTCATGTTTTATTGTGATCAGTCCCCATCTGACCTCTTTAACCTAATCAACATGAAACTGTGTCCACAAACAGAAGACATGTTGGTGTCTTATGGTGTCCAACGCTGTTTGTTTTGGAGGAAGCAAGTGGGCGTGGCGGCGTGGCAAGTTTACCTGTAACGCCGTGTCCATACGTTTGGCTGTTAATTCCACAATTTTGAGTCCAGTTGCACCAAACTCACTGAGATCGATCCTTATCCAACTCCGGACAGTAATCTAGTGCAATATTTGGTGGGCGTGGCCTAATGTCTCAACAGCGCCCCCTAGAAGAGTTTAAATCATCAGCCCCAAGTCATGCTTTAACCTAGAATTATGAAACTTGGTACACATGTGTATCTTGTCAGGATGTACAAAAAAGTCTCTTGGAGCCATGGTCCAAACCCAACAGGAAGTCGGCCATTTTGGATCAAAGCCGCCATTTCCGGTTTTTCATAGACGTCGCATCTGATCGAACTCCTCCTACAGCTTTTGAGATACAGACTTCAAACTTGCTCAGCACACACTTAAGACATTGAAGATGAAAAGTTATCAAAAGAATTCTCGTACATCAAAGCATGTGGGCGTGGCTAAGTGTCAAACTTTGGCTTTGTGCCATGAAATACTAAAATGCAATAACTTCTACAAGAAAAGTGACAACTTCATCAGACTTTCCATGTCTCATTATTGGCCAGCCTTGATCACATTCACAAGGTCATATGATGACATCACCTTAGCCACGCCCCCCCTCCGACAGGAAGTAACCTGTTTTTGTCTGCCGGAAGTCTTGCTTTTACTCTGACTCAAATGGGTTCAATGCTGTGCTAATTAATATAAAATGACATGATGATGAACTCTGTGTATAACTGAGTTTTACACAGACTCAGTTTTGAGTCTGTGTTTTACACAGACTCATTTTGTGTAAAACACAAACTGAGTCTGTGTAAAAAACTGAAAACTGAGTAAAAAAAAACCCCATCTCTAATGGTGATGTCACCCCCCCGTTTCCAACTGCTGATTACAAGTGTGCTTCAGCTGAAGCGTGCTGAAGCATGTGGCTTCAGCTAGCAGCCGAAGCCACATGCTTCGGCTGCTAGCTGAAGCATATATATATATATATATATATATATATATATATATATATATATATATACATACACACACACATTTATTTTATCGCTGAATAAGTAAAAGTTGAACGTATGAACACATAGCATACTCATTGCTAATTGATTTTGTCTCCTATATAATGGCAAACATTGCAGTGGGAGGGAGGATAAAAACAGTCACGATGCTCCTTCTGCTTGGTTACTTGTTGCGCCGTTGGACAGTGGAAAGATTGTTAGGAAAGATTGTGAAAAATGTTTATTCAGTAAAATTTAAAAAGCATAATGTTAGATTTAGTCATTAAAGGTGTGTTATTCTGTTGAAGGTTAGCTAGCTTGTGTTCAATTTAAAAGTGTGTTCATGACATATAACAGTTACAATTTTATTAAAAATGCAGCAGATTTGGTCATGAGTTCAAAATGTGACAAGATTTTTTTTAAAATATGTAAGTTGATTTTTCTTTAACATTACATAATTGATAACTTTTTGAAGCATGGTGCAACATAGTTCATGATTTGTTGAAAAAATTGTTTGAGTGGCTAGTGAAAATTTGATATTTTTCCTATGAAATGTAGAGATGTAAGTGGTTATCTAAAATGTAACAATTGGGTGATTTTTTTGCGGCAACATTCCATGTCCCCATGTTTTGCTTACTATTAATTTTTGTAAAATGTGCCAAATATTTACAACAAAGTATTTTAATTATACATTTAGATGTTTGTCATTATTCAAATATAAACGAAATGCCTTTCAAATATTTTGTTCTTTACACACCTTTTGTTGACGGACATGTTCAATTTCATGTTTGACCAGTGCAGCGTAATAGACTTCCTCATGACATTTAAACTATAAAATATATTTATATTTATGTTTTTCTTCAATAAGTTGATTGACTGGAGTACCCCTCATTTTAATATGCAATTTAATCTACTGAAACCATTTTCTCATTTGATATTTTCTTCATCTTATACATGTGCCAGTACTAACTTTCCACCCTGTTAAGATGTTTCATTTCTGCATTCAAAAAGTCTAAAATTCCTTAAAAACCATTTAATGTAAGTGACATCAATTGGTTTGTATGTGAGTTCAACCATGGAAAACAAAGTGAGCTTCAACAATCACCGTCTCTGTACTTTTTCTTATCTTAAATATGTTAAACCTGTATATGTAAAGCTTAAAGTTCCACCCTGTTAGGAATCCTGCAACTAATAATGAAAATCATCAGATTTTAGAATCAAATACTTTTATTTTCCACCCTGTTATGGGACAATCCACCATGTTATGTTCCATTCCACACATGTTTTTATTAAATATTGTTACAGAAACATTAAGTACTGTGGATTTTTCTGAAGCATGTTGGGAGTTGAAGACCAATAAATGCAAATATTGGTATGTTTTTGAAATTACCAATATATTCAATGCTGTCAGTAATAATGAGTAAAAAACAGGGTTTTCTTTACAATACAGTCATAAATGATTTGTAACTTCATGATGTGTGACAATTTCAATAAAAAAAACATATTATATAGTAAAAGGGACACACTCTTTCTAAGAAAAATTCATTATTTTTTAAATTTAAATGTTTAACTATTTGTGGTCCATATGTAAATGTTCATAAAAGGGTGGAACACATTCAGAGACAATGGTGAAAAAACCCCACATGTAATAATTAATTCATCCAATCCTGTGCTTGCCCATTATTAATTTCTTATTGTTAAACATGTCAGTGTTGTAACAAAATATTCACAACTTAAAATACTTTTTTTTCAAAAATCCTGAGGCCGAAATTTTGCCGCAAAAAAAGAATCACCCAATTACTGAGATTAAAAGAGATAAAGTGCTGAATATTGATATTTGTTTCCCACCTTGTTTTCATTGCTAATTATTGTGAGATAATTAACGTGATCAGTGTCTTCTCATGGATGAGTATTCTCATGGATAAGTATCATTAATCATTATTGATAATATATAACTAACGGCAAACTGAGTAAATTTGTTATTTCAGAAGAGAGTGGCAAACTGGTAGCCCATTGTATGACTCGGTACCCATGAAGTAGCTCTCAGTTTCAAAAAGGTTGGTGACCCCTGATCTACTTGCTGCAGCCAATCTGCAACGTATTTTGTGCATTGTCTGTGAGCAATGCCAAACATGACACACTGAGTAATTCAAGGAGGGTCGGTTCGGCTGCTCCGTCAGAGCATCGGCGGTGGCTGTGGGAAGGCGGTGCTGGAACCACGCGGTGGCTAAAGGCCGAGCGGCGCTTGGCTGCTCGGGCCGCTCGATGCTCCGCGGAGCTTTAATTTATTTTTCTTTTCTTTTGAACAGAGCAGAATTTGCGTTTAGTTGCCATTATTCAGAAGAAACTGAAGGCAGATGTGTGAAAACTGCCCCGAAACACAGACTCAAAATTTCCTGAGCAATAGCCTTGTTTACATATTCCACATAAACAATTCATAAGAGCCACAAAAAAATCCTGTTAGTTATGCAAAAAAACACAAGCGTCAAACTCAAAGACCACATTCATTCAGTTCAGCTGCACAAATATAATCCCTTTTCGACTCTGATCTTGTAGGAAATGTCAATGTGCAGAAAAAAACTTTACTTTTGTTTGTCTTAGAGCTGAAAAGGTAAAAATTGTGAAAATTGTCCACGAGATGGGAGTCGGCTTAAAGGTTGAGGGGCGTTTTGTTTTGCTTTGGGGGGAAAAAAGCAACAGTTTAAAAAGTCACATGTTCCTCCTTTTATTCTACTGGCACATTTTTTTTAAACTTCCACTTAGCTAAACAAAACAGAATTTAAAATTCACACTGGACTGCATTTTTACTCTTTTGCATTTCCAGGATAATTTTGTTTTAATTATTTCCGATTTGTACATCAATTTACTTTTTTCAATTATGCAACATGGTTACAAAGTAATTAAATGAAACAAATGTATAAAATCCTTCGCACACCAAGAGATGTTGGATGCCCTATTTGGTATAATGTTATGTTTCATGAATGTAAATTCTGCATGTTGATGCCTAAAAGTCGTGTATATTATTACTGGCACAGATGTTAAAGTTTACGAAGAGCGGTGGGGATTCCAGTTCAGCCAGATGGTTGCAGTAACACCTGTTCCTGATGTGCATGAACAGGTGTTTGGTTTGGTGCTACAGTTAGCGCTGCAGCCTTGCAGTAAGAAGGTCCTGCTAACGGTGTATCTTCATGGAGTTTGATTGTTCTCTCTATTGATGTTTGGACTCTCTCTGGGTTCTTCATCTTCCTCCTTACAGTCCAAGACATGACTCTTAGGTTAATCGGTTTTTCTAAATTGCTTTTTTTTCCTCCCTTAGCTTCTTAAATTACCTTTTTATGTAGCAAACGTACACTTCATGTTTGTCTTTTAAATATATATGTATTTTTTTATAGCTTGGCTGAACAGTCTTAGACTACTTCATGTTTTCCTAATTTAATGTTAGTTGCACTTGACTGAAGTTGGCGAAGTTGCACAACTAGATCAAAATCGAGTCGGATTGGATGTGATGTTTCACCCATAATGGAGCCAATCCCACAGATAAACAGGCCCCAGAAATGTAACTTAAGGCCAAGTTGATTTTTTATTTTTATTTTAAGTTGATGTTCAATAGCTAATAGATTTCTATTCAATAAGATCAGAACAAAAAAAACAAAAAAACAACCACTGAGTCCTTTAACTGTGCAGCAAAACAACAAGAGCAACGCTTGAATGATCCCGACCTGAAGCCAGGGGAAGTACAGACAGATGTGTTAGTTGCTGCAATTGAGGTCACGGCCTTTTCTCATGGGTGGCTCTCTGTAGTCTTTAACATTTCTTTGTGTGTGTGTTTGTGTTGGATAAATGCATATACTCTTTCCAAAACGTCTCCAGGGATCAGTTGGGAGTCTAATGTCAGCGCAGCGCGCGCACACACACAACCATGCGCCCCGGACAGCGCTGGCTTCGGTGACCCTCGGAGGGATAGAGGAATGTTGAGTGTCAGTGAGTTGCCTTTGCAACGGCCTTGAGAAAGGGACCCTGGGAAGATCGTTTTGGACTCCAAACATCCTGTGTGTCACCCGTGTGTGGGTGTGTACGCTCGAACTCTAGATGTGTTTGTGACTGTGTGGGTGAGAGGTTGCATAGCTGCATCTGTGGACGTGTCTCTATTTGTCATCAAGTGTTTATGCTTGCTGCATAAACCTGAGAGAAGCAGTTCCTGCAAACAGACAGAGACTTTAGCTTTATTTTTGTGAAATAGTCTGGAGAATTGCTCCTTTTCTAAGTGTTAAGAATAACCCGAAGTGAAGATTGCAATGCCGCAGCAGTTGGAGGATCCTGGACAGATTAAAGTAAAAAATAAATGCTTTAGCTGTAGCTATTAACACATAATGTTTCTGCCGTTATTTACTGGCCTATTGACCTGTCTTGTTTGTATTTCAGTCCGTGATATTTGGGCTCTCAAGTCTCCAACACTGTTCTTTAGTGGCTCTGATGCAGAAACGTTTGGAGCTCTGTGTTTAGTCTGTAGTGGATTCAAAAAAATAATGAAAGATTAAATTATGGCAAATGAACGCTCTGAATAATGCACAACCTGGCCAAAAATATCTGTAAGATTTCAAAATGTAAAATTAAACGGAAATTATGAAAAAAAAATGATACAATTTGTAGATAATAAAAAAAAGAGCATCAATCAGTTGGCTGGAGATCCTGATACAGTTTTTTTTTTTTTTTAGCTCTGATCAATAATCAGTGGGTGAGCTACTGAAAAATCTTATTTTTTCTTCATTCATTAAATGCATAGAAATTAAAAGCGTTTAGACAGATCCAAGGTTTCCCTCAATGTATTACAAGCCTGGCGGGCCACCAGGCTTTACTTGTGCCCCCACCAGGCTGAGCATTGTTAATTTGTTTTAGTTTTTTAATGATTGCCTTTTCTTCATAGTTGGTGTTCAAGTATTAATCTTCCAGTTTTCCAAGAACGTATAACTATCAAGCGATATTTTCAAATTTCCTGTCAACTTTAAACATGTTTTACTTCAAAAACATGGCGGGTAACTGGATGACCGACCTAGCGCCCGGGCTTAGTAAGTTTCCCTTCAGATCAAACTACTTTAATAATGTTTTGTTAATTTAAATCATTTAAAGGTTTGGCACAGATGATCTGATGCATAAACGGCGACAATCTTGTAATTCCTGATGATCTTTCAAATAACCTTTTGCATTTTATTCTCTTTTTGCTTAACAAAATCTCAGGTCAGATATTTAGAAGAATTTGGTGTCGGTCGTGAAAAAAAAAAGATCGATTCATTACACTATACACTCAGCCAACAATAGTTGGTGCCTATTTAGTCTATAAACGGCATAAAATCTAACAAAAAATATAAACCATGCTAAAGATGCACAAAATTAGATTTTAATTTCATGGAAAATGCTTAACGACTGAACGAAGGAGACGCAGAAGAGGGGAGATTTTTACTCAATAACAGGTTGTTTAGTTTGAAAGTTTGAGGAGCCAGGATGCAGGCTGTGCTGTCACTGTTTCTTATCTGTGTTTCGCATGTATGATATTTGTCTATGTCCGTGTTTGAAGTTGAAACATCGTAGTGAAAGTTGAGTCAACGTGAAAAGATGCAGGAGTGGAAACTGAAAAGTCAGAGTGGGTTCATATAATTGCTTTAACAGTCACACCATCAGGATGTTTCTCTGAGTTGACATTGATGGCCATCACGGTTTTCCTTCCTTTTACAAACTCTATTTATCAGATTATCTGGGGTTTTTTTCTCTCCCTTTAATGTGTCATAAAAAAAAATACTTAGACAAATGTATGTACGTAACATCATCAAAGACTGATAAAAAAATCTAAATTTAATTCAGGATTTGTATTCAAACGACGAATGGAAAAGATCTCAGGTTTTGAGGTTTTTTTGAAAACGGCTCAGCGAGCAAGAAGAGCTGCTCTCTAAGAGATAAATGAAAAGCTTTCCTGTATGTTTATAGACTCAGGATGCTTGATTAAATCTGGATCTATATGTGTCGCTTTACTTCATCCTATTGGTGATATGCTGAGGGAGATTAGAAAGAAAATAGCGCAGTAGTAGTACATAGTGTAGAGCACAAATATCTGTCAGTTTTCTGGGAGTGTTTGGTTTTCCATTTTGCATAGAGTTGTACAGTATTAAAATAAAAATATCCATAGCGATATTAACATTAGCAACACTTGCAGCCACTTGGACGCAGTAATATATTTAATTTGAGACTATTAGCATAATCTGACAGAGAACAGTGATGAAGTAGACTCAACAAAGTCTGGATCTCTGAGTCTCTGCATCCAAAAAAGTTTATTATAATGAGGTAATATGTCTGACATTGCAGTTTTTTTGTGACATTTTGTGCATAATGAGGTTTGGTAGCGTTGCTGGAAAAGCATTCAGAACTGCAAAGGACTGCTTGAATCCCATGTTTGACTGTATAATTAATTTCCGTTGCATGCTTGCCAATAATTTATGCCTCTTTGCATTCATACCTTCCTATTCTGTCGGTCTTTTTTAACTTTTTGGGTTTTACGTTGCTTCTCCTTTGAGGTCATCCTACAACAGTTTGTGATGTTTCGTCAGTTTTTTTTTCCCTTTAGGTCTCGTTGAGCAATGCAAACAGTTTGACAAGCATTTACCAGGAATTGATGTCGGTTAAGAGTTTAAGAAACGACTTTCTATATCTCGTTTGAAGGCTGGACGCATTCCTAACAGACGTTACTCGGTACTTCCACAAAAGTCGTCGCTTTTGCAAATAATCTTTTTGAAATAATCTCAAATATGTCTCTGACAAGCACAGAGGAAAAAACCTGCAGCAGCCTTTTTAGGATGTGTGTGTCTGAGTCTTTGTGTGCATTGCTTCAGGGAACCATTAAAGAGAGCAGTTTGCAGTAATAGGAACTATGCTGTGAGTTTGTACTTCAGCTCCCCTGATGAAGCTGATTCACAGAAATCAGGCCGGTTGTTGCTCAACCACTCAGACATCTGCTGAATGTTTTTCTTTTTTTTTTTTCTTCTTCTCTCTTTTCTGTTCTATCCCTCCACAGCCTCGAACAGTCCCTCAAAGACGCTCTTACTAGTCAGGGACTCATTCACATTCTTACAATAAACTCGCCTCAATGAGTCACTGGACTCAGACCGATGCTCAGTCTGAATGAGAGCAGCGCATCTTATTAGAGGTCACACATCCGGTGCAATTGTTACGGTAAAGATTTTGGTCACATTTGTTGATTGTGCTGCAGCTGTGAACTACCTACCGTTTTCTCAATGAGTTGAAGATTGTGCAACTCTGGAAACTTTTATTAGAGCGTCAGATTCAGAATGAATGTTCTGCTTCTGATTTATTCTGTCGGATGCAAGGTTTTGCGGTTGGTCCTGTTCCTGTGTTTCAGACCAGTAACCAGAATTAGAGAACATTATTTTGGAATGGCGCCCTCTGCAGATCCAATACTGCACATGTTAGAAGGTAAACAACACAACAAGGGATCCAAGATATCGATTGAGTTAATCTAGAGTAGGTTAATTGATTGACTAAAAACCTGATTTTTCCCTTGCTTCAAGAGGGCCTACTGTCTTCCCATAACATAAATTGCTAAATTTGTTATAATATGCAGGGTTTTCCCCAGTATGTCATAAGCCACCAGTATTAAATGCTGACTGAATAATCAGGAAATGGTTTTCTCGCATTATTAAACTTACATATTTATAAAATATAGCAAAACGGGGATCTCGTAGAACCTGAAGAAAAGATGAAAAGAATAAAATATGTGAAACACTTAAATTTCCCATGAAGAGAGACGTTAATTAAAAATAGTCTGGAGGGAATGTCAAAACTTCATACCTCAAAATCAAGTGTCCTTATTGGTATAGTTTTTGTTACAATTTTTCTACTTTTCTACTTCCGCTTTTCTGTCGTCACATCCTCGCCTTCGTAGCACGTCGGTAATTTTGAGAATAAAACGTTGACGCTGCTCCATTTCGATTAAAGTGAAGTTTGTCGAGTGTTTATATTTCAAAACGGAACCGGATAAAGTGAATCTTTCATTTCATACCGGACTCTGGTTGGACCGTTTTGCTTTCCCGTTCTGGTTTGGCTCTGCCATCTTTATTTCTGTATCAACTCCTCTGCTTAAGGATGGTCAGTGTGCCCTCTGCTGGATGGTGGCCAAACTACAACTGTAAGACAAAATCTGGGAGAATGTTATTAGTTAATCCATTGGAATTAATTTTAGCAAAAACAAGGCTAATTTTATGTTATGCATAGTCTGTTTTTCTGAAACCGACTGCTTTCCCTCTTTCACTGTATTGTTGATTTTACATTTTTTTGTTCAGTCTCACTTTTTAACATATGCAGAAACAAGAACAAAGATTTTCCCTGAAAATCTGAGCTAAAATTGAGCCTTAGCAAATTTTGACTCAGAAATCACTAAATGAGTCACACACACGCCCTCATTTTACGTCACTTTGTCTCTTATTGATAATATTAGTCCCTGTGGTTGAATCACAGAGCTTTGAAAGTTACAAGCGAGGACAAAAATTGTTCTTTTGATGTGTGAGTGTGTGTGTGTGTGTGAGTGTGAGTGTGAGAGGGAGAGAGAGAGAGCCCTCCTCTGTGTTTTTATGTGTGCAGGATTAACAGACATTCCTCAGGCTCCCACACTGTCACATAGACTCAAACTCATCCGGTGCATAAATCCCTGGAATCTGTCCTCCCTGCCCTTTCCGCTGCTCTTCATCCCTCCCTCTCTCCTGTCCAACACGTCTCGTCTTTTTCCTTCTGCTTCTGCTCATCCCCTCATCTCTATCTTCTTGGTTTGGTCTGGTCCACTTGCACTGTACGCTTTAATGAATCAGAGGTCAAATACATTCATCTCACAAGAGGCCACTTTTTTAGCCACTTGATGGTGTATTACAAACAACATGCTGGTTGGTAGCAAGTGCGTATATACGATGGATGTGAAATCCAATGGAATCTGTTTTATTTTTTTCCAAATTCCACTTTTTAACCATATTTATTTAATCCTCCCAGTGTGTAGCTATGGTGTGCGAGGTTTCCCCCATAAAACTTGCTAAGCCCGATGCTCAGGGTGGTAGGGCCGTCATCCAGCCGGCTGCCATGTTTGTGAGTTAAAAGATTTTTAAAGTTGACAGGAAATTGGAAAATATCACTTGATAGTTATGTGTTATTGGAAAACTGGAAGATTAATACTTAAACACAAACTACAAAGTCTTAAAAAAAGCAATAATTAAAAAAATAAACATTGCTAAGCCTGGTAGGGGTACAAGTAAAGCCTGGTGGCCCGCCAGGCTCATAATACACTGTGGGAAACCCTGGTGTGAATCAGTAGCCAAAAGTCCACATTTACTATTATTCAGGTTTCACAATGTAACTCAAATGTAAGATCATATGTAATGAAAATGCTTTAGAGTTGAAGTCAACAGCTAAATTTTTGTTGCATAAATGTTGCATATATGTCTACAATTTTATTTCCTACCTCAGTCATCTCCACTGACATTTTGATGTGTCATGTTACGGCAGCCCTCCGTTTGCATTGCAAAAACTGTTTCGTTTAGAAGAACTTAAATGGCCTTAGGAATGAGCTAGAGACCATCCAACAATAGTGTGTGACCTCAGAAATAGACTTCTGCAACAGTCTTAGAAATGCACTCCCTCACCTTGTCAAAAGCCCCACTAGAAGAGCTGAAGCTGTTGTAGCTGCAAAGGACGGGTCGATACCAGCTTAAACTCTGGGGATTGGATTCCAGACATGTCCAAATGTGTGTGAAGGTGGACAAGAAAATACTTTTTGCAACATTGACAGTCTTCAGTTTTTATTAAATAGCCCAAACAAAAATAACATCTGAGCCACATGTGTATTTCAGTCATATTAAGTACAGAATGTGGGAATGGAAATGCTGAAAAAGAAACGTGAATTTATCTCCTGATGTTTAGTAATTGATCTGTAGATTAATTCAGTTTTATTCTTCCTGAACTGAACTCAGTACTGGTTCTTTTGGAGGGCGAAAGTATCTTACAAATGATGCTTCACTGTATTTTAGCTTTACTTTCCGAGGAAAATTTCTGACAACATTTTGATGGTACCATGAAACACGTTGCATTGAAACTATCACCCACAGACCAGCTGTTTTTCCTTCCACATTCTTATCTCAGCCGTCATCGACTGTAATCAGTTCCTGATAAAACTGTTTTTATCTACAGCTGTTTCATTTCTCTGGTAGCTAACCATGCAGTGAATCAGAAACGGTGTTTGAAATTATTCTGAGGAACTTCTCAAGAGTAACAGTGAAGCTGCTGCTTGAAGCTGGAGAGCAGACACGGTAGACATTGTCTGTAGAACTAAATTAATATAAAGTTCAGTGAAATTAATACAGAATCTAACCAAACTTGAACTTTATGCCTTTTTCACTTTCTTCATGAACTAAAATGTAACTATATTCACACGTTGTCTTGTGGGGGGAAGAAAGACAGAAAGATGGATAAAAGGATTTTCTCAAAAATATCCTCAGGTCACAGACCCATTTTACTGCAGTTATCATTAGAATCTGTGTCAAAAAGACGAGCATAAAATCCTAATTTGTAGCATTTCATCGTAGCTTTAAACTGCCTGTCATGGTCGATCGTTAAGTTTTTAAATCAGAAGCAGAGAAGGCGTCACACACACTCACACACACACGCACGCACGCACGCACGCACGCACACACACACACACACACACACACACACACACACACACACACACACACACACACACAGAGAGAGAGATTTTAGCTTAGTGTAGTGTTATTAGCATGGTTAGCGTCCCTCCGTCCTCTCTCTCTCTCTAGCCATTTTTTCCTCTGGTCATTTTCTTTTGACACGTGTCAGAATATCCCAGCATCCCTGAAGCAGACGCCACGACCGGGCCTCAAGTCTCATCACTTTATTCAAACAAACAGTTCGGTGCTGGCAGGCCCGACCCCGACCCTGGCGCTGGTTCTGCTTCACACAACCAACTGCTTTGTTTTTGACCGAGGGACGATTCACAGTCACACATTTGTTCAAGTAAACACATCAGACAGAAATGGCCTCTGTTTTACAGCTTCAGCGTCAAACATCTGGTTCTTATTAATTATGTGTTTGGATTCTCTTTCACCTCTAGCAACCGTCAACTTTAACCTAATGTCTATTAGTCTGTGGTCTACCTGATACAGTAAAGATGTTTATTTTGTTTGCAGCAGCCATCTGACCTGGATCAATTTTTGTTTTTCCAAAATCGTTTTCAAAATATTCAAAGACATGTTCCTGATGCCTCACAGGAGGGTCATTATTCTCTTCACTCATTGTCTCATCTCCTTTGTTGACGTGCAACGCCCGGTGAGATAAATGTCCAGAGAATAATGTCAACGTTTTACTGTTTTTCAGGCCTCCAGCCCCAAACTGACAACTCACTGCTCAGATATCCAAGAAGTCCGTCGCTGCACCCGACTGGAGATGCCCGACAACTTAAACACGTTCGTTTTAAAGGTACGAAGCATCCACTGTATGCTCAATTTCATTTTAACATTTATTACACATTTATTGATATAAATAAAGTTGTCTTCACTCCTGGACGGTTCCTTGTAGCCATAAGTAATAAGGAAACGTGTGTTCATTTTGGTCTTGAGATCTTCAGGATTAGTTTGTTCAAATGAGCTAAAATCAGAAAAAAATAAAATAAAAAAACTTCACTTAGGTCCAAATTGGATCCGCTGTCCATCATACAGGAACCCGAAGAGTTTCTACCTTTTTGTCATTATTATCCATCCATCAATTCAACATCCATCCAGAAGTCACATCACTTCCATTTTTTTTGTGTGCAGGTTAATCGAGGGAGTCTGATATTTGAGACAGACAACGACCAGCAGGTCAGCTCCTGGACCACAGAGCTAAAGGAATGCATCAGCAACAGGTGAGAAACACCTGAACGCACCACAGCTATGACCCAAACATCTCTCCCCCAAAGCCTGCAATATTTTCAGAAATGTTCCCCACTAATTTAATTGTAAGTTGATTATTAAAATGACTAGTACATTACAGGTTTCCAGCATTAAACTCTGTGTTTTGCATCTACGGGAATATTTCAATATCCCTGCATCACCAATAGGTTCATCCAAATAGAGCAGCATGGTTCGTGTGTTTATTTCTGGTCATTTTTTAACAGAAATAAACAAATTTACTGAAATAAACCTCAAATTTACTTTGTTTTAAAAACAGAAATGTATTTTTATACTCCGCTAAATCATGGGGAAGGCTAAACCACAAAAGGCCTTTGCTGATAAAACTTCACAGAATGCCGAATGCAAGGATATCAGTGGAAAGTTAAGTGGAGGGAAAAAATGCCATAGGAATAGGTGAAGAGGAAACGGGGATAACAGCAATCTTGTTAGGATTTGTTGTGATTTCATAAGTTTGTAAGTGATTGAGAAGATGTAGCTACTGTCGAAGTCGATTTTTAACATATCGGTCTGATGGGTGATGTTAACAGGCAATGTTTATTTACATCTTGTTGCCGTTTGTGTTTCTGGTCATGTGACAGGGCGAGTAATGCAGCAAAGGATTGTGGGATGTTTTATTCATGGTGTTGAGACAAAATCCAAGTTAAGGTCTGATATGAAGTAGAGCTGGGCAATAAATCAATTTGATCAATTAATCCAATTTTTGTTTTTGAATAAATGTGGATTTTTTTCACCAGTGCATCTTTGGGTTTCTGTAGTTCGGAATGATGTCATCTTGTTTGACAACCGTGTTTTAAAACTTCTATTTATTTGGACTTTGAATTCTGATCAACTGTATTATGCAAAATTAGGACCAGACTAAACTGTGTTAATTAATAAAGTCCTAATATTACAAGAATAAGGTCATAATATTATAAGAATAAAATAGTAATTTTCTGATGACTTCAAAAGAAAAATTAAAATGAGTGTTGAGAATCTTGTAAAGTTATACTTGGGTATATGTTTTATAAATAATATTTAATATTTAATCTTTTAAGGCATCAGTATCAAATTATTATCAACATCAGGACTTTGAAACTGTCATACACACAAATAAAGTTTTACACAAACTGAGCTGATCATGTCAGGTTCTCAACTTAACTTTTAAAATAACTTTTATTCTTGTATTCTTTACACTTTTTAAGTAAAACTATGTCTTGAAGCTATTTTCTGTCATTTGTGATTTCTCTTTTTGGAAAAGGGAGTGAGAAAAATAATTTATTTACACTGAATCGAGTAAGAAAATTTTTTAGTTTTAATCCATCAGAATATTTTCTTGAAGCTCTCGCCTGTAAAACTTTAACCAGATTTTAAAAGAACTGAAGCTCATGTGCAATAAATAGACTTGTAGGCAGTTAAACTGAAGTAGTTAAGTGACATGAAACGGCTTTTAAAAGGAGGATACATCATCATCTTCATCTTCATCTTTACACGCCTGCTTGCACCTTTTCCCTCCTGAGACTCTGAGCAGAAATAACTTGTTTTTCTTCTTCTGGCTGAGTTGGATGTTTACTCATGCTGAGGTATGTGTTTGCAAAGTGAAAGGGCTCCTTAAGGTGTGCATGAGGACAAGCGAGTGTGTGTGTGTGTGTGTGTGTGTGTGTGTGTGTGTGTGTGTGTGTGTGTGTGTGTGTGAGTGAGTGTCTGTCCATTAGTCTCCGGATTGGTTTGATTAGTGGCTCTGCAAACTGGAGCAGGTTTGAACTCGGCTATGTTTGCAATATTTCTGCGGGAAAAGTATTTAGTTTAAACCTTTCAACGGTGTCTGCTATGAAAAGTGGATTGTTGGAGCTGGAAGGAGAGGAAACGCTGCTGGTTCTGGGTCTGACTGAGGGTCAGAAAAGTGAGGATCCAAAAGCAAAAAGAAAAACAACCGTTCCAGTTTCCTGATCGCTTCCTAATAATGAACTGAAAACATGTTTATTCCAATGTTTTCAGCCTCTACCTTCAGCAAAATCCTTAGGATCATTAAAAACGATCAGCTGTTTATTTTACACCAAAGCTCTATGCATTTTAATATTTTACCCAACATAACGAAGCCTACAATCTGCAGCCTCACACAGTGTAGATGTCTGAGTGCGACTCAAACTTCTGCCTGACAGAAAACATTTAAGAACAAATCGGAGCCAACGGAGAGACGCCAACATGCTGCCACTATGAGCAGAACTATTCAAAATCAACTTTAATTCATATTTTTGTTGTTGTTATAAATAGCAGCAAGGAATTTACCTGGTATTTTTAGGCAGTTTGTGTTACATTTAACAACTTCCTTATTTATTGAACAAAGACTCTTGGCAAAATGCAGAAGTTGTGGGTGAATCTAAAACAAAGTTTATCGCATGATTCAAGCATAAAATCAGCTCCAGTAACATCAACTTGAAGTCTTTGTGACTGTCAGCTTCTCACATTTTCATGGAGAAATTCAGTGTTTATTTCTGTCTAAATTTGCTTCACAACGTCGTAGTTTGTTTTAAGGTTCTTAGTGGGAGGTTTATGCTAGAGGTTTTTGGTTAATGGTTATCTCTCTGGTCATCAGATGTTTGTTGGCATCTGTTCCCATTAATACAGAAAAGCGTTTTAAATGTTTCGCCCTCCCTGGTCAGTGACATGAACACATGGAAAGCTGATTTTCTGCTCCATTTGGACCTCTTCTATTTGCAAATGTTGCACAAGCCCATTACAGTTTCTCATGGAGGAAAATACTACAAAAGTAGAGCAGTTTTTTCTGGGTTTTTGTTTCACATCTGTCTAGATTTCTCCTGCTTCTATCTAACCTCAAATTGAAGATGAAGAAGAAACTGAGTGACAGGAAAGTGTAAACAACACAACCTACCGTTGTTCTGCTGCAGGCTCATTACTGCTTTTACTTGTTGAATTTTACTTTATATTCTTATTTTGTCAAGCTCAGGATGTTCTTCTGAGTTTAGGTTCAGTTAAAGTGGGCATTAACGCCCCCTACCGACGGAGTCTGGGTATTACTAAATACGTCATTGGAAATTCACAGACCATGTCGAACCTGGTGTAAAAATATCCATTTAAAAATAGCTGCATCTTTAATTTATCTTTGTTTATATTCTTAATTTTAAGATTTTGTAATCAAAAGCGTATTTATAATCGTTTATTTTGTTCATATTTTAAGACTCTGGAAAAAAAGGCTTTCAATTATTTATGATTTGTATTTATTAAATTTTTTTCAGACTTTTTATTTTCTTAATTTGAGAGTTGGTAAGGGAAAGAAGATTCTTGAAATGTTTTTATTATTTTTTTCTCATAATTTAAATTTTTAATATTAAAGCTGTAAGGGAAAGAAGATAAGTTATTTTATTTTGCCTAATATATAAAAACTTTGATTGTTAGAAACTAGAATTTAAGACTTACAGATTGTTCATTTGTTGATGAGATTAAAAGCAACATCCTAAATACTTCCCAGTAATATGAAAATCAGCCATGGCTGCATTTCTCTTCCATTCAGCTGCGTAAAGTCTTGCATATTGAGTCAATGAATCCTCAGCATTGCAGATTCACTGATGAGGTTTATAACATCTAAGAATTTCCTAATACAAGCAAAAACTGTTTATTTGCACAACAAACTTCTGTGATGCCACTGATGCGAGCAAATGATCTAAAGGTGGAAGAACAGGAGAAACTTTAAGGACCGTGGAGAGAGAACGTTAAGACGTTTCTCCTTTAAATCCTTGAAGCTTCGCAGCCTGACTGAACCGTCTTCACTGAGACGGAGGACAAAGATTGTCCCGGAGACAGAAGGACAAAAACGAACTCGGCGAGGCAGAAGGAGACTTTCGCCTTCCTGTTATTCAGAGCAACACAAAGTCAAGTCAGCATTTACGCAGGATTTTCTCCTACTTCCCTATTTAACATTCCCACTCTCGTCTGTGCAGTTACACACACACAACGCAGTGTGTGCAGTGCGTGTGTGTGCGTGTGTGAGCAGTGAAACAGAAGAACAGCGGGTTTCAGTTCAGATCTCAACTGGACCAACTTCCTGTCTGTGCTCGGTGTCTTTGTGTTTCTTCAGCCGCCTGCTGTTTCCTCCACATTCACCAAGCTCCACACACACACACACCATCACACACATACACATGCAGTACTGTACAGAAGTTTTAAACCACTTGTCATTTCTTTTGTCATTTTGCCTCCAAGAGTCCAGGTTTTGTTGTGATCTTTTAAAGCGATCTTGATTCATAGTTTTAAAGGTTTTTCTCTGATCGTTTTTTACGTATTGTACCTGAACAGGATACCCTAAACCAGCAGGGGTGTGCACAGCGTGACCCCAGACCCAATTGCGGCATTGTGTGGCCTCGACTGCAGATTAAAAATAGTACAAATTTGACCCATCAGCAAATGGAGCGGATGCAGATGAACGCTTTTTACACATCTTCTTAAATTGATCCAGCCGCCCGCCATGCTTTTGAGAATTTGAAAATATCATTCATTTGATAGTTCTGCATTTTTTTGAAGATTAATACCTAAACACCTGCTATAAAGTCTTAAAAAAGGCGATAATTAAAAAAATAAATAAATAAATAAATTACCAGTGCTAAGCCTGGTGGGGGCACAAGTAAAGCCTGGTGGCCCGCCAGGCTTACAATACACTGCAGCCGCTTCACTTCCACAGTTGTTTAACACTTTTCAAAGTAACAATTAGTTGAAACTAGATGTGAGAAGTGGTTCTGAATGGTGGTGTCGCCCCCTTCAGGTCAGGCAGTGTGGATCTGGAGTCCCCCGTGTCCTCAGCTGACAGCTCTGCTCCAGCCAATCAGAGGAGGAGCTCAGACTCAGGACGTCAGAGTAAGTAGCAGCACGATGCTCCTCCGATAATCTGGGTGTTGTTCCTTCCTTTTCTGAAGTTTAAAAAAATAGAAATTGGTCATGAATTTGGTTAATTTGTTTTGTCTCTCCAGGCCCCGTCACCTTCGCCCTCCCTGAGCAGGTCATCCAGAAGGCCGATGACTTCCTGGTTTCTTTCCCCTGGTTTCACGGGCCCATCTCTCGGGTCAAGGCGGCCCACCTGGTCCAGAGCTCCGGACCCGAGGGCCACGGCGTGTTTCTGGTCCGGCAGAGCGAGACGCGGAGGGGAGACTTCGTCCTCACGTTTAACTACCAGGGAAAAGCAAAGGTGAACACGGCTCAACGTCGGCAGCTGGAGGCACAATGAGCTGCTGCTTCTTCTTCTTCTTTATGTTTTAAATAAGAGTTTGGTTGTTTTTCCTCTTGCAGCACCTGCGCCTCTCTCTGAACGAATGGGGTCAGTGCAGGGTGCAGCACCTGCGCTTCCCCTCCGTCATGGACATGCTCAGCCACTTCCGCCTCTACCCCATCCCGCTGGAGTGCGGAGCAGCCGGAGCCGTCACACTGTCCAGCTTCGTCCTGGCCGGCTCCACGCCCCCCTCACAGGGTGAGCCTCTTACTGGGACAATAATGACTTTATTTAAGATCTATCAAACACGGGGCACGGGCCGCAACTAACAGTTATTATAATAATCAGTAGTCATAATTGATTATTATCCAACTAATTGATGATAATTGCATCAATAATCATCAATTAGTTGGATAAAAGAAATTGGTTTTTCATTTTAACCCCGTAAGCCTTTTTATGTAATAATAGAAATACATTAAAAGATGCAAATAAACATTTTAAAATGGAATTTAATTAAGAAAATAAACATTTTAATGTCTAAAATATAGTAACGTAGCATTGCTGTAGGGTTAATAATTATTTTAAATGAGTTGAATTTGTGAAATAATCAACCTGATTCCATATGGCCCTAAATCTCTAGAGAAATAACGGAGAACTAATTTATAGAATCCAAGTAAAATGCATTCAAGTTTGTGGTTGCAATGTGTCAAAATGAAAAAGTTAAAGTTAAAATACAAAACATGAACCAATTATTTTAGTAATCGATTAGTCTATCAATTATTCAGAATTTTTCAACTAAACATTTATATACAATATTTGAAATAGATTTTAAAAAATACAAATTAATAATTTTAAAATAAAAAATAGGCGTTTTATTGTCTAAAATTCAATAACGTAGCCTTCCTTTAGCGACAGAATGGCAACAAAAAGTATTTTCACCTTGTTTACGTAGCTCTGCGTTTGCTCCGTCACGACAGAGTAAACAATTATGACCTCATTAACACAAACACTGTTCCTGGCAAACATTCGTAATGATGGTAAAAAATAACAATCCTGATGATTCGGACAGTTTTTTTTTGTTTTTTTTTACATAAATTTGAATTTACCATCACAATAAACGTTGAGCGGTGCGATGTGTTGACTCCTCGGCTCGTTTCCTGTCTCTGCTCCTCAGGCCAGCTCTCCGGCGCGCTCCTCGTCCCCTTCTCCCTCCATCGGTGGAGCTCCGAGCCCAGCTTGGCCCGCTGCAGCCTGGCCCGCAGCTCCAGCCAGCCCCCCGCCTTCTCCCCGTCCCCCACCAGCACCACCTCCACCTCCAGCCCTGGCTCCTTCTCCCAGTTCGGCCGCGCTGTCCCGACCGCCGATCCCGTGCCGTCGGCGCCCGCCCACCTGCGCCGGAGCGAGTCGGTGGGGAGGCGGCCCCTGCTGCGCAACCCCAACCCTCGCGCTCCCATCATCCCCCAGCGGGACTCGGACTACGAACTGGAGCCCGACCGCGGTCGCAAGCGGGCGATAGACAACCAGTACATGTTGCTCTGACCCTCCGCTCGGCCGGCTGTGAAGACGCGGTCGCGACGATCGCTCGGATGAAGGGCGTCGCCTTCATCGGGATGAAAACGAGGCCGACGAACACGAGGGAACGAATCCGAACAAGACGGACAAATGCAAAATACGCAAAAAACAAAACAAAACAAAAACAAGTTTGCCTCACCCTCAGAACCTCCAGTGTCCACAGTGAATGTATTTTTGGACTTTAATAAGAGTGTTGACGACGATGATTAATCTTGTTTTCGATCGACGAAAGAGAGAAAGTTTATTAACACCTATTGTGATTTTCTTGTTAGTACACTTGATGTTATTTCTGAAATGATGGGAAATCACTGTGCGCTCCTTTTGGGAAAACTTAGGGCATGGACTTTCCTCACAAAGTTCCCAAAGCGGAGGAAAACCTCCACCTTTCGACACAAACGAAGCTGCGCTCCTTCTCCTCGTGGGATCAAATTCTGCTCTTCCTCTTTGTGCATTATTAAGCATTTAAGTGCGCATCACTTTCAGTGCACTTTGTACACTTTGTGTATGTTTTCTATACACGCAATCTTTTATAGAAAAACTTTTTTAAAAAACTAAAAAGGAGAAAAGAGGTAGTTCTAGAAACTAGATCGCTGTTAAAAAAAAAAGAAACGGGATTCAGGATTTTTACGTCAGCTGGAGCGGAGTTTGTGATCCGAGTCTGGATGTGAGATGAGCAAAGCGAACCGTAAAGAAATTATGTCAACAAAATGATGATAAATTAAAATGAAAATGCCACAAAATCAAACAAACTGGAGTGACAGTTTTACAGACCTACAGCCAGAAACCTGAGGTTTAGAAAACGTTAACATTTTCTAAAAGGATGTAGTTGGCCCGACATCCTGCTGCAGAAACCTGAGAATTTATCATTTCTGATGGAAAGCTGTTTGATTCTTCTAGAAATCACTTAATCAGTTTAATCTCATCTGTCCAATAAATATCTCTTGCGCATTAGTGGTGAGACGTTTCACTGTTTTCCAGAGTTGAATAAAGGGAAATAAGAGCCTTTTTAATTATCTGTAATTTGCTGATTCCTTCAGCCTGCTGGCACAGATGTTAGCCGATTCTGATTGGTCCTTCCTTGAGGATAAAGATAAAATCAGATAAAAAGATATAAGAACAGCATTTAGGATATTTTTCTCTCTACACCTCCATTACAGACTCCTCATTATTTATACCAGCAACTTGTAAATTAACATGTTAAAACAGACATATGATTACAGAATTGGTATTTTAAACTAGATTTAACATTAGAAATGGCTTTACATCGTCATCCACCCCAATCCTAATCTCTTCAGATTGGAGCGGGGGATGTGTTGCTTTCTTAAAAATACTTTAGCCTACTTCGTGTCGTCTGCCAGGCTCTACTGGTTTGGAAAGCTGGAAAACAAAATCATAATTTTATAACTACATCTTTTAATGCTTTTTTTTTGTTTTTTTTAATGGAAAGAGTATTTGACTTTACTACTTTTTCCATAAAGAAGTTGATTTTACCTGGACTATTTCTGTCTAGTATGAAAAATTGGTTTGGAGCACTGTATAAATTATGACATGTTTATTAAACTGATACTAATTTCTATGTAATTATTAAATTAGAGTTGGCATGGAGGGCGTAGAGAGCAGCAGGATCCAGATTCCTGCTCCGGAAACGTGAAGCAGCATCACTTTAAGGTCGTCATGGAGACGGATGTAGGACAGTTTTCTCGTCCCTTAAAGACGAGATAACTGTCTCAATGATCCGTGAAGAAGGTGCCTCCAGTTTCTTGTTTTTGTGGCGTACGGTGAGGGAATACTCCGCAGCACGTCCAGACAGAAGCAATGATTGGACTGAATCAAGAGTCTACATGATTTGTCCTCTTTCTAACAGAGACGTTTGGTTTTCGGTGACGCAGCTCAGCTGCTACAACCACATTTCCCCTCCCCAGTTTCAGGCACCTTTCTCCATTCTGGTAGCAGCATTATGTGTCTTAGCTTTACTTCTTCTTTTAACACTTATAGCATTAATTCTTTGTATTTTCTCTCACTTCACCACAGCAGCTGAAACCAAAAGGGCTGCAAAACATCATTTTTTTTGTTGTTTTTTTTTTTTTTTACACTAGATGTATTTTCTAATCGATGATTATATATTTTTAAAAGGAAGGTTTTGTAAACACAGTTTCGAAGGGTGTTTAAATGTGGCGTGAGATGTTGCAGAACCACTAACGTTAATAATCAAAGGTGCCTTTATAAAAGGTTTGAAACCATCATTTTGACCACAATAAGCAACTCAGGTGTGCTTTTTAGTGAATGAAGCCTTTAACCAAAACCCCGAGTTCTCCATCATTCTCCATCCCAAACTTTAGAGAAGTCAAAGATGATCTGTAACTTTCACATCCGCTCGCAGCGGGATGAGTTTGGGAAGTCTTCTAACTTTGCTTTAACACTAACTTCAGCAGATTATTTTACATTTGCTCGCAGTAAACTTGCGCCTAAAGTTTGGTGTGTCTCTTTCTCCGCAGCTCCCCGTTTCGTTTTCCCTCTTGGTTTTGATAGTTTTTGTAGTAATAAACCAGTTTTTTTTTTCTTTCATTGTTATTTTTTTCTACCAAAGTTAACATTTGTTGGTTTACTTAATGGTTGTTGCGTCCTGTGTTATTGTGATCTAGACTGACATCTTTTAAGGGGAACAAAAACAAGGATGTTTTTGGCAAACGTACGGTTGGTCTTCCTGCCTTTATGTGTCTGAACAGATTCCTTCGCCACCTCTGTTTCATTTCTGCTAAAGCAGAGCAACGGTAAAAGCAAAAAATAAAAAGAAGAAGAAAACTATTCTGAGCACCAGTCTCATATCCTCTCTCGCTCTTCTTAGTTAATGTCTTTTTTTTAATTATTATTATTCCTGGGAGAGTGACTGTGCCTTTGCCAGAAAGCTGCTGTTGCTTTTTCCCCTCCTCCAGAGCTCAGGGTGTGATCGTGCCGTGCAATAAATGAAAGATGCTTCACACCGTGCTGAATGGAAGAATTAGGTGCTTATATATCCGCTTATAGACCAAAACCAGTCAAATTCAAACAGAAAACCTGCTGCATAGCAACCATAGCTGCCAGATTCGAGTTTATTTTTATATACTTCTATACCAGCTTAAAGTGTTATCAAGGCGTCTTTCGCCCTGATCGCCTCCCCTCCCCGTCGTATTGCTGATTTCATCCAGTTGATGAATGTAATGTGTTCTGAATACTGTTCATCCTGTCTGTTAACTTCGCACTGTAAACATTTCACATCAACGCATCAATGTCCACAGCAGCTTCTCACACCTTCTATTGGGTCGGCATCCCTTTCAGTTATGAGCATTTAAATTATATTAAATATATAAATATATATATACATCAACTGTATATTTGACGTTTTTTTAAATAAACCTAACCAAAAAAATAACCTGAGTGTTGTGTTTGCTTATTAGGCCCGAGCAGCCAAGCGCTGCGAAGGCCTATTGTAATCGCAGGATTTCTTATTCTTGTTGTTTATATTATTTTTCCGTCACTTCGCGGGGCTGTTTGGGGGCTTTATCATATTCAAAAACTCACCAAACTTCCCCTAAAGTGAGTTGGGGGAAACTGTAGGTCATAGAGATCTGAAATTTGGTATGTAGGTAGATCTCCCCAAATCAAGAAAAAAAAAAAGTCTCATGGAGGTACCCCCTAAAATGCTCAGGGAGGCGGCCATTTTGGATCAAAGGTCAAGTTTTGGCCATTTTTCCATTTTACTCACGTCGAACTTTTAACAAACTCCTAGGGATTTTTACCTATCGGCTTCATTTTTGGTCAGGATACAGTTAAGGGGTGTGCCATTAAGTTATCAAAACGGTGAGTTTTCGTACATGTTGAGGGGGCGTTCCGGGGCGCCGAAGTTGGCGTACTGGCCACAGAAAACCAACCGCTACAACTTTCACATAGGTCAATTGGCACCAAACTTGGTATGAGGGATCCTGGTTTGATGCCTGACGATCCTATGTCGTCATAGTCTGACCTCACCAAAGCCCCGCCCCCTCAGAACAGGAAGTGACTTTTGTTTACTTGGAAAGATACAATTCTGGCTCTCTTGACCTAATCAAGATGATCTGGTGTCAGATGACTGATAACAAGTTGGTCTCACTTGCTTTAAAGCGCCAAGAGTTTCCAGTGGAGGGTGTGGCCATGGCGGCACGGCCAAGTCACAGGTCATGCCGCCACCATACGTTTGCGTATGGCTGGGGGAACTGTGTCAGAGCGTCAGCGGTGGCGAGAGTGTAGTGGTGCAGGAACCCCCGCGGTGGCAAATAGGCCGGAGCAGCACTGAGCTGCGAGGGCCTCCAACGCCACTTGCGGCTTTAATTTTTTTTTTTTTTCCCATGCTTGGCATTGTATTAAACTGAATATTTCTCTCTTTTAAATACAAAAATAAAATATTTTATATATATTTAAACCATGAAGTGTATAAACGATATCTTCACGTTTTTAGAAGTATTGTATTAAATTTTTCAGGGGACAACATCGAAGTTATGACACTGTGATATAATTTAGTGAGTGTACAGTTAATTTGGACATTTACGTTTGTGGTTAGCTGTGTAGAAATTAATGGTTGTGTGGTTTCTTATTTTGAATTTGCAGTTTTACAGGTTGTCAGTGGCGGAGCTAGACTGCATGCATTACACCCATGTATCTGTGCATTCAGTCAACTTAGAGAAGGCCGGAACTGACGGTAAAATTATTATTTATTTAAACCATCCTTGTCATCAACCCCTGTAAGAGAGATAAAAATCACAATAGTTTTTTTTTTTTTTACCATTAGTGAAGCATAGCTTGTTACATTGATACAATTCTTTTCATGAATCATTAATTAAGCAGTCACAAAATAAAAAAAACTTAAACTTCAATCGCCGTTACCTTGTTCCCTTACTGACAGAAGCTTAAATTTAAGTTGTCTTTTATGGGTTTTTCTTGCCATTAACCTTTTTCTTTCTTTGCAGTCCGGTAGCTCTGTTGTTCTGTTGCTATAGATACGCCATGCAGAATGTTACCAAAATAAAAGCGTGGAACTTTGTGCTGTGTGGACGTCCACATCAGATCTCTTTGCTCTGTTTGTGGGAGTTTAGGTGGAGCTCTATCTCCTGTTTGAAGAAGAGCGCCCCCAGCTGGCCGTGAGAAGCTTCACTCATGGCTTTGGTTTGCATGCACATCTTGTATTTGTCTGGAGGAAGCTCATCTGCACAGCTCTTCTCGTGCCACAGGTGGAAGAGGCCTCTGGACGGAGCTCGAACCACCATCAGCTTGCTGTGGAGGTACTTCCTGTACAGGTGGACGTCTTCCAGCCCCCAGCCTCTGATGCTGCGGTCAAAGCCACCTGTCAGCGAGATTAGAACAATTTGATACATTATTAAATTAAATATAAGCCCGGAGATCCTCAAACAACAGCTACTGGTCTCTTCCAGAGCAGAAAATGTACTGAATGATGTAAAAATACTCAAATAAAAAGGTGTCAATATGTAGTTTCTACCTGACCTTACAATCCAATATGTTTAGAGTTTGAATGAATAGATAGCAAAATAATATATAGCAAATATACAGCAGAAATTATATACATTTTTGTCTAGAAAGCGGTTATATACAGTTTTGACTCAATTATTTTTAACAAAAATGGCATTTGTTGTTTTGATTGTGATACTAAAGTTTTTGTGTAACCATAATAATAATTTTTAAGATATTAAAGTTGACAGGTCATTCAAAGGTTTTGTCCTTTTTGCATTTTGTTGTAGTTCAGTTCAATTTAGTTTACGGTATTTATATTTTGCCAATTCACAACAAATGTCTCAAGTTACAAAGAAATAATTTATTTCCATTCAATCATACATACATTCAAACTGATCCTGGTTAACAAACTGTACAGTAAGATCAGTTAATTATTTAAATTAGTTTAAAGGGTAAATTTCTGAAGTATTTTTTTTATTATTATTATAAGAAGCTGAAGACAGAAAATCTAAAAACAACATTCACTGGGTTGTTGTTTTTCTAATCTTTGATAAAATTATGAAAATGTTTCCTTTATTCTAATCTATTCTCAGCTCTTGGCAGCTGAAGATGGCCAAGAATATAAACTAATCTCCTCCCTCATTTAACTTCATGAAAAACAAACCCTGAAATTAAAAGCAGATTTCTACCGTAGATTTTCAGTTGTTTTTAACAATTTAATTACCTCCCTTACAATTAATTTAGGCAGAAAATTGATGAAAAGCATATTACTATCTGCAATTATTAAAGGGAGCTGCAGGGTATCTAAATATTTCTGTAATCCATGAACATCTGGGTGTACATTACCAACGTTGATAAAATCTGATCGGTACTGGCATGTCATGCCAAATCCAAAGTCCCGCCAGAATCCATTTTCATTTTTTATCACCTGAAACAGAAGAAACAGATTTAAATCTGCCTCTTCATATCTATATTCTCTCCATCAGAATGAAAACTTTGCTCCTTCACCCACCAGTTGTTGTTTTATGGAGGGCATGTGTGTGTGATTGCTGTAGATGATGGATGGGTTGTACTGGCTGAAGAGCACAGGGTAGTACACTTTTTTACCTAAATGAACGAACAACGCAATGAAGCATCTTGGGTAGCGACTGACGAGAAACTAACAACGTGTTCGGAAGAGAGCGTGTGCAGGACAAACATGGCAGAACATCTTCTGGTTGGTTCTCACCAGCTTCTGCGTTCAAGCGGCAGGAAGTCAAGGAGTCTGGTGTGAAGTGGATGTCGACGTCACAGAAGAAGAGCAGGACGTTCCGCCGCTGTCTCCAGGCCCTGGCGCCGACGTCGAGGCCTCGGCCGCGAGAAAACTCCTCATTCATCTGGATCAGGGTGAAACTCCTGAACCGAGTCTCCCTGAGACACAGGACAAGACTTCTGCCATCGCTTCTTAATTACTCAGCTGCAGTCCAACATGGAAGAGTCCCTGCATTTAAAGACTAAAAACCTTCAAATAGACGGTTTTCTGCAGGTCTTCTACAAATAAAATTAGTTGTGTTTCTAAACCCAGAACAAACCATTTTTAGTCAAGGTCAGTTAGCTTCATAATGAGTTTCTATCTTTTTTATTAAAATAAGAAAGAATGCCACATGAGCTTTTAAAAGTACGCGTTGGGTGATGCTTGCAATGGGTTTGTCAGATTAAATAGGTTAAGATTCATAAAGCAGTACATAAGCTTAGTGCATTACGTTAAATTTAAACTGAACATCAAAACAGATCAGGGCTGAAACAATTAATCTGAATAATTATTGATAAATTAATTATTGAAATAACTTATTTAGTAATTGATCGTTAACTGGAGTATACAGACTCAAAAATGTGCCATTTTCTAAAAGAGCAACACACTCAGAGCTGTAATTATGCCAAAACTGTACAAAAAATGTAACCATTTTGCATTTAATATTTGTTTTACCCAGAACTCCAACATAATTTTAGCTCCACTGGGTTAAAATTTTGTTTAAAAAAAACAAACGATCTTAAGCACCTTTTGCTGTTAAATTATTTATTGGTTAATCTGTAAAATAGCCAGATAAGCCCTTCACAAGCAGAAAGGGATGAACTTTTCACATGTTGATGTTGGAAGTATTGTTGAAGCTGCAGATGCATCATCTGCTGCAAATGATCAAGCGCTCAAATAAAAAATGCATATTTGATGTACTGGGTCATTAAAAAATCTGTAGAAAGTGCCAATATTTCCCCCCGATAAATTGACTAATTATCAAAATAATGAATAAAATAATTGATATTCAGATATTAATTATTTCCAGCCCTAGTTCTTAGCATTACCTGGTGATCTGATCCAGCACAGCCTTCACCTGGTCGATCTGATCTCGACCAAAGTAGACAACAGTGAGGTGAACCCGGCCGTCCTGCTGGATGCAAACATCCCTGAACCAAAAACAAAACAAGAACACATTTATACTGCATGGTTTTAAACCATTTAGACATTTTTTCTCCTTAACTAACTTGTTCATTTATAGAAATTAGCTTCCACGCAGATCTCAGGGTCAACAGTTTCTAAACAGAGTTTTGTTCGTCCACCTCCAGATGTTACCTGAAGTTGCTCATGAATTGCTTGAAGGCGTCCACTCTCCCGGACAGCGGCACGATGATGTTGATGATGATGCTGTGTGTGTTCACACTGTCACTCTTCACCTTCATCAAAGGCCCAAACGGCCGGAAGAGGACGAGCTGAGCGAAGTTCTGTGGGCCGTCGCCTTTGAACATCAGCTCATAGACGGTCCCTCTGGTCCGCTCTGTGCGACTCAAACCTGAGACAAAAAATTAAATGTTCTTATGCCGATCCCTTTTCCACCCTCACAGGGCAGCACAGAAACACACAGGGACAACAACAATGCAAGCACACACTCACTCCTGAAAGAAACTTTACAGACTGATGCATGTAACAGTCGGGGTTTTGTACTGTGGAAGGAACTACGGCCGAAACGATTAATCGGATTAATCTGGTTCAGGGGATGCAGAATCGTCAACTAATTTTATAATCAATCAATTCTTCACTGGAGTATATTGACCAATAATTAAGCCAAATGACAAAAAAATATATACATTTTGCATTTAAGATAAAAAATATGTTCTATCCTTAACTCCCAAGTGACAAAGTTTTTAATTAGCTGTTTAGAATTTTTCAGAAAAATAAATTTAGGGAAAGTACTTGAGCTAAAATGTTTTCGAATGCTAAAGCAATAAACCCAGAATAAGCTCCACTATTAGCACATTAGATGTATACCCTATCTAGAGATGCTTTCTGACTGTAGATGTTAAAATTTAAAGATTTTAATTCTCTGTGAATTAAAGGAAATCCAAAATCTATGAAGTGAGTTTATGTCAGATTTGGTTTCCATGCAAAAGAAAACAAAGTTTTCCTCTCCAATATGATAATATTTCTTCTTTTAGCTAAAAACTGCATGTTGGTTACATATAAATTAACAGCTTTTTGTGTTGCAGATTTTTCTGTTGCCTTGTGTTTTCATCCAGTGATTTGAATTCATAGTTTTTCACCCTGTATGAAGTCCGAAGGGGAGTAGATGCGTTTCCTCCTGGTGTCGTCTGCTTGCTGCTGGGGTCCGTTCAGGACGTGCAGAGCCGTCTCCACCGTGGCGATCAGCTCGTCTCTGCGGTCTCTCCTCGCGGGTCTCTCGGCCGGATGCTTCGTCAGCCCCGTTTCCAGCTGGTAAACACTGAGCAGCACCAGAGAGTCACGTCGCGTTTATTTGTACAGCATATTTCAGCACAGACACCAATAATGAAACGAGCCGGTTCAGGTCAGAGTTCATCACTATTCCCAGATTTCTGGCCTGATCTCTGGTTTCTAGCTGCAATGACTCCGACTCTAAATGGCTCCTCTTTTGGTCCAAAGACAACTTCAGTTTTGTTTCTGTTCATCTGGAGGAAGCTATGTCACATGATAAAACGCCTCACGTTTTATACTGATGGAGGCCTGACTGCACAGCTGAACTCACGTCTGCAGGGTGAAGGTATCAAAAGGGATCAGTGCATATTCGTTGGGCAGCTCCACACCTGAGCTCACCTCCGCCTGGTTCAGCTGGGAGCGGAAGAACTCCTGAAGGACACAATTCATAGCATTTATATATTTCCATCTTACTTTACCAGCTCACATTGATAAATCATCCAGAAGGGCGTTGTCCCACCTTCAGGTCAGACTTTGTAGGGGTATTGTGCAGACTCTCCAGACCCTGAGGCAGAATCCCTTTACTTTTCGCCTTCTCCAGGGACTCCTGAAGCTGCTGCGTCCTCTCCTCCAGAGCTACCTTCAGCTCCGCTATCTGCTTCGTCAGACTGCTGATGTAGTGTCTGTGAGAGTCCTCTCTCTCCTGCAGCAGGGCCAAGTAGCCCTCCTTACTGGTGGCCCCTCCAGGCCACAGCAGAGACGGGTGTTTGCTGTGAGATGAAGGTTTACAGCCCAGCAGGTAGAAGAGCAGCAGAAAGCAGCAGCAGGCCGACATGATGAGGCTGATCCGGGCCATCAGCGCCAGCAGCCACCGTCTCAACATGCTGGACCGTCTCTGGAGTTATTTAGAAACGCTTAAAGAGACGGAAAACAGCTGTGAACATGTTCACCTGCTGCTGTGATAAAGAGCCAAACAGTTGCTGAAAGTCCAGTTGGTTCATGGCGCTCACTGGGTCTCAGTGACTGGTTCAGCTGGTTCTGATCCGATCGGCGACTTTACTGCAAGATGAGAACTGGACGAAACGACAGGAGGAAGAAAACTTGTTCCAGCTCTTATGACGATCGTATGAGCCGTTTTCATCCATCCATCTGTTCATCCAATCATCAATCTGTCATCCATTTGTCTGTTCATCTGTCTAATCATCCATCCATCCAATCGTCTGTTCATCCATCAGTCAGCCTGCCCTCCATCCATCCATCCATCCATCCATCCATCCATCCATCCATCCATCCATCCATCAGGTTCCATATTTAAAACAATTCTCCTACCATAGCGTCATTCTGGGGTTTTTCTCATATACTTAATTCTCAGAAAAGTTGAATTTGAATACTCTGGAAATTTGACGCCTTAAAGGCGAGAACGTTTGACTTGAGGATGTGTAGAAACCACAAGTAAAAATCCACATGACTCTCTAAAGCTCACAGAAGAAGCACACACAGGGTGAACTGAGGTCTGCATTGAAGACATCTATTTTCACCTCGAGTCACAATTTAATTGCGATCTGACTGCTGAGTTTGCTGCTATAAAATGCAGAGAAACACTCTGACCTTAGCTTTGACATGCTGCAAAGCCAAAGGGGGACAGAAACAAGCATCTCTCTGTAAGAGCCGCCACCTTACAGAGGGTGTGTGTTGTCAAAATCAGTTTATTCACAACACAGTTGGCTCTTTATAGCTCAGGTAGAGGGCATTTTCATGAATGACTTGCTTATATTTCCCCATATGCGCGTGTGTGTGCACGTGTGTGTGAAGGCGGATTTACACAAGCTTTTCATGGCCTACAAAACACTGTCACAGCGTAAAATTTACAGACTGAAAAACTTGTAAAAGTTCTTCATAGTTTGCTATGCTTTTCTCCTTGGATGTCAGGTTTGAAAGTTTTCTCTTGTATCTGCCCAGAATAAGTTTTTGGTGTATAACCAAAGCCTAAAGTGAACACAAAGCCAATCATATTAATAACAGGGAAATATCGAATTGGTACTCACCAACTTTTGTGCATCCCAAAGAGAAGAATCGATAGTCAGAAACAATTTAACTTTACAGCTTTCACGCTAGACTGTGTCTTCAGGAGGAAATGTTGAAGCAGGTCTTTGAAAGTAAATGTTGAAATGACCTTGCTGGAGTAAACTGATCCTCCCTCCGCTCAGTCTCCACCTTTCTCCAGCGCCTCCCTCTCCACTTCCCTGCTTACCTGTGCAGTCACGGCCTGAGCTTCCACAGTTTGTCTTTTTTTCTGCATCATCAGATGCACTGAGGTTGTCCTGAAAGTGAATTAGGGTCAGCAATTTCAGAAAACGATCTCTAGACATCACATCACAAACTGCAGGAAGCTTAGTTTCCATCTCCCAACAGGCTCTCACACATTGCATCTGTACGAGACCCATATTTATTGACTTGCCCTCTTTTAGAACACTATACATGTTTGTTTGTTCTGCAGTCTCCTGGAGCAACCTGAGTGAAGTTGCTGCACAACCCAGAACAAACGTAGTCGAATTTATTGACACCAATTTCATCTGATTTGTACAAGATGAGGGGGCTGGTTGACCTTTCATGACTTCTGGAAACATTTCTCAATATATTTAAATGATGGCATCAATTTTGTCTTTGAGTTTCTCCACACTGCAGATGTAGTGGGTTGAGAAACAGTAAAAAAAATTAAATTAAATTTAAAAACTGTATACGTCCCTGTGAGGGTTCTTGCATAAACCAGCCAGAGAGACACTGAATGGAATCCAAAAATAATCTTAATTTATTACAAAAAAGTTCAGAAATAATTAAACAATGAAGAACTGGGCCCAAAAACTGAGGTCAACATAACAAACTCCAACTCAGGTAGTAACACAAAGAACTCAAGCACAAAACTGACCTAACAAACAAGACATGAGGGGAGCTTAAATAGTGGCTGATCAGACCACAGCTGACACACAAGGGGTAATTAAACATACAAAAACTTAAATAAATAATAATCAATACAACACCAAATCTTTAAATTAAACAAACATTGGACTGAAACTACCAAATAGAAGAGACATTAAAGAACTGGTCAAATTAAATGAAAGAAAACCAAATTTCCCCGTCCCCTGGCAAACAAATGGAACGGCCCGCTGAGGAGGTTTGCCAGCCATATATGGATGTCAATTAGCTGGAGCTCTTCTGTGACCCTCCAGCAGCAGCTCCAAAGGAAACTGGTAACTCAAAACAAATAAATTAATTTGTTGCTTTTAACAAAAATATAAAGAACTGACAAATAAAGTTAACTAAATGCGTGCACTTCAAATAGTTAACTAAAAAGTCAAGCTAATGAAAATTTTCAAAAATAAAAATCTAAACTATTCACTAATTAATATCTAAATTAATATTAAGGATGAACAAAACAAACAGTTACCATTCAGGTCTGTGTGACAGTAGGGTCGGCTGTCACAGTCCCCTATTTTTGAATTACAATTAGTATATATATATATATATATATATATATATAGACATATGTATTGTGTACGAGAGAAATATTGAATTGGTACTCACCAACTTTTGTGCATCCCAAAGAGAAGAATGTCTCTCTGTGGGTCTAGCGAGTTTTCTGGCTCTGGGCATGCACGACTCAGAATAACCGAGTTCTTGCCAGAGTAAGATAGGATAAAAGGCAACTTTTATAAGCCCATAAAAGCAGCTTCTTTAAAATGTTCTATATAAAGATTGGTTTTGTAGTGTTTCATATAGCTTATGTGTAATTTGGACAGTTTTATACTAAGCTTTGATCTGTCTGTAGATGGCTTGCTTTTTGTTGTTGGATCCTTGGGATTTTGGATTTATTTAAATTGCTCGATTAGTCAATGTTGTGTTTGCATTTGGGCCCGGTTGCCATATTAGTATTTGGGTGGTGTTGGTGTAGTATTTTTATTTCTCATAAAAGTGTATTTTGTTGGGCTGGATTTCCTTTGTAACCGCTGTATAACGGTTGTAACTGCCAAACGTTGGTATCTACACAGTAAATACCAACGTTTGGCATTTACAGTATTTACTATGTTACCAATGTAGATGGAATGTTTTGTTCAGTTTGGTTATGTTAACTAATGATTACATTTTCTTCCTTTTGTGCTATTATGTTTTATTTGTGCATGTTCTACTTTCCTTCCTTGTTGAACTCCAAATGTTGGTTGAATTTGAACTGTATAATTGTATTTGTTTTCTCTTTTCTTTTATTGAGAATGTGTGGTTATTTTGTTGTTTCATTTGTGCATTTTATTTCTTTGATGTTGTTGACTGAATTTGAATTGTATTTTTTTTTTTTTTTCTTAAATTGAAAATGCTCGGCTCAGAATAAGCTCTTGCCAAAGTAACATTGTAACAACTTGGTTCCTCTGTGATCCACAGATATTGGTTACACATGAGTCTTCTGCCTGTGCACCACTTGATACTGACTCAGACTCCCCTAGATCTGGCGATAGCGCTCAAATTTCTTTCCTCAGTGATAGCGATACACTTCTGTAGTGGATTTTCAATCAGTTTTTAAACAAGTTTTCACTAAGGCCCTTTAAATGTGTGTTAGAAATTTTAAATTGATATTTGTGACTGAATCCAAAATAGACCAGGCTGTACTTGCTTATTGTGAGGAAACGCAAAACTTGAGAATTTTAAGATATAAAAAATTTTCCCCATGTCCCATAGAGCTCCGTAGCAGGCTGTGCCAGATCCACCAGTTGTTTTTGGGGGGGGGTTTCTAAATAAAATCATTCATATTCAATCTGACACAGAAGGGTGTCTTTCGTTTTTTGTTTTGGTTTGAAATAAATATATTCAGTCTGACACAAAAGCCGTGGCACACGTCACAGAAGCTAGCTGCCATTATTAAGCAGCGGCAGGTCACAGTTGCCACTGCAGGCCACTATAGATGCCACTGCCAAGTTTTGAGCTTGGTCCTACTGAAAAAACAAAGAACTGTTCTCACTAACTGAGAATTGAATCCCAGCGTTCATGGCACAGAGCCGTTCAAAAGAATGCAATCGTGAACGACAATTCTGTCAGCAGGTATCCTGGAGTTGTTTTCTTTCCGCCAGAATTTCCAGTCTTTCTTTTAAGTGACCCAGTTTTAAGCCACTTATCCATTACTATTTTTAAAAACGAACCTTTGGTAAGCTAGGTGCAGCATCCCACTTTGAGCTCACGTCACGGCAAATAAAGGGTCTTTTACATGCAGTACCTTGCTAGGGGCGCTCGCGGACCACCAGTGGTCTGGGCACCACAGTTTGAGAAAGACCCAGCAGGGCCGAGCTCAAATCGTGACCCCGCACCTACTAATGGCACTTCCGGTGGCAGGTGTCATTAGGCGCCACAAGTGCCACTGTTTTCGGGGCTAGATGTCAGTGTTGTCACTGACTTCGGCTGACTTTGGCACCTCATACTAGCACTTCCGCTGACACCTGCCGTTATTGGTCACAAGTGCCACTGTTTTCCGGGCTAGTTGCCAGTGTTGTCACTGACTTCGGCACCTTCCAAGGGTTGCCGCGACCTCATACTGGCACCTCCCACGCCTCACAGACCGCTCTCGCCTATTGTCGCTGACGAGATTTAGGGCGGCCATCTTAGAGCGGTCAACCGCTCCACTCAGCGTTATATATTTGGCAGGCACAATGACATATTTGAGCATTTAATCTTTCATACCACGCTGTTTTGTTACTGGAAACCTTATACAAACAGCTACATTTATAAACAATTGTATTTTTTATGTATTTTTTTGTTGTAATTGTATTATACATAGTTCAGCATATCAAGAAAACACTGGTGGATCTGGCACAAAGTATTGCATTTCTTCTTAAGTGTTGTGTTCCCTCAAAAAAGCAAATACGCCCTGGTCTATTTTGGATACAGTCTCAAATTTCAGTTTCCAATAAAGAGCCTCAGTGAAAACATGTTGACAGCTGTCGTAAGGTGCCACTTGTGCCACGGGCTTCCGGGTAAGGTGCCACTTATGACCAATAATGGCAGGTGTCAGCGGAAGTGCCAGTATGAGGTGCCGAAGTCAGCCGAAGTCAGTGACAACAGACAGCCGTGACACCTGCCACCGGAAGTGCCACGGTAGGTGCGGTGTCACAATTTGCGCCTGCTGTTTCTCGAAAGACCGCCGTATAATGCTGAGGTCACATCCGCATTGCGAAATGCGGCTCTCTTGCTTTCGCTTTGAGTTACCATGACAGCTAGAAAAAAACTTATTTACATTTCCAAAACATTATTTGTCATATTTGTGTAACCAGGTGAAGTTAAATCTCAATACTGAGGTCACTATTATTCCCCTTGCTTGTCTAAAGCCGGTTTCAAAGTGTCCAGCAGGTGGCACTGTGGAGTAATTGGGCTTCTTAATTCTAAGCGTTGAGCCGCATATGTGCCGTCATATCTGCGGAACAGCCGTTGGTCCCGAACTGAATCTGTAAAGATAACAGTAAAAACTTGAAACTTGGTAAGCGGACCTAGGAATAAACTGTAGTGCTAGTATACAAATAATAAGCAAACGCTAGTGATTTTCTTTTCTTTTTTTGTAGCGATGAGGTTTTATTTTTGATTGATTTATGTCCGTGAGCAGTGAGACCAGGCCGTTGCAACCTTTGAGGGAGATTACATGGCTCTGTGACGAGTGAGATTACATGGCTCTGTGGCGGCGTGTGTGTTTAATATAAAAATATAAACAGATTTCTGAGGTTGTGGCTTCAGTATATTGTTTGTTTTACCTGTTTTGTGTATTTGTTTTGTTCAGAGGGGAGATAAATTGTCCCGCGTTCAGGGTGAAAATCTGCTTCACTCTGAACAGGCTGTTGGCCTTTTGGAAGTGAGTTTGAATTAGTTTATTTCTTTGAGGTAGGCCTACTTATACGTGTTTAAATTAATGGCTCTTGCAAAGTTGTTTATCGTTTCTTTTATGAATGTATATAGAGTGCTTATGTAATGGTGCTTTTCTGTATTTTTATTGTAGGGTCAATTTGACAAGCCCACTGTTGTCTTTTTCTGGTGTCAACGTTTTTTATTTATGAATCTAAAGTTAGGGAAATTGTATTTTATTTTTTTAGAAAAGTTGTTTGAATTCATTATTTTGATAACACCTTTTACAAGTTTATTTATTTTGTTCATACCAAATCAAACCAAAATTAATATGGTTCCATCTGAGGAGTTGGGAAATAAAACCCATGTACGTTTTCAGTTGGATGCGTTTGGCTCAGTTGTTTACACTTGGCCAAATTAGAATACATAATCTTTAGGAATATTTTTTATTTTTTGTTGAAAATGTAAACCCATTTTGTCCCTAATCTCAAGAATCACTGTAATAATATCTGAGGTGCCATTAAAATAGGGGGCGTAGGAGGTGGCTCTGTTCACTTTTAATGGGGTGTGTAGTTGATAGTTTGTTTCTCTCCTCTTCTTCTCCCGAATATGTCTAACTAAAATCATCAACTCGCAGCCAGAAACCCCGTTCTAAAGGCCTCCCCCCCCAATAAACATCTCAATAATGAAAATTCAAGAGGAGAAAGTGATCAGCTGGAGCTTCCATGATGGCAGGAAGCCAAATCTTACCAAAAAAAAAAAAAAAAAAACTACTAATAATAACTGACAGAACATCAGTGCTAAAACGTATAATTTTTGAAAAATACACACAAAAAAAATAAATGAAGGCGTTTGTAAATTTATAAATAATTTCAGAAGCAAATAAAGCAATACCATGAGCATTGTTGTCTTCCAAATATAATGGACTTTTAAGTTTTCCTGGATTTCCACATTAAGAAAGCACAGTTACGAATTACAAAAACATTAACGAAACACAATTACAAATTCAAATGCACAACATTAACGAAACACAATTACAAATTCAAAAGCACAACATTAATGAAGCACAGTTACAAATTCAAATGCACAACATTAACGAAGCACAGTTCCAAATTCAAGAACACAACATTAACGATGCACAATTACAAATTCAAAAGCACAACATTAACAAAGCACATTTACAAATTCAAAAGCACAACATTAACGAAGCACAATTACAAATTCAAAAGCACAACATTAACAAAGCACATTTACAAATTCAAAAGCACAACATTAACAAAGCACAATTACAAATTCAAAAACAACATTAACGAAGCACATTTACAAATCCAAAAGCACAACATTAACGAAGCACAGTTACAAATTCAAGAACACATTAACGAAGCACATTTACAAATTCAAATGCACAATATTAATAAAGCACATTTACAAATTCAAAAGCACAACATTAACGAAGCAGTTACAAATTCAAAAGCACAACATTAACGAAGCACATTACAAATTCAAAAGCACAACATTAACGAAGCACATTTACAAATTCAAAAACAACATTAACGAAGCACATTTACAAATTCAAAAGCACAACATTAACGAAGCACATTTACAAATTCAAAAACAACATTAACAAAGCACATTTACAAATTCAAAAGCACATTAACAAAGCACATTTACAAATTCAAAAGCACAACATCAATGAAGCACAATTACAAATTCAAAAACATTAACGAAGCACATTTGCAAGTCCAAAACCACAACATTAACGAAGCACAGTTACAAATTCAAAAGCACAACATTAACGAAGCACAATTACAAATTCAAAAGCACAACATTAACGAAGCACAATTACAAATTCAAAAGCACAACATTAACGAAGCACATTACAAATTCAAAAGCACAACATTAACGAAGCACATTTACAAATTCAAAAACAACATTAACGAAGCACATTTACAAATTCAAAAGCACAACATTAACGGAGCACATTTACAAATTCAAAAACAACATTAACAAAGCACATTTACAAATTCAAAAGCACATTAACAAAGCACATTTACAAATTCAAAAGCACAACATCAATGAAGCACAATTACAAATTCAAAAACATTAACGAAGCACATTTGCAAGTCCAAAACCACAACATTAACGAAGCACAGTTACAAATTCAAAAGCACAACATTAACGAAGCACAATTACAAATTCAAAAGCACAACATTAACGAAGCACAATTACAAATTCAAAAGCACAACATTAACGAAGCACTTTACAAATTCAAAAGCACAACATTAATAAAGCACATTTACAAATTCAAAAGCACAACATTAACATAGCACAGTTAGAAATTCAAAAACACAACATTAACAAAGCATTACAACATTAACAAAACAGAAAGGGTCTGTCCCAGTTGGAGACCTGAGAAATCGCTGATTGGACAATAGGCATGAACACATATATGCTGAGTCCTACTTACTTCGCCGCCATCTTGAAAGTGGCAGTGGAGAGAACGTGCTGCATGTCTAGTTTCAACGGTTTTGCTGTACAAAGTGGACTCACTGACTTTTACCTTTCACAGGTAAGAATTAAAGGTAATAACGTAAATTTACAAGCAGAATTTCTTGACTTTGTGGGCAGTACTGTGCATTTCCGTGGTGAAATAAAACTTCTAAACAACCAAGAAATATTTCCTCTGTAACTAAATTGGCCCAGTTAACTACTCTGATTAATTTCTTAGCTTAACTAACTTTTTTTATACTTGGTAGTAGCCCTGAAACTTTGCTGCTGTTGGGAGGCAGTTGCATCGTTACATGTCTTGGGTCCAAGTAGTGTATAATCGGCAATCTTGTAGAGTGGAGGTGCAGCAAACAGCAGGATATCCGCCAGGATGAGGATGGTAATTCCATTAAAAACTGCTCCAATATAGGTCAACATCCACATGACCACAGCCAGCTATAGAGAATCCACAGGGTCCTCCAGCAAAAACATCTCCTTCAGGGCTCGGTTGATGTGGGTCAGACTGGTGTCCACGTGCTTGCGGTACGTCTCGGGAGGAATGGTGACATCCTTCTCTATCAGCTCTCTGAATGGGTGTCCCTAAGCAGAGCTCTGCACAGCCTGGACAACAGACGTGTAGATGCGAAAGGTGATGGCGACACAAAGTAGGGCGAGCAGCATGTAGGAAACCACACTGATGACGCTGTAGGCTGCCAGTGAGAGCAGCAGAAGCAGGGACAGGCTGAACTCCATACCTGACTTCTTGGGGTCCCGCCAGTGGATCAGGTCATTAATGAGCTTCCTCAAATCATTCTCTTTCCTCAAACGTAAATTTCTCTTTGGTCGGAGACTTGCAAACCTCTCAGTCCTTAGAGGAAACATCCATGTCTTTAACATCCATGCTGTTGAAATGTTCAATTTGAATGTCATCTTCTGAATTTTCTACTTCTGAAGACCATTCTTCTGGTGAAGAATCCTCAGAGACTTCTTCAAAATGTGACACAACCTTCCCAGCATTTGTGCTTCCAGAATGAAAGTCCTTAGAGGAAACAATCATGTTTTTAGCATCCATGTCGTTAACGTACATGCTGTCAAAATGGTCTGTGTAATTTTGAATTTCATCTTTTGAGGTTGCATCAACTGAAGAGGTTTCTTCCACTGATGAATCCTCAAAGATTTTTTCAAAATTCATCACGTTCCTTGCTGTCACAGCTTGCTGTACCAGCCAGGTCAGTTTGTCCATGGGGAACATCAACACTTTCAAAATCATCAAAGTCTTCTGATGTGTTTTTAATGTTCATATCTGTTTCCCCAGAGCAAGCTTCCAAGTGCAGCTCCATTTTGTTATCAGGAACACAGACGCTTTCCAAAGCAACAGTGTCCTCAGATGTCTTGACTGTCAAATCCGTATTGATGGTAACTTCCTCAACTTTAGAGGAAGCTAAAATGTCCTTTTGATCTTCAGGAAAAATGTCAAAACCAAAGTACTTCCATCTCTTATTGCCTTCGCATTCTCCTAAAATTCCATCGTCTTTTACGTTGTCTTTGGTGACAATGTCAAAACCAAAGTATTTAAATCTTTCATTGTCAGCAGATGAGCTCTCTGCTGAAATGTCTTCATCTTTAATCCTATGTCCTGGCAACTTTTCTACTCTCTTTGTGACAAGAAACCCACCCAAAGCCCCAACCGATAGTAAAAATTATTTTGACTGCAGTTGAAATGGTTTCTAAAATCTCTGTTCAAAATCGTCTAGTGTTTTTGATAGGTTTTATAGAGAGAGTAAGTATTTTTCCAGAAGTTAGACACTAAGCCATCTGCTTGATCTATTTTGAACTGCGTGAGGAGGATCCTCTTAAACTTATGTCTTGCCTTAATTGCTTACTCTGTTCATAAGGAAAACATTTAACAACATAATTACATTATTATTACATTTGAACTCATTAACAAGCCTTGTGCAACAAGCAGATCATCAAAGAATTTTACGTTTTAATTTTTTTTTACCTTTTCTCATTCTCTAACACCCCCCATCTCAGCCTGCCTCTTTACTGTGTTTTATAAATCGCCCCTTCATGAGATCTCCTGTTTACTCTTACCACTAAATTGATACTCTACCCAAAACATTTGTAATGGCTATTTTATTCTTAAGTTTGCTTCTTTGATTGCATTGTAAGACCAGTTAATGTTCTTCTTTCAGTGTAGTTGCGTTTTGTCGACCTCTCCTGGTCATTTTTGAGTAAAAGTTTTTTTTCCCACCAAAGGGAAAAAGGGGATGCAACACATCCCCTTTAAAATCTGGGATGTGTTGCATAGTATAATACTGATCAGATTGACCTTAATATTAGATTCAATTATTTTAATTATCTGCATTGCTTAGTTTGATTTAAAATGTGCAAAAGATGTAATTAAATTCTTTATCTGGAAGAGGAGAGTTAGCGCCATAAATGAAAGAATCCACTAGGGGCATTAGTGCGCTCTTTTCCCACACTCAACAAGTGGGTAAGTGAAAGCCTCGAGTTCCATCCATCCATCCATCCATTTTCTTGCACCCTTGTCCCTTAGTGGGGTCAGCAGGGTTGCTGGTGCCTATCTCCAGCTAATGTTTCGGGCGAGAGGCGGGGTACTCAGCTTCAGTAAATTGGGCTCAATTGATCTGTTTTGAAATTTTGATTAAAAAACTCAAGATCTTTTCTGATTAGAATTTTGATTTCAGGAGGTGAATGCCCACTGTCTGGTGTTCCCACTGGTGAGCTCTGCAGTGAACGCCGAGGGGAAAGCAGGAAAAACAACGCCTGATAGACGTTTTGTTAGTCTTTGCAGAGAGGGCGGGTAGCGCTCCATCTCATTGCTGCTGACGTCAGAAATACATTTCCTGATGTCCCTGGGACAGATTTCAGGAATGAAGGAACAAGTTCCCCGCATGTAGCAATATTCTCCAATGTCGCTTCAAAAACCCCAACAGATGAGTGTTTTGCCAGATTCTCCAGTAGAGCAGAAGCATTTGGGATATTTGTGCCATAGGCCTCCACACGATCTGCAAGGTTTTTAAGAGCATCTCCCATTCCTTCAGGAGCTCCTTTCCCATGAGAGGCCTCAGTGAAGTTCCATGTCACAGACTTGAACCCTTTCATAAAAGGTACTGTGGATGCTACGTAGAATGCTTCCTTATTACGATACTGAGATGTGGGTCCATCGGATAGGAAGTGGATATTTTTTGCCAGGGGGTAGTTTGATGTTATGTCCTCCAAAACTGGCTGCAGATTTACCCATGTAGTAACGGCGTCATACTATAGACTTCCCCACCAGTGTAGTACATCACCCCTGTATGGAGTGTGACTTGCTGGTGGGATCCACCAAAGTGAGTGACTTTGATTTCATTCCTCCATTTGCAGGTGTAATTTTCGCTGTAATCAACATGGACTACAACATTGTGCTGGGACAAAGTTTCTTTCAGTTGCTTAATACGAGTGAACTGGTGCCAAATGTTGTATAAATGAGTAGAGACCCGGGGCAGTTCAGTCTTGGTTAGCTCTACAAGTTTTTCAATATTAGCTACTTTCTTTTCCAGGGTTGTGGTTTTGATGTCAATCTTAGTGGAAGTGCCATCCTGCACTGCAATGTGGAAACACAGAACCCAACCATTGGCATATATTTAGGGACTGTACAGTTATAAGAAAATATTGGATAGAAATACACAGAAACATTGAAAATACGCTTAATATAAGAATACCTTTTAAATTCCCTCCTTTATTCTGGTATCACAGAATTTTTACCTGACAATGCAAAATTTTTGTATCAGATATTAATTACAGGATGGAGAGACCAGACGCTGGCTCCTCCTTGATGAAATGTATCAGATGGAAAGATTAACATTCTCAATCCGTCTTCAGCTGAACAAGTTCACTATCTTAAGGTCTGAATGGATGTTCTATGTTAACCAAACACAACATGTAAGAATATTGGATTGTTAGTAAAAGGAGAAGAACTAAATCATGCAGGATGTCGGCCCTCGAAGACTGACTTTGGGCACCACTGCTCTAGATCTTGTCCTTTAATCCTGGAAATGTTAAGAAAATATATTTAAAATAAGCTAGTTGTAAAACTTAACCATATCTTCAATAATTAGTTAAAATTAATGGTGTTTCAAATAAGGAAATCCACTTCAAATTAAATTCACGGTTCAATTGGAGTAATTATTTATCTAGGATATTTCTAGTGAAACATACACTAAGTTGAATTAAAATAACTTAAAAGGGCAGTTCTCTTTAAGTAAGAACACCGCTTGTTTCCTTGTGTATGAGTTTGATCACTTGATAAAATTCTAGACAGGGCCATAAAAAACATGTCTTTATTTTAATGAAAAATAATACTTCTTTGTTCTTAAAATGAAAACTCGCTAAAGCACACTCCCCCTAAGTTCAATACAGCGTCAAAGGGAAAACACGCCCTCCCGTTTAAAGTGTGGGACCCGGAACAAAAAAACTTCAGATCGCCATGAGGTTCCCTTGTGACCTGGTCTCCGAAGAAGCATCCGTAGCGGTGAGATGTTTCTTCGTAATATTTTGTCGTGGTGTGCGGATGTCTGTCGTGTGAGGTAAATATTGCTGGTTTGGGATTTTATTTGAGTTCTGTCCGTGTCATTAGTTGTTTTGTTTAATAAAATGTTATGCTTTTGGACGTGGAAAATGTGTTGTCGCGTTTTTTATGGTTCAGCTGATACAATGACGACTTCAATGAATCCGGGAGCACAAGAGAATATAACGAGCCAGAAGTAATGATTTTATTCTCTTAACAGTGGTTAACATTTTAACATCCCCGGACACTACACCGTTTCTGCTGAAGCAGACCGAAAAGTTTTGAACAGTACAACTATGTCAAGTAATGACACCATCATCAAAGTCAGTTTACTCAACTTACGAGTGGTCAGCTATCCACTGACCACTCGGTCAGCTCTGCCCCTGTCTTCACCCAAGAGTCCAAGACATGCAGCCACAGATTAGATGGGAAAACAACAAAGTCTACCATAGAACTGTGGCCAGGGTGCCCTGGTGCTACAAGCACATATGGACACCCTTATGCTTGAACAAGGTTATGGACATTATGGACTATCCATGATGAGCACAGAAGTCCAATAACCGTGCTACTCAGGTTTAGATCAGGGTGGCCGATCCTCTCAACCTCAAGCCTCCAGATCTCACTGTAATTGCCCATGTGAGCGTTGAAACCCCCTAACAGAACAAGGAAGTCACTACGACGGACACTCTCCAGCATCCCTCTAACAACTCCAAAAAAGGTGGCCAATCTGAACTGCTGCTTGTCACATAAGTACAGACAACAGTCAGAACCCGTCCCCCTACAAGTAGGTGGAAGGAAGCTACCCTTGTCACTGGAGTGAATCCCAACATTTTGCCTTAGCGACCACCCGAGCTGCATGCCACTTCCAGACTGTGACACCCTGGAAGTACCCATCAGCTGCTTCCAGGGTGTCACAGTCCACCCTTGAAGCGCACCAAAACAGGCACTGGAAACCTTGTGGTCACAACTCCGATGAGCCGCATTAACAATGGAGTTGGGGAATGACTCTATGTGGGCCATATTCCATCCACTTTCTCCGAAATGTGTTTGAAGTTCTTCCAGAGGTGAAATCAGGTCATTAATGAGCTCCTCAAACTTTTCTTTGCCAAGAAAGAAAATAGTTAGCTCTTTCTCTTTGGTGGGAGATTTGCCAACCTATTCCCTAGCTGGCGAATCCACTTAGAAACTTGTGACATCACTTTCCTGGCATTTCTGCTTTCAGAATGAACTTTCATAAAGGAAACATCCATTTCTTTAACATCCATGCTGTCACAATGTTGTGGCTCAATTTGAACTTCATGTTCTGAGTTTTCTTCAGAAAACATTTCTACTGAAGTAGAACACAGAAATGTTGTCAAAATGTGACATATATTTCGGAGGAGTTAAGCTTAGAGACTGACTGGAAATATCCCTCCTGTCAAAATTTTCTGAAAATTTAATGTCTTCTGAGTATTCTTCTGAAGACCATGGTTTTAGTAGAAAATGCTCAGAAAAGACTTCCAAATGTGCCACAACATTCTCAGCATTTGAGTTTACAAAATGGACTTTCTAATTGGAAACGTCCATATCTTTAGCGTCCATGCCATCACAATGATCTGCGTAATTTTAAATTGTATCTTTTGAGTTTTAATCAGCGGAAGAAGTTTCTTCTACTGATGAATCCTCAAAAGATTTGTTCAAATTTCTTCGCATGTTCCTTGCTGTCACAGTTCGCATCAACAGCCAGGTCCATTTGTTCAAGGGGAACATCAACACTTTCACAATCATCAATGTCTGTATCCCCGGAGCAAGTTTCCAAGAGCAGCTCCATAACAGGAACAGGAATACTGTTGCTTTTCAAAGCAACAGTATCTTCAGGAGTCTTGACTGTCAAATTTGTCAAGACACCTGAAGTGGTACTGGCAACTTTAGGGGAAGCGTCCATGGCGCTTTGTTCTTCAGGAATAAGTTCCTGAAGAATGTATGGACGCCTATGTATGCATAGTTCCTGTTCTTGTGTCCTTCTGTTGTTCTCAAACAACCACATAGCATCCACATCAGTGAACAGCATCTGTTCCCACCAACTGTGACAGCATCAAAAGGCCAAATCAAAACAATTCACCAATCAATTTAAAGCTCACAGATTTACATTAAAAAAACACCCATTTCCCAAGAAATATCGGCTACTTCATCTGGTTCAAGAGTTTGGCTTGACTTAACAAAACACTGAGAGAAAAAATGCAAAAACAAAGGAAGCCTAGTTTTCTCCAGCGCATCTCCCGGAGTGTGCGCGTTTTTGGAAAACAATTCAAGGGTGACGACTGACAAGCAAGACACCATGACCAGAAATAAAGTAAAACGTCAAAGAATGATTCTAACTAATACTATGCAAAACCTTCATGGTGTATTTCTCCAACAAAACCCAAATATTAAGCTTAGTTACTCATCATTCTGTGCCTTGCGTCCTTTCCACATCACCTATCAGAGCCTCAGATTGAAAAACCTGTCTGTGTCAGTACCATGAGAATGCCATGTTGATGCTTGAGGTCTTGAAATCATTCAATGCTGTGGCAACCAGCAACCTTGAGAGAGTTTCAAACTTATCTGTTGTTCTCCAGCAAGTGAGTCTTGTCTTTTGCGTGCTTGCTCCCGCTGTTTAAACAAATGCTCAAGTCTTTCTCCAGAAAAAGGGTCAACATCAGTAAAATGGTCACAGTGGAAACGCATAGAGGAGCAAACAGAAGTTGGAACTCACTTTCACACCAAACGTTGTTAGGTCCACGTTAATCTGCACCACATGTCAAGTGACTTATTTATATACCAAGCACATAATCAGTGTTGTCAATGAGGGGAGGCAATGTAACTCTTAAATATATATTTTCTTCCAGATGTAAAATGTAAAACTAAGCTGGTAGGTCACAGGCCGAAGGAGGATATTCACATAATTTCTGGGGTTTTTTTAAATTTGGTGTGTATGTGTCTTGTACTTAGTTTTATTTCGAATTAGATGTAATATGCCTTTTGCTGTGTTATATTAAATTAAATTGGTGTTCTCCTAATTCCCCATCCTAGTATGACCAGCAGAGTGCAGCTGAAGCAGGACAGGCTTGTAGGTATTACTGATTCCTCCAGCTGCTAGAGAGGATCAGAACATGAGGATGGAGAGACCAGCAAGTGTTGAGTCAGAGATGGCCAGGAAGGGAAGTGTTGCTTTTAAGGGCCAGGTGCATTTGGCTAACTATACATGATAACTATATGTGATTTTTTTTTTTTATTTGATTGAAACAAATCTAACTCCATAGCATCCCTAACAATTACGTTTTTGTAGTTTAGAAAATTAACTTGTAACAATAATAGCTCACTTTCTAATTTAACCTGAAGAAAAGTTATACAAACATCTGAAATTACATTTACTTTAATAATAAAGAGCCAAGCTCACAAATACGCTAATAAAAAATGTGTACACTCCAGCTTTTAGTTTATGTATTCATCTTCAGTGAGTTTAATAGATGAATTCTCACTTTGCCCCCATACCTGTCAAGGTTTGGGTTTGGGAATACGGGAAATGTCGCCTGGAGTTGGGGGATTGGAGTGGTGATGGGGGGCGCAGGGTAGATTAGAGGTGAACGAACGAACCTAATGTGCGGTCGGGGGAGGAGACATGACTGTTAGACCGGGGGACGAACGTAAGAACCGGGGTGGGGGATGACGGGGAACAATACGGGATATTTACGGCACCTTTGTCAGTCACACTCAGAAACTCATCTACCAGCCTTGTACCGCGGCTGCGCTCCGCCACCCGTTTGTTCAGACCGGGATGTTATAAAATTTATTGCACGATAAAGCAACACTTGCACTATAATCATCAACTACTCAGACGGCCGCCGTGTTCAGTCTATCCGCTTACCTGCAGCGCTCTTCCCGCCGTACGCTTTGAACCAGCAGCTCCCGGAGGAGAAAGGCTGCCGTACTCCAGGCATCGTGCCAGTCATTTTAAGGATGCTTATTGGTCCCCCAAAAACGATGAAAACCCGGGCAATATTATCAATCAATAAAATCCCCACGGTCCGAACTTGAAAATTGGACGTTATGCTGCTAAAAACATAGCTTTCGTCAACAACTCGGAGGCGGAAGTGACAGCTCCGCGCAACACTAATAATGTCCCGGAACACGGTGGCTAAATAATAAAACATAATAAAATAATAACACAATAAAACACGAAGCTTCGAGGCAGGTAAATTTTCCTCGAGGAATTTGAATGATCGAGGTGCTCGAATCACTCGAGGAATCGTTTCAGCCCAGACACAATACATAGCATTTATATGATGTATCAAGATGCATATAAGAGTGCGTCTAAAATCAATGCTGTAAGTTGAGCCTGCAGATCTAATATGAACATCTAAAAGTGGTGCAATAAAAAAATAATGATAAAATATGTTTTGTTATTCACATATTTCTACCAATAAACTATCCAGAAGTTAAGATATGTCTTCTCTCTAGTCTGCAGATCTTTTAATAATATGTGATACATAATGTAGTAAAAAAAAAAAAAAACATTACAAGACAACTTCAGGTGTTGGGTAACATTTTTAAAACTTGTTTTTAATTAGTTATGCAGGTTAAAAAGCAAAGGGTCCTATCGGGCTTTCTACTGTTGTACCATTTCACCTGAAGATGGCGCCACATTCACGGCTAAAGAAACAAGCAAAAAGCTGAGCAAACAACTTTATTTATTTCACTTTTTTCAAGTATTTACATCTGTTGTATTACAAAAGGTAGAATGTGACTGGAGTCAGAGTGAACATTTTTATTACTTTTTTTGTCAAAAATGCAACAGAATCAACCCCCGCCCCCCATCTTCTTATTATTATTTTTTACTTCACTCAACATTTTAATCACAGTGCAGGTGTCTGTTGTGACCCAACAATGTGTTTTGTGAGTGTTGAGTTCAATTCAGGCAGTATTACGCTTTTAAGATATAAAAGACAACTAGGGAGGAATGCAAAGGAGAATCATGACACTAAGGCTGGATTTCTGTTTTCCTTCCTCAACCTCTTCAATTTATACAATTAGAACGTTTTCTGCAATTAGTGCAACCTGTAAAAATTATCAACATTGTTTTAATGAATTTAAAATGGTGAATATGGGTTATGTGAAGAAAAACAAATTGCTTATTTCACAGTTTAAAGAAACAAGGAAAGAACATTTCAAGATCAACTCTCTTTTTAAAATAAAATCATACAACTCGAGGGGAAAAAATTATTTCAGTAAGTCTCACTTTTACCTTGAAATAGTATTTCAGCTTAATATAAAAAATAACATTCAACTCAACTTTTTTCTTGAAATTAGAACTTCAATTTTCTTAACATGTGAAATGTATTCTTTACAACCAAAAGGTTATTTAGACTAATACTGAAGAAAACAAGAATTCAGTTCCACAAAAAGGAAGCTGAGGCAGATTTGTTTCCCAATAAATGGAGGTGAAGGCAATTTATCTCACAAACAAATTTAAATAAAAGAGTAACTTTTAATCTTATCTTTTTTAAGTTTGTTCATGTCAACCTTCCTAAGTCCTCTAAAAAGCTTTAATTATTGTTTATAACAGTGAGAAACTTTGTGATTTCTTCCATCTATCTCAACACAAACACATATCTGGGCAGTAATAAATGTGTTGTGAACATCTGAATAATTTACAATATCCATAACTGGGTGTTGGGATTAAGATTGAACATGAAATTAGTTGTATTTTCCTGCACTTTAAAAATGCAACGTCTAATTTAAAATACTGGCAGCTGTATTTATACAGTCAACAGTAAAATTGACTGTTTTTGGCAATTGGATATGTTTTTTTTTTGACAGTGTGCTTAAGACTTTTTCCCAGTGGAAAAAGGGAAATTATCCATATAGACCCACAAATTACACTGAAATAATCTTTAAATACCTTTTAACAACGGGGGGTTACATTTAGTCTTTAGAAAACCTCGTCGCTCTTATTCTGTCCTTTTTATGTTTTTTTGTTTCACAATTTACAGACAGATTTTTGTCTGCATGTGGCTTTTATTCCCCCTCAGATCTCCTCATCTGAAAGGCGTTGTCTGCTGGTGTTGTTTTTCCACGCGGGATTCGGCGGGTACGGATATAATTTCATGCCTGTGCCCACCGTGGTGACATGCAGGGCTGGAGCGCCGACTCATCAACGAAGTGCGTTTCTTCCCGTCAACGCTCATTTTGATCCACGCGGCGGTGGAACAGCTGCCTCCTCCACCTCAGTGACGCCGTTAGCCTCGTTGCAGGCAGCAGCCGAGGATGTGGAGGAACGGGTGCGGGGAGGGAGGGATGCTGAAGGATGAGTGGCGGAGGGGTGTGTGGGCGGCTGAGGAAAATCTCGCAGCAACCTTCAGGGGTTTTTTTCTCCAGGTGGTATCTAGGTTACCCTGTGTTGGTGCTTCGCTGTGTGTCAGCAGCGTGTCCCTGCTCTCGCTGGTCATGATGTGGCTGAGCACCGGCCTCCCACCCAGGCTGGCAGGGCTTCAAAGGCTATACCAGTTCATCAAGCAGCGTCCCAATGCTGTGATGCTGCTCCGGGGGGCCCGCTATGGGTTTGTTGCACATGGGGCACACGCAGCGCACCTCCAGCCATTTTACAAGACACCTGCAAAGAAGAAGAAACACATGTCAATAGAGAATGACATTAGCATTACAAGAAAATGGTTTTCAACCATAGATGATTGGATGGTTAATCATAAAACCAAACAATTTAGTCTGTGGTGGCAAAGTTGGGAAGACCGAGCTTGATAAAACCACTTTCTTATTGTAAATACACTTTATTATTATATTTTTATTTCATTTATTTATTTGTAATTCTTACTATTTATTTCCTTTTCTTTTAGAGATGGAGTTGTAACCAGGGATATCTGGTTGGCACCAATCCGATACAGAAAAAACAATGCTAAATTGACTTAAAACGTGTCTTTAAAAAAAAAAAAAAACAGACATAAATGTACTGAATTATAAATGTATTTAATAACTCAGCACCAGTACAGCACGCTTAAACACACCAATAGTTTGTTCAAACATGTAAAGACAACACAACTTCAATTTGTTCAGCCAGTGTAGTTAGGAATTCTAAATGTAATGTAAAATAAATTATAAAGTTTTACATCGCTCAGAGCTCAAAGTATAGAATTAGACTAAATAGATCCGCCCATATAGATTGGCAACATCGTCACTAATACACAATCTTTCATTTTTCAAGATCTAGTTGCCTCTATAGTTGTAATGTTTGTTTTATCATGATGGACTACTACTTTTCTTTTCTTCTTAAGTACTGAAATTGGCATTATGATACGTTTTGTAATCTACTCTTTTAAAATGTATTTAAGGAACCATCTAAATGTCACCTATTATCAGTGGAACTGGTAAATGAAACATTGTCCATTCAGTTTCATTTTTATGTCGACTGGTAATAAGGCCAACTAAATGTTAAGTTTGAATTAGTATTTCACTGGTAATCTGATTTCATTTGGTGCTTGTTGTACCATAAGTAGTGAAACCTTGCCCTGGTTTCCATCCTGCATTTTTCTGCCTGAAAACAAAAGTGACATCTAGCTATATGGGCAATGCATAACATACCTTTAAAGAGAAGAGAAACAAACAAACAAAACATAACAGTCATGGATTAGTTAGCTGTTCTTAAGCAATCTTATTTAATTCCCAATCACACAATGTTAAAGCCTTAAAAACCCTTGTCTCTTGCTTCTGACCTCTGACCTCCCCAACAACCCAGACAGATTTAGCTTTAGCAAGTCGCGCGTGAGGTGGCGAGCAAGCACGAAGAAAGACTCCACTGTGCTTCTACTCACTTCCTGTGGAAGGCATGTTGGCATGGTAACACCCCCAGCTCGTCTTTCACTTTAAAGTCCTCCAGACACACGGCGCACGTCTGCTGCAAGAGTCACAGACGAAACAAAGTGAGAACTGACAGTCATTGCAAAACTACCCCCAAACACCAGGCAGAAATCAAACCTACCCCATGAAGATTTAATTTTTTCGGATCTCCTTTCAGCACCACCTGTAGAGGTAACAAACGCACACCTTGAAATGTGATGTTGTGTGGGATTTGCCATGCTGCTAGTTTTTACTTCCTGCCTTTACCTCTCTGTATCCAAAGCGTTCACTCTGTGCTTGGTGGCGCAGCTTGCTGTCAATGAGAAAAAAAAAACATTTCAATCAGTCAACTTTATTTGGCAGTTAGTTCAAAGTGCTTTAGATCATAAAATCACAAAAATACAAAGTCATGAAACACATAGTCAACAATTGAAGCATAACATTTTGTCTAGTGGCGTTATTACACATCAGAATGTTTATCGATGTGCCTGGAATAAAGGAAGCCAGTGTTTCGGCTGTTTTGCAGTTTTCAGGAAATTTGTTCCAGATTTGTGGCGCATAGAAGCTGAATGCTGCTTCTTCCATGTTTGGTTGTTTTGGATCTGAGAGTTGTGGAAAATTTCTAATTGGTAGAAAATATTCCAACAACAAGAATGTTTATGATCAATAAACAAACAACATTGTAAGTTTTGCTTATAATATTGGCAGGGAATAAAAAAGAAACTGTACTCTGAAAAAGTCTAATTTCTTTGTACCTTTCCATAGGATGACCCTTTTAAATCTTTTAAAATTGGTCTTGATCAATAGTTCTCCAGGATGTTTGAAGGTCATTCAAAGTTTTTCTTCCATTGTCTAAAACCTGATCATGACATCATGTTGTGTCCATTATGCAATCCATCACTTTGTTATAATGTTTTATTTAATTGTCATTATTTTGTAGAGATCAGTTTTTAGTCTGACATTTTTGTATATGGTCAATAAAGCTAAATTTTATTGCTAAATTATAAAACATGTAAAATATCTATGCTAATCATATGTACTGTGTTTAAGAGATTCGTTTTATATATTAGTCATGTTTTTACAGTAAATTTGTCACAAATAAATCTAAAATCTAGTAGAACAAGTGTAAAAATATATCACTGTTTTCCATATTTAAGAAATAAAACAGAATCGTTATTATCAATTAAACATTGTACAACTAAACTTGGGCGCAATTCTCCAGATAAAACAATGTCGTCACTTAAAAAAAGACTATAAATAATTTCTTATATTGCACATATCCCTTGATAAAAATAAAATAAAGTCAAGTAAAAATTAAATAGACATTTAAAAAAACAGACGATGGCTGACGGATCTGAATCAAGCAGCTTATTTTTTTATTTCCAGAGTTAAATTGTTTGTGTGTTTTGGCCGCCGATCCAGCCAAATTTCCAGTACCGTAATTCCGCCACACTTTGCGCTATCTGAAAAATTCCAACGGTTTCTGACCCCGATACGTTGCGCTCTCCAGCCAATGTCTGGTTATTACGGTAGTTTCACCCCCGCCGTAGCAGGAAGTGTAATTAATTCGAGGGGCACGGTGCATTGCGAAAATAACATGCTAGATATTTAAAGTTCCAGTTGCTATGGATAAATGGGCAAATATATTCACTCGCAGGACATTTAAAGAACTGCGTACAATTAAAATATGCAAAAAAATATCCAGGCGAAGATTTGAAATGTTGGTCAGCTACAGTAAAATAGCTCCACAGTAAACACTGCCTCGTATTATCAAACACACATGAAGAGTCGTGGAGCGACGCCCAGAATGCAGCAGCAACAGTACACAGACACACACCAACACGGCTAATGAGGACGTAAAGTCTTTGAATCACTGCTCCACCCCCCCAAAAAAACAACAACAATGGAGAGCAGATCCTTATCGCTTGGCGAGTCGCCGCGGTTCAACTGGCTATTTTTGGCCTCCTGTTTTTACACAACTAAACTTAGACCCAAATATCCGTCACTGTCTGCAGTTGGGGCCTGACATTATGACTGCAGCTCCAACCTCTGAGACTGGAAGCAAAGATAACGCCTACAAAATTCAAAACGTGAAAAATAAATGCAAATAATATAAAGTGAGAAAGCAGGAGTGAGGAAATGACAGTTATTAGTTGTTTTTCTGGCTTGGTTTATTGTTTACGCCGGCTGCCGCTAACAGCGCTTCACATGAACAATGTGAGGATACACAGTTTAAATCCGCTGAGATTTCCCATGGGTGGAAAATGACGTGGAGAAAGAGAAAGGGGGACGGGAGCGAAGATTTCACTGCTTCATCTGAAAAAGAAAATTAATTTGAAAGAACCGAGAGAACTGTTCGCAGACAGTGGCGTTTTAGTTGGCATGATTTTTAAAAGGCGGAGGTCATTGTGTACCTTCCTGTCACCTGGCGCCATTTTACAGCACAATCGAGTAACTACGACGTCTCAAAATATTTAACACTTCTTAAATATTTCTTGTCTGTCATCTCAGAAATTAGATTCAGTACTTATGGAGTAAATATTTTGAGATTTAACTTTTTGCAATTTTAATGATTGTGGCTTTAAAGGAAACCTAAAATTCAGTGTCTCAGAAACTTAGGATATCACATCAAAACTGGATGTTATAAGCAAAAATATAGTATGTATATTTCTATGCACTCGATATTTGAATTACTGCATCCATGCGGCGTGACATGGAGCGCTGCGTAGGTTTAATGGAAACCCAGGTTGCTTTGATAGCTGCCTTGTTTTATCTGGTGTCTCTCATCTTGAGGTTAAAGGTAAGGGGAGTTTGCTGGCCAATCGATAACAGTGTCTCAAAACCTTGATCATTAACGAGCCTTTGGTTCCTTTGGCAGTGTGATCAGGTGCCAAGACCTGCTGGGAAATAAAATCAGCATCCCTGTATACAGCTTGTAAGCAGAAGGAAGCATGAAGTGCTCTATTGTTTCCTGGTAGATGCTGCATTAACTGAGGACTTTAAAAACCCAGCGGGCCAGAGCAGATGACATGGCAACCCAAACCATCACACACTGGAATCGTCATGACTTGGGTTTTATGTCTCTGAGCTCTTTCTAAAAAGTTAGGTGCCTTAATTTCCCAATTTAAAACTTGTATAGCTTTTCCTAACAAGTTTTCCTTCCAGTTAACTTTCCAGGTTTTTAACCATTTCCCCTTTGTGGTTAGCCCTCCTTCCACTTAATTCTGTTGATAATATGCTGGTGTTAAAACATATATTTTTTGTGGATTTTTCTGAATTTTCGGTGTTCATTAGCTCTAGGCTTTGATCGTCGAAATTCACATCTAAAATGTATGAGTTTGCGTGTAATAAATCTTTAAATGAGTTTCATTTTTTGGATTTAATTGGTTAAATAATGAAACTTTTTGATAATATTCTAATTAACTGAGATGCAGGTTTGCTCTCCAGATCGTTTTAAATACTTTACCTTTGCTGTGTACAAATGGTGTCATTTTAGAGCCCGAATCAACTTCTCACATGAAGTAAATGTGAGAACTAGAAATAACTCCTACTAAAAACCCGAAGCATAACTTCACATCTCCCTGCTGAGTTTGCTGGTCCTTAACGCCAGAAGCGAGGCTCAGCAGCCTCAAACAGTTTCATAATCTACAAATATCTCTGTAGTTTTCACTGCTTAGCTTTGTCTGTCAGCTTTCAGAGGCTGATTTATCACTTTCCGCCGTTCAGTGTTGAGTCCTTGCAGTTTGTTATTAGACGACTCGCCCTCCTTTCAGTCCAGCCTGCTTCAGCTCTCTGATGTGAACCCTTCACATCAGAACCGCTCCCCGACCCCACTTTAACTCGGCCTCGATTCGCAGTGGAAACAAAGTCAGCTTCTCGACATCGAGGCAGAGCACAGAAGGACGTTCATCTCAGTCTCTTAACAATTTCAACAGCGAGCGTTTGTTGTGCTGCGAGGATGAGCGGTTCACAGCCAGAGTTTTTCTTTTTTTTCCTGTGAATCCGCTGCCTCTGTTTCTACCCTCACATTGACCTCCAGCATGACCTTTCTGCTGTTTGAATTTCCTAAAACTCTTCACACTGTTTTTGTCTTCTGTGAAGCAGGAAACTTTCTAAACCATTTCAACTGCGACATACAAAGAAGACATTCTTTGTGTTTTTAAGGCTTCTCCTGACAGAAAATTTCACATCTTTTTGAATGTGTTGCAGATTATTATTCATTTATTATTATTTAATTCACCATCTTTTTGAAGTATAAATGTATGTAATCATAAACAAAGAACAACTGGAGCAGGAGAAGGTGTTCGCTGTTGGCTGCAGTCAGAAATCTTGCATTTTCATCCTTTTGCAACACTGAAAAAACACAAAATTTTACTAAGTATTTCTGCTCTACTTTCTAGTAGAAATATTGTAGTACACTTGAAATAAGATAGCTTGCAAGTAACTTTTCAGCAATAATTAGGAGTCAATATTTCCTTAATTTTGATGACAAAGTACTAGTTACAATACCAGATAATTTCACTTATTAAAAATGAAATAATCTGCCATACTCATCAATATTAAGAAAATATTGACTTAAACCTTCTAATTCTTACAGAAGAGTTGATTTTAATTTATTGTCTTACTTCAAGTGTGCTAATATATTAGACCAAAAATACTTTATAAGATTTTGTGTTTTTGTACTGAAGTTAAGAAGGAAAAATAATTTAATTTCAGGAGAATTTTGTGGAACGACTTTGACTAGAAAAACCTGCAGGGCAGCAGCTCCTGCTCTTCAAAACCCAGCATGTGTTTTATTCCTCATGTGTTTTGACACAAATAACATTTTTATGTAACACACCAACGAAATGTAGGTCAATCTTGTTAAATGGCAGGAAAAGCATAGATGGTTTTCCAAATTTCTACCCAATAAAGATCTGAAAAGTGTGACGTACCTTCATTTTCACCCTCTTTGAGTCAATTTGCTGAAAGTTTTTTGCGGTGGAGACTCAATTTTTTAAAATCATTTTCTACTTCATAACATAGTTGAAGCTTGGTCAGGTTTTAGTTGAAGGTTGTCCAGTGTTTAGCTCCATCCATCTTCCTGTCAACTCTGATCTGATCTTATATACATAATGGAAGCAAAACGGGATGCACCTGCGGACGCAACATTTTTGAAGGCTTCTGACTAAGCCTGTTACAATAAGCAATAAATCACTTAATCACACGATAAATTAAAACAAGCTTGATCATTTCCACTAGCTTGATTGTTTTTATTGTCTCTCTTTCTGCTGACGACTGGATGACGAAAGGCTTCAATCTGTTCTTTTTTGAAGGACAATTTTGTTTAGAAAGATTTCAGTATCTATTTTATTTGTTGTTTTGGTTGTTTTATTTATTTTGGATATTTAAAATGTCTTAAAGTTCCAGTGTTAAATGTTCATCAGAAATTGAAGTTTATTCATCTTTGAAAGGATGTACTTGCCGTTGTTTTTATGTTACTTAAAAATGGTCCCGAAGCAACAATGTTATTGTTTATTGCAATAACTTCCAAGACAATTTGTTGTCCAGCAAAATTTGTTATTATCACAGGTCTACTTTTGACAAAATCCTCCAAGTTTTCACACGTGACTCCAGTCCTGATGCAACAGCACTGGCCGCTGGTTTATTTTAGTAAAATGAAACAGAGACCATTAACTAAAATTTAGAAAATTTTAAGTGGTGGCCAGACCAGGCCTGTGAACATTTTTGATTTTTAAAAGCCAAGATTGCATTTTGTTCTCTTTTGATTTTACATTTTGAAAGGTGTTTTATAACAAAAAATTGTTTAACTTTGAAGAAAAAACACAAAAAATTGATTTCCAAGGTTTAAACTTCACCAGTTTAAGAAATAAGATCAGATTCAAGTACAAATACTAACTTCTGAGTCGTATTTTGTTCTTTTGTCTGAATAGTTGAAATCATTTTTATTCCTTAAACTGGGAACAATTAAAATCTCTAAAAGGCAGACAAAGAGAGCCTGTGACTCTTCACTTTTTAAAGTAAAAATATATATATATAAAACCAAACATCACAAACTCACACCCAGGATTGCCAGAGACACTGGTTGAGAGAGCAGAAAACCTTGAATGAGATGATTCACCTGCTCTATAAATAAATTCACAATCACACTTCTAAGAAAGATTGCAATCGTCTATGCAGCTGAAGGAAGTGACTCAGTGACTGTGACTCATGGACGAGAACTTCGAGGAAAACAGAAGCGATGTGAGCGTTTAACAACACATCCAGGGGTCAAAGGTCTGTCTGACAACAAATCCGTTCAAATATGATACTTTATGATTTCCACCAGATACTGACTGGGGTAAACCAAAACTAAAAATACAACAACAAGGCAAACAATCCAGATGCTCTTCAGTAGTAGTTTACGTTTTAATTTATTCATTAAAATCAGATTTAAGATCACATTAAATTACATTTAAAGGGACCTATTATGCATAAATTCATATTTTGTATGTTTTTCTTCTTCCTTTTGAGTCTCTGATGCTTCTAAAAACAGCCAAAAGACACTCAGCTGTTTTTTTAGCAATAGGTTGATGTTTTTTGGTGTCTGGGAAATGAAACATTTCAAAAACCTCGATGGGCTACCAAAGCAGAGCTCCAACACATTTAATCAGCTTTTACAGCTGTGTGATGGCTGCTGGAAAAGACAAGTGTTGTGTTGTTGGCTTAATATTCAGAAACCACTTGCTGCATTCTGGTTGGTTGTGCAGGAAGCTCTACTTCTGCTAATCAAAGATGTGTGATTGTATAATTGTGCATGCATTTGCCGCCATTTTCACATGCAAGTGTAAATGTCGAGTTGGGGGCGTGGCCAACCACAACTTATTTGGATTTAAAGTGACAAGAAGCCCCAAAACATCTCTTTCTGAAAGGATCTCAGAATAGACTGAGAAGATTAAAATCTCATTATCCAAGAATGATTTTCTGGAGAAAAATTTTTCAAGGAATGTTCTCTTAGTATAATAGGTCCCCTTTAAATGTCTTGATTAAATGTATTTCTTACTTCATGAATTTCAAGAGCCTCATCTCTTGGGTAATAAGGACATGATTTAACTCCGTTACCGGAAGAGTGATGAATGAAGAGCATCCGCCTCATGTCACTCAGCACGGACAGGACTTTTGTCCTTTCTGCTTCCAGCTGACACATGTCTAAATCCTTTGAAAAGGATTTCATTATCCGCCAGTCTAAAAATATCACTCTGCAACACCAAACGCCAGGCAATTTGCTAAATACGGAACCGTCCAGGCAAATCCCTCCCACAGGTGTTGGTGTTTCCTGGTGAGCTTTTGTGCGCCGCCTGTGTGACGGTTGTGTTCGCGCCCACTGTGAGCTATTCAGGCGATGGTTATTCTGAGCTCATCGCTGTCCTCACACATTGTGGCCAGCGGCTTCCTGTTGCCTCACATCCCGTCCTTTGGACACATACGTCTCCGGGTCTCATAGAGGGAGTTCACAGTCAACAGCAGGAGAGGTCACCATGTTCTCCTTTGTTTCCCTCCCCTCCCTCACCGCGATTCTCGCCTTCACACACACACACACACACACACACACACACACACACACACACACACACACACACACACACACACGCACACACAATGTCTCTCTGTTAGCAGATTTAAAAAAAGGGACGGATCTGTCAGGCTGTTGATCTCCTGACTCTTCCATCACCGACTCCTCTTGTTTTCTAGAAAATGACTCAATAACCTTTGGCTGAATTGAGATGAAATGGTCACATTTGTTTCCCGCATGTCATTAAACGTAATGGCTCTGGCATTTTATTTAGTGTTTTGAAGTTACATTGTTATCAATTCATCCACTGTCTACTCCTGCTTATTCCTATAAGGTCACATGTGGGGGCTGGTGCCAATCGTCTGCATGCTGTGAGGGCTCACAGACAGAAATAACCATGTCTGCACCGACACATACCTAGAGGAAGTTTTAGATGTAGTTTTAGATTTACTGATAACCTATGAGTGTGATTTTGAACTGTGGAGGAAGCTGGAGTACCTGAAGGGAAGCAGAAAAGAGGAAACCAGGAGCTTCCAGCTGCAAGGTAGCAGTACTACCGGCCATAACACAACACACTGTTCCTGTTAATTGCCGTGTTAGAATCAGAAACAATGACATTATATTTGAAAAAACAAAAACTGGAGGTCGCACACCTTGATGTTTCTCATATTGGTCACATTTCAATCAGAAATATCTCTATAATTTATTGGGATTTGGCTGCTGGAGTCATTGATCCGAGTGTTCGTACTGATTAATTTTGACGGTTCTTCATTGGAAAATAGCTCAAGTTCAGTCAGATTGCTTCTATGAGCTTTAATTTCAAGTCCTGCCATGCATCTTAAATCTTCTGCAGCCTTTAGTTTGCCTTGCATTTACCTCCGTCTGTCTTCCCATTATCCCTCCACTGCCTTCAATCCCCATGTTGAATGTGGCAGAGTCACACAAAGTGTACGTAAAAAATGTCTATTAAATTAGCCACTTTTATAGCTTTTGATAAATCTAAAAAATATACAAATTGTTTTTAAATCCGTGTCATTTTCTGTTAAAATAAACAAGTAAGCAGCTAATTTAGCTTGATTTTGAGATACACAATATTAATATTATTGCTCGTTGTTTTTTGAGTGGTTGTGTTTGATCGGTTAAATCACATATTTCTCTTACCTGATGAAATAGCAGCAGAAGATGAGGCTCAAGATGAAGACGAAGATGCCTGTCCCGAAGATGACCATGTAGATGTTGAGGGGCAGGTCCTGGAAGGTGATGGGCGGCATGGTGCACGACTTGTTAGAGTAAACCACTCCCAGACCACAGAAGCACCCTAAGCAAGGACAGAGAGGAGTAACAGAATTATTTACATATAGGTAAAAGATGACCTGTTATGCTTCCTTGAACAGGTTAGGATCTGTCTATGCAAAACATGTTCATTACATTTTTTGCACAAAATCTTTCTTAGGCACTGAGATGTTCAGCCTATTTTGAGCTCCTGTCAGAATGAGCTGTTTTAAGGCCTCTTGTCACTTTAAATCAAAAAAGCTAAAAACATTTATACTCACACGTGAAAATGGATGCAAACAGATTATATAACAGTAGATATTTTAAAAGCAGAAATAGAGCCTCCTGCACAACCTACAAGAATGCAGCAAGTGGTTTCCGAATGGTACGTCAACAACCAAAAACTTGTCTTTTCAAGCAGCCATTGTACAGTGCAGATAGCGGTAAAACCAGCTGACCAAAGATGCTGGAGCTCTACTTTGGTGACCCGTCGAATGTGACTTAGAAATCGGGAGGTTTTTTGAAACGGCTTAATTTCCAGACACTAAGAAACAATAAAATATTGCCAAAAAATAGCCGAGTGTCTTTTAAAGCTCTTTACATGTTTTTAGAAGCAGTACAGACTCTAATGGAAGAAGAAAAACATACAAAATGTGAATTTTTTAATAATAGGTCCTTTTAAATATAATTTAATTTGATCTTAAATCTGATTTTAATGAATAAAGAGCACCTGGATTCTTGTGTCGTTTTTGTAGTTTTAGCACAAATACTCTGAATTCAATGTTATTGTTTATGTTGACCCTGTTTGTCCCGGTCAGTATCTGGTGACAGGGCTTGGCTAGGGTTGCTAGGTAACGGCACAGGGCCAGTTAATTGTGACTCAACAATCAGGAGGTTTTTGAAACAACTCATTTAAAACATTAAGTTATTACCAAAAACAAAAAGGCTGTGTGGTTTTTCTCAGCGCTTGTTTTTAGAAGCAGTTGAGATCCAAATGGAAGTAAAAAAACATGCAAAAAGTTAATTTTGTATAATAGGTCCACTTTAAAGAAGAATGTGCCTGAAAAAAAAACAACTGAATGCAAAGAATGTCCATAACAGACTTTGTTGTTTGAAATATAACTAACCACATGTGTTTAATTACAATGTTTCTCTGTCCAGACACCAAAAACGTACGGTCAGAGCAGCATTTAAACTATTCTAAAAAAATGTCATAATTCATTTCTCATTCTTTATGTTTTCATTCCTAGGAGCCATACTTTACTTTCTTTGTTTTTCTTTTAATATTTGTGGTTTTATTATTCTTTGAAAAAGTTTTGCCATGTCCTGTTTGTGGTTTGTGACATTAGGGTTTTGCCACATCAGTTCGTTCCTTTGTGTTTAATTTCTTGTTTTAATATTATTACTTCTTGTGATCCTTCATGCATTTTTGCTTTATTCACTTATGTTAGTTTCAGGCTGTTTCCCACTCGGTTTGTGGTTCCTTTTGAGTCTCCCTTTGTGTTAATAAGGTTATGTTTTTTTACGTCTTTATAATTCTGCCCCAGAATAAGCCAGACAGAGTAAATCCGGACATAAACAATGGCTGAAAATTATAACTTTGAAATTATGAAAGAGGTCTGTGTGGGTGAAGTGCATCACAATCTAACCACTCAACACATCCAGACTTTTCTACAGAAGTTGCAGCTACATTAGCTCTGCTTTCTTTGCGTTTTTATAATTTTGTGACAATCCTGTCTCCTTCCACTGCTGAATAAACTTTAAAATTGATCCATTGGCAACCGTTCACATAGGAATCTGATTGCAGTTGCATTCATTTAGTCGTATCAACATCCACGCACAAAAAAAAAAAACAAATTTTAGCATAAAAATATGAATTGAGCATCAAGCCCTGCTGTGTGAACGTAACCTTAGAGACCCCTCCTCTGTTTCCCTTTCATTCTGCCACAGCTGTTCCTCATCACCTCCAGTTAGCTCCTCTGGTCCCTTCATTGTTCTGCTCCCCTGCCTACGTATTTAAGCTTCTGGTTTTTGATTGTTCCTTTCTGGATTCCTCAGTTACTCTGCCACTGCTCTTCCTGCGATTCTCGCTGTAGGTTCTTCTGCTATTTATTGTTTAAATCAGGGTTTCCCCCAGAAACGTTGCTAATCCCGCAAAGACTGAATGTGACATTTCCCCTCGTCACATTCAGCTTCTGCGCTTGGGTTCTTTGTTAACCTCCAAACATGACCGAGTTGATCACTTAGGAGTTTTATTTGGACTTTTGCTGCTTCTTCACAAATTTTTGTCAAGAATCTGGACATTTTCAGAGGAATGTTTCTGTTTTTTACGCCTTTTGAACCTGACCTATGATTAATTCAAAGCTCTACCAAACTCCAGGAATAAAACACTGTTATGTCAACCTACATGATATTGACAAAAGGATTGGGTTGTTCCTCCAAATCATTAAATTCAGGTATTTCAACCACCTCAGTCACAACAGAAGTATAATGTAATCGGAAATTCTGACTTCCCAGTTTCTAAAAATCAACTGGAATGCCCTCCAAAGTCGGATTTCCCATTAGGAAGCTGGGAGATGTTTGTAAAGTACACAAACATTTTACTCAAGTAGGGGTAGCACTACTTCAACTTATTTCTACTCAAGTAAAAATAAAAAGTAGCCATCCAAGAAATTACTCAAGAAAGAGTAAGTAAAAGGTTTACTCAAGTACTCAGTAACTGATCAAATTATCGATAACTTAATATTTTTAAATGACATAATCAGATGGACAAAAATATAAAATTAAATGGAAATTTTGATATTTTAAAGACGAAAATGACAATAATTCACATAAGCAATAAAAAAATAAATAAAATCAGGCAAAAGAAAATTTGCTCAAATCTGTTTTTTTCAATAAAAACATTATAAAACTTTAAAAAAAACTGCAGGTTTGTGTCTAGTGAGTTTTTAGCTAAAATGTGTTTGTTTTTCTGTCAGTGGGTAAAAATTCCAGAAATTTTACTCAAGTAAGAGCAGCGATACTTCATAATAAAACTACTGAATTAAAGGTAAAAAAAAACAAATACAGCATAGTAAAAATATTCTAAAAGTAAATTTTTTTCAAAACGATTACTTAAGTAAATGTAACTGAGTAAATGTAACTAGTTACTATCAAACTCTGGCAACTATAACCTGAACAAATCAAAAGTGAAGAAAATGAAAGATTAAAAAGACGTTTATAAGAACTAATGCAAACGATGTTTGAGGGCGCTGCCATGTTGAAATCCTGACCTCTTAACTAGAACGCTGATACTTTATGATTTCCCAGGTAACCCGAACGCATCACAACATCCATTTTCTAGCGATGCCGTCTGCTTCTACAAACATTTGTGAAAGAATGGGTCACTCTCAAACGTTCAATTAATCCAGAAAGTACAGAAAGGAAGTTTCTGGGTTTAAAGGGACAAAGCTGTACGAGTGCTTGTACTTGAAAATTAACAAGTAGTGCACTTACCCTGAGAACAACCTCAAGTTTCCATAAGAGAGGAGAGGGGGAGGAAAAACAAACGCAGAGAAAAAGGCAGCGAATTAAACGGCGAAGAACTACAGCAGTCGGTATCTGCATGAAGCTGATATTAGGGTCACGTTAACCCAGTGAGAGATAATGAGTCAGAGGCCGCTGAAATAAGTTTCCTTTGATTAGACTGAAGGCTGAAAACTCTCTGGCTTTTCCATCAACACATACCGCAGCTAATGTGTCTTATTAGCTCACCTTGCCTGAGAGGTAAGGCAGTAATCAATGAAATCAGTCCGTGGCATCTGATAAGAGATCTCCAGACTCCTGCTCCTAAAAACCATCTTACAAGAGGCGTCCTCTGAGGTCTCTCCTGTCCACAGTTAACACCTTTACATAACGATTCTTTATTATGACAAACTGTTCTTTTTACATCAAAACTGTCAGTCTAATTTCCCTTCGGGGTTATTACGGTTTTATGTAACTCAGTTTAATAAGGACTTTTGCCTGAAAGAAAGAAACGGCCAACTGCGTCTCCTCTGTAGGTGTGAATGCGGTCTCAGTTTTTTTTTTTTATTTTGATGGATGATGGAGAAGGAAGACACGCAGACGGATAGGTGGATGCAGGATGGAGGAGGAAACTGAGTGACCACACAGTCATTTACATACAGATCAGGTCTACAGCAAAAACTGTAAGCCAGATACACAAACAAAAACTCTACAGTAAAACAAGATGTGTTTGTAAGCACATCAATGTTAGTTACTTCCTCCTGAAATCGGAGTATAAATTGCAAAGTCTGTTGGCGAAAAGACTGCAAATAGTAAAAAAAACACAAATCCAAGCGAATGAAACCTGGAACCAATTAGAGCAGGGAGAAATAAACAACATGTTTCATTTTGGCTGGGATTAAGGCAGCAAGATATTAGACGTACTTGCAACATGACATAATGTTGGCGAATGTTTTTGCTTGGGTTGCAGACATAAAACCTCAGTGAGAAATCAGTCCAGCTACTGGAAAAATATCAAATCTGGGGTCTGAAATAATTAATTAGATGAACTGATTAATGAAATAATCATCAACTAATTTAGTAATCGATTGATCAGAGTATACAGACTGTGGTTTGCTGAAAGAACAACACAGTCAGAGCAGTAATTAAGACAAAGCAGTACACAAAATAAAATAATAATAAAAAAACCCTCTGTATTTAAATATATTCTACCCAGAACTCCTTAAGCAATAGTTTTGGCTTCACCTTGTTCAAATTCAAATTAAAACACCTTTTCCTGTCTTGGGCCTTTGTTTGATATCTAATTATTATTATAAGTCAAAAATAAATCAACGCTGTATTGATGTTCAGTCAAACAGAAAGGTCTGAGCTTTTTCACATGTTGATGTAGGAAGTATTTGTTTTAACTGCTTATGCATCCTTTAAATCCCATCCTTTTCCAAACCGCACAGCCTCCATCCACACATCTCTACTCTGGCTTTTAAAAAACAAAGTTAAACAATGAGAAACACATGCTTCAATGTAAAATATCAGCTGCTTTAAGACAGTCCTGCTCGGGGAATATCCCTGAGGATATGAGCTCAGCATCCCCACCCCAGGTTGGACGCACATGAGGATGTGAACATGCAAACAAACAGACGCGTCGACCTCGTTTTCTTCCATCACTCAGTCGATCTTTGGGCCTCACACAGAACATCTGAAGACACAGAGGCACACAAAAGCCGAAGGACGGACTGAAGGATTTTGTGGCTCTTGTATTCATGTCAGTGCACAGACGAGGCCAGAAATCAGCTCTGAAGCTGCTGCAGACTCACACGCCAAATGGGTCATATTAGCAAAAGCTTTCATGCCTCTTCATCAGGCAGTGACTAACAGTGCAGGCAGATTTCTTTTGTTTGTTTTCTACCTCTGCATGTGTGGATATCAGACAGCTATGTGTAATATTTTTCTTTGGGTGGAGCCTTGCATGACCACTGACCTATATAACGGCTCTCTCATGAGGCGGCTCGTTGCCATGGCGCCGGGAGTAGCAGATGCAGAGCGAGGACGAAGGCTCTCGCGAGGGAAAGTTCTCATTTTGAGGACAAAGAAAATCTGTGTGAGACAGATTCCTGTGCTGTCACTTTTTATTATTTTTTTTAAGGGAGACTGGGAAGCCCCCTCTGTGATTTGGCGGAGCTGCGAAACACCTCGACGGAGGATGTTTCCCTGAGACGAGATGCCGGTGGGGGTTTGTCCTACATACACCGATTTCACACAAAGCTGCCTCTGCTGCTGCCTGCGCTGAAGACAGAACTCCACATCAAATATTCAGCGTTTCATACGAGAGGAAAAAAATGCAAGGCAGTTTCTGCTGGTCTACAGGAGAAAGTCGAACTGGTCTACCAAACAAATTCAAACGATGACACGTGTGATAAATAAGTAGCAGCAGAAAGACAATAACATGGACAGGTTAAAGTTTATCAATGGAGATGAAGTTTTAAAGTGATACAGGTTCAACAGGGCTAAATCAAATCCTTCTAAATTGGAAAATTATTTATGGCAAAATCATACGCTACCTTCAGCTGTTATAAAATCGCAATATATATCAAATATGACTTAAAAGAAATTTGAATTTGTAATTTAGCGCCTTAAAATTGGCCTCTGTGTCTTTAAGAAGTCTCTGCTCTTTCTGACACTCACCTCATCACAACAACGTTTCTCCATTGTGCCGTTTACAGCACTCTTAGGAGCGTTGGCCTCAGAAGAAGCTCCTGTGATGAGCTCAGCAGATGTGCAATTCCACTGGGTGTTTGCTAATTGCTGCTGGCTAGTCTGAAGGAGCTGAGTGAGGGAGTCACAGGGGAGGAGTGCTCTGTGGGGGCGGAAGCTCGGCTGGAGACTGCAGCTCCGAAAAGGAGCTTTGTGTGAACAGGAGGCGCCTTGATTCCCCCAAGCGTTTAGGCACCCCACATTGGTTGTCATGGGAGATTAGATGATTCCTCAAACATTCCTGAAAGAATCAAAGCAACACTCCTGGTACATTTTTAATGTGGGAATAACATAATAACACGATGTAAAAGTAATCTTTACGTCACAGAGTGCCACCCTTTCCATGCAAGTCCTCCTTGTTGCTGCAGTTTCCAGCCGAGCTTCCACCTCACAAAGCCTCCCTTCCCCCACTCGGCTCCTCCAGACTAGCGGCAGCAGCAATTAGCAAACACCTGGTGGAACTGGAAGTCTACTGAGCTTATCATAGGAGCTATGTTTCAGTCTAAAACTCCTGTTGTAAACAGCATCATGGCGGAGCATTGTTGTAATTATGTGCTGAAGGGGGACAATCGGAAGGAGCAGGAGCAGGAGCTTCTTAAAGGGGCAGAGGCCCAATTTCAAGGCGTCAAATTTCTTTTGAGTCATTTTTCATATGTACAGCATTTTTACAACAACTGACGGTAACATAGCTACTTGATTGTGCTATAAAATGGCTCTATGAGCCTGAAAAATACATAACAATGCCCCTTTAACTCTGTGAAAAACTGAAACCTCCTCATACCTGGATGCACAGAGTTCGGCTCTAACTCCCTGATACTGCTTCATTTTTCCAGCAGAGTGTCCCTGCGTGTGCTGCTCCCTGTGTTTGCGGGTATGCTATGAATAGCAGGGGAGTTGAGCCACACAAAAGGGGGAATTGTCTTTTGTCTCAGCACCAACCAACAATCCCCAGACAAGGCTGCTGCATTAAAACATGCAAAGCTAACGGGAAAAGACCTCCAATCCATCATCTCCACGAGCTCTAGCTGTCACAGTGGGGCACCAAAACATTCGCTGCAACAAACAGAGCCGAAATTAGAAGTTCTGCAAACTTTGCCACCACTCACACACTCAGAGTGCCGCAAGCCAAGTGGTGAAAGTGATAGGTTGTAGTTAGAACGAGTCAGTGTTAACAAGATTACCCTGAGATGTTGCAAAGAGAGCACAAAGACGGGCTTTGTGTGGATCTCCGCTGGAACAGCAGGGGATGAAAATAAAGGATCACATTGATTAAACAGTTCTGTATCCTGCAAATCAATGCAAACATTAATTAAATTCATAGCAAAAATGCAATGAAAGTGACCCGATTTTGGAACAATGAACCATTTACTACATGATGGGACAGCACACAACTTACCATTTTATGATGTTTTTCTAATTAAAAATCATTATAAATGCTGTATAATCATACATGCAAATACATTTTAATTGCATATGTGGGGCACCGAAATATTTACAGTTTTATCATAATTAATTACTAGACTGCCTAATTAAATTGGAAACATCCCCGATGATCTAGGTCATAATAAATGTTGATTAAGTCAAATTAGGTCATATTTATACAATGAAATACCGCCTAGCAATGAGTCTCTGGATGTAAATAACAGTCTACTCATCACAATAAAGGCCAAGACAGACAACGGTGTAAATATAAATGAACACTCACCGTTACACCACTGAAACGGGTGCATCAATGCACCAGAGAGAGTCCTCGCCGCCGGGTTCGTGTTTACCAACAAGCCGCAGACGCCTGTACGGATGAAAGCGCCCAGAAGGCCGGGATGACAGCGGACCAGCTGGGTGAAAGGTGAACCAGACAATAGCACCTGATGAGGGGTCCTCAGAGGTGGGGAAAAAACGCGTTTCTTTTGACCAAATCCCGAAGCTTTGATGTGTCACATTGCTTGCGCGGATCTTCTCTGAAGAGTCAAGAAAAGCAGAAACGCTTAAGTGTTTTTTTATATATATATTCTTATTATTATTTCTTCATTTCATTCTGGCTGCTGTGAGTCGGTTTTTATTAACAGGCGGCATGGCAGTGACCCAGTGGCGGCGGCAGCATCGATATGAGACGGGAAACTGGAGCGCTGGCTCTGAGCTTTTTGCTCCCGCCTCGACAGACGCCGCTGACGGGCGGGGAGTCCAATCGGCGGCCCGCCTGTCGGTGCGTTGTTGTGACGGGTGGACTGGGCTGGCTTTCAGGGGCGAATCAGCTAAAACAGCGGCCTCAGGGCACCAGAGGGTCCCCCTGGAATAATATGTCCAATTTTAAATGTTCTTTATGTTTAATTAAATCAGAGATGGGCAGAGTAGCCAAAAATGTAACTCAAGAAAGAGTAGCACTGCTTTGACATATTTCTACTCAAGTAAAAGTAAAACATAGCTTTCCAATTATTATTATTATTATTATTATTATTATTATTATTATTATTATTATTATTATTATTATTATTATTATTATGCATTTTATCTGTCAGCACCTTTCAAAACACCTTAGAGCACTTTACAACATTAAAAACAAACAGTAAAAAAAATGTAAATGACAAAAACACAAAATAACTAAAAAAAATTGACACAAAGGATACTCAAGTACTGAGTAACTAGTCGTAAAATCTGATATTATATTTTAAAATATATCACTAAACAAAACAACTATAAACTTATGTAATTTATATGTGATGTGCCAAACTTTATAAACTGCATAAAATTAATACTTTTATAACTTTTAACTACAGTCCTATCATGAAGACAGATTTATATTTGGTTACATATTATATCAATCTATATTTTAGTAATGTTAGATGCACTTATAAATCTGTTTTTTTTAACATGTTAAGGGAGTCATCGATTGCTCTCCGCCGTTACCATGCTCTTCACTGTGAGCTCCAAGTGAACTCACAGGGCCTGGCGGTGTTTCCCCCACATAACTTGCATGTGAGTGATCCCGGGGTGTGGTCTGAGAACCGCCCTGGTCGCGCTAGCCGCTCCAGGGTCGGGACCCTGCCGGTGACGCCTGGAGGAGCACCATCGCTCCAAATACTGGGCCCAACCAGGTCCCAGTATTTGTCACTACCGCAAAACACGGAGTGCTGGGCGACTCTTTCGGGTAGTTTATTGTCTCCCGTGGACGTATACATTATATGATACAAATCTGTTCACTGTTCCATGTTTTCTTCATCCCATTGGTGATTTAACAACAGGAATAAAGAGTTTTCCTTCAATCGATTGAGTCAACCATCAAGCAAATTTTTTTGTCTCTATCTGGTTGTATTTGTTATTGAAATATTTAAGTGTTATAAAAAGAAACCTGCAGTCAATAAGAAAATTGACTCCAGGAGTCAAATAATTTTTTAACAACACTCCAAATTCAGAAAGAAAAATAACTTTTAATATCAATAATGACATTAGCATTCAATCATTTTTACTTTATTTGAAGATACAATTCATACAAAGTTATCAAGAAGGTGAAAAACTCTAAAATAAAAGAAAATATGCAGCAATATATAGCCTCAACTTTACTGGAGTGGGTAAAAAGCGCTCTCTTTTTGAAATACCCGTCTTCATAAATCCACAGTATCAATCACATTTATTTTAACCTTATCATGGCTTTAAATAATATTTTTCTAAGTAAAATTATTTAATGTTGCACTCAAATTCAAGCCACATCTTCACATTTCAAAAAGAAATGCAGGCGTCTAGCAGGCTTTGGCATCCTCCAAAACCTAGAAGAAATAGACCTGCTCATAGGCAGTAAAGTTTGAAGTGTAGACAGGAGTGAACTTGTAGATCAATGAAGCGTCTTCCTCCTCAGGAGAGTCAAAATGATGGAAACTCTTCCGTCCTAAACAAAGCACAGATGATTAAAGGCGATACACAGTCGAAGCTGTAATGAGAGGATAATTCTCACCTAATTCTTACCTTCATTGATAAAAAACTCAGCTAGCTGCGACGACACCTGAATGGCATGACTGGAGTGAGGGAAGCTAAGATTTCTGTTCCACTGAAAGCGGTTCACCTCGGGATGCCACTGCACTCCGTAGAACGGATACCTTTTACCTGGCAGGGCAGAGGAAAAGAAAGGACGTTCCATCACCACCCGGCTCAAGAGAAACAGTCTGGTTTTTCACTTCCACACTCAAATAACCTTCAATGGTGGAGACAAACTGAGCTCCATTTTCGGCGACGTTTGTCGACAGCAGGGAGAAGAAACCGCTCAGCTTCTCGTTTTCCTGGAAAGTCTGGAAGAACAGTTTAATTTTCCATTTAAGTTTTCAGCATTTCATCACATTGCAGCTGGAAATGCCAATGTATTTATGTAATAGACCAACACAAAGTAGTTTGTATTTGTGAAGCTGGAGGAAAACAGAAAATCTGAGAAGTGCGGCAAGCATAATTTTTTATTTTTTTTGCTCCAGTTACAGCTGCAGGTTTTTCAAACTTTCAGGCTATACTTTTCAAAATAGCTCAAGCTTAATTAGATGGATGGAGACTATTTGTGAACAGCAAGTCTTGCCACATATTCTTAATTGGATGAAAGTTAGGATTGTAACTTTTAAGAATATGTGCTGATCTGAACTCTTTCTTTGTACGTAACTGTGGTTGCATGTTTAGGGTAAATGTCTCAACTTAACTCAACTTAACTTAAAATTCACTTTTTTTCCTTTTTAAATAAGTTAATTAGGGTTTTATCTTAATGTTTCTGCGCTAATTTTGATGTTTTTGTTAAAATTCGTTTAGTTCTGCCTAAACCGCCTCACTAGCTCAGGCAGTCGGATTTTCTCTGATCGTCTAGACAGTTTGCAAGAAAAACAACGTCTCTGTCATGATTAAAATGGAACATTATCAGGTAAAATCAAGTTGTGTCATATACTTTCAATAGAAAATATTTGCATGAAAAGTATGACGTATTTTCCTTTTAAAAACAACAAAAGAGGAAGATACCTGTACTGTCAGGCCATATTTGTGAAAATTGCCAGTCAGAGGTTCTTCTGTCAAAGCTTTTATTAGCTCTTTAGAAAAACCTTGGAACATCCTGCTGGAGTGGGCCTCTGTAGGAATTAAAGCATTAATTTAGAAACATGAAAATGCATCTATGTAATGTTTAAAACTAAAATGGAAGACGTTTAGATGCATACTGATGTCCTAATGTAAATGAAAAGTTATCAGACTGCAGACTTTCAGGATCTTTCTTCAGGATTAATTTGAACAAATCATGTCTTCTAGCAACAATTAGCAAAAATTCTCTCAAAAACCCCTCTGTGTTGGGGAGGTGATGATGGGATTCGCATCATGTATGTTGCAAAAAACATGAAGTTTAACAACAGTTTATGTTCCCTTAACCTAAAAAACAAACCAAGCAATTAAAAGACGTCAGTGATGCCACAGAAAGGTTTCACCTGTGGTTAAGTTGAGGGGCAAAGCCACATTTCTAGCCGGAGTTGCTGAGAGCAGATTCTCTTCGGCCACCAGCACAGTGAGCAGCTGCATGCCCAGACAGGTTCCCCAGATGGGGAAGAAATCCCCTGCATCGTTGGCCTGGAACAAGAACATTCATTTAACTTCCCTTCGCTCCGAAAACAAAAGAAACGTGAGAACAATGCACAACCTTTAAAGACTGTTTATGAAATCTTTCTCATTTGTGGCCAAAGAGCATAGATGAATTACTGACTGGGTCTAATAGAGTCAGCAAAGCAGATACAAATTAAGAAACACAAATAACTTCAAAAATGAATGATGACAAAGAAATGCAGAGCAGCGATTAAAGCACAAGTACTTGAAGTATACATGTTTTAAAAGCATGCAAAGCTTTCTAACTAGATGCCCTAAATTAATGCAAAGAGACAGTTTGGTAATGAAAAGGATGCAAGATGAGGGTGAAGACACACAAAAATTACAATTAACACAAAATGAAGAACAAATCAGTCAGTGCTGAGAAAATTTTGGGAATATTAACCAGAAAATGAAACATGATGCGTTATACCCACCGTCAGAGCGAGTTTATAAAAAATCTTCGCCACCCTGGCAAAGTCTGAGGTCTTCAAATCCACGGCTCCACCGATGAAAAACAGGCTGAACACCACAAAGAAATTAAAAATGGTCAATATTTTAATTTAATGTTAAATTGTTAACATTAAATTGGTCAATATTTTTTACCATATTAAAAATAATGGTCAATATTTTAATTAAATGTTAAATTGTTCTCCTGCAGAATAATACATATATTGGGCTTTCTCACCCATTTATCTTCTTGAAGATGCTTTCATACTCTGCAGTAGAAAGAGTCAATCTGTAAAAAAAAACCCAGCACAGTCAGTGGTTATTTAATGTTTACACATTTTACAAACAGGAGCTTTCAGATGTCATCACATTTTTAAAAAAAATCATCAAACATTTATTATTTGTTTTTATTGTATAGTTGAGAAATGTTCAATTGGATTGAGATTAGGGATTTGGAAAACATTCCAGAAGCTAAAATTTAACCATCCAAAATAAGTTAATCGTGCGTCCAGGATTATTTTATATTATAAATAATTTATTAACTGACATTTAGGAAGAGTTATGAAGCCATTTCTAGGGCTGTGGGACACCAGGGAGAGAGAGTTGTTCTAAACAAGTGGGGGAAACATGGAAAAGTTGTGAACTTTCCCAGGATTATCCACTAAAAATAGTCCAGGATCTCATCCAGCAGGTCACAAAAGAACCAAGAACAACATCTAATGAGCTTTAGCTCCGTTGCTTCATCGCTGAGGTTCTGTTCTAAAGTCAGAACCACAGCTGAACAAAAATGACACCAAGTCTGTCTGCCTTTCAAACAAAAACTTAACAATCCCAAAGAATTTCAGTAAGACACTGAGGAGACAAATACAGTGTGTGCGCAAGCCGGTTTCAATAAGCAATAATCAATTTATCACACACATAACACAAAACAAGCATGATTATTTGTTTTTCTCATGTGTCTCTTTCTACCAAAGACTGGATCACCAAAGGTTTTATCCATTTAATTGGTTGTTTTGTTTATTTACTTTGCATATTTAAAATGTCTTCTAGTTTTAGCATTAAACGATCGATAGAAATTAAGATTTATTGATCTTTTATTACTTTAAAATGGTTTCAAAAGCAACGTTACCATTTATCACAATAACTTCTTGGGCAATACATCATCCAGGAAACCTTGTTATCATCACAAGGCTACTTTCAAGTCCTGCTAGTCCATCGCTGAATGACTCTAAGTTCAGAAACTGGAGTTTTTGGAAGCGGCCTAGTCAAAGTCTGGGATTCAATGCTATTAGGATGCTGAAGCCTGACTTTAAAAGAGCATTTACACTTGAAAACCTCCAAATGTAGGTAAATCGAACAATTTGCCAAGATGAGAGGACTAAACTTTCTCTACATGGAGGTAAATGACTGCAGTTGTCACAAACTGATAGCAGTTGTTGCTGCAAAACGAGTTAAAATCAGATACTATATTACTTTTTGACTAATCCATTCATGTATTGTGACACTGTCTTTCACTGCAGGGTCACAGGGGGGATAGTGTCTTTCTTCAGAAGCCATTAACGAGAAGAAAACACTCTCCATCACAAAATGAAAAAGTTTAAAAAGAAATCTGCAAATAGAAAGCATTTTTCCTCCACAATGTTGAACCTCTTCTTATCATCTTGTTGCCATTTTCTCAGGTAAAACCACCAGAGCCTCCAACCCACCTGATCGGCACCACCCTGCTTCCCCCCGACGCGATGTAGTTGACGTAAGAGTCGGGTATGTATGTCGCTCCAAAAGGTTTCATGACATCATCTGAGACCATCTGAGTCAAAACACCTGAGCAGCAAAACGAAACACAAAAACAATCAAACGTGGCTGTGGCAAACTAATTTTGCTGGGTTTCTTTTACGCACAGAACTCCTAAATAAAGTTTCTTACCAATCACTGGTCTATCATTCAGCCTCTCCTGTTTGAGATTAGCAGGCATGGCTTCATGGCAACAGATGAGGCAAATGAAAAACAGGAAGAAGCAGATAAAAAATCTTCGGCTGGGCATCTTACCTCTGAACAATTCAGCAAAAAAGATTCTTACAAACCTGCCAGAGGGTTCAGTTTGTGATAATAGTAACTACATACTTATATATGTAGAAGTAGAGGCGGATACAGTCAGAAAGGGGAAGTGAGGAATGCCCTGCTTTGCATGTGATGTCTGTTTTACTGCACATTCCGGTCGGACAAGTTCATTGCTGACGTAAACACAAAATATCCAGCAGATGGCGTGGAATTTTTGAGAAATGTTTCATCCGCTGGTGTGGTAAACAGTCCAGGTTCATGCATCTCACATGGGGTTTTGCAATTAAGGTTTTGAGACCTTGTAGAACCTCCTGCAGAAAATCCGAAAACGTGGTGTCAGACATGATCGTGCGTGTGAAAATGAAAGCAGTAGTTTAAGGCTGAAGCTTTGGACAGGCCGTTTCCGTTTCAGTGATTGCAGTAAGAGTCTGTGAAACTCCAAACTTATTCCAATGAAGCTGCTCAAGCGTTTTGGAAAATCTGTGGCTTTTATGTGCATTTAAAAAACCTTCCCGCTTATAAAACCTGCAAGAAAACATGACTTATTAGGCAACCTGTTCTGAAGTTCTCGGATTACATAACATTAGGGCACAACTTCTTAAAATTTGGAAACTTCGTTGGCCAATAAGAGCACAGTGAACTTCTAGAAAAGCAAGCTGGTTGAAATAACTAAATAAACAAATAATAGGCCATCCTGGATCAATTAAAAGTGACCTATGCTGCCTTGAACAGATTAATATAGGTCTGTACAAAACATGTTCATTACATTATTTGCCTAAAATCTTTCTTAGATAATGTTACTCTGGCTACTTTCAGAACTAGCTGTTCACACTACAGCCTGAAGTGACCCAATTCCGATTTTTTTTTATGTAATGCGACCTGTATCCGATCTTTTCATGGCAGTGTGAACAGCACAGGTCGGATTCTTTTTCGAATGTGACCCATATCCGACACGTATCCGATTCAAATGCGACCTAAAGTTCAGGTCGCATTTATTCGAACTGAACGTCACTGATTCTCAACAAATCTCACTATTCTGCGTTACTGATACGCGCAAGCAGGAAGAAAAACAACAACCATGACGGAATCTAATGATGATTAAGCTGTTAATATGCTGCTCCGGCCGGACAACAACTTCAAATATGTATGCTATGCTCCACCGTTAGCCAGTATTTACTTCCGCAAACACTGAGCACTTCTTCTTTTTATGGCAGTTGGCAGAACATTGAGAACGCTGACGCTATTGCGCCCTCTAGTGCGCATGCGGGACACTTTCAGGTCGTTTGCCCGTTTACACTGCAGAACGCATACAGGTCGCATTTATTGGCAGTGTGAACGGCCCCGGCAAAAAAAATCGGAATTGCCAAAAATCGGAATTGGGTCACTTCAGGCTGCAGTGTGAACGCAGCCTCCTGTCACTTTAAACCCAAATAAGCTGCTGCTGGCCACTCAACATTTACACTGACTGCAAACAGATGTGAAATTATACAACTGTACAACTTTGAAAAGCAGAAGTAGAGCCACCTGCACAACCAACAAAGATGCAGCAAGTAGTTTCTGGACAGTAAGTCAACAACAAAACACTTATCTTATTCATCAGCTGTTGTACAGCAGATAGAGAGGTAAAACCAGCTGACCAACCGTTCTGAAGCTTAGCTTGGGTTGCTAGGTAACGGGCTGGACTTCACCGGGGTTGCTAGGTAACGGGTTGGGCTTACTGGGGTTGCTAGGTGAGGGGCAGTGCCTGCTTTTATGTGATGATACATTCTGGAGGTTTTTCAAATGGCACATTAGTTATTTATAAAACTATTTCTCTGCCCATTTACAGCTAATGTTTAACAACTTATGTTTCTTAAAGAAAGTTTCTGGCAAAGTAACAGAAACCAGGTCTCTGCACACTGTAAAACATTTGAAGGTGGTTTAACTTGAAAATGAAAGTTCACCTTGAACATGCAACTTAAATCAACAAGAAAATTGTATTGGTTTAGATCAAAAATTAAAGTTCATATACTTGATTTAACAAGAGACAAGTTGTCTAAAACATTGTTTTTTAAGTTAATAAATTTTCAATTGTAAGTTTTAACTTAATGCTGCAATTTAAACCAATAATTATTTCACAATACCCCAGAAAGAACTGCCCTCACCTAGTTAAAGAGCATAAATTTTTCTAGGCTTTTTAAAAATGGTCTTAAAGAACCAGATATTATGGTTTATGTAAACTTCTGTATTTAATGAAACAAAAAGTAGTAAATATGTAACCAAACATCCTCTAAAAATTCTCCTTCTCGTTATTCCGGCATTTAGAGAAGAGAAATAGTTTTTATACTCTTAACTGACCCCAAACTGGAAACGCTTGTCTGATTTTAATTCAGACAACTTCATGGTCAGACTGTCTGTTTTTCTAAAGTCTCACTGATGAATGATGCATTCTGCAAGTAAGATACTGACTGCTTATAAAGACTAGTAGAACCCCGTTTCATAAAAACAGTATCACTTTTTCTGTGCTGATCATTTAAACGTTTTACATATTTTCCCTTTTGCTTCACACTCTACATATTGATATTTTAAAAAGTGACAAAAACATGACATTTGAAAGTTTTGCAATAAAATCAATGACATGAGAAGATTTACTGTAGACATTAATGTATTTTTCAAAAACAAGCATTGACAATGGAACAGAAACATGAATTAAAACTGATCTAAAATAATCAGACAAATATCATGCTGGAAATATGAACCACCAAATAATTAAAAGCTTTAATTAGCTACTTTTTATATCAAAAAGAGTAATTGTTATAATTTGGTCAGCATTTTTTACATTTTATTTTGCTTTCAAAAAACATCCAAGGGAATGTAATCTCAGTTTTAGAATAAAGCTGGGTGAATCTTTAATGCTTTATAGGCTCATAAATTCAAGACTGGTGAATTTTATTGATTCAATAGTCAAACATTAAACCAATCTCACGGATGATAGCAAGATAAAAGGATTACAAGCTGATATTACAGAGCTGCAATACAATTTTTTGATATATGTTGAACATTTTTGAGATCATGTCAGTACAAAAACAAGGTTCCAGTGTGAAACAAAGTTAATGTTTTTGTAAAATCCACTAACTGATGGTAAAAATGTCAGCTTCAGGCAACAGAAGAAGAACAATAGACAATATTTGATCAGTTTCTTCTCATAAGCACCTTTTTAAGAGTCTTTTTAAAGCAATTATAATCCACCTTACTGAAAGCAGTAACATTTTAAGTGAACATCACTTTTTCTTTTGCAATAATGAAATTCTAAGGTGGGAAAACCTTAAGTCTGTGGGATGAAGCATCTGCATAAAGTGTTGAAACAAACCCATTTAAAGGAGATCAAAATCAACAGTAACCAAAAGTCTTTGAAACAGCACCAATAAAATGGTTGGTCCTTTCAGTCTCACATCACTCCATTAGAAGACATCCAGATAAATGTCGATCACATCAGCTTTGTCCTGCAAAAACAAAGTGAAAACATTTGATTTCCTTTCGATCAATTTAAATTATTTTGTCAATTTTTACTTAAAAATTGCATACAGAAATGTATCTTTACTTCAGCCAGTAATAAGTCAAAAAATGTCTATTACCATCTCCGCAATCAAATCCTTCCTTCCTATAATGTCTCACCAGCTCTCTGCATGTTTTCACTGTTTATCAATTTACTTTTTAATATATATTTTTATTCCATTCATTAAGCAGTCATAAATTCATACTCTTTCCTCACAAATACATGAAGTTTATTAAATAACAGAAAACCAAGAAATTACATTTGTTTAACTGTTCACGGTTATGAAGCTCAAAACGGAGATGTTTCTGCAACATAAATGGAGTCCACTTGTAAATTCAGTTGATTTTTTAACTGCATTTGGAATCAATAAAATTGACGTAATGCAAACCATGTAATCCTGACTGTCAACTAAACAGAAGAAAAGATTAATCCAAACTGTAATCTACCAGGAGTACAAATGGTTCTACATCTAGACAGAATCAGTAAGAAGAACATAATAAACCACATAAATAGAAACTAAATGAATTTTGCTGAGTTGCATATGAAAGCTTCACGTTACTTAAGACAGGATGTGATTTAGCCAAACCTCCCCCACATTTCAAGCTTCTTTTTCTGGTTGGGCTAAAGTTTACCACTCCTCAGTCGCTTTAGTTGGATATTTCAACATAAACAGCAAATTACTCATAAATTACTCTGTTCCATTTCAGCATACTGATTTTTATTTCCAGATTAAGAAGCAGCCTTACCCTGGAGTCTGGCTATTTCTTTACGAATGTCTTCATAAACAGCAGCTAAAACCTCGTCCTTTGGCTTCAGACCATCCAGAAAAACTGCAAAAACAGGATAAACATGCAGCACCTGCAATCCTTAACATTTTTACAAACAGTGCAGCAGCTTTAAATAATGACAAGTATAACAAAATCAGTACGATCATCATTAGAGAAGGGCAAGTTGCCGCTATCATAGAAGTACCTGTAATAACCAATATGTTGCTCATGCTGAGTCATTATTAAAATTGTACAAGTCCATAATCTAAAGGCCATTCAACATTTTAGATGTCCTCTCACCAATTTCTGAAGTGATTCTCTCCATCTCCTCGCGGTTTTGAAGGTACATCGGCCACACGTATCCATCAAAGTAGTTTGGAGGGTCTGGAGGCGCATACACCCTCATGCTGCCAGGACAAAAACACAGAAACAGCTCTTAAATTAAGATTTCGCAGAAAATCAGAGTGAAAGAAGTACAATGTTTTTAAAATTACACTAATAATACCAAAAAAGAGAGATAAGTACCTCCGTCTCTTCTTACAGACGTCATAAGGTATTTCCAAAAAATATCTCATGTCAAACATCTCATTTAAAGGCCTGGAAGGACAGAATGTGAATAGTATGATTAAAAGACGGCTAGGAGAATTTAATGCTAATATAATATAATAGTATATTATAATATAATATTAAACTGTGAGATGCAACAGAATTAATAGTGACTAGAAACAGCAGATCAGTTATTCTACAAAACATGTTCTATGTAAATACAAGAGACATAATTTCACAGTTTTAATGACAGATTAGAGGTTAAAAAATAAAATGGAAAAACATCCATCCATCATCCATCCATCCTGTATTTTGTACCTGTGGTTGAAAATGAGGAAACCTTCCACTATCAGAATGTAAAGTTCGTCATCGGCGGATGAGTCTTTGGCTATCAGGCCCCGCCGCCTCAGGAACTCATGAGGGTCTTTTCTCCAGGAGTAAACCTCCTTCATCATCTCCTCCATGTGAAGAGCATCAAGCGCTTAAAGAGAAAGCAGTTAGCACCATCTCCATTTCTCAGCTGAGACACAAATTCATTTCAATACACAATAACTGACCTGAAAATTCACTAAAATACCAAAAACAATGTTACCAGAAAAACTTTTTTTAGGACGGGCGTCAAATAAAAAGAGTTGGTTTATAATTATAGAACCTTAATTTCAGTCAAAATCATCAAGTTAAATAACAGACAAGCATTTGTACTTACTGTCATATTGCTTGAAGCCGTTACTGTCCAATGGTACAACAAAGTCATCCTGACAAGAATAAATACGTAACTGTAAATTCTTATCTGTTGTGCCAGAAATTGTTAAAACACCAATATTATCTAAGGAAGCCTTCATGGTTTACTTTAAAATACGTATCCTGAGCAATGATGCTGCTGTTGTGTATTTTCTGGTGAAGAAATTGGGAGAGGGTAGATTTTCCTCCATTGGTCACCCTGCGATTAAAGCAAATGGAAATTATAAAATAAAGAAACCTAACAGAAAATACCTACTTAAGAGTAGGTGTTTCGAATCGTAAAAAGTAAACAGGTCTTATCAGCCCTCACAGCCACATGGTTATCGCAAAGTCTACCGATCCGTTGTCTTGTTGCTTCAGTTTCAAATATTTCTGCACATTTTTCTCTCTTGTTTTCTCCTAGTTTGTATTTAGTGGTCACATCGGAAGCACTTTACAAAGTGAAACCTTGTAATTCCGTTATCAGTGGTTCCGTTTTTTAGTAATGAGCAGCAATGCGTGAAAATTAAGACAGTTACACATAGTTTGCTGACAGCATTCAGGTTTACTTACCCACCAACTCCAACAATTATAGTCTTCATTTGCGAAAGCTCACGGCAAAACTACTGAAGTGTGTCTCTAGTTATAAGAAAATAACAAAAACAAAAAACAAAAAAACTCACGTTTAACCAAGAAACAGCCGCATTGTTTACCTACACAAACACAACCCTCCTCTCTGTCACTCGTTTCCGCCCAAGGACGCATGTGATTCGCTGAAGACGGTGTTACGTCACGCCCTGGTCATTGAAAAAGAAAAAGTATGCGTGTTGGATTAGCTGCCGATTTATGAAAAGATATTTCAATTAAAATGTAAAATATGTTCTTGGTAGCACAATAAATACCTACAATAAAACGTTATTAATATTAGTAACTGTTATTTTTACTGACTATATATTTTACATAAATGAACATAAATTATTACAAATAATATATATTTAAATTTTTATATAAATCATTAAATTAAAATGTATATTATTTTCAATTGTTTATGTTAATAGATAATTACAAATTGTTTGTTAAACAACAAAACAAAAACCATAAACAATTGCAAATAATATAAATGTTAATTTTTATATTCATTATAAAATGTATTAAATTAATTTAGATGAATTATAAAATTAAATGTATATTATTTGTAATTGTTTATACATTTATGTAAAATACAGTAAATAAAAATAACAGTTACTAATATTAATAAAAAATATATTATTTTATTATCTTAATCTTATTATTTTTCTTTTATCATGTTATTATTGTTTTACAGCTATTATTTCTGAGATTACTAACACTAAAAATAAAAGCAATATTCTTGAAAATATTAATGAAATTGTCCATATTAGTTGGCCTAACACACAAAATACTAAATCAACATTAACTTTACAATATCTATCTATCTATCTATCTATCTATCTATCTATCTATCTATCTATCTATCTATCTATCTATCTATCTATCTATCTATCTATCTATCTATCTATCTATCTATCTATCTATCTATCTATCTATCTATCAAAAGCTGTGCGCATGCGCACGTCAAGTTTTCCGCTTAAGTTAACTTCCTCATTAGCAGCGTTAGCTTCAAAGTGATCCACAGTCCAGCGTCGTCTCTGTCTGAACCATCTTTTTTTCGGTTCGTCTTCGAGCCTCACAGATGTCTAAGCCTCCTCCCAAGCCGGCCAAGCCAGGTAAGACTACGTTTTCGGTGACTTTTGGCTTAATTTTCCCCAAAAACTTTTCTTTCGGTGTTGTTTGGTACGTGGACAGTGCACCTTGTCTTGTTGAGTGGCTGAAGCTAATGGGCGGGTGCGCTTGTTAAGCTTTCTGAAAGCTCGGTGTAGAAGACTTAAATGCAGTAATTAACTGCTTTATCTCGGGACATTCAATAATATGACTTCAGAGGAAAGAAGGGGTAAGGAGGCTTTAGTTGGGTGTTTGCTGGCTGACCGGGGCACCAAGCTCTGAGGCCGCCGTCACTTCCCTATTTCCATCATCCATGCAGTAAATGCAGCTTGCTGCCCCAGAGGTAGCTTCATTCAGATAGGTGCCTGTGTGGTCACACCTCTGTATTCTGATTGTCTTCATTCCAATACAAAGGACGCCTTTTAAATCAGATTTCCTTAGAGGTCATTTTTACAAATATTGTCTGCAGCAGCTACTGACATTATGCATTGACATCCATTTTTCCTGCAACATTTGAATTAAAAAAAATGCACGAAACTTAATGTTTTCAATGTTTTTTCATGCTAAATTATTCCTTTTCTCTACATTCAAAATACTTAATAGGGCTTATTTAAAATGTTGTCAGACCTAAACTTAATTAATGCATAAACTCAGATACTGCTTCTTTTGTGTGGATATGTAAAATGCTGTAAATTGACAAAAATCTATTTGTTCGCTTGACTGTTCTATAACTTTCTGTATTATTTGATCACTTTTATTATCAAAATTGCTGATTTTACGCCAAGTTTATTCATATACATGGTACTGGAAGGTGAGTGCAGTGCTGCGCCTTACCACTGGTGGCGCTGTGGTGCACACAGTAATGTGCATTTCCACTTCCGTCTCTAAAAATCGCCAGTGTACGTGTTGATTACGCGTATCCCATGCATTTTCTTTGGAGATAAAAGATGACACTTTTCATAGGAGTATCATGAGGAAATGTGAGTTAATTTTAGTCACAATACGTAACAGTAACCTAGCTTTCTTTGATGAAATTAACACTGTAAATGTTTAAGACGAAATTGGAACGATTAATTGGACTGATCTTGGCGAATTACTCATTGAAATAATCATCAAATAATCTAGTAATCGATTAATTAACTGGAGTATACTCAAAATTAACTGACCACAAATTAAGCCAAAACTGTAAATAAATAAATAAATAAATAAATAAATAATATATATAAATCAACAAATCGGCCTAACGTTTTATTGATAAGTGGCAAACAAATGGATGAGCTTTTCACATGTTGATGTTGCAAGTATTTATTTATTTTTAGCTGCAGATGCATCATTTTGCTGCAAATGATCGTGTGTACACTAAAGGGATGCTGTTCAGGAAATCTAGGCAATAAAATTATTTTCTCATTTAAAAAGGGAATTGAATGATTTATTTGCATCTTTTAATGTGTTTATATTATTGCATAAAATAGGCTTAAATGAAAAATTTGTAAAATGTGCCCATTTTAAAAAATCTGATTTAAACCGAATAATCAATAGAATAATAGAGTACTGAAATAATCACTAGTTGTAGCCCTATGTTATGCCATTAAGTAACTCATACCTGCAGGATTTAGTTCAAACTGGAATCGGAACCAAAAGTAACTGGACATCGAGTTCAACAGTAAAACAAGTTCAGAGAAGAAAATACAGTTGAAGTAAATTACAAGATTAAAAAGTTTTATGTGCATTTCTGTCCTTTAATTCCTGAAAAAACTTAACAGAAAATAAGCCTGGAGGCCATAGTTTCAGTACATTGTCATTACAGGTACAACATGGAGAACAAACTGCCCTGAAACCATCAGAAACACATTTTATGTTTCAGCTTTTTGGCTACAAATTAAAAGTGGAAGAAACTCAAGACACACTATTAGCTTAGATATCTACTTACAGCAATAAAGCAGGGATAAAAATCACAAAAAAACTGTATGTAGCCAATATATTTTTATTCTATTTGTAAATGCTTGCATTTATGTCATAAATTGTTCTTGTTACCATTTTTGTTGTTTAATTTGATTTCTGGATGTGATCTCAGGTGTCCCACGTTTGCTTTTTGACACCAAGTTTGGTAACCAATGTTTTACAAAAACATAAATTTTGATTATACAATAAGTAATCAATGAATTCACAGGATTAGACCCAGAATGAACAGAGGTGCATCTTATTAGCGGTAGCAACAAACTTGATGGCTCCACAGAAGGCTGTTTGGATTATTTGGATTATGTCGTCATGTCTGGTTCGTCATATAACAGGTTAAATCAGGTGCTGGTTTTCCGTCTGTATCTGGTTGTGCAAAGAGTTTGTATTTGGTTTTGTTCCCTTTTTTAGATTTCTGCTTTTTACTACATAATCTGACTACTAACTGTAATCCCGACTCATAACAGATGCTGCAGGATTTTGAGTGTTGCATTCAGATTTAACAAGACCAGGTGTGCAGATGTTGCTTCAAACAGCTGGCATTTGGTTTGCAATAATGAGATTAATTTTGCAAGTTGCCACAGATTTCTAGCCAAACACAAATTCTTGTATTTAGGAATTAAGAAATTAAACAGAACTCCTATTGTTGTTTTTTTGTGAACTGTACAAAAACTCCTATTTTTCTCTTTTTGGTCCTGTTTTAGGTTATTTTCCACTTGAATCTGCTCTGTTGCAGAGGGTTTTAGATAAAGCCAGAGCCCGGCCTCCTGAGCTGAGGTATTTGTGTGTTTAAAATAACATGACTGTGCCTGCAGAGCAGCAGACATGAACAGAACTGGTGTTGTGTGGTGGTACAGACCCCCCCCCGTACCCCCCCCCCCCCCCAGTTTAACCTCTAAACACTGTGCATTTAAACATTCCAGGTGCTGAAATAAAAGATTTTAAAACTCCTAATTCTAATAATCGTAAATGTATTCAAGCTTGTCAGTAATTAGATCGCCATCTGACCTTTTGATTAATTTCCGTTTGTTACACAATGTGAGATTTCCTCATGTGTTCTCTGCATACGTCTGCTTGTATATTTACAGCAGACACCACAGATGCATTTTATTTTTACAGCTTACCCAGTAAAGATAATAAATGCACATATAAAGAATGCATCTGTTTGTGGTTTTAAATCATGTCGTTGACCTAATCGGGGTGTGACACGTTTGAAAAGGAAGTTGGCTGAACAAAGTAGCACAGGGTGATGACGCCTCGCCAAAAGAAAGATGCAGATCTGTCCTTTTTGTTTGGTTGCAGAGTTCGACTCATTCTGGTCAAGCTCAGCTGAATCGACGCCTCGTTATTTGTGTGCAACCCGGCGGCTCTACTGTTTACTAAACTTTGAATTTCTGTTGTCAGGGCGGTGAGACTTCAGGTTTAAATGTTTAAAAATGCTTCTTTAAGCTTTTTTGTGGGTTTCTGAGCGACTTCTGAAGGCAGACCACAACCACCCGGGTTGCATTCTTGTAGCAAAGCGAACTCCAGGCCAGAGCAGGCCCAGAGGGAAGGCGCAGTTGCACAATGACCCACTGTGTGTCTTTTTGTGCTGCATGTAGTAATAAGTGTGTTTTGTTATTGGCTGCAGGAGAATCGTACCGATCTGATTTGTTGTTGTTACAGTATTTCACCTTGTTGAAGCCAGCTGGGCTGCAGGAGTGAACTTGCACTTATTGTGCTGCGACTCCTTTGCGTGTCCTTGGTGTGTTTTTTCCATCATGGCTTCCGTTTTAACCTGTCTAGCAGCTCCATGTTTCATTTAACAAATTGTTTTTATGTTCTTTTCCAGGCCAAGTGAAGGTGTTCAGAGCGTTGTTCACCTTCGATCCCAGAACGGTAAGGGCTGTCATTTATATTCGGCAATATGTTTTGATTAATAGTGACAATTTCTCAATATAACTTATTAAAATGGAACTTTATATGTAATATTAGTTATTTAATATGTTTAGAGATCTGCATCGATTCCTGTTGCAGAATACAGTAAATCATGGTTAATTATTGATGCAAAAAATTGAGATTTATAAAAATTCTGGGATTTTTTTAACCCTGTAGTGCCTGAATATATTCAATAGTATTTAAAAAATTTTTTGCTTGAATTGTTTTTAACTGTGACCTGTTGCAATAACCAATTAACCACATGGTAAAACGATCTTGATTCTGATATTGTTTGAAGGGCAATTTTGTTTAGAGACATCCTAATGCATATTATTTATTGCTTTTAGCTTTTTTTATTTTGGATATTTGTTATTTCTCCAATTCTAATGTGGATTGTCATTTACAAAATTAAAGTTTATTGGTCTTTAAATGTGCCATTATCAATATATTACTGGAAAGTAGTCTAAAGAACAACTATATTATTTATTTCTGGGCAATTTATCACTACAGGCCTCCCTAGAATTAATATAAATGTTGATATGATGCTAATCAGTGACTTTAAGCTCATAAAGAATAGAATTATTTTGAATTACAATAAATATTTTTCTCATCATCACAATATTTCAAATATAGCCAAAATGCTTCAAAATCACATTGCTGCATAGTCCCTGGGTCTACGATCCCCTTATTGATCTTAAGAAACTAAAATTTTAATTTTAATTTGCATGTAAAATAATAAAAAAAAAAAAGTTAATTAAAATATGAATAATAAAACTTAACTGAATTAAATTTGTTCTTGAGTCCACAATTTTTACACATTCAGAATTCTGGTACATGTAATTATGTAATTTTTTATGTAATTTATTTGTTTTTATTTTTATTTGTTTTATTAATAATCCAAAGTTGTAATTTAAATGAATTTTGCATAGCTGAGCGATACCAGATGCAGTTCACCATCTGACCACTAGATGGGGGCAGAATGTCTTATTATGGAGTCCTTAGCAACCAGATCTTTAGCTCGTTTAACGATCATTATTAATTTGTTTTGGATTTTGCAAAGTGAGTTTTGAGTTGTACAAAACTAAAAGACCCTTGGGGGTAAAAAAAAAGAACCTAATTTATTAAGTTTATATTTTACAACATGCTGCTGTGTTTACAATTAAACAAACTGCAATTTACTTTTTGTTATGAGCTTTTTTGGTAACAAAGAAGTACATTAAATGTATATGAGGGGAAAAAAGTTCCCTTTCTGGATAAAATCAGGTCAGTTAGATTTTTTTGGGGAAAGTGGACAACTTAAAAAAATAAAACGACAATTAACTTGCTGTTTACATAAAAATTAGGGGGAAAAAACTCTGTGTAAATGTTAGAACTCCTAGATATACCATATTTTTAAAAATTTTTATAATGATTATTCCCAATTTTGATAGTTTTTTTTCTTTATCGCCACTATGGAGGAGGTAAAGAGCCAGTTGTGGTTCTGGTTGCAGATGTTTTCCTTTTGCTCTTTGATTTCCAAAATGTTCCCAATATTTCCAAGGACCCATTTCAGTTTGCCATCCATTTCTCTGTGCATGTTAGCTTTTATGTAGTCTCTCAATTAATTTAGCAATCAGATCTTTAGCTATAGGAATTATTTTATTTCTGCAGGATAGACTAAACAAAATTTGTGTTGAAATAGTTTTAAGCACAGGCTGGTAGACAAATTGAATGAAAACAAGTGGAGGTGAACTATTTAACAAATATCGACTGTAATCGGAACATCATCAAAAAATGACTGAAGTTAATTTGATTAATATAGAAGGCAAAGTTGATGTTGAAGTTAATCAGTGTGTCTAGGTGTCCCAGAGTAACAATGTGTTTTTTTTCAGCCAGATGAGTTGTACTTTGAAGAAGGAGACATTTTGTACATCTCAGACACGGTTGGTAAAAGTTGGGATTTCTCTGCCGCCTTTCTCACAATCTTTAACTCTGCAGTTATTCTTCCTCTTTAATGTGAATCCTGCGACCTCTGCATTTTTTCTCTCTCCTTGCTACATGTTATACATCCCTAAACACATAACATGCTCCAGCTTTATTTCACTTCTCCTTTTCATTTACTCTGTGTTCTTAAATTTACTCTTTTTATTCTGCTTCTAAAAATGAATGCTTATTTCAGAGCGACTCTAATTGGTGGAAGGGGACATGTAGAGGGAGGACAGGACTAATTCCTAGTAACTATGGTGAGTAAAGGAAAGATAGTCCAGAAATAACCTAATAATTTCACACAACAGTAGTATTACATGATCTTGTTTTTCAGTTGCTGAGCAGGCAGAATCTATTGATAATCCAATGCATGAAGCAGCTAAACGAGGTACGACTGTCTCAGTATTTAAATCGTTTGATCTTTTAATATTTTCAAGCTGCCTTGATCTTTTAAACTGCTTATGCCTACCAACCTGTGTGTTTTCGCTCATTTGTGTATAATCTCAGGCAATATGAGCTGGCTGAGGGAATGTCTGGACAACAAGGTTGGGATTAACGGGTTGGATAAGGCGGGAAACACTGCCCTCTACTGGGGATGCCACGGAGGACATAAAGGTAAGCAGTGAACGTCATGTTATTCATCTCTGAATGTGACACAGGAAGTGTATTGTAACAAAAAGGAATTTTTTTTGGCCCTTCTTTGTTCATATTATCCTAAACATGTTCAATATGTTTTCCATTTCCTGTCAGATGTGGTGGAGTTGTTGCTAAGCCAGCCCAACGTGGAGGTCAACCAGCAGGTGAGATGATTTTAAAAGCTCATTAGCAGCTTCACTCAAAGCTCGTTTGAACATTTGAAAACAGGAAACATTTTCAGAGAGTAAAACCATAACCGAAGGTATTGGATATCAATAACTTCTACTAGAAAAGCACCAATAAATAAAAAGTTAGATTTTTCTCCATCATTTGTCAAATGCACTAAAAACTAAGATTCTGCATTGTTTGTGTACTTGTAAACCTTTCATCTAACATGATGTTGTATGCATAATTTAAAAAAAAAAACTTTAATGTGCTTTGATGTGATGCCTTCATTAAAATTTTCTCTTATGTTGACTCTAAGTCAGACTTTAAAGAAAACTAGAAAATGACTTGGAAATCAAATCAGTTTCTCTCTTTTAACCATTTATATCTAAATAACAAAATGAAATGTTATAAGTATATTTAATACATACTGAGAATCAAATTCCTACCAATGACATAAACCATAATGAAAAAAACCTAGATGAAAATATTAAAGTAAAGATGAGTTTGGAAAATAGAGATTTAATTTAAAAGTTAATGCAAATAAAGTTGGCAAAGGTCAACTTGTCTTTTCAAAAAGTAACTTAATTTCTACACAAGGATACATTTCTCACCATGTTGGAAAGAAAATTTCCCCAAAATTTTCTGTTGACTTTTTCTATGATAAAGTCAACAAAAACTAGACTAAACCTAAGATGACTAAAATTGTGACTAAATAAAAAGTCTGTCAATATTAACACTGAGTTTTTAATTCAATTTTCTATGAAGTTAAATTCCTGATTTGAATTATGATTAAAACGACTTTTTAAAATTACCACTAACTTCCAAGTTTAAACATGTCGTTAGTTTGTCACTGGTTGAGTGAATGGGTGTTAAATAGTGTCGTAGTAGTTTAATGATCTTGTTTTTATATTTTAGAATAAACTGGGAGACACACCGCTGCACGCTGCTGCCTGGAAGGGTTATTCTGACATCGTGGAAATGCTGCTTGCTAAAAGTTAGTTTCTCCTTTCATCTTAAATGGACACTGATATTTGAGAAATGATAAAGATTTGTCAAGCACATCAAATTTTGATTTCCTTCCAGTTTTCATTTTCTTTGTTTCTACATCTCTGTAGTTTACTTCAGTGTCGATGTGTTTGTTTCAGATGCGAGGATAGACATCAAAAACAACGAGTGTAAACTGGCTGTCGAAATGGCCACCAACGCCCAGTGTGCTTCACTCATCAAAAAGAAGCTGGGAACCAGTAAGTTCTTCCTCGCGTACAGAACGACACGGACAGGGAACTGTAAATGAACTATTTGTTCACTTGCTGTCTGCATTTTGGAGGGTTTTCTTTATTTGAAAGGTCTGATAAATATCAGAAATTCATCATGGTTTACAAAAAATATAATATGATACAGGTTTGACTTTTTGGACTGAATAAGTGAACTATTCTACATTTATAGGTTTGTTTCTTTTGTTACAGCCATCACCCGGACACATAGCAACGCTGAGGAGTATTTGGACGACGAGGACTCTGACTGAGCCGGCTCCGGCTCGCTCGGACCGTCTTTGCCGTTTTACATTGTTGGTTCTCTGGAGGTCGTGGAACTTTTAAGATTTTTGTTTTTGTTGTTTTTCCTGCAAGTCTAAAATGGGATTATCTTTAACTGAAACTCCATTTTAGCTGAAATATTTTGTTCAAACACTTCAGTTTTATGCTCTCTGCATATTGGCAGTGTGAGTTTCAAAGCACTGCGTTCATCCCATCGACCGTCTGCTTTGCTGAGTTCATTTCCTGATGTAGGGAGCGTATTTTCGAGCATTAGAGGCAGACTCTGTGGGCTAAGGTGCAAAATATACGTAGTGGGAGAGATGTGACCAAAGCTCTTCAGAGACGCGTCTTAAAACATGCAAATTATGTATTTATAATGGAGATTAAAGTGCCAGTGCAGATTCAGAGATATATATGACGTCTTTTATTTCCAAGCTTTCCTTTCATTCCTGAACTCCTCAGTAGACCAAAGTGAATGAAACTGTTGCATCTTCCTGCTTCAAGGCAACTTTAACTTTTGCTGAAGTGAAGAAATCTACCTTTAACTTTTATGATTAATTGGGTGAGTCTAAACCATTCTTGCATGGTAAGAATGTTTTTTTTATTTCCACTGGCAGCAGAGTCCTACTCTCAGTTCACTATAATTGATTAACATTCAGTTAAAGAAGCTGAAAAAGACTTGAGCTACTGTCTACCGTCTTTCCTAGATTTTCATGTTTGATTTCCAGCCTGGGAGAAAATGTCCAATTTATTATATCTGTATTTAACAAAGTGCCTTAAATCTATGCAACAGAATTTTTGTTTCTTTGGTTGAGTGTAATGTTGCTTATGTTTCACAATTTTGTCTTAAAACTGCAATAAAAATGTTAACATTCAATCTTGCTTAATTGTCTTAAGCATTTTTGCAATAAATTCAATACAGTGTGCAATTAGCTGAAAACACCTTTTTTCCTTATTTTTGCTGTGGATTTAAATCTACAATTTACATGTAGGTAAAGTGGGGGGGGAGAAAAAACGAGTTCAGTTTCAAGACATTGTTTATTAAAAAGTCAGCATTTTGACATTCCCAAAAAAAAGACAGAAAGGGCAAACTTATGTAAAGACAGAAAATACAGCAAGTCAATGAAAGATTCATGCTACATAACGGCCACACCGGAGGGGAGAAAAGCAAGTTGAAGCAGAGAAATTTTCTGAAATGAATGCCCTTTCTCCAGTTTTACATTTAACCACAAAGTTATTGTACTAGTAGAAATCTTCCTCTTCACCGAACAAAATACCCATTAACAAAAATAAAAACTTTTTTCTTAATTTGCTGGTATGACGTTAGAGAGCAGCATTTGTTCATGACTTCCAGTTGGGAGGATGACTACAATTTAAATTAAATCAAAACTTCAATTAAAAGAGAACATTTGTGAAATGTCTGCATCAGAAGATGGTCTGCAGCAGGAACAATCCAATTATTGGTAACACAGAGCAAACAGCAGGGTACATAGTTTCTTGGAACTGCAGGTTTCCATTGTGGTTTTCAATAGTACACATGCCTTTACTACAAAAACACATATACTGCCCTGCAGCACAAATGATAGGTAATGTGTAACATATGTAATCTAAATCAAAATGAGCAGAGTGTGATGAAGTGCATCATAACCTAAGTTTTAAATTAATTTAGCAAAATACTAAACTCTTTAATAATAAAGACAACCTCAACTCCACAACTGTGCACTGAAACCTGAAATTGGCGAGACTTTTCCAAATGACCGTTGCTAACTGGCTAGCATAAATAGCTAATTTAGCTCAAATTGATACTGAGCTTCAGCATCCCGTACGGCGTACTTGGGACAAAAACAGATGTAGTTAAAGTTGATACATTTAGATCAAAATGCTTGTACAAGTGACTTTCTTTCAGTGTAAGCTTTCAATAAAGATGAAATAATTTGCAATAATGTTGGCATCTCTTTCCGATGCTAAATACCATATAGTTTATGCTAAGTTAGCAAACTGCCAGATGAAGTTAATCATTCACTACCATAATACATCGTTTTGGGTGAAGTAACGCTTTTTTTGTGTCAAGAAATTTAAATATTTCTAAAGTTTTTTTAATCTACAGATGATTAGGGCACTGAAAATTTTTGACTTTATTCTCAAAATCCTGAGTTTAAAAAAAAGTCAGAATTCAGACTATATTTTTAATTTTGCACTCCCAGACAATGTTGATGGGGGTAGGCAGATCAGGCAAGTTTAAATTATACACACAAATTTTTGTATTATATGTTCTTTTTTTTTGAAAGAGGAAGAAGAATCACATTTTATGTTTTTACTTTAGATTACTTTTTTCAGCAAGTGTCCATTTCCTGGACAACTCCATCACTGAAGCTGGTTGCTCCCAGTTATCCATCTGCATTAAAGTTTGAATTGTGAATTGTTTTTAGTTGCTCTGTCTTCTGTAAATCTGAGTATGCATTCTGCTAGTTTATTAGAAGATGAACACGTTTTATTATAGTCTTGCCATGAGTTCTGTGAAAACTGGAGAAATAATTTGATAAAAGGGAATTTATTGGAACAAACTACCTCTTTCAACAAGGCACTGAATACATTTAAATAATCTGCAATATAATTAGGAACCATTTTTTTAAACAAGCTTTTGTCTTTCAGCTTTGAAGGGATTCTGTTTAAAATAACTTCCAAACTATCTTGGCAAAATTTAAACAAAAGCTCATCTGTAAATACCAAAGTACTACAAAAGACTTTCTTTGTGCCACTTACCACTTTTAAAAAAAGATCATTAAATTGCTCAACATCCTTGAAGTAAAAGTGGCTTCTTTTTAAACTAAAAAAAATCCTGTGTTTTGTTTTCCTCGGAAATAATATCAGATATGACTGCAGCACAAAAGTATAAGGATTTAATTCAGCCCAGTCAATATGTTTATTAAAACTTAAAAGATGAAAATAACCAACAGAAAATAAAGGTTACACACACACACGAATGAAATGAAGCGCAGAGTGGGAGTAATACTGACAGATCTCATTGTGAAAATCCTTGTGATCTGGACACAGAATAAACGATCGCCTTATTGCACATGGTCTAAAACGTCAAGTTCTGAAACCAAAACCCAGACTTCCCTACTGTGTTTCAAGAAATCATTTTCTTCAAGTGACAACCTCTTTTGCAGGAAAAGAAAGTCAAGTCACGAACCGCGTAGATTTGAGTTCCAGCAGATCCCGATTTGCATCTAAGCAGTTTGAATCGTTCAGTTTCACAGATCAAAAATGAATCAAAAGAAATGGATCGAGGACATTTCTGACTCAGGGATGAAATATAGCAATGGATTTCAGAAAGTGTATGCACTTTTGTTGAAAAAAAACAAACAGGTTTTTGTCATGAAAAGATGAGACCATGATAGATTTTAACAATATACATTCCACCTTTAGTGTGAGAATAATCTTTTACAATTAAACTTTAAAAACAAATCTGCTGGACAGAAACATGGGAAAAATGTTAAAAACCTTAAAGTTCCAACAACTGGGGTTGCATAAGTGTGCACTACCTTAACAGGGCAGTATTATTAATTTTCCAGGCACATAGGTCTATTTTATAGCACAATCAAGTAACTATGTTACCTTCAGTTGTATATATAAAAAATAACTGACTTTGCAATTTGACGCCTTGAAATTGGGCATCTGTCTCTTAAGAAGCTCCTGCTCTGACAACACTGTTCCTCCGTTATGCCGTTTACAGGGGTTCACAGGAATGTTCGACAGACGTAGTTCGAATGAGAAGCTCAGCAGACTCGCAGTCCCACAAGGTGTTGGCTAAATGCTGCTGCCGCTAGTCTGGAGGAGCCGAGTGGGGAAGTTAACTGACATTTGCTTTCTTTTCCAAGGACACCGATTGAGGAGATGTAACATGATCAAAATTAGTTATCTGTTCAAAGGTATCAGTCAAAGAAGAGGAGAAAAAACATCCAAGGAGTTTTAGGATTTTCTGATTCAACAAATTCTCGTATCCATTTAGTCTCCAAGGAGAGTTGCAGATACTTTTTTTCTTCCAGAGAAAACGTAAAGGTGTTGCTAAACTTTCGATTGTCGAACTTGTTCAGACCTTCCTCCAGCTAACATTAGACACTACAGTTGAACATTTAGTTGTTTACATTTCTCAAGAGGCGAAATGTAAACAAAAACACCACCACACCGACACGGTGGTGGCAATATCATGATGTGGGGTTATTTTTCTTTAGCTGGAACTCGGACGGTTGTCTTATTTGAGCAGGAGTCCAGAATCTCCCGACTTTCCTGTAGATCGGTGTCTTGACAAAGAAGTTTTGATAACTTTTGCAAAGTATTAACAAATTAAACGTACATGTTATTGTAGCTTTGTAATTTTGACACTCGCTTGTTTTTAAGCAGCTAACTTGTACATGTTAAAAGTAAGGTTAAAGGTCATCTTGGTCTCATTTTCTACATCACAGAAGCTGGTGTTTTAACAGCAAGTGAATAACTTTCAGAACCACTGCAGGTGAAATCATTTCTCTTCAGAAGTGTTGAGTATTCAGTAGTGTTTTCCAAAAGGCTGAGGCAACTTTAAGGTTTGAATAATAATAATAATAATAAAAAAAAGGCTCTGAATGGTCAGTTGTAAAAATCACTTTCTTATCCCATGAAGGCAAAGCTCAACCTGTCCAAGTTTCTCACTTTCGTGTGATGCAACACGAGCATTTCTGTTAGCAGAGTCACTGATTTACAACGAAAGGCAAACCTTTGGTCTCGTGTGGCTTAGATTTCACCAACAAACAAACAAAAAAACTTTTTTCCACTAATTACAACGAAAGGAATTTTTTTTGACTGATTTTAGTCAGCTGATGTTTTAAATGGGTTGAAGGTGCATGCTTCAGCTCTGACACTTTCCTTTGCCTCAATTCCTCATTTCTGCTTGTCCTACATATTAAGAATGTCAAAAAGGTTTGATAAAAAAAACAATAAATGAAACGATGGCTGTTATGTTTATACACCTGCAGGCAGAGTGGAAGAACAAAGGTCACATCATAGACAGCTTCTCTAAACTTTAGAGCCACTATCGAGCTACAAGAAAGATATAAAATCTTGGAATTTTCAGTTTAAATAAATAAAACTCTTGCAATGAGTATAATTAAAGAAGAGAAAGAAATAATTGGGATAAAACAAGACATCGTCGACGAGCAGCTAATAAAAATTCCCTCCCAAAAAATAATTTCTTTCACAGATTTCTTTTATCTTTTTTAGTAAAAATGAAAATATATTTTTTCTCCACATTCTTTGCAATTGTCCATTTGTTTTTTTTAAAAAATGATAGTACCAACAAATCCTTTGAAATATATGTACAGCTGTACAGTAGCTCTTCCAGTATAGCTCAACAATAGGTTTTACAAATGAAATTATGGAGGCAATAAAAACCAAAATAAAAAATGCACATCATTTGACATAAAACAGTCTTTACAGATATGGATTAAAAAGAGTCTCAATAAACAATAAAATAAAATATAAAAAAAGATAGAAAGTCAGCGTTGGCTAATGAGAATCTTGAAGATTTGTCTTTTCTTCAATGGCCTGTTTCACTATTTCAGCCAACTTCAAGCGGTCAACTTTATCGGAAAATGATCGCCCTGCAATAAAAACATTGGAGTTAAAGCCTTGATAACCACACCAATTATAGCTAAAATTGAGAAACATTTAATGGTTTCCATTGAGTAATTTGAAGAACTACAGGCAGCTCCGGTCCTTTTATTTCATCTATATCCTTTGGGGTTCAAAGCACAGAAGTAATAAGGAACATCTGATGGGGTTTGACTTGATTTAGACTTTATCACTAGTTAGTTTTTTTTTTTTTAAATCGTTGCAAGTGAGGTCTGAAAAGACAGTAAATTTGGCAACAAAGTGGATAAGTTGATATTAGAATAAAAGGATGAGAGTCATATCTTTATCCTTGAATTTATGGGGGATTTTTCTACAGCAGTCAGGCTTTAAATCTGAAATATGCAGCAACTTCTGACGGACGGACGGATGGATGGATGGACAAAAAGAGGAAAGAATCAGCTGCTTGTCAGTCTCAAAATGGATTTAACTTTTAGACAATTGATTAGTCAAAGGCAGAATACATAAATATTGTTCCCAGTTTCTGTGATTTCCACATTCTATACTACTTGATACGCTATTGGCTGACGTTTGCAAAGCAGCCAACCAAGGATCGGCATTCATTTTGCTTGGTGTTGATTGGCTGTTCGCTCAAGAGTAGAAATAAGAGTAGAAATAAGTACTGTATCACTTTAAAAATCTGTGGAAATAAGATAAATCTATAAAAAAGTAATTATTAGATACGAGATAATTATATTCAGTTTTTGATCAACAGATTAAAGAGGACAGAGGAATTGTAGGAATAAAGCTGAATACAGACCATCCCAGCTGAGACCCTGCAGGCCGTCTCTCAGCAGCTTACAGTCTCTGTTGAACCTCCAGGCATCGTGCATCACCTCATTCAGCTTCTCATCCTCGTTTTCTCCTGGAACGTTTTAGATAGAATCACATATAAACTGCAGCGCATCATTTTTACTCGTTTCATTTGTTTCAGGATGCGTTACCATCAGCACCCTTGAAAAGTCAGACACCAAAATGCAGAGATCATAAGAAGATCTGGGTGTTTGGATGTGCAGAAACTCACCAGCCTGTGGGAGTATGCACTGTGCTATGACATCTCTCAGTTTTTCCAGCGCTACGTTCGAGTCTTCCCCTCCGTTCTCTGGGTCATGGATGAAGAAACTGTCTGTGGGTTTGGGGCTGAAAGATTTAAGAACATAAAAGGTACAGTCAGCACAAAGAGAAATTTTACAACATTCTCCATCTAGTCATGTAAAATAAAACATAAAAGTGAACTCCATGTTTCAGCAGGCTGCCTTTAGCAGTAATAACTTGTTTTCTTCTGTGGGAAGTTTGAATCCAGAAAAATACCAACATAAAATATTTCAAATTTGTAGTCAAGGTTGAAAACAGGAAGCTTACTTTGATGTTTAATTTGAAATATTCTGATTTACTACATAAATGACAACTTGGTTATATTTGGAGTCAGACTTCGGGTACAATTTAACATTTAAGAACTGATAATTTTGCTATTTTGAAACTTATAGTGTATTCTTTGTTTATATATTGACTGTGGATTACAAAAAAAAGTCTAAAATGAATTGCAAATACATTAAGCCACAATAGTTTAATAGATTACATTACATATTACACTTCAGTTCTTACTAAGGCAAAAATGATAAATATTTACACAACATTTTGATGGAACGTTGAATTATGCATGTTAGAATAAAAGGGAGCTGGTGATGTATTCCTTTTCTCAGAGAAAGGAAAATGAAATTTTAAAGTCTTAGGTACAACAGACTCGATTTTTTATATTAATCACTTTTGTGCCTTAAGTGTGCATTCAGATTAAATGGGACGACCAAATAGCAAACTTTGTGCAACCATTAAACTTAATGCAGTAAGTGAGTAAGTCCATCATTTCAACCGTCACGGCCGTACCCCAGCAGTTTCCGCTTCCTGAGGATTGGGTTGTTGACAGAGTTCAGAGGCTTCAGGCTGACGTTCAGGTCCTGAATCCTCATGTTGGCGAGCTGCTCGGCGTGGGCCTGCTGGATCCCCGCGACCACGGCCTGCACAGAGAGAGATCGGAGCCACGATTAGAGCTGTCAGGTCTCAGTCGAAGCGCTCTCCCTTGTGCCGACAGAAAGCTGTGCCTGCCCGTTTCCCCAGCCATGTTTCGCTCTGCTGAAGGTGAGTTCAGAGACGAAGGTCGACAAAAGAGAGAAACTGTACTTTGCAAACCTTCTGCTCACCAACTCCTCTGACGGCAGCAGCATCATCATCACTTAAAAGACACTGAAAAACATTAATGGTCACTGTGTGTTACTTTAATCAGTTTACCGTCATAAAATGCACACTTTAGCATCTTGATTTTAAAAACGCAACACTTTCTGAGTAGAGCAGATAAACTACGGTGTCTTCAGAGAAGAATTCAACATCTGCAGAACAGAAAAACTCGAGGGCTGAAGACGGAGATCCCAGGTGTAGATCGAAGCGTAACCATGTGCTACAATATTCCTCTCCAATTGATTATATAAGGAAAAAATGCAAACCGATCTCCAGACACTCTCCATTCAATCTGACTGAGTTTGAGCTGTCGCAAAACACCAGGGCATACTGGAAATAAATGCATGCCACACTTTAAGGTTTTAACTGCATAAAACCATTATGTGCCTTTTTGTCTTTTGTCCTTCACACATTTTGAATACTCATTGATTATTATCTGTACAGCACTTTGCCACAGCTACTGTTGGTGTAAAGTGATTTATAAATAAAGTAGTAAAACAAAATCCATCTATTGTTAGAACTGTCACAATAATAGATTTTACGGGATGATAAATTGTCCCAGTAATTACCGTTATGAATGATAATATTGTTGATTTGAGATCAGTTTTAAGTCACCCTTTCCAAGACTAATAAACTTTTATTTTGTCAAGAACACTAGACACTAACTGGAAGATATTTTAAACATCTAAAGTAAAATACAACAACCAAAAACAGTGAACAGAAATAAAAACACACAGCTGAAGCCTTAAATAAAACGATCATGAAGCGTCTGCAAACAAAATTGATCTTCAAAAATTATTAATCATCAGAAAGGAAATCATCAAGCTCATTTTAATGTACATTACAATAAATTCATCAATTGCTTGCACAAATACATAATGTGGAGTTTGGGGTTGTAGACTGGGCTGCATGAACATTTCAGCAAGGCACTCCACCGACTAAAACAGTAATGCTGCATCGCCCGAAACGTTCCGGCCACTGCAGCTTCTAACTCACCTTGTCCATCATCATCTGTGCAGACGGCAAGACGTTGTCCAGCGCCTCGGTGCAGTTCAGCCAGGGGTGAGCCAGGACTCCCTCAATAGTCAGCCTCTCCTCTGGCTTTACCTTCAGTAGCCTGCACACACAAAGCAGAGAGAAGAGGTAAAAATGAGTGAAAAAGCAGACAAATGGGCAAATATAAACATGCTGGAAAAGTCAGCATGAGGAAGAAGAGGTTGGACTTTTTATGGGTTTTTTAATATTATATTAAAAAAAAAAAAAAGTCTTACTTGCGTACAATGTCCTTGGCCATCTCAGAGATCTGGCTCCACTCATCTTCTGGGAAATCAAAGCTGCCCGTCATAATCTTCTTCCTCATGTCCTTAGGGATGGTGCGGCTGTGGTGCTTTGAGTAGAACGGAGGATAGCCGCACAGCATTATGTAGATGATCACACCCAGCGACCACAAGTCACAGCTCTGCAGAGACAGACAATAAGCTTTTCTTTCTGTGTGCATTGGCAACAATAAATATACAAAAAATAAAACCAGAGATCTCTGCACCTCTCTTCAATAGGAGACATAAGTCCGTATTTATATTATGTACTACTTTAGTTTTTTTTAATAACATCTATAACTAGTAGCATGTTTTATAGATGCAATAATTTAAGATAGATTTTGATCCTGGATGTAAAGAAGGTTCACTGAATAAAAACCTAATCAAGCAAAAGCAGCATCCAAAAATGTGAGTTTTTCTTGCAAATATATCCAAGTTTATTTTCCCATCAAAACCTAAAGACTGATTTGGATTTACACTGCATGCTTTTACTCTATACTCAGCTGAAGTGAGTCTCACCTTGTTATATGTGTAAGGAGTTGGTGAGGTAGGTATAATTCCAGACTTTTCCTTCTGGTGTCTTCTTTGAGCCTCAAGTACCTGAACAGAAAATTAGTTATGCAGCTATCAATTATTTAAACTAAAAAAAACAGAAATAAATTTTTTGCCCGTTTTGTACCTGAGGTGCTACGTAGTAAGGAGTAAACTGAGGGGTCGTCAAGTCTCCTTGATCGATTTTGGCAAAGCCAAAGTCACACAACTTCACAGGTGCGTCCTGCAGGGCAGAAAAGGAAAGCAAAAGTTCTTATACAATAAGTCTCAAAAATGCTTTAATATTAATAAATCAACCAATACATCATCACAAATTGATTGCAGAAAGTGTAGAGAAGTAATAAAAAATAAATTCCTTGAACTTTGACAATTATACAGCTTTCAGTTTCTGAACTTGTGTGCTCCACAAAAAGTTCACTAAACAATTTCCATGTAGAGAGGGGTAAAGGAATGGATGGAAAGATAAACAGATTGACGCAAATATGGATGGATAATAGTTTTACACAATGGAAAATTTACCGTATTTTCCGCACTATAAGGCGCACCTAAAAACCTTCAATTTCCTCAAAAGCCGGCAGTGCGCCTTATAATGCGGTGCGCCTTATATATGGACCAATATTAAGCCACAACAGATCTAGCAACTACGGTAAGCAGCCGCCGACTTCATTTTCCCCCGTAGAAGAAGAAGTGCGCGGTGCATGCTGGGATAGTTGTCAGAACGCTGGTTTGTTAATAAAGTTTGATAATAAATTTAAGGGGGGGGAAGAGAGACAGAGACTGAGGCAGCAGCGTGTCGGTTGGTCTGTGTTACCCAGAAAGCAGTTGGGCACAATATCACAACACCATGAGTGAAACAACGACTGGGGCAGCCTACTCTATAAAGAACTCGGGGACCACTTCTTTTCAACTGTGGATGTGTAATAATAGGATACGGAACAAATTGGCAACCCAAAATGAAACGTCTATTCTATGTGCCTTATGATGCGGTGCGCCTTATGTATGAAAGTTTTTTTTATGAAATAAGTTTTAAAATAGGCCATTCATTGAAGGTGTGCCTTATAATCCGGTGCGCCTTATAGTGCGGAAAATACGGTAACATTATGTGAAAACAGAAGTGGCTGACAGGAGCAAATGTGCAAAAAAACAGCAAAATGTGCTGTTTTTTGCAAATTTTCCATCTGTCGGCCACATTTTTCCATCCAATCATCACCCAACCTAAACTTTTTCTTTCTTTTGTTTTTCCTGAATAATTCCTGAATTATTCCAAACTTTTCCATTCAGCGTAGAAACCTGGACTTCTCCAAACAGCTTCGATGTGAATGCAGCTTACCAGAGAGTTATCTTTGAAGAGCAGGTTCTCTGGCTTCAGGTCACGATGTGCAATATTCAGGGAGTGACAATGAGCCAATGCTTGGCTGATCTACAGCGGGACGACACATAATACACACACACACACACACACACACACACACACACAGACAGACACACACACGCTCCACTTAGTGAGTTGAGCAATGGTGGTGTTGAATATCAGGACTCCACTCACCTGTTTGGTGACCTGACTGGCCATCTTTTCAGTAAAGTGCTTGTGCTGACTAATTCTGTGGAAGAGCTCGCCACCCTCCATCATCTCCATAACAATCAGGAGTCTTGCTCTTACACAAAAAAGGGATTTAATTGGGAGATTATGTCAGGATAAAATGGATATGTAAAAAATGTGTACAGGTTAAGAAAGAGATGTCCAACGTGCGGCTGGGGGGCCATTTGTGGCCCTTGGAGAGGTTTTGAGCGGTCTTTGGACGCAATTTAGGAATGGTTTAAATCCAGCAAATGGAGCTAATGTAGATCAGCTTTCTCTGTATGAACTTTTCAACAACAAATTTACATCTTAAATAGAAAATTTTAGGCACAAAACAAGTGCTTCTTTAATTAGACATGTTTTGTATTATTATTTTAATATAGGAGCCACAAATCTCCAGTGACTTTTTACTCAAAAACAAACTTAGTCACACTCAGTAATTAAATTTAGATAAACACAGTTAAGAGTTTTGAAAGAGTTCTCATTTTTATTGCTGGGAATAAACTAAAATTGATTTCTTCACCAACAAGTTAGGAAACTAAAGTCTTTCCTGACCGTTTTAATTCAAATAAATGAATTAAAAAGGATTAAAATGAATTAGCAGGCAATGAATTTGCCTGCTAATTTGTTGATTAGCAGGCAGAAAGAAAATAATTCACTATATAATTATTTATAAAATTAGCATTTCTTACTGAAAACTTGGTGATTCTGGCCCACAGTGCAAAAAGTTTGGACAGCCCTGGGTTAAGCCATTATTACCTTGGACTGGACTCGTGAGGGAACTGGACAGTGTTGGCGTACACCTCCAGAATTTGCACAATGTTCGGGTGGTTGGCACACATCATGTGAAGACGCACCTGCACAGAAGAGAAATAATCTTACGTCGAGAAGATGTTAAAAGAGCCAGAAATGGCTGTAAGTGTGTCACAGTCTGCATCTTCCTGTCAGCCAGCTTTCACGGTTCGTCAGCAGGAGTCTGTGAAGCAAATCTCTGTTTTCAAGCTGCTTGATCAAAACAGTGTGCAGCTAAATGACATGATAAGGCTGTTAGACACACTGTGCGCTGCAGGAAGACGATGTTGGGGACAAAGACGCTCTTCTAAACAGATCGAGGTTGAGAAGAGAGAGTGGCAAGGACAAGAAAAACAGGAATTAATCAAGACTGATAACAGGCGGAACAAAGCATGCTGATACAGCCAGAGGCGACAAACAACAGGGATTAATCAGACCAATGACAGAGTCCCAACCTCATTTCTGGCCTTGGGGCGATCAATGAGGATTTTCAGGGCCAGGCGTTCCTGACTCGACTTCTTCACACACACCCTGTATAGGAGGGAGAATAGAAGAGTCAACAAACAGGTTGCGCAACATAACCCACACAGCAAAACACACAAAATCTTTTAAAAAATTCATAGTTTCACTGGCAGAATATGTCATTCATAATATGGGGAAAATGTGTTGTTGTCAGTGGAACTAGTATTTTTTTTACCAATATTACAGCGTTATTGACTTAAAACAAGTTTTTATATCCTGTTGAAATGTTAGTTTAATCTTATTTCAAGTGTACCAAGATATTTTCAGTAGAAATTGAACCAAAAATACTCTCAATTTTGTGTTTTTTCAGTGCAAACGTTCAATAACCACATGGTTTACGTACAGAATTAATGTAGAAGTTTCTGTACCTTAGTAAACTTTCACCATATTGACTTTAAATCAGTGATGTGAAAACGCATTCGACCAGACAATCTCATTTGGGATTTTCTGGTAAAACCAGAATTCATGTTCGCCTCAATTACAGAAATGATCCAGATCCTGAAGAAGAACAGCCAGAGACCATCAACACTGTTTGACTGTTTTGTTTTTTTTTACTGAAATTCTGTTGAGTTGTTTGTTGAGATCTTTTAGCCTACTTCATGCTGCCAGGCAGATCCAATTTCTTGATTCTGCAAGCAGGGAATAATCAGTGTTTGTATTGAGACTGAACTCTGCCCTCCAAACTGTGAGCAATTACGTTTAGGGTGGATGCATAACTGGGGGATAATCTTGTAATTCCTGTTGGACTCAAAACTGCTTTCTCCAGTCGTGAAAACATTTTTTTCTCCTTTATGTTTCGTAGTCTTTGTAAGTAAAAAAAAAAAGTGTATAGATTCAGAATCAGATTCAGTCAAAATTGTAACAGGCAGATGAGACTAAAAGAAAACTGGAGATGAGTGTCAGCAATGAAAAGCCTCATTGGTGCATCTTCACTTTTTTTCCCCCCATTCAAAAACAACTTTTGTCTATAAATATGTTATACCAAGAAATTCTCAAGAGGTATAGTTCATCTTAACTTCACCTCGTTCAAATTCTTTAAAAAAAATTCTAAAAAGCACCTTTTCATATCCAATTATTAATCTATTAGTAAAAAAAAAAAAATAGTCAGGCCTACACTGTATTGATGTCAGAGAAGGCTGAGCTTTTCACATGTTGATGTTGGAAGTATTTGTTTCAGTGTAAGGCTTATAGATTTACATGGAAGACACATTTATCTGTGGCTGTTTTTCACACATCTTGTAAACAAATTCACTGTAAACGGCAACCTTTGACCCTTGAACCCAGACTGCACTATTAAAGAATTACCACAGCTGACATTCTGCTTTGCTTTGGCCAAAGGCCATTCCTCTGAAGGCAGAAGTGGCCACCTAATGAGTCACAGAGTTACACATCGGAGGGCTGTTGAGATTCAGGGCAGCGGGGGATTAAAGCAAAGGAAGAGTCATCAATGAATATCAGAACAAAGAACTGAGTCAGAAAACACAAGACCGGATGACTGAGAGCAGCCCAAAAAAAGAAACCAGGCAGATTCTTTGAATCATAGCGGGTTTTTAGTCAGACATGATGAGGCGATTTCTCAGTTTTCTCATCACTTTATGCTAAAATGATACGCTTGTGAAATAACAGCTTGTCGTCTTTTGATCTGAATCTGCGATAGCTTCGAAACGCAGAATGAACAGGAGTCAGAGCAAGATTTACGACTCATATCCTTCACATCTACATAGAAGCAAATGAAAAGCTTAGAAACAGCACGCATAAAGACAATGACTGATTCAGTCTTTATCCTTTAAACGCTTCTAAAAGCACAGGGCAGTAATCACAGAAGAAGATAAGTGTAGCTCAGAGCATGTGGGTTAATACGTACAAACATGTTTATTTGCGCAGTAAGAGTTTCGACTACATGGTTACGTATTGAAGCAGGTAAAAGTTTAGCTTTGGATTCAAGCCCAGTAACCTTTAGGATGTGACACTGTTGCACCAAACACAGCAGGATTTAGACAACACAGACAGCAAGAGGGGAAGACGACATACGGGACACAAACAAACCCTGGTTTCATAAACCCCTCGACTCATCCTTGACCTTTTTGTATAATAATTTTCATTTTTTCCTGCGCAAGGAAAAATAAAATGCAAACATCTTTAATGTGTGGGAAGTATTTTTTGGCAGCAGAGATTATCTGTCCAGAAAACACAACAGTTTTTTCCCCACAGTAACTGCAGTGTGAAACAACATGTAACTCTTAACTCTCACCACAGCATGAGAGTTTTGACGAATCGGTTATTAAATGCAGCCGGTTCAAACCGATGATCAGCAGCATCAAAGATTAATTAATCTGACTCCATATGGGTAATTTAATCCCCAGTTATCTTTATAGAGTCCTCATTAGATGAATAAAATGGCGGAGAAATGCTCACCTGACAGGTCCGCTGATTCCAGCTCCCAGCTTCTGTGTCCAGTTTATGATGTATTCATCCAAGATGGACGCCTCCTGTTTGAAAAGCAAACCAGGATGTCAAACGTAATCCATTATTCAGCAACAGTATTGCAATTACAAGCTGCAGTGCAAAAACTATCCTTAATAGCATTATAAATGAATAAATAAATTTACCATCAGAGGTCTTCTGTAACCTTGTGAGACTGACTGAAGCAATGAATAAATGTTTACTGACGATTTCCAAACTGATTACTATTTGTTTGTGTTTCTCAAATGCAGAACCAAACAATCAAAAATATTATTTGATGAACTCTACTGAGTTTGATAAACTTAGATAAAGGTGAGATGCAAATCCTGCTCGTCGTTGGATGCAAAAGCACCATCTCTATCATATTTTCTGGTTGTTAACCGTTATTGTTGATGAAAAAAAATCAAGTTTACACAAATTAACATGTGTTTAGTCCTTAAATGAGTCTCAGCAGAAATCAAGACCAGCGGGCCGTGATTTGAAACTAAATTGGAAATCTGTACCAGCTTGTAAAAGCCTGATCTGTTCAGCTGTAAATTTTAGTTAGTCGTTTCATAGATTTTTAAAATTCAGTTGACAGATTTCATGTGGTATAAATGATTGACAGCCCTAATCAGCCCTCCGTTGTGTCATAGTTAAATGCACTTCATCATTCGTCTAGTCTAGTGTTATCCTAAACGCAAATTATTTCTAGACAATGACAACTTGGCTGCCAAAAACAAACACATCACAAAGATTAGCCTCTGGTGCCAACACAGAGGATTAGGGAGGTGCTCTGAAGGAACGACTGAAATTGAGAGGATAATCTGAGTTTGGACTTAAATTCTGTGCAAATATTTTTTTAAAACAATCCCATTAAATGATTAGTTGTTTCATCTTCCTGTGAATATGTTAGTGTTAGCAACTGTAACTCATTTTTTACTGCCTTCACAATATGAATGCCCTTTGAAGTCAGTTTTTTATGGAAACGGGTTGATTTTCAGCTTCTTTGGCTGTTTTAAGCTCAAAAATACAAACTTTTTTTCTTTACCCTTATCAGACAGAGCAAAGCTACCAGGTCAGATCCTCTGGATGCCGGTAGCGAACCAAGTTAACCATTTTCTGCATTTGCGAGGTTTTAAAAATTAAGTAAAAGGAATATTTAAAATATCTGAATAGAGCTATATTTTCTACCATATGTTTAGTTTATGTATGCAAGAGAGTGTTACAGAGCAAGATTTAAAGCAGATAACAAGAAGGCTGAACGTATCACAGGAGCAATGCTCCGTTTTATCAGTCAGCCTGTTCCTGTTAGGGAACATGATGGATTTGGAAAATTTGGTGGCCTTAAAAATTAAAACTAGCTTGCTTTTATGTGCATCTTTGTGTTTCCATTGGCCGGTCACATTTGTGTCTGAATTTCCTAACTTTGGTAGGTTTTGGTAGGCCACTGTTTAAGATTAAATCCATTTGTGGATATTGGCTCTCTTGTTGTGTTTAGTTTTTCCAGATTGATACGTGCCACTGATTTTGCTTTACATCTGATTTTGAATATCTATCAATCAGGGCATGATTCTTTAAAAGATATTTTTGCCTATGTTTTGTCAGAAAATCCTACAAGTCTGGCCTGGTATGATAACTGAAATTAAACTCAGCTTTCCAAAAGATTTCATTAATTCATAACTAAGCAGCAACTCACCATTTGAAAACAGTCTTCTGTATTTACAATTGTTTCCTTGGCTGGTTTTAGTAGTAGTTTATTAACCTTATGTGTCAAAAAAAAAACAATAACAGAACAAATCTGTAACAGGGTAAATAGTTATTTAGTCCCTGGGCCAAATCAGTATCTCAAAGCTCTAGTACTCTGTAGCTAAGAAACAAGTCACAAGACTGTGATGGGGGCTTCTGCAGTCCTGAGAAATAGATAAATTACCACCACAAAAACAAAGGTGAACCAGAAAATGATCTATTTTTCCACTATTTCTCCTAAAAGCATTTTTGACTTTTACTGCTGGAACAGATACTAGTGGTCCAACTTTACAGCAGATGTTGATCATGTACTAAACTTTTTTTTATTATTTCTAAAAGCAACACTGAGATGTATCTGCTATCAAATGCTCTATCAATGTAGCATTATTTCTACATATAATGAAAATATGCATAGATTAGTACCTGATAAAACACCAGCTGTCACTAATCAGCACTTCCTTACCTTAATGAACTTTTCTGCATGGTTGTCCTCCGTCATGGTGCGCAGCTCCTGGAAGTCTACGAAAGTTGGAAATAAGTCGCTTACTCTGATCCCTTCGCAAAGTTTCGGTCTCCCTGGGCAGAACCGGGGCTCGTTATATCACCACTAATGACAATATAAGCCCATCACAGCAAAATGTCACCCGGCCACCGATCAGCCGTAGCCGAGTGTGGTCCGCCGGGAGACCTGAAGCCCAGCACGTCAGATCAGGCCAGCTCGGCTCACAGCCTCGGGGTCCGACTCGCTCTTCCTCTTGTCCTGAACCCGCTGTGGTGACCATGTAGAGCGTCAAACTCCGAGCAAGGTCACCAGAAAAAGAAAGCCGAAGACGGGAGTCAAACGTGGACCGAAGCCGAGCAGCTTCGGTGGCGCAGTGAGCGATATTTTTAGCCCCCGAATACTGACTCGGTCACTGTTAGCTCTGAAGCTAACAACACAGCCGTCTGCTTGCCGATTTTACAGTTTGTCCAGTTGATTATAAAAAAGCAGACATGGGGATAGGTCTGAATAAAGTGAGATATTTTTAAAATGACTATTATACAGGAACACCTGGGGGGCTGATACGACACAGCGAGCACAGCGCGTTCCCAACGGCTTGTGGCAAAGAGATAAGTTAGTTTTCTAACCCTGCTTTAAGACAGAAATGTTATCATTCTTCATCAGAACAGTACATGGACACTGGAAGATGCTACGGCCTAATATGTTCGATGAAGCAGGTCAACCGGTTCTTTTTCCAGCGGAGGTCCAGACCATCTCTGGACTATTTGGTTAATTCCATAACCCCAGACGGCACTCAATAGGAGTCCACACAGAACGCCTGATGAAAATTAATACCAACTGTGATGGTTGTTGTCTGAAATTGAAACAACATATATCCACAGTCTGTAAGTCTATATATTTTTTTGTATCACATAAATTTATTGTATTATATGTATTTATTTATAGAATAACTTCACTGGTTGTTTTTTGGCATGTGCGAGGGTTCCTTCATAAAGACCCAAATTTCAGTGCGCATTCAAGTTTACATTCAAGGGTTAACTAAAGGTTTATTACAGTCTGAACTCTAGTCTAATTATTTGTTTATTTGTTTAAACAGTCAGTCACAACAACTGTTTTAAATCCTAGAATTTGAAATAGTAAAAATTGATATGAGTTACCAAAATATGAGTAGCCAGTACTGCCGTACCCTACCAAGAAATTACTCAAGTAAATAAAGTATTCTAAAAAGGCTAGTACTGATTAACTGATCATAACATCCGATTTAATTTTTTATAAATTATGCATTCAGTATGCCATCATAATATAAAGATATGTGCAAATTCTATTTTAGACTGAAGTGTAAAATTAATGCAAACAGCATGAATTCAAAATAGATAATGTAAGCTGAAGAAACTCTTCTCAATATATATATATATATATATATATATATATATATATATATATATATATATATATATATATATATATAATATACACACACACACAATATAATTTGTGTTATATTTGTGTCAATATAACACAATATAACACAAATTAAATAAAATCTTACAATAACTAATGCAAGAACAGGGTAAAGTAGTGACAATGTCCAAGTTAACATGACAGGCTCAGCAGAAAATAACTGCTGAGCCTGATTTGCTTGATTATTTTTATTACTTTTCATACATAACTAAAAATCATTTCAAAATAAAGTGCTGGTGTGTGTCTGTGTTTTGTTTAATTTTTCATTAAAATTTGTTCTTCATTCAGAGAAGCTACTTGGTTTGGGTAGAGTATCCAGATATTTTTATCAAGTAAGAGTAGCATTACTTTGTAATATTACCCAAGTACAAGTGAAACGTAAGGTGTAGTAAAAGTACTCTTTTTTTTTCTTCCCCACATATTACTCAAGTAAATGTTACTCATCACTACCCTGCTCTGATAATTACTAAATTCACTGTCTTTCATAATTATAAACATCATTGGATTTCATTTAATTTTTATGTTATAGACCAACAAAAGTTAGTAAATAACAGTGAAGTGGAAAAAACAGGGATAAAGAATTTTCCCACTTTTCGACAAGTAGTCCACAGTATGAAAACACAGATAGATTTTGTGTGATCAGACACTAAGACAAAACTTGGACTTTTGGCTTACATGCATTAATGGATATCATTCAAAACAGACCTGTCCCATGGTGAAATATGGTGGTGGCAGTATTATGCTGTGGGGACACACTTTTTAGCAGGGAAAGAGACACTTTAAGTTTTGAAGTGTTTACATGGACTTTATGGGACATTCATAGCTCAACTGAAGGTTATTTAACTAAAATAAGATTACGTAAGAAGAACTTTTAATCCCACAGAGGAAAATATTGTGCCAATGCTTAAATGTCATTAAATAAATTATAAATTCATTAAAAATAAGTTAAATAAATAAATAAATAAATAATAAAAGACTTTAAACAAATAATTATATTTTAGCAGATTATTAAAAGATAAAATATTTGTTGAAAATGACTGGAGATTACATGACATTATTTCCTTTTTTAATGCGGTTGCTATTATGTTCCACAAATACTCAAACTTTCAATGAAATCAACATTTCCCTTGTGCATTAAATACTTTTATTTGTATCTTTTAAATGTGCTTCTGATTCTACATCTAGTTATGCTTATCTCTGGTTAACGTGTAGTTGTTTTCTAATGTCTTTCAATGAGCTTGTGCAACCTGATTTTGCTCTGCAATGCATCTTGTGGCACTCCTAATAAATTACATTACAGTAAATCTTGAGTCTTGTGCTTATTCAATAAGCAGCATGTTTTTTTACCTTTATCATATCATTCCTTTCTGTAATATTTGTAACTTCTCTGTGATTTAACAGTAATTTTAATTAGTTGTGCACTAATTGCATCTTGTAACATATGTAACCAGTGTTTTAATTACAATAACTGAAATACTATGTAAAATTACCATTGTTATGTTCATGTCATTATACTCCAAACAGTACAATCCTTCTGGTGTATTTATTTGATTGCTCCCATTACTACTTAAAGACCAATGTTTTTACATTAATAATTTAGACTTGCTGTAGTTCATGATGAATTCGAGAAATCAGTTTATGGCTTCTATTAAGTGTACGCAACATCTCTTCGTGTTTATTGTTATCCGACATAGAAAAGACAATTACAGCTAATAAAAACACAACATTCAAGATTAGATTGTTAAATCAGACTAATAAAAACATTTTATTGCAAAAATGGCTTGATGAAAAGCATGTTTAGGTCAAAAGGTTATTTCCAAATCTGAAAGACAAATCTCTTTGCAACACATATTTTAATTTATTGAGCATGACTGAGTGGAAATTTGTTTTGTTTTTTCTTGTTTTGTCGTGCATGTCTCATGTCATTAAAGGATTCTTCATTTCAGAATAAAATAATCAGAGAAAGTGCAAGAGCAATTTTCAAAGGCTGAATTTATGTAATGTATGAAAAAAAACCAACACAATCCAAAAGAATCTTTCCCTATGTGAAAAGTTGTAGGAGCTCACTGTTAGACCGGAAATTAAGCTCAGTTCAACTTTAGAAGCCACACCCAATTTGGATTGCAGTTGGACTTGTAGAATTAACAAAATCAGTTAAATACAACCTGTCTGATACCATGAAGGAGGATACAAAATTTAAAAACATCTAAAGAGCTAAAGAAATTAAAAAACAGTATCGTAAAAAAAAGAGGTTGCTGACATTGATCATTTGTTAACAAGCAATTTTTAAGGCTTTGGCACTGCAAACCACAGTGAACGCCACTATCCACAATTAGTGAAAACATATAACACTGGTGAACATTCCTAGGAGTGGGCAATTTACCAAAATTAGTCCAAAAGTGCAGTGATTGACTGATCTACAAGTCCACAAAAAACCCCACAGAACATCATTGAAAGAACTGCAGACCTTTCTTTCTTCAGTTCAGTGTAATAAAAAGGGACCATGGAAAATGGCCTTCATGGTAGAGGTAGTGATGGTCTAGATATGTTTTGCTTCTTTAAGACCTGGATAACTTGCCATAATTGATGGAACCACAAATTATGCTTTCTCTCGAAGACATCCTTAAGGAGAATATCTACTCATCATTTTGTGACCAAATGCGCTTGGGTTATACAGCAGGACAATGATCCAGATCATGATTCAATGATCCAGACAATGCAAATGTTAAAAATAAAAGAGAAAAGGTTTCGGACTAGTCCAGTTAAGGTCTTTACCTAAATCTGATTGACTACTTTGTCTCTGGAGATTTTATATTTCATTTTTCATATAGCTCCAGTTGATACAAATGGCAGAAAAATTAGGTTTGGTTGTGTACTCTATGCATTTACCAATTTCTGACTCAAGAGACTGACACATTGAAAGCGAGAGATCAAGGTCATTTTGAGCCAAACAGAGCAAGCTGAGTTCTTTCTCCATCACTGAAAATGCATTTTTCTTAGTGCAATTTGATTTTTGCCTTTAACTTTACTTTTTTATTCTCTGCCGTTTGTGCCAGAAATGACAGCAAAAAAATTCCTGCAAAATCCAAAAAGATTTTCAGTTTCAGGGGTTATTGGTTTATGAATATTTGTTATGTAAAAAATGCATTATATGTCTACGGCAGTCATTAAATGGGCGCTTTAGAGTCACTTCTTTATTGGTCAGGCTTCAACATGTGCTTTCTAAATGAATGTTTCAGTATTTTTATGAGCATACAGAATAATTATACTGTAGTGTTCATGTACCAATAGGAGACGCTGACAGCTCGTACATACTGTTTGTACATCTGTGTTTTGTGCGTTCGCCGGCTCACGTGGATGCAGCTACTGAGCCATTTAACACTCACGGACTTCCTGAAAGTAGCGCCCAGGTGTCTGTGTAATCTTTGAAATACGCCAGTATTTATACATGTATATTGAAAATATAAATTAAATATGATCATTTGTGTCTTTATAGCAAAAATGAATGCCGTGAAAGTGGATGAATATTGAGTTAAATATTATGAGCCGTTGCACCTTCCATATATCCCTCCGCTGGTTTTTGTCCCCTTTCAGACTGTTTTGGTCTTTTTGCTGTTAGCAACGGAAAGGACCCGAGCTAGCTGTGAACTCTAATTTGAGATAATCAATTTTTTTGTTAGGATTTCATATCACATTGACAAGCGGTGTGACGCTCGTGTTATTTTGAAAGATCCACTGAAGCGTGTCGTTTTTTTAAAATAGTTTTTTCCCCCTCAGTTTTAATAAGATTTGTAGAGATTGCTAATTGGGCTAGCAGCTGTTAACCAGCTAGCCTGCTAGTAGCACGTTAGCGAGCAGTCACACAACCACACGCCGCTTCGTTGTCAAGAAGTTTCTGCTCTACAACCGATCGCTTTTAAAGACACCGTCTTTTATGGGATCACCATGTCAATGAAGGCCGGTGGAAATCGAGGCAAGCCCGGCGGGGGCAACGCGGCTGGTGCGGCCGCCTCAGGTGCTGGAGGAAGCGGCGGGGGAAGACAGAATCTGGGCAGGTCTGTGAGTTCCTAAACTTGGCCAAGTAAAAAACGCAGTGAACAGATGTGTTGTGGTCGGCATTTCGTGTTGTGGACACAAATACGTCTAGAATTGGTAGTTTGAAGAGATGACACCCCCGTTAAGTGGTCCAAAATTAGTACGCGTGTTATGCGGGCCGTGAGACGTTATGCAGCTTCGCTAGCGAGGCCTGTCCTCCTGCCTGCCTGCACGGTCCAGTAATGTTGCAACTGAAGGCCAACATTTCACCCGGTGCTTGTTAAATAACACGCCTTTGTCATTTATTATTCAATTAAACAGCCGAAAGAATAAAAATATTAACCACGATTTTATATTCGTTTTTTCGTTTTTTTTTCCTCTTCCCTTTAGTAATGACGGTGTTCGAAGTTGCTAATATCAGTTTACTATATGAACCTGGTGCCGATTTGGTTGGGAGTTCATTAGCCCATGTTTGTAATTCCGCACACTTGCGGTGTTGTAGCGGCTGCCGGAGTAGAGGCCAGGTTCCCCAACCAGCTGCGTTTATCCCAATTCAGCTGACTCCTACGTTACCGCAACATCACTGCAACGGGATTGACACATAAATGACATAAAGCGTGTACTGTGGAGGGAGGAGCGGGTGGTCATTATGCTGACCGGCTGTCAACCTTGACGTTGCTTTTCGTGGGAAATTAGTGTCCTTGAAGCATGACTTTCTGCCCACGTGTTGTCCTGTGACGAAGCTTACACACAACACATGGATGTTGATATTTTTGTTTTTGTCGTTTTAATTTCGGTGGGCGTCTGTTTTCACCGGTCAGTGGGGCCACTACCCATTTATGGCGCAGGCTTGGTTCACTGTAACGCAGGGTTGAGCTAGAGTGAGATGCATTCATACCTAACCAGTATATTTCCATCTTTCACTCAAAATCATGTGGCGAATCACCACCATTACTACTACTATACAGGGGTATGTGTGATGTTTTTTTTTTTTTTGTTCCTTACAACAAACCAAATGTGACCACCAAAAGGCGCATTTTAGAATAAGAAAGTTCCATTTTTCTCACCAGCTAAATTCAGTTTAATCCACATATACATGCCATTTTATTAGGTACACCTTGCTCATATTATGTTGAACCTTTTTTTTTAAGAAAAGATACAACAAGGTGTTGGAATCGTTTCTCAGAAATGATCATACTATGTTTTCTCAGCGTTTGCAGTAAATCTGGACGCCGACATATGAATGAATCAGGCAAGGCAGTGTTTTTTAAGTCCGTTACGGTCCAGTTTTGATTAGCCTGTCTGAATCGTAGCTCCAGTTTTTTTGTCCTTGACTGACAGGGGAAACATTTGGTGTGGTCTTATGTTGCTGTTTTAAGGTTTGACATGTTGTTTGTTCAGCGATGCCACTGTTGTCTTTCGATTATCTCAAACCTCTCTGCCCATTCCATTCAGCCATCACTTGTGGGATATGTTCTCTTTTTCTTGCTGCTCTCTGTAATCCGGAGCAATGTTTGCGTGTGAAAATCTAAGTAGAAACACTCACACCAGCTCAACTGGCCACTGCATTTAGAAATTCATAAATTTTCCCTTTCTTCCCATTCCGATGTTCTGTTTGAACTCCAGCACATTGTCTGCACTCCAGCTAGATCCGTAAAGACAATTAGTTGCTGTCATTTGTTTGGCTGATTAACTATTTGTGCCAACAAGCAATTCAGCAAGAGTACCTAATGGTAATAATAATTAAAATGATGAGGTGTCTAACCCCATTGACTTCCGCATAACCAGAAACAAAAGAAAAGAATTGCAGTGGGAATAGGAATGTAATGCAAACTAAAATGGATGAATGTGAACCAGGACTAAGCGCTAGTGGCTAAATATGATGTTCTGCATTGGATTCTTATGTGAGAATAACATTTAAACCATCTTAAATTTTCTGCAGTTTGAAAACTTGTGAGATCTGATAATTAATATGCTCAGTGACTAGGATTAATATTATCAGTTCAAAGCAACGACTTTATGTCTCTGTAATTTATGCTTTGCTATGCTTTCAAAACGTAGGATGTAAAACTTTATTTATACAATACCTTTCAAGATAAAAATCACAATGTTCTTCAGCTAACAGAGGATTAGAAATACACAAGACAAAATTTAATAAAAGCAGATAAAAAAAAAATTAGATCTTTAACTGGCCTTTTAAAGGAAACCACTGAGTCTGCTGATCGCAGAGGAAGGGAGTGCCAGAGTCTTGGAGTTGCAGAAAAGAAATCTCTGTCTCCTTCAGTTTTCAGTTTTTTATGTGACACAACCCTAGGCCTTGGTTGCAGGACCTCAGGGCCCTGATGGTGGTAAAGGGACGTCACCGTTCAGAGATGTAGATCGGTTCTGTCTATGCAGAGTTTTCAAAGTCGAAACCAGGAAATTTAAATGCTGCACTTAATAATAAACTTGGAGTTAATGAAATTGGATTAGCAGGAGACACAAAATTTTGATGATTTATTCTGGAGCCTAGCAGGAACATTTTGTGCAAACTACAACCAGTAAAAGGAGGTTTTAGTTAGACATGTGTAAAGTATATTGCAGTAATCCAAACAAGATGACTGAAAACCATGAATTAAGATTTCCATCACAGGACAAAAAGGAATAGAAGTATGTTCGGCAATGTTTCTCAAATGGAAGCAACAGGATCGAACCAGAGAGCTGACATGATTTTCAAGTGTAGGATCAGAGGTTATTTTGAGATTTCTTACTGAATATTTAGATGCATAATCAAGAGATCCAAGGATCTGATTTTTCTGCAGGGGGAGGGGGGTTCTGGTGCAAAGACGATTGCTTCAGTTTTTGTTCCCTTTTATTGAAGAAAACCGCCAGCTATCCAGCTTTTAATCGAATCAAGGCATTTTATTAAAATGCACAGTTGTGGAACTTCATTTGGAAAAAATAAATATACAAGTGGATATGATCTGCATGAAAATGATGGGAGATATTCTTAAAAGATGGCAGTATGGGGCCAGCAATGGCCCCAACATGTCCACTAAAAGAGTTTTGTGAAAGATTTGAGCAGATACAAATTGTCAGAAAGGTAAATAAATATATATTTTTTGCTTCAGCTTTCACTAATTTTCATGCAAGGCAACCATTTTGGAATTTAATATCCGGTTTAGTTAGAAACCTCTGACTTTCCTTGGACCTGTGACTTTCATGGGGATTGTTCTGTTAATGTTTCCAACCTGAAAGTTAGAAACTTAAATTTCTGAGGAACAATAAAATGCACAATTAAGCCATATCCTTCAACAAATTTAGCATGAGAACGTTGTTTTGTTTGACACAACACGGACAATTGTCAGGATGTTGGTACTGGGAAAATCTTCATTTCCTGACGTGGTATTTGCTAAAAGAGGGGAAAGAAATGGTAAAAGCTGATACAAACCATTAGCTTTTACCATTTTTGCTTAAAATTTATTTAATTAACCGGAAAATCCAAAATATCTTTGCGCTTGCCTATTGTGAACAGAGTTGCATGAAATATTGAACTGCCGTCGTCGTCGCAATAAAAGTATTTGGATCATTGCGCTTGCAAATGACTGCCTTGATTTGCCATAGTAAACATTAGAACTCTGGAAATAAAAAATGTTTTGGACTTGCCTTGTCCTCTATGTGCACCTCTGATAAAGATCTTCATGACCGCAGCTTAAGGTGAGAGGTGGGGACAGTGCTGTGATTGAAGAGCCTGGGTCGGCATACCAAAGCCCTGATGGGATCAAGCCGAGTGGATTGCTTTAGATGAACGAATCGTTTTCTTGATTGAAAGAATGTTGCTGTTAATCGAGGGGGATCTGACATCATATTTTTGTCTTTCAGGGGAAGACACAGTGGCAAAGGGCCTGCAGGAGTAAGTTAGCGCTCTATAACTGTCACAAGTTCACTCTAAAACACTTGCTCTTCATATATGTTTACCATCAGATGTTGTTTTTCCACTGATTGTTCTCCTAGTGTCTGCATTTTGGTCAGAACCAGATGTCCACAAGGTGATTTCTACTCACAGTGTTTCTGCTCTTTAGGTTATTTTCAATGGTGTATATGCAAATATGAGGATGGTCCATGTCTTGACTTCAGTGGTGGTAAGTTTTACTTCTTGTCTCTCTCAAATTTAAAGGCCATCTTTGTAATTCTTGTCTTGATTATTAATGGATGCCTGAACAGAAGCCGCAAAGGTACAAATGAAAATCTATAGGGCTCATTCTTACTGTAAATGACTAGTGTCAGCAAAACTGCTCTTTGTCTTTTACCACATGCTGTTAGTTGAGAATGTCTACACTGCAGTAAACAACACTTAGAACAGCTTGTACCATAAGGAAGGCAGATCAATCATTTGGCTTCCAGCAGATGGGCTTGTTGAACTTGTTATTTCAAAGTGTACGCTCACATCGGCTCTCTGAGTGAGCAAGTCTTTCATATGGTGACCACTGACCGGCTCATCTGTTCACAGGGGACCAAGTGTGAGCTGAAAGTAAAAAATGGAACTGTATATGAAGGAGTATTCAAGACATACGGTCCTGAGGTAAGGAAAGCTGATGTCTAATATCATCTTTTTAACGATGCTGTGATGTTAGTGGCATCTGATGGTATCCAGATAGGAAATGAGCAGAGAGAGACGAAGGGGCAGCAAACCTCTGTAGTTCAGGAATTGAACTCCAGATGGTCTAGAACAATGAGGTCGCTGCGTTTATATCCATCAGTATTGCTTTTTATAATAACTAATCTAGTCACCGCGTCTGTAGCTAGAAAAATGTTTTAAGCTTAGGGAGAGACACCATCTTGTCAGCGCTCAAAATCGGCCTCACCCCCTGAGGTGGTTTCCATCTTATGTTTAAGAATAGAGAGGAATCCGACTCTTCGTGCTTTCTTTTAAGGAAAAAAATCAGACTGTGGGGAAGCATTTAATATATATACTTAACTTTATTGAATTGTTTCACAACACTTGCAAGACTGCACATGTGACTAAAGGTCCTGTATTTATTTTTCCAATGTCTCCCACTTATATTTCTTCTGGATTTTCAGTACAGAAATACGATAGAGTGGAAATGTTATGAAATATGCTATCAGGAGCTGTCCAGAAGACAGTCACTAACGCTCTCCACAAGGAGAAAAAGCCACAAAAGGTCACTGCTATAGAAGATAGCTGTGTGCGAGGATTAAGTGGAAAGCTCAGTGGAAGGACAAAATGTCTTAGAAAAATTGCGCACAATTAATAGCGGGTAAGGGATTGCAAAGTGAAAGGAGTTTTGAGGAGATTCAGAAGAGCCAACACACACAGACGTATCAAGACATTTTTCTACATCTGTGGCATTCAGTTGTATCCAGGTGACTGTTGTGATTAAAGCACCCAGAGCTTAATGCAGTATTGTGCAGTAATATACTGCATTATATACAGTACAGAGTTGCATGAAACGCTGTACTGCAACTCTGCAATAAAATAAAATAAAGTCTTGAGGCTTTATTTTATTCATGTTGTGAAATATTCTTAATTTCTGAAAATGTCTTTTTATTAGCTGTAAGTGAGAATAGTTGATTAAAAGACATGAATCAGCAGCTTGAATGCTGAATTGAATTACTGAAATCAATACATTTCTGTATTATTCTAATATAAAGAAATGCACCTCTTTTTTTCCTTTTCGGTTGGTGTTATTGCCTCTAACTTTATTTATGATTTGTATTAACCTGCCTGTCTCCTGCAGTGCGACCTGGTGTTGGACGCAGCCCACAGAAAGAGCCCAGAGCCGAGTTTAGGCCCCAGGAAAGAAGATATAGTAGAAAGCATCATTTTTAAGGCTTCCGATGTCGTAGTGGTGACGTTCAAAGACGTGGACCCGAATTTTGCCAGAAAAGGTACCAAAGGCTTTTGTGCTGATTGAATTCACATCCATTATTAATCAAGCAGCAGACGATTAGGAGAGCTAATGATATTGTATTTGCCAAGTGCTCAAAAAACATAAAACATGTAACTGGCCGTCATTGCACATGTGCAGTGGGTTGATTGTTTTCCGTCTTCACGGCCCTGAAGTGACTTTGTCATGAGTTACATCTTGTGTTTCTGGCCGGCCATGGCAAACCGATTTGATCTATTGATTTTTCTGAAGGTGGTTGAAGTGCAGGAAAGACACTTAGGTTGAACAAGTCTGCTTCTTGATGTTTAACAATAAATTCATTAGATGTTTTTAATAAAAAATAAAAAAAAGCCAATGAATATTATGTTTTAGGGTAAATGCTGTTGTCAGTTACAAATGGATAACAAAAAAAGGAAAAGAACATTTTGTTTAAAAGTTTTGACCCATATGATGAAGATCTTGCATGTTGGTCAGGAAACTGTTAGTATTTTTGTTCTTCATTCTGTCTGTCCGTCCATCCTCTGACTCTATCATTTGTGTGTCTCTTCTTTCCAATGGTCTAGTCTCTTCTGACACAGGTAATAAAGAACTTTAATTTTCTCAGATTTTTTATTTTTATTTTTACATGAATATACACACTTGGATCAGAATATGGGAGCATAGTTCTGCACAGTTTGGGTTCATGCTACTACTAGTTTCTGCTGATCAAGAATCTGATGCATGTCATTGGCCACATGCTTGTGTTTGGGTTTACTGGTGAGAGGGAGAATGTGTAAATAGTGAAAATATTTAATGTAAATAAATCATTTTGCTTTAGAATTTAGTGGCATGCATGTTGTGGGTGTTATTTTCATCTGCAGCACGATTGTTAAAGTTGTCACTCTTCTGCAGCACTTTATTTTAAGCTGACCAGTGCAGAGCTTAGGTTGAAAACAACATGATTGCATTGAAAGCAACAGATTTCCAACCTATGTTCAGCTCTTTATTTTGTTTGATTATTTTTTATTTGAAGAAATGCAGCCTTGCCTGAATGTGTGATTTGTCTTCAACCTGAAGATCATATAATTAACTACATTCTAAATTATCTGCATGTTCCTCGACACTCCTCACATTGAGGTGTCTCTGATGTGGCTTGTGGCCAACTTTTAACCCCATGAGTCATTTTCATTTCTCTTCACAATGATTCACCACTTTGTTTTGGTCTGTCGGATAAACGCCCAATAAAATAAATTTAAGTTTGCGGCTTTAACATGAAAAAATTTAAAAGTTCAAGAGGGAGGCATGAATACTTTTACAAAGTATTGTATATTTGATGCACAATAAAATTATATGAGCAATGCATACTGTAGTATAGTCCAAGCTTGTTGGCTCATTGTGTGTACAGTATTTGCCTCTAATTTTGCATTCATCAGAAGTTTTTGGATTGTTTTTAAATAATATTGAGTTGAGTTGTGAGATCAAAGCTTAATTTATGGGAGTTCAGGTGATCAATATGGTTTTGTCTCTGATTGGAGAATAAGAATATAGGGCCATACTTGGGCTGACATAAGATTAGCTTTCTTCAAACATATTTTGTCTTTGAGGATGCTTGTCTTGAATGCTACTGGGCTGTAATAATAAGGTCAAGCAGTGCTGATGTGCTGAGTTAATTGAATTTTCATTTATGTTATTAATAAGCTAATGTTTTGCTACAATAATGGCCTACACAGCGAGATAAGACACACTGTTGGGTTGGCTGTGCTGCATTTTTGCAGAGTCAACTCAAGACTATGCTCAGCTTCTTTTAAAAGGATATGTGTGATTATGAATAAATTAGAATATCATTGAAATGTATTTGGTTTCGGTATTTCAGTTCAAGAAGTTAAAGCGGTATTTTATGTAGATTCGTTCCACACAGAGATCTGTCTCATGTTTTAAATGTGGAATCTAACTAGTAATTGTTTTTAATAAGGAAATCTGCATGTACTGTATGTGAACTCAACACTTGGTCGGGGCTCCTTTTGCATGAGTGAATGCATCAGTGTTGCATGTCATGGAGGCCATTCGCATGTGGTTTGTGAAGCTCAGCTAGCTTTTAGATTCTCATCTCTCTTTGACAAACAGTTATTCCCTGTTAGGTTCACTTCTTGAATTTAATTACTGTAAAAAACATTTTGACGATATTCAAATTTTTTTGGCTAATTTATTTTGACATCTATGCCCCTATGTGTTGTTGCTGTGAGGGATTATGACTGAGGCGCTAAAGGCATGAGTTCTTTCCTGCTTATACAGCATGAATGCAGCCATGTGATTGAACACCATCATGAACTTTGCACTCTGTAGGGCCGCTGAGAACAATAAGGAAAACTAGATAAACCACTCATGTTATTTACCAGAGCTATCGATTTTCTGTAGTAGACTAATTTAGTAGGTCAACATTATGACCTAATCACACTGAGACGAAATGCAAATCCAACTTGTATTTCAGAGCCATTTTGTGTGTGTGTGATATTCCACATGCGTTATTATGTGATCTTTTTGTGATGTAGACAACTTCACAGATGCAGCAGTGAGCAATCGAATTAATGGTGAGCATAAGGAGAAAGATCTGGAGCCTTGGGACGGAGGAGACACTCACAACTCTGACAGCCTCGAGTCCCTGGACACAGATGTGGTGAGATCAATCACGCAAACGCATCAGACATGTTGATATCAGCTTGTCATAAATGGGGTAGCGTTCACACTATAGTGTAAACGGTTGTCCTTTGTTAAAAAGCTTAGATGATGAATTTGCCTCGCTTTCCTACTTTGTCTCTACAGTCAAACGGATGGGACCCAAACGACATGTTCAAGTACAACGAGGAGAAGTATGGAGTGTTGTCTACGTATGACAGCAGCCTGTCCACATATACGTAAGCAGCATTCTGTTTTTCTTTTTTACTGTCTGTGTTATTTATATTAAAACATCTTGGCATTAAAATGTTTATATAAAATTGACTTTTTTGATCTTTATATCATGTTAAAATGTAATTTCCCCATCAAAAACATACATGGAGTGTTGCTTTAGTCATTTTGGCAGCCATTTTGTGGTGGTTAAACGCTTGCGCTCACAAAGCTCTGCCTATTTCTACAAAGCTCGAGCTGAGTTTCTGCCTCACAAAGCACTCCTTTCCCACGCCTCCCCCACTCAGTTTCTCCAGACAAGCGGCAGCAGCAATTGGCAAACACCTTGTAGAACTGCATGTTTGCTAAGTTTATCATGCAAACTACTTCTCAGTTGTAAAACGGCATCATGAATGAACATTGTTGTGTTAATGTGATATAGGCGGTGTTTCAGAAAGAATAGGAGATTCTTAAAGAGACAGGTGTCAAATTGAGAAGCTAAATTTCTTTTATATTTTGTTTGATATGTACAGCATTTTTGTAATAACTGAAAATGGCACTATGTGTCTGGAAAATGCATAATACCGCTTGTTTAAACCAATCTTTATGTAATAGATCTGCTGGTCATATGTTTATTTTTAAGTCTTGACCCTAAGGAGACTCATGCTCAGTTTATCATTTTTGTGATTAGACAAAAAACAAAAACTTAAAGCCCCACCTTGTTCAATGAGTCTTTGTCCTTCTGGACGTCGTTCTGCAGGGTCCCCTTGGAGCGTGACGACTCGGAGGAGTTTCTGAAGAGGGAGGCTCGTGCCGCCCAGCTGGCAGAGGAGATAGAGGCCAGCGCCACATATAAAGCTCGGGTGGCCCTCGAAAACGATGAGCGCACAGAGGAGGAGAAATACACGGCTGTGGTGCGAGGGGAAAGGGAGACTCCCACGATCAGCAGGTGAAATGAAGTTAAACACATCAAGAACTTAAAGCCTGGATACTTTTGCTGTCTTCTGTTAATTGCAGTTAGCAGCTATTAGTTTGCACCAAACTCGGGTGACCATTCTGTGTTGTTCACCGACTCCCGCAAATATTCATCAATATATTTGATGTGTATTTTAATGATGGAGCTTAACAAAATGTAATGTTTGTTGCTGTTTCATAAGTGATTACTGTATGAACTGCCAAGCTGCTGAAATGTGTTGCACAAACAAACTTGACTTTTAGGAGACAAAAAATTCCAAGATTATTAGTGTTGAACTGATCCTCACTTTGTGTTTGTGTATCTATTTAGAGAGAACAAGTACATTCCTCCGGGTCAGAGGAACAGGGAAGCGATGTCATGGGGTGCAGGACGGCAGAATTCACCTCGACTGGGTCAGAGCTCAGCAGGAGCCTCGGCTTCTCGACCAGGACCTCATGACTACAGTCCCAACACCGGCCCGGACCAGAGGGTGGTGAACGGAGGTACGTTAACCAATCAGTGACAGATTACTCGGAGTACACAGAATACTTTTTAAGTCAACAAGCAACCTCGATCCGACTTAATTCTGACGTAGCATTAGCAGGATTACACCTTTAAAGGAACCTATTGCATCAGAAATTAGTTCAAATGATTAAAATAAAATAGTAAACACTATAATGTGGACTGCCAGTACTCCACTTTTGGGAGTACAGCCAATAGGCAGCAAGTAAAATGAATTTCCCTCCTGGATTGGCTGGATTGGCAGAATAGCTGAGTTTTCAGCAAATAATTTTGAGTTGTGTTCCACAGAGAAATCTACAAATACTCAAAAGCAAGTAGGCTGGTGTCCAATTTAAATCATATATATAGCAAAAAATATAAACAGTGTTTTGGCCAATTTCCACTGGAAGAAACTTTCCAGGATCCAGGGTTGTTTTCTGGGGTGATTAGCCTTTTTCACAAAACATTTCCGTCATAAACAATCAAAAATGAGCCACTTCTGAGCTCCACCTGGACATTAATAATTCACAACGAATGTACTCCAGCTGTAATTAGCCCACATTGTCCTCTTGATGCTCCAACACATGATGGGATATTTGGGATCTTAGTTACTCTGATCTAAATGCAGTGTGGTATACTGTATGAATAGCATGTAAAGATTAGATGCTTTGCATTTAATTATAAAAATTAACCTTATATATCATTGAAAGTTGCTGCGATGACAAACTCGCAGCAACTTAGGATGGTTTGCAGGTGTAAAGGTGATTATCTGATGAATAGTTTTGCCCTCTGACGAGTCGAGGAAAAAATTAGAGGAAAAACTCTGAGTGCTTTTTAAAATGCTGCCAGGATTTTTAGCCAGTAACCGACTCTTCTTTTACCAGCACATGATGAAATGTCACATTGACCTGACCAGGATATAATTTAGTTTTTTCAGATTACATTTTTTGCATGTTTTTGTTCGTGTAGAAAGAGTGAAAATTTCCCCTCTCATCTTGTGAACTGAATGTCTGGAATATTTTATTTGTTCTCTCAGTTAAAAATGACTTTCTGCTTTTTATTATTTGCTTCTGTTTAAATCAAACTTCCTGTTTTGCTGCTATGTTTATTAACTTCCTCTCCTTCCTGTTTGCTGCTGCACATTTGTGTTTTCTCCTACTCTTTGTTATCCTTGATCATTTGTCCTTGCCTTTTTTTAGGTTCATCCCATTGGCCCTCACCCTGTCCGTCTCCCTCCTCTCGTCCCCCCTCTCGTTACCAGTCTGGCCCCTCCTACTTGCCTCCCCGGGCAACCACGCCCACCAGGCCACCCTCCAGGCCCCCCTCTCGGCCTTCCAGACCTCCCTCTCATTCATCTCACCCCTCCTATCCCTCCTCTTCATCCTCCTTTTCTCAACATGGCCCTACGTCACCAGCCTCCACTCTGCCCAAACGCATGTCCTCAGAAGGTATCCACATAGGTTGAGCCCACCTGGGCAAAGGCATGAGATGGAGAATGAGGGGCCGGTCTTGGCTTTGAATTGGATTTGAATTGTAAAAGTTGTAAAAAAAAAAAACGTTTCCTAAAGCTTAACAAAACAAAAAAAATCCTTCCATTAATAAATTTGCCCAGGTGTTTTGTGGAACAGAAACATCTGGAAATTGCTTCTTCTGATTTGGGGTCTGACCTTAAACGCCCATTTCAATGGCAAGAATTTGGTTGTGACTCCTTATCAGTGTGTGAGGCAATTTCATCTCGGCATGTGGGTGCATCAAGATCTGTGTGTGTGTGCTGTTTTTTCCGCGTCTCTGTTGTTTTAACCAAATAAAGAGAACATGTGAGTGAGGCACCAAGTTTTCACAGTAAACTGAGTACATCTGTTTCAAAGTTATTAACTTAAATATGGCTCCGCAGTATCTGTCCAAAACCAAGCAAGTCCTCTGTCGTTTTAGCAGTCTGATCTCTGACTGCGACGTGTTTCAAGTCCTCTTCCCTTGAGTTTTTCTTCCTTCTGTGATTCAGTGTTGAGTTTGCGTCTGGTTCACTTGGCAAGACGAAACTCTTTAATTTGCTTGGCAACGCTGGAAAAGACAAAAACAACTTATGATGCTGAAAAACACCTGCTCTGAAAGACGGTGCTGCTCTAAAGTATTCATACCCACTGAACTGGTTGTGTTACAATCACAAACTTAACTGTATTTTATTGATATGCATACATCAACCCCTTGTCCCCCACCACAAAAAAAAAAAAAAATCTGAAAAGTGAGGCGTACGTTTGTATTCGGCCTCGTCTGAGTCGATACTTTCTAGAAGCACCTGCTGCTACAAATACAGCTTCATATATTTTCATATGCCTGAAACAATCGGAAAATGTTTCAGGGTATGAATACATTTGCTAGGCACTGCATACTTTTATGCAATCGTTGTCCATCTTTTCCCTGAACATATGAAATGTTGATCCTGAGGACGAATAGTGAAACAGTTCAGGAGCTGATATTTTATTATATCGTGGTCCAGTTAACTGCACAGCTTTGTTCACATCTTCTTATCCATGGATTTGTTTGGTTTCTACTGAATTAAATGAAGCTCTTCTGCCTTCCTACCTCTACTATTTTCCACTGATTTATTTTCTCATCTCCCACTTCACTTATTTGGGCTTTGAAAGGCTTGATGTGGTGTTTTTGTTACATAAAACTTTGTCCTTTACTAACACGCATGTCCTTGTTGTTTGATGTGATATTTACATCTGGGTTCACATTGACACAGATGAGTTTGTATTTTCCGCGTGTTTAACAATTCACGGGACCTTCGTCCGCAGGTCCTCCGAGGATGTCTCCTAAATCCCAGCGAACGCCTCGTGCTCACAGAGTTCCGCCGTCACGGATCAGCTCGGTCTCCGTTGCAGTGGACTTGGGTTCCCACAATCCACCTGGAGACGTTTCGGCAACGCCTCCAGCCAGGAGTAACTCCTCTGGAGGAACCTGGTCTTCAGTGGTCAGTGGAGGTAGAGTGTTTTGTTTTTTTTACTTGTAGAGGATGTTTGGATATCCTGATTCTAAGGCTGTTAAGTTTATCCTTATGCTTAGAGTAATTTTGTATATATATATCTTTTTTTTTCCTCAGCTCACAGACCTCGATCCCCGCGACAGAACAATGTGGGCCGCGCCTCCCCCGGCTCTTCCTCACTCTCCTCGCCCCAGACAGGAACGGCTCCTATAGAAACTGTTACGACGCTGACATCAGCTTCCTCTCCTACTGCTGCTAGCCCCGCCCCCAACATGGTCGCCTCTCCATCAGGGGATGGTGAGATTAAATGTCAAAGACAAAGTTTTAAACATTTCATTCAAAGTTGAGAGCGTAATTACAGCTGGAAGCAACCAGTAACCTTGACCAACTTCTCAGTTGCTTGAAAATGAGTTCATATAGGGTTTGTTGGCAGGTTTGGTGTGGTGTGAGCCTCAATTTTTAACTATTCAAATTACAGAACACTAGTGGATAGGTCTGAATTGGTTAGTTTAAAATGTATGTTGGACAAAAAAACATTTTGTTTTAAATGAATGCAAATCCAACAATATTAAAGCACCACAGCTGAAATGAGCCTATGAGTTTAAAATGAGGTGCAGTTTTTGTAAAACATGCATTCGACAAAAAACAGAATAAAGAGCCACCTCCTAACTTTGGGTCACTGCTCCTGTAGGCCCGTTTTAAAATCTGGCTCAGGCTGTTGGAGTAAAGGGGGTTGATAACAGATGCACACCACACTTTTCAGATTATTATTTTTTTAGTGTGTGAAAAATTCAACAAGTATCAATATTTGGACAAACTTTCTCCTGTGTTTTTTAAAATCTTTATAGGTAAAGATTGTCGTGTCCAGGAGACGACACAGTCATCTCCCTCAGCAAATAATGAGAACATTAAGTCTTTGGATAACTCCCCTAGCATCTCAAGACCAGTCTGTAAAGGTACTTCATTGTTTTTAGGCATGTGTTTCATAGATGGTTTTATATATTGAAAGAAATTTATTTTCTGATTTATTGACATAACCTGACTCCATTTCTCTCCAGGACCTCCTTCTATGGCCCCCGACCACAGAAAACAAATAGATAATTTAAAGAAATTTAGTGTAGATTTTAGAGTAAGTATCCTTGTTAAACTCAACAAAAACCTGGTTTAAAGTCGCTTAACCAGATTGCATAATGAAAACCTGTTGCACCGGTTTCAGTTGCAGTCCAGTTCCAGTCCGGACCCCTCCTTTGACCAGATGACCAAGCCAGTCAGAGACTCATCAGACAAGCCTAAAGATCTTTCCCTTGACAAGGCTGCCGCAGCGGGCCGAGACGGCGCCGAGGACGGCGCTGCAGGGCTGGCTGCTGGCGGCTCCGGAGCCGCGCCTGCGTCGTCCGCCAGTAAACCCGGCAGCCCTGCAGCGCCGTCTCCATCTTCCTTAGAGCAGAAGAGAGGAGGGCAGGATGTGACATCACAAGGAGTTCAGACGACTGCCATGTCCACGCTGAGTGGACCCAAACATGAAGAGAAGGAGGAGAAGAAGGAGGCGGTACAAGAGTGAGTGGACCGGATCGATTAGTTGAATTAGTTTAAATGGATCGATTATTGAAACAATCGTCAACTGATTTAGTAATCAATTAATTGTTACAGACTCAAAAAGGGCATTCAAAGCAGAAATTAAATCAGAAATGTACAAAAATACTAACATTTTGCACTTAAGATGAAAAACCTTCTTGGTCTGTAAATATCTTTTACCCAGAACTCCTGAAGTGGTGTAGTTTTATCTTCACCTGGTTCAAATTCTTTAAAAAAAAAATCTCCTATTAAGTACATTTTGCTATCCAAATATTGATCAGTTTAATTAATAGTTTCATTTTTTATAATTTCTAACCACTCTGACCACCCTACTGCTGTCAATCAATCTGAAAACTGGTCAGCAGACGAGATTTCTCCATTAAGTTTGATGTATTTCTGCTATGTAGAAAATTTTTTTTTTGACCTGACTGATCCTTCAACATTTTGTTTGTTTTTCTGCAGTCAAGTAAGAAAATCAACCCTGAACCCAAATGCTAACGAATTCAAACCCAGGTTTAATACACAGGTCAGTATGTCTGGATGTAGCAAAGTCACCCAGTGAGTCCAGAAAAAGCATCACAAACTGATTTCATTCTTCTGTTTTTCCATCTTTTCTTTTTCTTCAGCCTAAGCCAGCCAACACCCCGACGCCTCCTCGGCCTCAGGGTCAGCCCAGCCCCTCCATCGTGGTTCAGCAGCCGCCGACCGTCTACAGCTGCTTCCCTCAGATGTATCCGCTGACGCCAGTCAGCCCCGGCGTTCAGGTGAGATGCACACCGGCATGCTAGAACTGTTGGATCTGCTTTCATTAACTATAAATAAAAGCTACCTTAAGAGTTGTCAACAGGCTCAGGTCATTTTGCTCTTTAGCCGTACCTACTCTGACAACCAACAACTCCTTTATTTCCTTGGTTTTACTCGCATCCTGCTGTAATAAAATTAGATTATATGACTTCAGTAAATAATACCTACCAGCAGAAGATCATTTTTCAAAATCTGTCATGTTTTATAGGAACCGATTCAAATGGAGATCAGAACCACAGTAAATGGTAATGCAGTGTGGTGCAAAAAATTTAAATTGATTTTGTGGAACAGAATTTAATCATATGTGAGATTTCAGCATTTTTATTGCAGCTTGTCTTGAATCTTAATTTCAATGGAAAATGTGTTAGTTTGCCACTGTTTTGGTTGATTGTTCTGAAGCTGGGAGGAGTAAAGTTGGAGTATTTAAGTACAAGCTGACCAGAGGGGCAAATTGTAGAAATAGATCACAGATTAATAAGAGGATTTACAGATTTAACATAAAAAAAACACAAAAAAAAACTCCCCTTTGAAGTTTGTGTGCCTGTGAATCATCGCTGACACACGCAGATAAGTTTTGATGTTAACTTCAGGTATAAAAAAGGTCAGAAACGTGTAAAAAAAAAATGTTGCAATTTTGTAATTTATTTGTACAAACAGAGTAAAATAAGTGTTGGGATTCTTAACACTTTTCAGTGTTTGTTATATGTAATGTCATCTATCCTGTGTTGCTTTAAGAAAAACTTGGTGATCCAACATCAGACAAGTGCAAACAATAACAACTAAAGAGTGGTTCTTTTTCCCTTCTCTCCCCCTCCTCTTCCTCCTCTCTCTCTCTCGCTCCATTAGAAAAGCATAATATGGAAGGTTTGTAAATTTTTCTAAGATTTCTACTTTTTTTCAACCCTTGTTTTTGTTCATTTTATTTAAGCCCAATCTGTACTTAGATAATTTTGCTTGCTTGTTGAATTAATGCCATCAGATGTTGGTTTGCCAACTTCTTATTGCAATTCCTTTGAGCCGCCATCACAGATGGACCTTTAACATCATCTTGTTTCTGTTGGTTTATTCTGTTAACAACAAACCCAAAACAAGAAGGTTCTCAAGCTTCTTTTTTTGCGGCACTGCACCTTACGACAGGAATGCATGTTGTATATTGTTTAGAAATAATAGCATATAGGCTAGCGTAACTGTGACACAGTTTAATAATAGAAAATGCATGTGACCCAAGGTAAGAGAGATGCATTTTTAAATGTTGAGGGGATATTTCCAAGCAGGAAAACGGGTTTTTACAAAACCTTTACATTTTAATTCTATTTTTTTTAATTTAGATTAACTTTCTATTTTACATTTGCTAGAAAACATTAAGTGTAAACTTTTTTTTCTTCTTCTCCAATCGCCTCCCTCCGTCTAGTCTCCAGCTGTGTACCAGGTCCAAATGCCTCACATGGCAGTGAGCCAGCCAAAACCTTACAGACCAGGTAAAGGTGAGAATAATACCTGCTTTCTTTGCTGTTCCCTTTATTTTTTAACCACTTCCTGCTCTTACAAATTTGTTGTATAATGCAAGTGTCAGTCTGTTTGTTGCATTAATTTGTGTCTCCAGCCAACATTATCTAAACATTGTGAAATGAGCATTTTCTGCTTTTTAAATAACAGATTTTATTCCTAATACATGGAAACGGTTGAGCAACTTCTGACATTTTTACTTTAGTTATTAGTATATTTTTGGTTTATGCCGGACCTTAGTAATTGATTAAGGTTATATTTTCTTGGGTATTTCTAAAATGTTTCTTCAGAATTTTTAAAGCATTAACAGCAACATCCTGCAATAGGAAATTAGGATGTTTTCACACCTGATAGTCAGGTGGACTCGGGGACCAGAATTTCAACATTTGTTACATTTTCATCTAGTGCGCTTTGCTTTCACGCTGCAGTGCCAAACTAATTGAAAAATCTGTTCACCTCCTTCGCCTGTGGTGGCGCTGCACCAAAACTAATGAGGGAAACGACACAAAAAGACATGAGCGCAACTTCCTTCTTCACGAAATGTAAACAAAAATGGAGTGGTGTCAGATTTTAGTGGTTGTAGGATTTCTCTTTTGTCTTTGTCAAAAGACCACAAGCCATTTCTCCCTCTAGCCTTAGACTTGCATGTTTGTTTTGGCTGAATTTACCCAGAATGCCCTGCGCTGAAGTCCGCTTCCTGCCTTTGTAGCGGACTTCAGTCTGCTTGGCATTCACATATTCATTCGAACTGCACCAGAGTTCACTTCAACCGAACCGAGACTGAAGGCTTTTAGGCTGATTCACTGCTTTGGTCTGTGTGTCAGAGTTAGATTGCACGTTCACGCCTCCCCAAACGAACTAGAGTTTTATTAAAACAAACTAAACAAGACTGGTCCCCACATGCTGATGACACTGTGACTCTACTAAACTATGATCAATAAAAACATATATTTTTTTGTTTAACTCGACTTGGTTTATAGGTCAATAATCTTTCTCTCCATATAATCTACCAACATGAATCGTTAGTACCCAACATGCCCCAGCAAAGGTCTGACCAGCACCACCCGCCCGGCACGCCCACCATGATGCATCCAGCGACCGCAGCGGGACCGCCGATCGTAGCACCGAACCCCGCGTACTCGGCGCAGTACTTCACCTGCAGCCCGCAGCAGTTCACCAGCCAGCCGCTCGTTCAGCAGATGACACACTACCAGTCACAGGTGCAGACTCGCACACCGCACAGCAGCTTTTAGAGGAGGGTCTTTTCAGGGTGCCGGCCGCCATTCATCACCGCTAACACTCACCCTCCAGGCGCAGCACGTGTTCAGTCCAGTCATGCAAAGCAGCGCCAGGATGATGGGCCCTCCAACGCACGGCCAGCCCAGCCTCGTCTCTTCTTCTACTACGCAGTACCCGGAGCAGACACACACCATGTATGGTGAGTAGCAGCTGTCAGTCTTGATATGAGCTCACCGGTAAGTAGGCATGGGCAGGAACAAAATGATTACCTTAGGTAAAAATGTCAGCGTTATGATTACAACTCTAAAATATGCAGTTTTACATTTTCATTATCATGCTTTGATGTGAATGCACTTGCGATATTTTTGGGGCTGATCTTCACCCTTCGACATGACCTAAATTACAGGTGTCTTCAGTCAGAAGCTTCCTCAAATTTAGTATAACACAGACTGCTACAGGAAATCTTTCCTGCCAACAGCCGTTATTATCTACACTAACTCTTTGAAGAATATGAATCGACATGAGTTTCTGCATGGCTGCTCTAATAGAACAATTGGGATTAACGTGAATTTAACCTTAATCTCTCCATAATCTCCATATGGAGAGATTAATATATTCTGTCAACTTTAATTGTTCTTGGAAGTTGTTTTTAGATGATGCTGAAATTTAATTCCTCTAGCATTCACCTTTATACTTGCATAACACAAACAAGCTATGCTGATAAAGCTGTACTAATAGAACAACAGTTTCCACTGCTTTAATCGTGTTATTATCCGTGACGACATTCCTCTTGTTATTGACCTAATATATTACGTTGGGAGTTTTTATTGGGTTTTAGTTTCTGAGTCAGTGTTGACAAAAAGAAGACTAAATGTATATAAATTGTTTGCATGCAGAAAAACGACAGGAATCACAAGTACGAATAAGTTTATAGGAAAAGCACGTTCAGCTGAAGAGCTCCTCATAGACGCAGGTGGAGACGCTCTGTATTACCACCTTTCACTTGAAATTAATCAAATACACAATCCAAGTCCGAAACCTTCAGGCAGACAAATTGTGACTAGCCTCATGCTGGTATTTGTTTCTCTAATTCTAGATACTAACGGCAGCATTTTAATTTCATTACGTCATAAACTTCACCTTAAATTTAGTGAATAGGGACGTGTCGTCTCCTCTGGTTGCCGCCGTCCATAAGCACGATTTGCATGTCGGGTAACATTCTTCCTCCATGTTGTCTTCTGTATTCTTACGGCAGCTGAACTATTCCCAGATAGAAGGCAGGTTTGGGGGACTTGCTTGAATTTGCAGAGCTAGTAGATTTGCAGAAGTCGAGACGCTGCAGCTGCATGTCGGTGTTGGAATTTGACCTGCACTTTATCTCTGACCAGACATTAAAAACCTGTTATTCTGCAAGACCAGTATGACAGAAAACTTTAGGGGTTTTGAAACCGTGACTTGTCTTACTACCATTCCTCGTGTCCAGCCAGTCATTGCTTTCAAATAGTTTTATAATTTGTCTTAAACTTCTGCATATGTTTTAATTTGTTTTACTTTTGCGCAATGAGGCCGTTGTGTGTTGCAGATTTCTGCCCATGTCCCTCTTGGAACTGAAATCTAGATCTCAATGGGGTTTTACCTGGTTAAATATAGGAAGTGATACAAATAAAACAATTAGTGTTTTGTTGCACTGAGAGGCAACAGGAAGTGTTGATTCTGATCTCTTGCTGCCTCAGTGTCTCCAGGGCCGATGCCTCAGCAGTACCCTCACCCCAGTGCCACCCTGCACCCTCACCCGCAGCACCCGCAGCCCTCTGCCACCCCTACAGGCCAAGGCCAGCAGGGCCCTCCGCAGCATGGGGGCCCGCCGAGCCACCCTGCAGCCAGCCCAGTCCAACATTCTCAGCACCAGCAGGCGGCAGCAGGTGATCATCTCTCCTAACGAGCAGCTGAGTCGGTTTACACTGTGTTCACACCGCTGATGTGTTTCGCAGCCGCAGCCGCAGCAGCAGCGCAGGCCCTGCATCTGTCCAACGCACCGCCCCAGCAGCAGATCTACTCGGCCTTGGCCCCGACGCCCCCCTCCATGACGCCCAACCCTCAGTCTCCCCAGGCGTCGTTCCCCTCCGCTCAGCAGACCGTCTACATCCACCCTCAGCAGGTGCAGCATGGCTACAACCCCAACCACATGGCCCACGTGCAGCAGGTGGGTCACCGGGGCGACCCGGGTCAGAAGCGGCAGCTTTTCAAGCTTCTGGTGGATTTAGTGCTGATTCTGCAGGAAACCTTAATGGACGATGTTTTTTATGTTTCTCTGACAAACTAACAAGTGTTCCTCCCTCATGCTGGTTGCCTCCTTTAGCTCGTTTTTCCTCTTCTCCTTTTCTGTCTCCCATCTTTTTTCCTTTTCTGTCTGTCCATCTCTTTTACTCTTTCTTTTATTTTTATTTCTCTCTCACTCTTATTTTTCTCCTTTCTATGTCCTTTTCTTTCTTTTGCTCTTGCTCTCTTTCTCTTCCTCACTCTTTACTTCTCCTTTTCTTGCTTTCTCTTTTTCTGTTTATTTATTTTTCAGCTGAGTGTTTGTCCCCTTGAGGCTTTGAGCTGGCTGTAATAAAAACCCAGTTGACATTGTACAGCATAACTTCACTCCAGCCAGGTTTATAAATAGTGGCTTCATTCTGCTCTCTGTTATCTGTAATTAAATAGTTTTTTGTCGACCGATCATATATTTCCTATTGGTTGTGGTCACCTCTCTGCTTCCAGAAGGCAGCAGCTCTAATCGCTGCCGTCCTGAAGCTTCAGCTGTCAGTCCCATCATTGTCCTCTCTCTCTTCACCTCAGGCCCATATGCAGTCCGGCATTGTGCCATCTCACCATCCTGCCCCCACCCACCCTCCAATGATGCTGATGGCCACACAGGGTCCGGGGGGTCCCCAGCCACCGATGCCCCAGACGGCTCTGAACCCCATCCCGGTGTCCTCTACTACACATTTCTCCTACTTGGCGCATGCACAAGGTAAACTCATCAACCTGCTAACAGGATTGACGTTTCCTTTATAATGTCAGCAGCATCTGCCTTCCTGCTGCTATTTTAGGTAATTAATGCTAAATGCTCACACTGTGTGTTTACTTCAATCTGATTTGTGAAGAAGTTTTAAACCCAACTGCATCCATACATTCAGGTTTGTGCAGATTTCAACTATTGTCAGATGTTTTTATCGTCGTTTTGTTGGCATCTTCTCAAAACGAAGGCCTGGATGGTTGAGATGAAGCTGCCAGAGTGACGAATGAAACCTGTTTTTTAAATTCTTGAAGTTCCTCCAGACTCCTCCTTTAGATTTGTTTGAGAAACACTTTTTGGCCTCCTTAGAGTTCAGATAATAGGAGACCCTCTAGTGGAAAGAGAAACACCCCAGTAAAGCAACCTGATCTGCTTTAATGAATTTCCACAGCTGTTATAAATCATGTGGTGCTGCTCTGTGTTGCATAGTAAAATCCTACAATTGCTTTTTACCTTCTGTGGCTTGAAGTATTCAGATTTATTAGGATTCTGGATGATAGACCAGTGAGTAAGTTTGATTGTGAAGGGAAACAAACATGTTCTTTACCTTTTTTTTTTTTTACTGTGATACTTAAAATAGATTAGACATATCTATTTAAATAAATGCTTTTTTATACTTCAAAACTTTAGAATAAAAGTGAAGAATAATTGATTAGTAATTAGTTTTTACTTTATTTTCAGCTATGCAAAGTAGATTAAAAATATATGCATCCACTAATACACAAATATATACAGTAATGTACATATAGTAAGAACAAGACATTGTCTGAGTCATCAAAGTCATGTTTTACATAAGTGCATTCTTGACTAAACAGTATTATCTTGAAAATGTGAAATGTTTCATTTCTTATGTTTGTACACCCCAATTTTTTTCAATACTTCCAACTTGAGACTAAAATTGTCGATTGTATAAAAACTTTTTTTTTCTCTAACATTTTCTTTTTTACATATTTACTTTACTAGCTTAAGTAGCTCCTATGGGACAGGACCTTTTTTTAAAACATTTACTCAATCAATTGTTAGTGATTGATTACTTGATTACTAACATAATTGTTTACATCAAATCTCTGAACACTGTTGCATGGTTTTCATGTGTTGGAATGGCCTAGTCAAAGTTCAGACCTTATGAGAATGAGTTGTTCAAGATGATCAGATTCTTTCATCCAGCTTGACTGTATGCTCTACCTTATGTTGGCTCATCACTAACTAAACATTCCCATGGGTGTAAATACTTTTTCTAATCTCCATAACGAGACGGGCGTGGTTCTGAAAGGTGGAGGATTGTTCTACCAGGCCGAATCGGGTCATTGTTTCTGTCCATGTCTCCATCCCTGACTCCACCTTTGTGTGTCGTCCCTGCAGTGCAGCCTCATCATCAGCAGCAGCTGTAGATAGAGGGCGCCGGCGAGCCGAGGGACCGCTCTGCTTCACGCTTCTCAACCAGAACCTCCATAACAAGGCAGAACGAGAGCCCTCCTTTCCTCCCTCCTTCCCTCCCTCCCTTTTTTTCTCCCTCCCTCCTCTTCCTCCACCCGACATGCTTCACATCAGCGTTTCTCTCCCCTCCCTCCCCCCGCCCCTCCCAGTCAGACTAGGCAATAAGTGAATGTTAACAGGTTGATGCAGTGTTTTAACGAGAGGTTTAACGGACAAGACGTCTCCTGTTCGGACCCTGATCCTGCGTAGTATGAGGGGTCGGCTGAAGGAGTTAGAGAGAGCGTTGCTAGGAACTGGAACTGGTATTCTGTCTGCACCTTGTTATGGAAAAGAAATCTTCCAACCTCTAGACAGTATTAATATTACTGTTTATTGCTGCTGCTGCTGCTAAGTGCTGCGTTTGTTTCCAGACAACAAGACGAGTTTCTAACCAAACTAAAAACCGGAAAAATGACCAGAAACGTCCTGTGAGGGGAATAAAAATAATAAATAAATAATAAAGCAGCCAAGAGGACAGGAGAAATGTTATTTATAAAACAATAACGGCTGAGGTGATCAGATCCCACTTCTCACCTGACCCTTATGTAACTTTTAAGTTAAAACTTTTACTTTGTAGATAATATAAATAATTTAAAAAATGAGCAAAAAAACTTAAAAACAATAAAAAAGTTTTAAAAACTGGACGGTGTGTCTCTGTGGTTTACTCTGCATTTGGATGGTTGTCGTCTTGTTTTTATGTTTCTGAACAAAGTTTATAAAGGGAAAAACCTCAGTTTAAAGGTGCATCTCAAAGTAATTACAATCAAGCTTAACATATATTATTCATTACATATAGAATAATGTATTTTAAGCCCACATTTCTAAAACTAATAAAGTATCAGTATTGGCACTTCATTTGCAGAATCAATAGAATTGAGTTTCTTCTCTTTGTCTTTTAAATCATCACAAAAGGATGGATAAAAACTCATTCAAAATGATCTACAAGCAAAACAGGAATTTCTTTTTCAAAGCTGAAGCGGCCGAAATGTGTCATGCTCTCATTTACCTTCACAATAGGATGCCAGATAAAAGAGCTGTTGAGTGTAATGCAACAAAGGAAGCAAAACCAACTGCAATAAAGGAGAAAAACGCAGAAAAAGGGAAGTGTTAATACATGTGTTGCAGAACCTAAACCAGAAGTTTAATTGAAACTGAAGAGTTTTGAAAACTTTTTATCCTAGCTATCTTTCCTCTGGTTTATATATTTTTTATTTTTTTATAATCTGTCAGAAAACCCCAGTTTAGGTGGGATTCCTTTTAACTTACTTCAGATACAAAAGTAATATATATTTTTAAATCAAGCTAATAATGAATTAAAATAAGATTTTTGGGAGATTATTCATGTACTAAAAAAACCAAGAGTATTTTATTACTTTGTAAATTCATAGGAAAACATGCAGTATTGCAAAAGGCACAATGTCCACTTTATAAAGCAATATTAGAATATTATTACAATATAATACAAACTTTTGTGGCTTATAATAAAATTCACGATTTGCTGAAATATTTAAAATCTGTAAAATTATTTTTAAAAACTACTTCGATCTTGTTTGAGGTAAAACAACGGAGACAAATGATCAACATGTTGCCGCGAATCTATTGACGTCTTAGTTTCGGTCTGAGGACAATCAACGAGGTGGAGGGAGGAGCACACCTGCATCAGCCGACTGCTGACGTAGCAGTAAGGCTGGCACCTGATTGGCTTCTGGCTCACGTCTCCCCTTCCTCTGTATGGGGTGCCTTCAAGCGCAGCTTGGAAATTCAAATACAAGAAAGGAGAAGCTCCCATAAGAATGTAAGTATCATCTGATAGTGTGAATATGTCACTAAATAGAGATAATTGTAATATTTTTGAGAGAATAATTTGGATTTAAAATGCTCTTTTGGGAGCTGCTGATGTATGGCATTTGAAAATTGAAAAGTTGACCTAAACATTTATATGTAATATACTGAAAAATCCTATTAAAATGGACAAATCTACAAAAAAAAAATTTAAATCACAAAATTAATATACTGAACTATATAGAAACATCAAACTAGTATGTTTTCTATTAATATGTATTCTAAGAAAGTGTAATGGAAGACAATGATTTAACGTATATTAACATTATAATTCAGGTGTGCTATCCATGTTGAATATAAATTATTTAAAAAATTTAACACCGAAACCTACGTAAATGTCATAAAATTTTAATTTGGGAAACACCTATATTATATTTTAACGGTATAAGTGTTTAAAGAGACTTGGATACATTTATTTGAATATCATTTTTGGAGGAAAACTTTTAGAAGTTGTTTTTCACACCTCTTATTTTTACTTGAGTAATATTATGAAGTATTACTTATGTTGTTACTTGTTATTTTCTGGATACTCGAATCACTGCCGGTAATTTCACAGACTGAAGAACAAACAGAATTTAAGCAAATATGCATCAGACACAGAAACACACCTACTGTTTATGATGAAGCAAGATTTATTGTTTCTACTCAAGCTTCATAAGATATTTTCTTTTTTCTTTTTTTTACCTGGTTTGCCATTTGGGGCACACTCACTCCCAGACACAGCCCCAGACAAGCCCCTTCAAGAATATATAGTAAACACTGTATTGTCAATGAGAGAACTTTACTCTGTTCTAACATATTACCTAGAGTAAGTGATAGTTTCACAAGCAAACATTTAAGGTTAATTTCTAAGTGAATTGTGGAACTTCTGGGCCTACATAATCACTGCTGCATTGGTAAAAAAAATTGACACAATGATCGATTTTTTTTCCATGAGTAATCACTGGTGAACGAGGTTTCCGAGCTTCCCCTGAAGGCATCGCTAATCAAAGGGCTCCGGGGACAATCTGGATAAATGTGTCATCTGCTGACAGGAGGATATTTTCCGATGAGCAAAAGGAATCCCCCTGAGTTATGATGGTCGGTGAGCAACAGGAAGGGTGAGCGGCTGTCTGGTGCTGTTTGGTTTTGTTTGTTTTTTATTTATTTAGTTCTAGTTTTAGTTTCACCCTCTGTTCGTCTTGGAGGGTTTGGGTTTTCCTTCCCCACTAAACGCTCCGTGGTAGATTTACAGCGGCTCGGACGCTTCCAGAGACAATGACAGTGCTGTGTTTTAACTGTGTGCTGGAATAGAGACACATGTGCGGCAGAAAGGCTGCGCCTCGTCTCTCCTCCTGAAAGCAGCAGGAAACTTTTCACTGAAGACACAAACCCGAAAGCAGCGAAGATGTTTGAAGCCTCGGGAATCCCTGTCGTCTTCGATGTTGTCTGCCTTGTCCTCGGTAGGTAAACCTGTTTTTTTTTTTTTTTTTTTTCTGCAACTTTTTGAAAGCTTCAGAACCGAAGTAAAGAACTAGAGGAGGAATTCGGTGTAAGGTTATTTGCATAAATGCTATTTGTACACTCAGAGGAAGGTTTGAGGTTTCAGCAGGAAGATGGAAAAAGTCCCACCCTGCATGTTTTCTTTTCACTCATAAATCTGTATTTTTAGCTCCATGAGTGGAAAAGAATCACAGAAAAAGCATCCTGTAGAACTAGGTATAGAGATAAAACTAACAAGCCTTTGCAGTTTCTGATTTAGTTTCATTAGATCAGGGTTTGAAGAGCTGTAGAAAAGCTTTCCCTGAGGATATTCCTCACTGCTTAGTCACTGTCTTGTGGTTGGCTTTGTTGCTGACTGCTCTCTACGCCTCATTGTTTCCACAAGCAGACACGGGTCCCTACATTTACCCTGTGTTTACGTAACAGGACATTTTGTTCTGTAATTATGATTCTTGTAAAATGCAGTAAGAAACCAAAGCAAACATTACAGTAAAAGTGCATTTTCTCCCTGTAGTATATATATAAAAAAACCATTTTCTGCGACTTGTATGTATTTTAATGAGATTTTAAGACTAATAAAAGTGGTGCCTAAATAGATGGTGGTAAGAAATTGATGTTTTAAGAGTTTTATACAAGTAAATATTTGAATGGTGTTCGTGTGTCCCATTTTATTTTGATGAATACAGTCAGAGAAACATTTGCTTTAAGAAGTCACTTAACCAGAAAACGTGTGATTTTAATCTCCGCACAATCCAGCTGGTCTGGTTTTTCATTATCACAAAGAAACACAGTTGACATGTCAGGTTTAAAGCTGAACATCCCAGATTAAACCTAAAAATGGAAACTAAACAAAGATATGTTTGTCTTTTCATGTCTGTACCTTCATCTGCTAAATGTTTTTTTGTGAATACGTGACAAAACTAAACATTTCACCGATACTTGCGTGTAGAAATCAATTTTGGCTAATGACAAAGAAAGTCTGATCTTCATAATTTTCAGGAACTAAAGAGTCAATCTTGTAATGGTGGTGGATGGTTCTACAAAAGAACAAACAAAATGTAATCCCATAAGCTTGTGCAGATCTCCTTGCAGATGGAGTAATTTGGGCGGCAGTGACGGTTAGCATGAAGGAATCCACACTTGGAGAAACGCCTGATGTCACGTCAGAGTTTTCAGTCTGAACTTTCTTAAATCAGATAAAAACCGATTCAGATAAAACAGAAGAGTGTGAAGCATGTTGGCGCATGTGTGTTCGAGTCGGATCACACATCCTGGGTCTCATCCTGTCAGAAGTGCCCTTCACTGTGTGCATGGTGACACAGTTGGCCTTCATGGTTGTTACACATCTGTTACAACATTGTTTTGTTGTAATCGACCTCAGGCTGTGTGGTTCTGTTGTTGTGAAACTTCTAGTAAATCCTAGCAGCCTGTTGGTGTCACAAGCAGTGATGAAGCTGAACGCTGGTAAATGTGGAGCCAGTGTGTTTGAGCAACATCTTCGCAGTGTGATCACAAGCAGAAAGTGGTGATGCGATTTAATTGTTCTCTAATGAAGTGGATAAAGTTGGGTGAGCTGAAACATTGCAGACTTCCTGTTTGCTAGCAAAGGCTTAATGAAGAGTACAGTGTGAAATAAAGACTTCATGTAAAGTTTGGATTATGGGATATCAAGCTGTCAAAGTTTGAGTTTAAAATATGGCAAAATCTGAAAAAGACTATTTTGATTCAAAATGGCTGACTCCCTGTTTTGTTTAGGACATTTAAATTATTATGTTACTGTCTCTTTTAGCAGGTTTTGAAGGTGAAACTAGCTTGGGCTGCAGTTTAATTCAATTCAGTTTATTTATATAATGCCAATTCACAATAAATGTAATCTCAAAACAATTTCAGTTCAATCACACAAATATTCAAATTTATCTTGGTAATCAAAGAATAAGCTCAGCTAATTATTCAAATTAGCTTAAAAAGTTTCTGAGGAAACCAAGCAGATTGCATCCAGTTTCTCCTCCCGGATGAGTATGTTGCAATCTCTCATACTGAGCATGCATGTAGCGACAGTGGAGAGGAAAATCTCCCCTTTAACAGGAAGGAACCTCCAGCAGAACCAGAACCGGGCTCACTATAACTGGCCATCTGCCACGACCGACTGGGGGTTTGAGAAGACGCACAAAAAAGAAGTGAACCGATTAGGATTATTTTGATGATCATGAAAGAAAAAAATAATAGCAGATGAAAAAGAACAAGTTTAGATGGCACAGCTGTTCCACTATTAAAGTACAAACAGCTTTGGAAAAAATGAAGAGCCACTGCAGTGAGCCCCGTTGAAAACCTCCTGGTTCTTCCACCAAATATTCATTGCTGAGTTAAAACATTAGTATTGTTGTTTGTAAATGAACATTAACTTATTTTCTTTGCGTTATTTTAGGTCTGAAAGCATTATATCTTTTTTGTTATTTTGACCATTTCTCATTTTCTGCAAATACAAAATTTTTGCTTGGAATATCAGAGACATGTTGTCAGCAGTTCATAGAATAAAAGAACAATGTTTTACTCAAACAAACCTATAGAGGGTAAAATCAGAGAACTGGTCATTTTGCAGTGTTCTCTTAATTTTTTCCAGACCTGTATTTTACTTTTCCTGAATTTCCAGCAGTTTCTTGTTAGTTAAACCAAAATTCTCAATCATTTATCAGAAGAGTGTTGCCTTAAATGCTCAGGACCAATCAGGAAAGTTGATCTTCAGTTGGGGGCATTTAAAACTGACTAATATCTAATGTCCTGTTCTTTATCTCTCTTTTGGTTTTCACAGTTGGACTTCCATTTTTCATCCTCACTCCCAGACACAGCCCCTTCAAGCGGGGTTTCTTCTGCAACGATGAGTCCATCAGATTCCCCTACAAAGAGGACACCATATCCTACCAGCTGCTCCTCGGAGTCATGATTCCCTTCACACTCATAGTTGTAAGATGATCTAGATTAAAATCTGACTCCTTTTCATGATGTGATGTCTTTCCATCACGGCTTGTTTTTTTTTTTCTCTCCATTTTAGCTCATCTGCGGTGAGTTTATATCGGTGTACATGTGTCACATCAAGAACCGGTCGTTGAGGAGGAAATGGGTGATGTGCGTCTACAAAGCCGTGGGGAGCAGCTTGTTTGGAGCCGCCGCCAGCCAGTCTCTGACTGACATCGCTAAATACTCCATCGGCCGACTGCGGCCGTACTTCCTGGCTGCATGCAATCCGGCGTGGGATCAGATCGACTGTAAAACCGGAGGATACATAGAGAACTTTACCTGCACTGGAAAGGATTTTGAGGTGACCGAAGCCAGGTGAGGTTTCACCTTTGAATTTACTCTCCTGTGACTAAAAGAGATGGATTAAAATGAGATTTTAAAGCGGGAAATTCTTCCAGTATGAAACAAAATTAGTTTTGTGGTGAGCTGGCATGGAGAAAACTTTTAAAACTGTAGAGCCTTTATTTTAAATGCTCATTGGTCTTTAGCCTAATCGAATCCAGCTGAGTTCAGATCTCTAACCTCACATTTTTATAACCAAAAACAATAATTTATGTTTTTTCTGAAGTGAACCATACCAGTCCATTCATGAATATTTGGATCACCGTAATTTGGTAACTCTGGTGGGAATAAATGTTACAAAATCATATTGTAGGAAATGTTGTGGTCATCATTTGATGAAAATGGTCCACAGATTGAGCCTTGAGGAACCTGGTGTGTGATTTTCCCTCTAAGAACTATGTACAAAATTATCATGTTAATTAAACAAATCTTGTCAGTATGAGATAAAATAGACTTTGAATTCCTTGGAGAAATTGTAATTTGGAAACTAGCGGATAATGAAAGAAATTTTCTGATTTAATCTTTGAACACTGTTTGCCTAACAGTCTAATTTTCATCAGAAATCAGAGAAGAAGAAAAAAATCAGTTTCTTCAGCGTTTTCCTGCCAATCAATGATCAAAGACGATCGATGTTGAAAATCTGAAGATTTTGTTCGCTGGCTGATTGGTGATAAAATATTCAAAAGAGAAGTGGCTGTCAATGGCACCACTAAAATAATACTATTAGTTTTATTATCCACGGTTATTGTATTCATTTGAGAAGGTGGGAATGTGCTATCATGTAAATATCAATTCTTCACATTTCTGTCAGAAGTGTGTAAAATCCTTAAACTAAATGAACAAGATCAGTCTTTTTCTCTAGTTGTTTTGAGCTTTAAAATCCTTATTCCACCTGTAGATATTAGCAGTTTGAGTAATTGTTTTATCTCTGACATAAAAAAAAAACAATACACTCCTGCCTCTTTCAAATTAAATATTTTCTTTCTTATTGTGAATAGCTAATACAAATCAACCTTTGTGCAATACTCCAAGCAACTCAACACGAGTTCAATTGCAAAAAATACTTCAGCAATGAATCATTTTATGGGAATTTTCAAGGCTTGGTAATGATGATTTATCTTGTAAAAATTACCATTTAACATGTGATTCCCTCCCTTTACCAGATGATGAAGATGAGTAAACAGCTGACTGTGAGCCATTACATTTTTACACACATAATGAGGGGGGAAAAAGCATCTTTTGAGTCGGTGAACGCTCAAATCACCTTTTTATTCTGTCCTATTTAGTTATACAGTTGGTTATTTCCAATTATTTTTTTAGCAACTTTAGAGACAAATGTGTGAAAGTCATAAGAGTTCAAGAAAATATTTGCATTTCATGAGAGATTAGACTGTAAACTGTGTGGTTAGGAGGTAAATTTCCCCCCATGAAACAAACAGTTTCAAATTCATTCTTTAAACTTTTGTTTATGGATTGCTTTTCAATGGTGTCTCAAAACAGATTTTGTTTTGCTCTTTGCACTTTATTTATTTAGTAAAAAATGTACACAAATTTGTCTTTATTTTTTTTTTTGTTTACCTTGTTTTTAAAGTATTTTGTTTACACCTATAAACTTTATCCAAATTCTGTGCTTGGTTTTAACAAAATGTTTCAAACTAAAAGCCATAAAAACACCTGAAGAAGTCAGAAGTTTGACATGTTATAACTAACTAATAAAAAGTATTGGTATTGGTATTAATCTGTGATTCTGGACATGTATTTACTTACCATCGGATTGATACCAAAATATGCTGTTTCCTCTAGTTGACAGTTTGCTTTATTGTTCCGTTTCCAAAATGCTTAGATTTCTTATGGCTGGTATTAAAGTCAAAACAAACAAGCAAAAAAATCAAATACTAGGGGAGACGCTTTATTCTGAAGAGCTAATTTGAGAAACAAATTAAATTTGCCTACACCCAAATGTGGAACTGAAGCCAAAGGACTCTGAACCAGATTGCAAAGGTTGAGGAGACGATCGGCAGCAGAGGGTGCAGCAGCAATAAAACCAGCCAGGAAGACGGTTGGGACACATCAGCAAACATGTTTGGTTCAGACATTTTTCAAATGGAAAGTCTGAGCACTTGGAAGTGGTTACAGAGGCATAATGGCACCTCTGCAAGAGGAAGTGGTTCAGATTGGCTGCAGGCCAGCTCTCTCCCACACACCTTATCTGTTATCACATCAGGGTAAAAATATTCAGGTAATCCAGAGTCAGAATCTGAGGACAGATTATCCCTATCAGATATGTGCTATAGTTTCATTTTCACTGCGTGTTTAAAGAAAAGTGACTAAACTTCAATTTTTTTTCTCCTTCGTAGATTGTCCTTTTATTCTGGTCACTCGTCCTTCTCCATGTACTGCATGCTGTTTCTTTCCGTAAGTACATATAATAAACGCTTTTGCGTCCCCATCATAGTCATTATGCAGTTTTGCAGCATCCTTAACCTCAGCGTGGGCACAGAATACATTTAATAACCCTTGAAAATAATCATTATCATGCAAAGGCAAGTATTGTCTAACCTGAAAACACTCCGCTCACTGCTTCTAAAAACAGCCAAAGCGCTTAAGAAATAAAAAAAAGTTCTGGAGCTCACCCCCAGCTGAGCTCCAGAACGTTTGATCAGCTGGTTTTACCTCTGTATGCGCTGTACAATGGCTGCTGGAAAGGCAAGTGTTTTATTGTCGACTTTTCATCCAGAAACCACTTGTTCCATTCTTGCCAATGGTGCAAGAGGTTCCACTTCTGCTTTTTTTAAAAATGTACATTTGTGTAAAATTGCACGTATGTTTGCAGCCATTTTCACATGCTAGTTTAAATGCTGAGTTGAAGGACGTGGCCAGCCACAGCTTATTTGGATTTAAAGTGACAAGAAACTCTAGAACGGCTTGTTCTGAAAGGAGCTCACAACAGTCTGAATTGACGAGAATAAAATCTCATCATCTACGGCTGAGTTTGTGCGAAAAATGTAATGAGACCCTGACTGCATAAATTACTCATGATGTTGGCTTATGTCATGTGCTTAACTGGTTCTGCTTGGAAAACAATGCAGCACAGATGTCAAAACAATACACAAAGAAGCTCTCTTTGAATTTGAACATAATCACTAAATGAGATATTTACATGCCATGTTTATCTCATCTGTTCATTTGTGAGGTATTCAAACAACCAGTGAAACCCTCTGAGGCATAAAAATGTTTACTTTTTCATCATGTTTTAAAAAAAAAAAAAGACTAGTATAATGGCTTTTGGGAACACCTGTATCACAAATATTGATACAGACTGTGGAATCTGTAGAGAAAGGTGTGACTGTACATTTTTCTTTCCTCTGTATCTTGCAGCTGTACCTTCAAGCCAGGATGAGGTCAAAGTGGTCACGGCTTCTGCGTCCCACCCTCCAGTTCTTTCTGATTGCCACTGCCGTGTATGTGGGTTTGACCCGAGTGTCTGACTACAAACACCACTGGAGTGACGTGTGTGTTGGCCTCTTGCAGGGCGGTTTGGTGGCGGTTTTCACAGTAAGTGTCCCATAAAGTGGCTAAAAGATCATTTGTGGTTGCTTTTTTTTTTGACAAATACAGTGAAGTCATTTTTTCTTTCATACCATGAGTTATACCAGCTCATGCCCATGTGATATTTCACACACTCATTCAGTAAAATTACCATATTTTCTGCATTATAAGGCGCACCGGATTATAAGGCGCACCTTCAATGAACGGCCTATTTTAAAACTTTTTTTCATATATAAGGCATATATTATTAGGCGCATAGAATAGACGCTACAGTAGATGCTGGAGTTACGTTATGCATCCACTAGATGGAGCTGCACTAACGGGAATGTCAACAAAAGAGTCCGACTCCAGTCGGCGAGGAGAACCTTCCGTGACTGGGCCGGGGCGTGGCCGGACGATGGTCACCATTCTCCTTTCGCGCACAGCATGTTCGTGGAGAACGTGGTGCTAAATGACCTGCAGACGACCTGATTCTTGACGGTAGATGGGTCAGTCAAACTTTATTAATAGATTACAAACCAACGTTCTGACAACAATCCCAGCATGCACTGCGCGCTTCTTCCTCTACGGGGGAAAATGAAGTCGGCGGCTGCTTACCACAGCTGCTAGACCTGTTGTGGCTCAATATTGGTCCATATATAAGGCGCACTGTCGGCTATTGAGAAAATTGAAGGTTTTTAGGTGCGCCTTATAGTGCGGAAATTACGGTACTATTTTTGACACCGTGTGAAATTACTGACGCTGAAGAAGGTTAATGCGCTGAGTAATGTTTTTTTTTAATGTGGTAGCTAATCTACGTCAGTGATCATTCATTAGTCGGAAACTAAACATAAACATACAACTGAATGTTGTGGTGTTTGTGTGGGAAATGTTTGAGTATTTTTTGGTGTTGAATCCTGAAACAGAAAGTGGCATTGTTGCCAGTTGCTATAGCAACGAGACAATGCGTAGCATAGCCGACACAGAGAGTGGGCCGGGGGGAAAGGCAGTGGGTTTGAGTTGTACTTTAATGGTTTTTCAGCGTTATTTTTCCCTTTTCTGTGACGCACTAAATTAATAATACCTACATCTGGTTTCATTTGGTTAACGGAATTGTTCTACTGCGGCAGCGCGGCTATGGCTAGCGTGTAAAGATCCATTCAAAAAGTTATGGTCGACTTGAATTGTTCGCATTTCAGTCATGGCTACATAGTTTAATGCATTGTCATTTTGTCTGTCTTCTGCAGGTCTTTTGTGTCTCCAACTTCTTTTCACTGCCAGCAGAACCAGTGGTATCGCAGGCAGAAGAGAACCCTCACTCCAATTTACAGGAAAATTCCAACAATAGCAACCACTACTGCAGCACTGAATGACTCCGGTGCCTCAGAGACGCTCCTCTGCTCAGCCTCAGTTGCAAAAGGACCTCAGTGTCAACATAAAGCCCATAAATAAACAGCAAGCCTTATACATTATGTGCTGCCTGTCAGGGCGCACAAGCTTTACCTACATGGTGCCATTTGCTGCAGCCTGCAGGCTTTAGCTGCTACCTGGTGTAGCTTCAGGTACAGACACAGGCACACTGCGCAAGACACTGGTAGCACATGCTTGTCTGATTTGCCACCTTGGATGAAAATTCTTTTTCTTTTTTTTTTTAAGAATATAATGAGCCTCTGTATTCACGCTGCAAGCAGGCTTGTAGAGATCTGGTGATTATGCGCTTAAGGAAACCAGCGCTGTTATAAACAGAAACTGAACTCAAAAATACAATATTTTATATTGATTATTGCCTTAGTTTAAAGCTGCTGCCTGCTGTCAGCTTCCAGGTGTCATTTTATATATTTAAATACAATCTTTTTCTGGATAATTGTGTAAAATGTATATTTTTGTTCAGAAGTTTTGAAATAAAGGAGGGGAAAAGGCCTTTTTGCTACCTTTGTGGTTTTTTTGTCTTTGGAAAATGTAAAGCAGATGGGGTAAGAGTTACTGCAGATTTTTTTTATTATTCCTATGCAAGTAGAAAGACTAATACAAATTATGGAAAAACCAGTGTTTTGTTATGATAATGTACTCAAATAAATACTTTGTTTCAGGCATTTAGGTTTTTAAGAAACCTAGTGTATGAGAACGAAGACTCCATGTTTGTGTAGCGTGAATGTGATAACCCAAACACTGAAAGTAGCATTAAAACTAACATTATAGCTATTTTTTATATAGCCCCTTGTTAGTGTTAACACTGTCAGATTGTTACTGACGGTAACAATCAGAATCTGTTAAATTATTGAACATTTTCTGTTCAAGAATTGAAAACAAATCGTCAAACAAAACACCTCAAAATCCATTGTTTGTTATTGTCTGTATGTCAGCAGCACAGAGCTCACTCTTATTGTCACACTGACGCCAACAATAGTCCTCAGTGAAAGCAGCTCCATTTACTCTCTGTCACATGTCTGACTTTATCCCACCAGACAACCATGCAGCTAGAGAAACGCACGACTCAAACCTCTCTGAGTTCTTAACGTTACATTTCAAGTGAATGAACAGAAAGAAGAACAGCACGTTCTTCTTGAAAAGGCGGTTTTGGAGGACACAGGCAGACCACAGGGAGGAAGTGAGAACATGTCAGCAGAATCACTGAGAACGGGGAAATATTTAGATCAGGAGTGTCCAACATGTGGCTCAGGGTCCATTTGAGGCTCCCAGAAAATTCAGGAAAGGAGCAAATCTGACTTGCAAGCGCATTTTGTTGATACAAATAGTCTTTTTTGTATTCTTGTAGGCAGGAATGTCAAAATCATTTTCATTACAGGCCTCATCAAGTTGATTAATGTTCTCAAAGGGCCTGTTGTGTCAGAACGTGTTGATAAATTTACCTATTAAAAAATCAAAACTGAATTGATTTGACTGATGAAAATAACACTGAACCACAACTGTTATACTACATTTTATCTATGTGGCCCTATGGAAAGCAAAGGGCCACATAAATAGCTATAGTGGGCCAGATATGGCCCACGGGCCTTGAGTTTGAAACGTGTTAAAGGGTGACATTTTCACAGAAAAAATCCGATAGTGACAAAAAATTATCTTTTTTGTATTTATTTAAATTTTTTAGTAAATAGAACCACAGACTGATCTGGTAACTTCAACTCAAAAACAAACTTTGGTAACAACACAATCATGTGAACCTCGGAAGATATATATATATATATATATATATATATATATATATATATATATATATATATATATATATATATGGATGGGTCAGGCCCCCTACTGGACATATATAAGACTGCATAGGAAGTCTTCAGCACAAGATTTTGAGACCACAGAAAAAAGTTTACTGAAGATAATTTGGGGAACGTGACATTATTTCATGTGCTTCTATTTAACTCAAAATAGCTTCTTTAACTAACAAATAGGACAACAAACCCTGACTCCATCCACCTCAGGGGAAGTAATGCATCACAGTTGCTGATCTGTCTGTATTTTCCTGATCTGATTTATTTCTAAAGATTCTGCTGGAGAAAAGTGAATCAATGCAGAAGAATCCAGACTGAGATGATCTGGGCTGAGCATCAGCATAAAATACTACAGTTTTGAAGAATTCTACAGCTAAACAAGATGGGAAGTAAAACTATAATTGCTAACGGCAATGAATCTGTGATGTAACGTGGATCATGTTAAATATTCATTACTGGATATTTCATCATAATACTCCCTTAATCAGATCACATTAGTTGTGAAAGCCATGTTACAGTGCTATAATCACTATGACATTATACTGCATAGCAACAAATGTGTAGCCTATTAAATATGGATGCACCAAAATGAATATTTTCACCTATAGCTAATATTTATATTGCAATTTTGCAGGTGGGTAGAGAACCCAAAAATTGTACCCAAGCATGAGTAGCACTACTTCTACATATTTTTAATCAAGTGTAGCTGCCCCCCCCCCAAAAAAAACCTCAAGTAAACAGGTATTTAGTAAATTGGCTTCTCAAGACCTGATAAAACAATAATTAGATATTTAGAAATATCACCAAAATATAAGATTATGTGGAAATTTTATTTTAAAGACCAGAATAAAAATAATCGCAAAATGAAACCAGGCAAAATAAACATTTTTCCAAATCAAATATCAATGTAAAACTTAAAAAACTAAGAAAAACTGCAAGTGTGTTTGTGTGGTGATTGTTTGGTTAAAACAAGCTTGTTCTCCAGTGAAGTTATTCAAAGACGGTAGAGAAAATTTACTTCAGAGTAGTGACACTTTATAATAAAATTACTCAAGTACAGTATAGCAAAAATACTTGTTAAAAGTAATTTTTTTCTAAAAACATACCCAATTATTTATAACTTACTCACTTCTGCTGTTACAGTCAATAGATACAACATAATTCCTTTATTACCTTCAACTACACATTTATTTTTAGGTTAACTGAGTCTAATGTGCATATAACCTAAGAGTTATTCAGTTAATATTCATGTATTCATGTGCCAATATCCAAATTTCAGGTCTACATCTTTGCATAAATGTATATTTGAGTTCCAGCAAGATTTTTTTCAGCTGCCTGAATGGATAAAACTCCACTTTAGGGGCAAATTAAACATTGTATTTGTAAGACAGCAGATATTTTGACTGCAAACTTTATAAAACATAAGAAATCCTACAGTAAAATAGAAATGTAATCTCTTGATATTTGACTTTAATTCCTATATAAACGGTGAGGGAATTAAAACAATTTGCTGGACATATAGAAGAGAAACTACAAACAAAATTGTTCCAATACCAATACTCACCTTGGTATTGCTATTTAGCTCCATCTAGAGGCCTAAAAGTCTTGGCATCTTTTGCAGGAAGCAATAGACTAAGTGTACCTAACAAAGTGGCCAGTAAATGCCTCTCATAAATATAGCTTTCAGCTGAAGTTAAATAAAATAAAAACCTACATTTAAAAATCTAGATTAACAAGATTTAATGAAGTCTGCAAACAAAAGACAGGACAATAAATATTTTGTGACGGCGTCACGGCATTTATTACTATGGTATCAAACATGTTTTACCCCTTTACTCCATCCACAGGCCAACTGGGGGGTTTACAGCTCAATCATAGTAAAACCAGTGAAGAACAGGTTCGGTCAAAATTTATTTAAACCCTCTCGTCTGGTCTACTTTAATATATTTCTAACAACTTATTACAGTTAACATGTTTTATGAATGTTGAACACCAGAAACAAAATGTTCAGAATCACGTGTTGCTGGCTGGCCTGCCTGAATTAAAATCTGCTGCAGTCAAGAACCAAAGAGCCGCACAGCAGAGCAGGAGGGAGAGGAGGGCTGGACATTTTTATTAGAAGAAATCTGTACATGGAGGTTTTGGCCTTCAGTGTGTTCACATATATACGCATTATGAGGACACAGACAAGAAGCTCACTGACAATCAGCAGAAGTGCAATCATTACTCAAAACTGGACAGGAAGTTCAGTACAATCTGCTTCAGTTTAGCATCTGATGCCTCTGAGATCTTTCCATCAGCCCTGGAAAAAATTTAATCAATTAATACAAATATTTTGAATGTACCAACTTTTACATTCAAGAGAGAAGCTTAGCCTTACTTGATTGCAGAGAGCAGGTCCTGCTGCTGGCTGAGGATGTGCTGCAGGAACGCCTTCTCAAACTTTGTGATCTTGCTGGGCTCCATCTTGTCCAGGTGTCCTCTGACGCCGGCGTAGATGACCGCTACCTGCTCCTCAATGGCCATGGGAGCTGCAAGACAGAGGCAGGTGCACCAGTGCATAAATCAGTCCAGATACTTTTCAGCATAATTCAGGATTTAACCGTGTTGGTGTTAAAAGTTTCTTTCCAGTAGTAGATAACAGTTTTCATTTAGTATAAATCCAGATTAGTTGGACCCTGAAGCTAATGGTTAGCTCCTTTTCTGTTCTCAACTTCAGAGCTTAAAATCTTTCAAACAGCTTCAGTTCTAATTGGATTATTTATAATTTGTCATATTAGCACCATTTTACACAACAGAAATACTGGCTGAACCCAATTAGTTATTGATTAATCGGATTAAAAGACCCTTTTTACACAGTAGTAGAAAGGTAGTAAAAGATGCGAATAAGAAATTCAAGTCAAATAATACAATATTCCTTTAGTCAATCTGAACTTGGTGAAGATAAAACTATGGCACTTCTGCATATTTACAGTCGAAGTGTTTCATAAATGCAAAATGTTTATATTTTTTCTAATGTTTTGCTTTAAGCACTAAATGTATTTATTAAATTGCCTTTTTCTAAGTATGTATATTGCAGTCAAAGACCGATTACGAAATTAGTTAATTCCAATTAGTGAAATTAATCATCTCAACTCTTAAAAAAAAAAAATTGTAGTGGAAGACATCCTTTTGTAACCAAAATATTTTTCTATGCACAAATACGATGGGATTCAATTGAGATTTCTCATTAAAAATTGAACCCAAAGATTCTTGCTATAAAGAAAGCCACGGGTATCGCCTCATGCAAAGTTTAAATTGAAGCCGTCATGCAGCATTGGTGTCATTTTCATACTGAAGATGCAACGAGGCGACAGTTTAAACTTGATTCATACAATTAACCTCTGCATTGGGTGGATATTTATACAGTAGATGATTAAGTTATGCAGGAAATTGAGTTAGGAGGTGTTGTGCCACCAATAACTTTTCTAATAAGGACTATGTAACGACTTTCCTTCCTCCTCAGTAACCGTCTTAAATAAAACATAAATGTAGTTTTTTTTTTTTTTACACAGCCTAACTTTTAATCAGCTACTCTGACAGCAAACGTTTCTCACAGGAAGTTTATTGGTGGTGCACCACAGCTGTCTCAGTTAATTATGGCAATCGGTTTGTGTAATTATCTGCCCATTGCAAACAGGGAGATTTAAAGGTCCAACAGGAAGTGTTAACAGAAACCCCGGTGGAAACACGAGTCATCTTAGGACAGCAGACGTCCAATTTGTCCTCTGGGTTCAACTCATCTAGATTTATACCAAATGAAGATGCCAAGAGTGCCATCTACTGTAGGTAAGATATCGTTTATCACTGTACGGATCCCGACTCATCAACACTCACAGTACTGTCCCTGCTTCAGCAGCTCAGTGAGCCTGACGCCTCTGTTGAGCAGCTGCTGGGTGGCGGCGTCCAGGTCAGAACCGAACTGAGCGAAGGCAGCCACCTCACGGTACTGAGCCAACTCCAGCTTCATGGTACCAGCCACCTACAGGCAAGTCAGACTGGGTTTAGTGGCTTAAACTCTCATTAAACATAATGAGGGTAAGTTCTAACCACAGACTGGACAGACCTGCTTCATGGCTCTGGTCTGGGCAGCAGAACCCACTCTGGACACAGACAGGCCCACGTTGATGGCTGGACGAATACCCTTGTAGAACAGCTCAGTCTCCAAGAAGATCTGCAGGAAAAAAAGAAGAAAAAAAAAAGGACAAAACTAAATTAAACACTGCAATAAAGAGATTGTTAACTGAATATTTTCAATATAAAACAATACGGACCTGTCCGTCTGTGATGGAGATCACATTTGTGGGGATGTAGGCAGACACGTCTCCGGCCTGGGTCTCGATGACGGGCAGCGCGGTGAGGGAGCCGCCTCCAAAGTTGTCGTTCATCTTGGCTGCCCTCTCCAGCAGACGGGAGTGCAGGTAGAAGACGTCGCCAGGGTACGCCTCACGACCTGGAGGGCGGCGGAGCAGCAGAGACATCTGACGGTAGGCAACAGCCTGGTGGGAGAGATCAGGAGAAAATTAGTCCACATGCAACATTTGCTCTTAAGGCCGAGTGATAAATCTGTTTGGGTTTCTGAAGCTTTCATTTTTGGGAAATCTGGATTTTTTCCTTCCCCTCCAACAATGCATTTCCATAGGTCAGAGTGATGTTGGCACACCTAAAGTCTGCCACGTTGTCTGACATCAATTCAGGTTAACCAAATGGAATATTAGGGCCAGGATACAATATATTTTTTTTATCAGAATAAAGCCGTACTACCAGAATAAAGTTGTAGCATTAGAAGAATAAATTAGTGATTTTATGAGAACTCAAACATGACAAAAAATTCAAATGAGGAATATTGAGCATCTTGTGAAGTTATATTTTGGTAAAGGTTTTACAGATAATACATAATAGAAATACTTCATCTATTATCACATCATCGACTTTGAAACAATCATACAAACGGCTGCGTCTTCTCTGAAGAAAGATCTACGCAGACTGAACTGATCACGTCAAATCCTGATAACTCAAAGTTCTCATTTTAATGTTAAAAATTTTTTGGTAACATTGCATCTTTATTCTGTTAATATTACGACTATATTCTTGTAGTTAAAAAAAAAATAAATCTTATAGCAACGCTGCTGTACAACTCAGAAGATTAAAATAAAAACTTTTGAAAATATCTTTTCATTTTTTAGAAAAGCAGGAGAAAAAAAAAATTAAGCCATAATCTCCCGGCTTTAATTCCTCTCGACATTTGAACTCGCCTGCTTGGACAGATCGTCATAGATGATCAGGGCGTGTTTGCCGTTGTCTCTGAAGTATTCTCCCATGGAGCAGCCAGAGTAAGGAGCGAGGTACTGCAGCGGAGCGGCATCAGAGGCGGTGGCGGACACAACGATGGTGTACTTCATGGCGTCGGCGTCAGTCAGCCTCTTCACCAGCTGAGCCACGGTGGACCTCTTCTGGCCAATAGCGACGTAGATGCAGTACAACTTCTTCTTCTCGTCGGTTCCGTCGTTGAAGCGCTTCTGGTTGATGATGGTATCGATAGCGATGGCGGTTTTGCTGAAGTGAAAACCAGCAGCGTTTAGAAACATCAGAGCATAAATGCATTTCTCTGAATGAGCTCTGAATGTAGTTACCCAGTCTGCCTGTCTCCGATGATCAGCTCACGCTGGCCACGGCCGATGGGCACCAGGCTGTCCACAGCCTTGATTCCAGTTTGCATCGGCTCCCTCACTGAGATACGGGGGATGATACCTGGAGCCTTCAGACCAACACGCCTGCGGGTCTTTGAGCCCAAAGGACCCTGAGGAAAAGAGAACCATGCTGCTTTTATTCATGTTTCTGCCAGAAATTTACACTACATTTTTTATGAATACAAGAGGTGCACCGATAAAATGGCCAGAGATAAAAAAAAATTACAAATTTTCCTTTGATTGGCGTGTAAAATACAGTGGGGAAGAGTTGCTTTCAACTCTTCAAGAAATGAATCAGAAACCCAAGAACTTCCTTGATTCTTTGTCTATGAACATCAATCGTTGAAATACATCCAAGTAAGAGGAAAAAATTTTGAAAAAAAAAAGAAAGAAGAAAAACACCTTGGTTAAACACTACAGCAAGATCTGAAGCTATCCATTTTGATTCTTTTAGGACAACTCAAATTTCTTTTAAGAAATCTTATGAAAGTTGTTCAGATTTTTATCTCAGATTTTATTAGCTTATTTATCGAGTCAAATCTGAATTACTTGTTTTGTTGCCGTTTGTAATTTTGTTTTTATTAAAACAGGTCTCTTTTGGAAATGAGACAACCTGTATAAATGAAGGTCAAGTAAAAAAAGTTAATTATAATACTGTTTGATTAAAAAAATTAAAAGCAGAAATGAATTTCAGTTAGACAAAAATCTAATCGGTGCATCTCTAAGGCAGAAAAATCTTCAAGAAGACTGAATTTAATTGAACACCAAAACAATCTGCTGCAGAATACTCATTTAACTTTGACACTGATCTACAAATTTTCCCATCAAAGTGTTTTTTTTTTTTTTTTTTTTTTACTATTTATTCGTTTTTATGAAACTTGAGTTAACCTTTCCATCAATGGCGTTTCCCAGAGCATCCACCACGCGGCCCAGCAGCTCCTCGCCCACAGGAACGTCCACGATGGCTCCAGTCCTCTTCACAACGTCGCCCTCCTTGATCAGCTTGTCGTTACCAAACACCACGACACCAACGTTGTCAGGCTCCAAGTTCAGAGACATGCCCTACAACGACAAACACACGTATTTAGTATTTTGCCATTAGGAAGTAATAAGCTTTTTGGTTTCAGCTTCTGTTGAATCACAGCAGACCAGATGCAGAAAGCAGCTTTAACAGTTTCTTTTGTTTTTAACAATCAATTTGTTTTTAAACATACTTTGAGTCCAGAGGAGAATTCCACCATTTCTTCAGCCTGGACGTTCCTCAGGCCGTACACTCTGGCGATACCGTCACCGATGGACAGCACGCGGCCCGTCTCCTCGAGGTCAGCGGAGGTATCAGCACCCAAGATCTTCTCCTCCAGGATGGAAGAGACCTCAGCTGTGCCTGTGAATGAGAAAATATTACAAATGTTTCGTCTAACAATATATGGAAGCACCGATCGGTCCTTCCCAGGCAAGAACAGAGTTCAGGTTTCATTCTAAAGACAAATTTGTTGATCCAAATTATTTTTGGCAACAATTAGTCACATAAGAGAAGCAAAAAAAAAAAAACGTGTTTCAGGTTTTTAGGTGGAAGATAGTTTAAATCAAACAAAAGAAAAAATTTGCAGAATAATCCCATTTATGCACCAAAGCACATGCACTCAACCTTTGATGTTCGATTACCCATCAGAACCAGTCAGGAGAAAAACGATTCAGAGGTCTGTTCAATAAGTTTGAGAGTCTCTACTACTCTTTGACCTTTTCAAAGTACAGCAAAATATTGTTTGTGTGCATTAACATTAAGTACCAAAAGAATAAAGGAAAATAAGTCCACTCGGTATGTTATTAATGAGAATGCAGCTTACTGCCAATTATTGGATTGGAAATCATTTCAGAATTAAGCTAACATTTTCTTTAAGGGTGCACAAACAATGTGTTTTTATTTGATGGTATAATATTATGATGTCTTTAATGTATTATAGTAACAGCAATGTATTTTTGGCTGAATAAAAGGACCGTTACAAATGAACATTTATTCCAACTATTCACAAAAATATCTGAAAAAAGTTTTCAAAGAAAATTTTTATAAAAAATTACATTTTTCTGATTTTATGTCTCCAAATATTATTGAAGAAAATGTATCTTGAATTAGTTTTTAAAACGATGAAGCCTTCATTTTAGAACAACACGCGTGACAAAAACTTGGATTGGTTTCAATACTACTACTACCACCTCTGTTCAAGAACATGCAGGATTTTCTTCTTTGTGCATCAGTTTCCTTAGAAATCTTGAAAGAAAAACCCAGGCTCAGGAAAAGCCTGACCAAAGCACCTCTGCCATTTATACATCAGAGTACACCAGAAAATTTGATCCGATCTCAATTATACTTCAAGGTGCATGAATGTCAAAAAGTATGAGAGCTCTTAGAATTAATTTAGGTAAAAACAATACCCATTTTTCTGCATATGATCCAGTTGATCACTGAGACAAAATTGGCACCTCAAATGTCTTTGTCCATTTCTACTATACTGCAAATAACCCCATGATTTTAAGTTGAATAGGAGCAAAGCATCTGGCAACCAGGGTTTCGTTGTAGCTTACAGAAATGTTTATATTAAGAACTTTGCAACAAAAACATGAAGCGTTTCTCTAGGTATATATACACAAGTATTGTTTATTTGAATAGAGTAGACAACATGTTGAAGGACAGAACTGCATTTGTCTCACCTGTCTTCTGCAGCCATGGTCTCTGTGTGTGGATGTGGTTGACCCCCACGCAGGCGGCCGGGAGCGTCTTGGACACCTGCAGTCAAGGACAGGCGGACTTATTAGCTTGTCCAAGGGAAACCTCACATTATTCTGTCGGATATTGGTGGTGAGATTAAAAACCTAAGATCTGCGCAGGTTAAACGCTGCGCAGCGGAGAGGGCATGCGCTGTCAGGCTTCCTGACCTTCAAGCGTGGCTGAATGAGCCGTTAGCTCGGTGTTAGCTTGGATGCTAACTTTAGCCGTTGCAGGACGAAGACCGGGTCTTTGCAAGGACGACTCGACAAAATATGTTTAGCTCAGTAATATTAACACCACAAGGCTAAGTTATTAGCGACAGCTGATTTCTTGCGTTAAGATGCGCTTTTATGGATTAGTGTCGCGTAAGCTAGCGGCCTGTACCCTTCACAAAACTCAACAAATAATACCAAAAATGCTTAATGCTACTACCACAGTAGCTGTATATTGTTTAGTAAAATACTTACAAATCCAGCTCTCCTGGGCAGGCTCCTGACCAAAGCTGCTGCAACTCTCACGGATAACATTTTGTCGGGTTGCTAATGACCTGTCCTCCACTGAACGGCTCCGACCTGCCTGGATGTAATGGCTGAATGGACGCTTCTTCTATTTATTCAACCGATGTCAATTTGTCTGGTTTACTGCTCAGCTATGCCCCCTGCCGTCAAGGAATAGAAAATGGCCTACTTCCCTCAAGGAAAACCGGCATTTTCAATAATAAAATGGAAACATTAACGCAGATAAATAATACAATTATAAAAGGAAAAGAAAAATAAGCAGAAAAAACACTTTTCCAAATAAAATATTTTAAATATAAAACTTATAAAACTACTCCTTGTATATACCATAGATCTTAGAATAGGTTGATGTACTTGCAGTGACAATGAATAATATATATTCATTCACTTGACCTCAAAATAGCCCCACCCAGAACTTAGTGGTGAGAAATGTTATTCAAATGGTAGTGATACCAATGTTATTCAAGTAAAAAGTATAGTGTAATAAAACTAAAACTATTACAAAAAGTAAATTATTTCTAGAAAGTTACTCGAGATAATGTAACTGGGTGAATGTAACTAGTTACTACCCACCTCTGGTAAAAAAAAAAGAGGATATTTTTAGTTGATAATTTTGTGTTTTTAGACAATATATTATGAATTCCTTAATTGAATTCAGTTTTATTTTAATTTATTTAGGTGGTTCCTAATTTACAACAAAATGCCTCACAAGACAAATGGCCCAATTTATACCAACTTCATAGAATCTAGTTAATTGCCAAAATCAAATCAATTGAATCCATTTCAATAAAATTCAGTCCAAGTTATAATGCAACACAAAAATCAGTTTCCCATTTGATACAACACGCTAATAGATCATTTATCTAAAGACCTAAAAGTCAGTTGCATTGATTTGTTTACTTTTCAGCAACCCATCATTCTGAGCAAGGATGTGGCAACAGTGGAAAGTAATTGTCCCCAGTTAACATAAAGAATCCACTGATAGAAGCAGGTTCTGTCTGAGTGGAAAAGGAAACAAGATTAGTGTATTTTAAATATGTAATCTGGTATAACATCTTACCTTTCTTTTGTTATCTTGTTACACTGACTGCAATGGAAACAAACCTACAAATGTATTTGTATGTATCAGAACTCAGATCTAGTACTTTCTGTAGACTTTGGAGAATATAAATAAGCTCTTGAGTGTTATTTCTTTTGTTTAGTAATAGGTAGTTGGAAACCATTGTCTAAAGTTATTCGATTTTCTTCCTTCTTTTTTCCTTATTAGTATGATATCTTAGCTTGATTATTCATTTCATTCTTGTTTACATTAATTAGAAGTTCCCTTTGATTTTTCATGTGGCAAAAGATTCTTTTTAGCGTTGATCCTGTGACCAATAGGGCCCCACACTTCGTTTTTGATAGAAGGGGGAGCAAACAACTCAAAAACCCAAACAGCAGAACCATCAAATTTAAGAGTATTTTATTACAAAAGGTCACTTTTAGTACTGACACAATAAAACAGTCCTTTTCTTCTTAATAAAATCCGAAGTTCAGTAATTGTCCTTAATAAAGGAAGTCACCAATCCGAGGCCACCAGTTGGGCTCCACTCATCACGCCGCTCCAGGTGACGGCAATCTGCCTATAAGGCGCTCACTTGCCGATCCTCAGCCGACTCTGCGGCGTGCCACGCCCCTTTTCAGACTGACCCAGAGGCGCGGGCAGGTTCCCTTCTGCCCCAATCCTCTGCACTGAGCCGTCGGCCCACCTCTCGGCGCTCCGCGCCTGGCGTGCGGATTCCGTCCGTCTCCTCACTCGGCGGCGCATCCGTCTCTGGCAATCACAGGATCAGTCTTCGCCCTTCTCCTTCCATCCAGGCTCCTTTTATTCAATCAGCCTCTGCTGACGCTTGAGCGCACTGATTACGGGACGCAGTCAGTGCGCTTCGCCTCCTTAAATGGCCGCCCTCAGCCCAGTGCGCTTGGGTTGTTAAAGGGGAAAACAAAAGAAACAAAACAATCCAAATATGCAAACCACAACGAAAAAATTAAAAGAAAACAATCATATTTTCCCCTTTGCAATAATCCTATATAAATATTAACCCTTGAAATTACACAAAATTCTTTTTGCCTCTTGTATTTGTAATGCAGATTTTAAAATAGGTTCCAAACAATTTCTCTTTGAATGATTTTTTAAATATTCTGAAACTGACTGATCCATAAATTTCAATAATGTGTCTTAATTGAACCATGCTACAGGAGATTACTTCAAGAATGAATGTTACTAATTGCTCCACTTCGGAGAGTGCATCATAAAATGCAAACTAATAAAAATTTATTAGAAACTTACCATTTATAAAAAATCTTTAGAATCTGCTACTCATTTACCAGAGTCTATATTTTAATCACTTCTGATCATTATGTATGATCTCATCTTGAATTTCATACACCCAGCTGTCACTGCAAGTTGATCAAAACAGCAGCCTTTAATTTTTGGCATTTTGTTCATAAACAAATCAATACATGTTGCCTCTCCTACGTGACTGACTCTAGTAAGTCTATTATGTTGGCAAGTGCCATTTCAGAAGGTCACTCCTAAATGAAGTGGCATTAGAATCTTGATTTATTTTCTGAGTATAAACAGAATTCACTCTATCTGATCCAGTCAGTGGTGGAGAAAGCACTCAAAAAATTTACTTAAGTAGAAGTACAAATACACAGACAAAAATGTACTCAAGTAAAAGTAAAACTACCACATTAACATTTGTACTTAAGTAAAAGTAAAAAAGTACTGGCTTTTAAAGATACTTAAGTATTAAAAGTAAAAGTACTTGCTGAATGGATTACCTAATCGCTAATATCATTAAGTGTACCGATCGTATTCAATTTTAATACATTAGAAATGTGCCATTTTAATGAACAATACCATTGATAAAGCATGTTTTTATTGTGTTTACTCTGTAACATAGCTTAGACTTAGATATGCGATTCTATGCATCATAATTTCAGGGATGGAAGCATATTGTCTCCTGTCCAAACATAACATGGACTTCACTTTTTTTTGCCACTAATGGCATTTATTTTTAAAGAAATCCAACAGAAAGGGGATGGAAAGAAGGTGGGTGGGGGAGGACATTCAACCAAGGAGCCAGTAGCAGTGTTGTAGTCAAGACCACCAACCCAAGACCAAGTCAAGACACAATTAAACTTTAGAACATCAAAATAAAGTAAATGGCAGATTATTTAAAAGGGGGGAATAAAATATTTTAAGTGGGAAATGTGACACAAAATAAATGTACTTTTACCTATCAAAATTGGTTCTCAAATTGATCTGAAAGATCCACATTCCCATAAAACACCTAGATATCAAATACTTAGAGCTTAAATAAATTTAATCAGTAAAGATCCATCCAGAAGAATCGGATCGTTCCTGAATATCATACCACTGTATTGCACTTTGGTACCAGCGTTGTCCCATACAATATATGAGACGCCTCAGTCAACACCTCCACACAATAATTCAGCGCATGAGTGACAACTCTTTTTTCATCGCAGATGCAACATGTGTCTCTGTACAGCTAGCTTTGCTAGCAACACGTCCACGGAGCTTACCTTTCTTTAAGCTTTCCTTCCAAGTGATGCTAAATGTTGGACGAAGTCCCCACCGTCTGTGAAAGCGAAGCGCTGCTGATTTTACATGTCGCCATATCGATTTATGCAGAGCTATATTACTGACGATTAGACAGACATCTTCTCCCGCTCACCGCGCATGTCTTGGAGCTCCGCGTGCGAGTAAAGGTGGAGGCGATGGGTGACAACAGACACTAAGTCACGTTATTGCTCGGATTTTACGGCGCCACCTTAAGTCCCTGAACTTCACATTTTAACGGAAAAAAAGAGCAACGCGACTTGGATGTAACGAGTAACGCGACACTTTTGTAGAAATGTAGTGAAGTAGAAAGTACAGATACTTACTGTAAAATGTAGTGGAGTAAAAGTAGAAAGTACCCATTATTAAATCTACTTAAGTAAGGTACAGATACACGAAAACTGTACTTAAGTACAGTAACGTTACTTCCCACCACTGGATCCAGTAAGGAGGTCAACTTACAGAAGATGCTATTTCTCCCAACCCGAAACATCTATTGTTGTTTACCAGACTGATACCAAGTAGCAAATCCCCATTTGTGGTTTCTTTCACCGAAGAAAAACAAATTATTATTATAAGGGCATAGATTTACAAAACTAATTTCCTTTTTTTTCCAGGCACATGGGAGAGAATCATCAGATAGTTCTGACTTTAAAGCAGGTGTTCCTCTCATAATTTTGAGATTAAAGTCAGAATTATGATATACAAAAACACTTTATTGATACCAAATATAAATTAAAGGTTATTCAAAGAACTGTAAATACTGATTGTCGATAGGAGGAAGGATCTCCTGTAGCAGTCTGTATTATAGTGGTTCTGAAATAGCCTCTGACTGAAGACACATTGTAAAGCTGTTTCATTAAGAAGATTCTCAGGGTAAACAATAACTATTTTTATTAACCTCAATTGTAATTTTATTGTCATAGTTTAATTGAATTTTTCAGTGGCCCCAATCCTCCTCCATTTTTGGCACTAGTTAGATTTGCACATTCTGATTTCCGATCCATTTCCACCGAGTCTTTTTAATTAGGAGAAACATCAATAGCCTGAGTGAGTGCAGGAAGCCCTTTAAACGTTAAGTATTACAGCTTAGCACATTTTTCCTGTATAACAGTCCGTTTCATAGTTGCAGTAATATAAATTAAGCTGAATTGTCAGGTCCGGACAGGTTCACCTTGAGATACCTCCAGCTACAGCATGCAGCGCTGCAACATCGCCCTCTTTTGCTCCGGACTAAAAATGACATGTCTGCTTTTGTCAGCGACAACCAGACCAGTCAGACAGTCGTTGGTTCGCCTGTAGTATTTGCAAGCAACAACCAACCGCCTGAATGTAGATCCGCATGGGCTGCTACTACTGCTCCATCTCTCTAAAAAAAACCCGGCGGAATCATAAGATACGGATCCCAGGATGGTGTTAGTGCATGTAGGATACCTGGTTCTTCCCGTATTCGGCTCAGTAAGAAACAGAGGTACGGTATTAGTATTCACATCGATCCAAAACATGTGCCCTGTTTATCTTAATATTCACTGCAGCTGTTGGCTAGCCGTCGCGTTAGCTTCTGTTAGCTTCATATTAACGGTCAAGCTTTTCCTGACGACGACCCAAACCGCGCCGGTACTTTTATAATTTGGGTCGTTATAGATTAGTGAGACTTATCGAATGATGTTTATTTGTCTGAGATAACTTCGTGGTAAAAAAAAACTGTTAGAAAGGAAATGCCCTTGCTACAGATAAGCTAACTGTCTTGTTGGCTCCGGCTATTTCCTGGAACGGAAACATTTGCCACAAAGGGTTCCACATGCTTAGATAGTGCGGCTCGAAATGCGATACATTAGTACAACCAGCTGTGTTTTATAACGTATTTATCAATAGTTTTTTTTGTCCTCAGCTTGTTATTTAATTTGCGAGAGCTACTCTGTCGCGTATTTGCAGTGTTAAAATACCGCAAAATAGACGTAGCCCCTTCAGCCAGTCAGCTTATCTGTGCCTGGATGATGTCATTTGAAGATCATCCGCTCCTGCCGGCGCTAACAGATTTCACACCACGATTCGGCTAATTGCTACCAGTGTTAATTGGTCAGCGTACAAATCAATGCGTGGAGAGAGCATAGATATCCGATCAATCAGCCCTGTCCGCCGTTTCTTTTTGATTTGCTAATTGGCAATCCAGCAGCTGCTTGTCTGAAGCTGCAGAGCTGCAAACATAACCCAAATCTGCGCTCACATAGCAGAGATGCATTTATAAAGCTACAGTGTAACATTAATTTTACAACAGTGGCATCAGTGATTTCATTGTGCTTTTATTTCTGTTCTTATTTCCCTGTTTCATAGTATGGAGGCTGGCTCTACATTCTGCATTTATCAGATCTTTGTCGTCCCCCCCATTGTGTAGCTAATGATCATCTGCTGCTGTGTGGTGTGGCGTGGCCTCTGCCTGTTCTCTGCATTTAGCTGTATTGTGAATCCCTTCTTCATTTCCTCTTTCCATCAGAAGACGACATTGGTATTAAAAGCACCCTTTCCCGAGATGTATTCAGCTATAGACTGTTTCATGTTAAGCAAACTAAAACTTAGCTAACACCTAGAACACAGCACCTTGTTTTGTCTTTTTTTCTGTCAAAATTGCTGTAGCACTGAGTAAACATTATAGCTCCTTTCTAGATATCAGTTGAATGTCATTGTGTACCTCCCATCCAGTCTTGTTAGACAACATGCTGTAAATTCCTGTAAAGTGGATACATTTTGCATGATCTCAAAGTACTGCACTTGCATTGTTGAACACCAGAATTTGGCTCATCCTCCTTCTCTTCACACAAGGTGCAATGTACATTATCAAACCGACCTGCGATTGACAAAGCAGATATGCAAATTGGAACCATGTGCATGCAATTTCCTCCTGCCATGTGACTTAAGGTACACTGCACCTGCACACAGCAACCTATCATAACTGTCTCCATTTTTTGTGTAATCTTTTTGTTCCCTTTTGCAAAATTTCAAGCTTTGAATCACACTGAATCGTCAGGGCCCTTTGTGGGCATGTAAAATTTTTCAATATGAAGTTGGAAAACATGCTTACTGGTGGTTCATCACTTTCAAATTTACCCCACTAACATACAACCAAAATGCTATCCATTTCACAGGGATGCCTATTTTTTCCTGCACTGCTAAAGAGATCCTCTTATTATTAATAACGTCTTTATTGTTTGGTTGTGGTCTCTCTTTACCTTTTGTTCTGGTAATAGTACTTTCAGTGCATGGTCACATTTATGATTCATAATTATTTTTGTTTATGTTTTTTCTACATTGACTAGTGAAAATCCAATGTAATCTTTCTGTAGTAAAGATGTACCCTTGCTGTACTGAAATCATGTGCTGTAGCCAACACGTCTGCTCATTGGATGCTGCTTTTGTTCTTTTTTTAACCCTATATGGAGCATGGTGGGCCTTGCCTTCAATCTATGTTGTTTAGTTTTGTTGCATGGTTTTATACTATTATTACAAACAAACAAGGAAAAAAAAAATACACAAATTCCACATATACTAATATTTTTCAATAAAGAATATAGTGTTTATCCTAACCTTCAGTGTGCTTCTTGCTGATTTCCATTTATTACCCCCATCCCCCCTTTTGCCTTGTCCCTACCTGCCCCTCTCCCCTCCACCCCATCCCCTCCACTCCCCCTCAACCACCTCCTCTCCTGCTATGACAAAGATAGACGATTTCCACGCTTTCTCCATCACAGGGCCTGAATGAGTCTATCTGCTGTCATTCATGGTGATCGTTTTCACTGAGCTGCTTGAAAACGCAGTGTGCTGTTTGCAGTCTAGACTCGACCCGAGGCAGCAAGTTCAACCTCTTGTCTGCCTGGCTGTACTGACAAACTACCAAGCTGAAACAAAGATATGCTTTTTTTTTTCTTGTTTTATTTTCGGAGGGACACGTCACTTTTTAAGCCGACTGCCAGCAAATGCAATGCAGATTTTGCCTAGTAATGTTTCCAAAATACCTGTCAAGGAAAAGATTGGTGTGATTTCTATGTGCAAACTTTGATTTTTGTTAAAATCAAGACATGGGTAGTAAGTTAAATCCGCTCCCCAGTGGGTGAACAAGAATAATTTAGCTGAAATGATCCTTATAGCTGCAAATCGTGTGTACTTATGAATCAAAAAGTCTTTACTTTAGGCAGAGAATTAAAACCTTTTTGTGCCTGAGTATCAGCCAGTCTGCAATTTTCCTCCCTTATTTTCCAGACAGCAGTCTGTTCCCTGTATCTGCCAAATAGCTGTGGTGGGAGAGCTGGAAAAAGGCATTCAAACTATTTCCTCTTGACTGCTGAATGGAAAAACAATGTAGTCGTAGTGTAAGTGTAAGACAAAGAAGACGGGGTAGATTGTATTGAAGGACTCTTACACTGTGGGAAATCGGTATTGATCATGACGATGTTTTTAAATATATTTTGATGGTTATTATGAAGTTTACACCAAGTGCAGATTATAACCCAAGTAATCCACATATACAAAAAAACCTGAACAAATTTGTCCACACATCAAATCAAAGAATGGTCCAGGAACACTGGCGGTTCTAGCATAAATGTTACCCTGGGCAAGCCCAATCCTAACTCCCCCTCAACAAATCAAAATGTAGGAAATTTGAAGTATGAGTTGGGATGGCTTTGGAGTCAAAACATAAAATACATCTTATAGTTTCCCTATTTTCAGCAGTAAGCAGTGCACATCCAAAAAATGGAATAGTAATTCAAGGTGCTACTGATGTAAGACCACATGGCAAAAAATAAATAAAAATGAATCCACCATTTTAAAGGAAACAAACACTAAACACACTTACCTAAAGGCTTGGACCATAACACTTTTTTGGTAATGGCAGCTATAAGATGCTTCCTGTGTGTGTGACCTAATCACACTTTATTTAGGAGTGACTTTGACCTTCCACATAAAATTCTTCAAATCATGAATGTCCTTTTGCCTTTTCTGTGCATTAGAGTTGCATGTAAGTTATGCACATTTTCCACTGAATTCAAGTAAAGGCTTGACAATATTAACAAATCTTGCTATGATATTGTAGATCACTTGCGGTAAACCCTAATTTTCTTCCCTCCATTTTTCATCTGCTGTGCTGCTTTCAACACTGACTGCTGTCATCTACTATCATGTCATCATCCAACATCCTGAATATAACTGCATAAAAATACAAAACCGTGATCTTTTGAGAATAATGATGAACAAATTGCTAATCTATTGTGCAGCTCTAATACCAGCTAGGTAATAGAAGACTATCCTGGCAGCTTTCTTTGTTGTCAGAAACTAGTTGAATATTTTCTTGTTGAAAAATCCACTCACATTTTATTTTCAGATTCATATCAAGTAAGTTTATTTATCTGTTCCTCCATCCATTCCTTCATTAATATAAAACCCACCAGAGCCACATCCTGAAAAACAAACCAGACTTTTCTTCATCAGTGGAGTCTTGCGCAGTGAGTGTATGGAGATGCTATTTTTGTTGAGCTCATTGCTTATTGTTTTCTTGTTGATTCCAGGCCTTTCAAAAACTTTGCGTGGCCCTTGCCTTTTGTATTCAACCCTATTTGATTATTCTTTCCACTTTGTAGGAGAACTTGTGAGGACCCTATGATCATAAATTAGGTCCCTTCCACTGCCAGTTTGTAACTCCCAACAGAACTCACTGGAGTTTAGAAATACCTCTGTAACCAAAGCCTTCAGTATAATTTGCGACAAGATTTCAAACATTCTTAGTATGCTTCTTTTTTAACAATTATTTTCATGATCTTCATCTTCTTTTGGTCAAAACTGACAGATAAGATACATTTTTATGGATTATAAATTGGAAATAAATCAGGGATATTAATATATTAACTCACAGAAAAAGGATTGATGCCAGATTTCAGTTGCTAAATATGTTTTGCCTTTTTTGCACCTTGGTTTACTACTTCCATGTGTCATCCCACTACATTATGCACAATTTATGGACTATTTTGTTTTAGCTTCCTTCTATGTGTGAATTACTTGGGTTATTGCCAACATCTGGTGTGAATTTAATGTCAATAGGCCAATTAGAAATGGATTTTCTGTGGAAAAACTTAATCTCAACAGCTATTTTCTCTGCTGTGCAACAACAAAGGATATTGCCTGGTTAATTTGATAAAAAATACTGTAAAAAAAGAAAACAGTGAGATGCGCACAGAAATACTTGACCGTATTTCTTAGAGACAGAGAGGTAATAATGTTTTATTGGATTCGCTAACCTACTGTCAGGTGCAGAATTTATGCAAGGTGAACCGCATTGAAGACGTCACCTGTACACCGTCTCTTTCCTCTTCTGAATCAGAAGACCGGAGTTGATAACATGACTCGGTAGAAAGAAAGAAAAGCTCACGTTTTCTGTGCAAGACCAAAAATGGGTTGTCATTTTCATGGTGCTTGTGGTAACCATCATTTTTCTTCCCAACCAGAAGTAATTTTCACCCTAGGTAAGACGTAGGGCTTCATGAACATGCTGCATCACACACAAAGCGACACCACATTTCACTCACAATTAATTCCAACTTGTTTCTTCCTTTAGACTCCTGACAAGTTCTTCGTATCCTCCACAGGATCCCATTTTAACCGGCAGCAGCAGCAACAGCAGCAGCACAGCCATGCTACCTCTTGCCGGCACTTCCAGTTAGGTCCTCAGGCTCCGCTGCCCATGGACTTCCCAATGCCCCATCCAGGGCAGCCGCAGTCAGGCATGAACCCCCACCTGGCCCCTCCTGGCCACCAGCACGGTCCTCCGCTCCACCCACCTCTCAACCCGCTGCCCGCTCCGCAATTCCAGGACATCCCCGGCCCACCCTTCCTACCTCAGGCATTACACCAGCAATACCTCCTCCAGCAGCAGATCCTCGAGGCTCAGCACCGACACATTCTGCCGCCATCCAGGTATCTACAGAAAGGTTTGGTGCTTAATAAAAAAAAACAAAACGATGGGGACCTACTAAGCAAAATTCACATTTTGCACGTTTTTATTCTTCGAGAACAGTATGTTTCCTCGAGAACAACAAAAGTGCTTAAGAAAACCACGCAGCTGTTTTTTTTGGGAAGAAGTTAATGTTTTTAGGTGTGTGGAAAATGAGCCATTTGAAAAACCTCCTGATTGTCGAGGCACCATGCCCTTACCTAACAATCCAAGCTGAGCTCCAGCACTTTTACTTACACTGTATGCACTGTACAATGGCTGCTGAACAAGACAAGTGTTTTGCTGTTGACTTACTATACAGAAACTACTTGCTGCATTCTTGTTGGTTGAACAGGAGGCTCCACTTCTGCTTTTCAAAGATATGCTGCTGTGTAGCTGCACATCTGTTTGCAGTTATTTTCAGGAGTGAATGTAAAAGTTGAGATGGAGCGGCGTGGCCAGCAGCATTGACAAGAAACAAACCCAAAACATCTCATTCTGAAAGGAGATCAAAATAGACTAAATTGACCAGACATCTCATTTTATAAGAATTATTTTGTGCAGACTAAAAAATAAAAAAAAATGAAATGGACATGTTTTGTATAGTCCATAGACATCAAGGAAGCAAAATATGTAACATTTTATGGAGAATATGATTCAAATGCTTGGCTTCTTTCCTTTAGTAGACGCACCCCAGAGAGAGTCCCTCACCAGCCACACAGACTGCGACCAGGCTATGAGTTTGGTCCTCCTCTTCATGTCCCTACTCAGCCGGTGGTGCAGCAGCCTCGCTACCTGGCTGAGGGGACCGACTGGTGAGCAGCGCATTTTATTATTTGGCTTAAAGTTGTGGCCTTATACTGCTTTACTGGAGGGCCAGAGTCCTGCAATGTTTAGATGTCTGCCTGGATAAAAATGTGCAAAAATCCTGAAACATAAATGGTTGCTATGGAGAAGTCCACAGATTGTTCAAAACTATAAATATTTAGGTGAGGAGCTATTGACTTTTTTAAGGATATTCCTTATGAAGCTCGATAGACATCTGCCCTACTTGAAGTATATGTTCTCTTTTCTATTTTCAAGAGTACATAATAGATTTTCATATGTAATATTTGTACCCCTCTCATTCAGGAAGCCATACTTATTTAAACTAATTTAATTACTAATTAAACATTCCTAGAAATTCTTTCCAACTAAAAACAGCATAAATGTAAAAAAACAAGTATTTGTTTTATAAGAATTTTAAGGAATGTCAGTAATTTAGTTTCTCCCACATTGACAAACATATTCAAATTAAAGGTTGGATTTTTCTAACTTTTATAATTTCAGATTAAACTACTACAAAAAAGCTTTGAATGTTTATTAATAGTTTATTTCCTTATTATATTTCTGCCATCCCTATGTTAGGTTTTGCTTCTTTCAGCCATTTTGTCTTTTTCTTCTGACTGGAGCTGCACAGTCCTGTCAAACGCAACTGTTTTAATTTCTTATACCTTTTATTATAATTGGGATGTAGTTTTACTTTTTTTTTTTACATTTTCTATTTGTGTTGAATGCAGTTATTGACAGAATTTGTGTAGTTAAGTCATTTCAACCTTTGTCTGTTTTTATCAGGACAAATTTTGTCCAGATGAAAAATAGCCTTTTAGCTAATTCTGGTGCGTTTACCGAAATGTTAATTTCCATAAATTAACATATACTGATCTATTTAATTTATCCCTACCAAATAAATTAAATTTCAATTTTCATTGCATTAGCAAGTGTAATATTAGGATTACCTGGATGCAATATTTGGTTGGCTACAACATTTTAGGTGAGATGTATTCAATCTCTACCAGCAGCCAGCCATACATTTAGCGAATAAATGGACTTTTATGGCCCTAATGATGTAGATCTTAGTGACTAATATGCTACCCTCATACTGCTCTCTACACTTGTAAAAGAGGTAATTAATTTTTTTATGGCTTAGTAATAAAAGACAAACCACACTGAAAGAGGAGCAAACATCTTGATGACAGAGCAAAAAGAACAAAATGTAACCTAATTGTGCTCGCTCTAATGAAAAGGCTTTCCATTTTGAGTTTTTTTAAAATTGTCTACTATTTCAATCAAAATCTTTTTAAATAAATTTTAATTTAACATATTCTAATTACTAACTATATCACAGTCTTTAATCACAAGCTATTGAAACCTATAAAACGCAGAGTGAGCTGCTGGTAAATGACTTTGCCTTTTCTTCAGGGATCTCAGTGTGGACGCCGGGCTGCCCCCTCACCAGTACCACATCCACCCGCTGCCGCAGCACTATCAGCACTACTTGACCTCCCCCAGGATGCACCACTTCCCCAGAAACAATGCCTCAACACAAGTGGTGAGAACCGCCCCCCCCCCATCCCGGTCTCTCTGCAATAAATCACCTCCGTCTCTCTGAACTTTCACTGATTCTCATTTTGCTTTCTGAGCTGAAGCTCAGCAGCCGGGGAGGACCAGCGTCAGATTTCTGGTGTGGAGCTGATCCAGCTTCTTTCATCTGTCACTTTTTAGGTCGTCCATGAGATCAGAAACTACCCGTATCCCCAGTTGCACTTGCTGGCTCTGCAGAGTCTCAACCCTTCCCGGCATGCCTCTGCCGTCAGAGAGAGCTATGAGGTCTGTGCAGCTTCTCTCTCTCTGTCTCTCTCTCTCTCTCTCTCTCTCTCTTTCTCTCTCTCTCTGTCTCTCTCTCTCTCTCTCTCTCTCTCTCTCTCTCTCTCTCTCTCTCTCTCTCTCTCTCTCTCTGTCTCTCTCTTTCTCTCTCTCTCTTTTTCTCTCTCTCTCTTTCTCTTTCTCTCTCTCTGTCTCTGCCTCAGACACACAGGGCTCCCGTAATTAATCACTGTTTTCTCTGTAACCAATGATCTGAGAAGGCTTCAGTTTGTAATAGATTTTTTAAAATTATTATTTTCTATCAGTCTGTTTGTTTTTTAGACCAGGGATACAAAACTCATTTTAATTTTGGGCAATATCACGATCACGAATGTTGTCAAAGGGCCAGTTGTGCCAGAATGTATTGATAGCAAACTGATAAAATATTAATAAAAAGCTGTCTCTGCAAGTAACTTTCACATTCAGTAACTTCTTAGAATTAAATAATGATAATCTTTTCAGACTGTGAGTGTTTTTGTGATATTTTTTTGCAATCAAAATCACTGATTTTGTGGAGCTAATTTAGAAATATTTGCAAGAAATTTTGCGATATTTGCGCTTATGTATGACAGTAAATGTGAATTTTTGTTACTTGCTATATTGATCATGGACTTTACATAAATTCAGCAGTGTAGCAGAAGAAAAAAAAATACTGCCACCTGCAGGTTGGAGTTAGCATCACTTAAAGCAAATGTTTTTGACCATTTTTTGGGGAAAATTTGCAATAAACTCATAACCACGCATTAGTACGAAAACCCGTGGGGATCAGTTGATTTTACGTGAATTCCTGTTTTTGAGGAATTGCAAAAAACTAGACGGGCAGATTGATGTAATTTGGTAGTAAACAGATATAAATTTATTTGATTTGATTGGTAAAATCAAATCAAGTCTTATCGTGAAGGTTCTATTTATGTGTCCCTCTGGAGTCAAGAGGGCCACATAAACTGTTATGATGGGCCAGATTTGGCCCCTGGGCCTTGAGTTTGGCACACATGCTTTAAATGGTACAGACTACTTTAATCTCATAGCATTCATATTCACTTGACAACAGTTTTCTTGTGGCCTCCTTTGCATTCAAAATATTTTGCTATTGTCTTCCTCGTTTTGTTAGATAATAATTTGCTTTTTGAATGTTTCTTCAAAGGAGCTTCTGCAGCTGGAGGACAGACTGGGCAGCGTGAATCGCGGAGCCGTCCAAACCACCATCGAGAGATTCACTTTCCCCCACAAGTACAAAAAGGTACGACTGGAGGCCCTTTGCAACCTTTTTGATGGTTACCGACAAAGAACTGGGCCAGAAACAAGCCGAGCGAGACGTGAAAGAAGGGAACAACAGAGAAAGGCAGCGCTGCCAGTGGGCAGGATCAGAGAGCAAAGAAGAGGGTAGCGAGAAAAGGTCACGACTCTTACCGTAGTTCAAAGGTCAACCCAATTTCTGTTTGAGATTTAATGAGCCGGAGCTGCAGCGTTCATAATTTAAGGCGAGGGGGGATGAGTCATCCGGCTGTCTGCAGATATGAGCATGGAGTGAATTTAAAGAAACGTCTGCACTCAGTCTGACCCAGTTGCTGTGGGAAAAGTGTCAGAATATTAGCTTTTTTTTTCTTCTTCTCAGGGAGCTGTGATGAGGTGACTCTTTTTAGAAAACATATCCAACCCTAGCTGACTCAGACACCCCTGTGGCATCAACACTGCGTCCGTTTAAAAATTAAAGTGTGTTTGCGTGCGCTCCGCTCTCCTCTGCAGAGAATACCGCAGGACCTGAAGATGTGTCTGGATGATGAGGAGCTGGACACAGATGAGAAGTGCACCATTTGTCTGTCGATGCTGGAAGACGGAGAGGATGTAAGGTACAGAAAAACGCTGTTTTTTTTTTTAAGCAGGGATGCTTGGTTTCTACTAGTGTGGAATCATCCATCAGTCTGTCCATCAACTCTGCTTTTTTGCAGCTTTCGTTTTAAAAACTGGACTGCTGTTTTGATTGTGTGTTTATAATTTAGAAATGGACAAACACAACAGATAACCCTGTAAATTAGTGCCAGGAGAAATGTGGAATTATGATATAAAACATCTTTAGAAACCCTTTAAAAACCTCATTATGCTCTTATTATGTGCTAGTTTAGTGCAGACTGACGTAAGTCTGTCACAATGAGAAATTAATCGAATGAAAAATTAAAGTAAAGTTGATCATTTCCTTTTTGATGATCTGTATTTTTTGATGGGCAATTTTGTTTTCAGAGACTTCATAATCACTTTTATTCATTCACTTGAGCGTGATTTTATTTTATGTCTGTTTTATTATTTTGCTGTTTTATTTTGGATAATTAAAATAGCTTCCAGCTGCACTGTTGTGTGCCATTATCAATTTATTACTTCAAAATGGTCTCAAAACAACAATACTGTTGTTCATCCCAAGTACAGCAAGTAATTTTTCAAAGGGACAAGGCTTCACTTCTGTGATAAATGTTTGCCAAGCTCGATGTTTGTTTATTAGTATTAAAATCTCTTTGTTTGTCACCAGCTGAAAGTTTTTTTTGGGACATTTCCCACTTTAATATTTTCATTTCGGGTCTAACATCATGCCGTTTACAGAGAGGTGGAGAAAGACTGTAGTTTACAGACCTTATTTATATTCACACTGGATACAGCTGTCACATGGTCTAGGCAGTTTTTAAGCCTAAATTGGTTCTGCCATCCAACTTCAAAGCATCAGGTATTAAAATCCCATCACAGGATTTTTTCCCCCTTTTTTACAGCTTCATGTCTTGAAAACGCTGCCCGCAGGAAACATACTGTAAGCATTTCACAAATCACATAATGTGTGTCCAGAGGGAAAGTGACACTGCAGCTTTTTTTTTTTTTTTTTGCTTTTTGAAGACAAAAAAAATCGAGACTTAGCAGCAGATAACACGACAAATGTTCCTGAATAAAACCGTATTTGGTTGTATTTCAAAGAAGATGGGTTTGTTTTTGACCTGACTCCATACATGGCGTCTCAAACCTTCTAGACATTGAACTTTATTGCTCATATTTCAGTGGCTATTATAGGTTTGTCAGTGTTTCTCTTTATTTACAACCAAAACTGCCCTGAATCTTGGACCTTTTTATCCTAAATAACTTGTTCAACTTTAGCTGTTGAAAGTCAGAAAAGGTTTGAATTCATCCTCAGTTTCTTTGCTGCTTGTCTTTCCCGTCTTCCTGTCAGATTACTGTCAAATAAAGGCCATTAGTGCCAAAAAAGATGTAAAACAAACAAAAAAAGAAGTGTAACCTACTTATTCCAATGGTGAATTATGCTTTCACCAAAGTACAACCAGTTTATCATCAACATTTTCTAAATTAAGTTTAAAACAAGATGATTTCTTTTAAACCTTTCTTATGAAAACCTGAAAAAAAAGATGTTCCAGACTATAAAATATTTCCTTAAAAGCATTTTTAAAATTTGCACAAAGTTAAGCATCATGACTAATCAGATTAAAACAGTTTTTTTAATCAACTGACACAGAGCCAGTTCTGACCCCGTGTTTTTGCTTTCTTTAGGAGATTACCCTGCATGCACCTTTTCCACCAGGCCTGTGTGGACCAGTGGCTGGCCACCAGCAGGAAATGCCCCATCTGCAGAGTGGACATCGAGACCCAGCTGACTCCCGACAGTTGATGGCTCCTCTTGACTCCTGCAGCTTTAGATGTGGTCTTGTTATTTCTCCATCGTCTCCCCCGGTCGGTCCTTGGGGAAGTCCTGCCAAACACCCCTCTTTCCCTCTGCATCACTCAAAGAGCCTGCCTTCTGAGACAGCCGTGACAGAGGGATCAACAAAGCACACTCAACGTACAACACAACGAGAGACGGGGCGGTTGATGCACAGACAGGTGGCTGGACTGAATCAAAGGTCAGTTCAAAAAGGACTTTGCTGGATGTAAAGGTTAGGAGCAGAGACACGTATGGACAGATGTGCTGAGGCTTCACACAACTCTGTCAGATCGTGTACTCCCACTTACATTTCTCCATGCAGCTGCCAAGAGAGAGGACGCTCTTGACTGCCAGCCTCCCGAGCTCGGTGTAGTGTTTTAGAGCCGTTTCTCTGCCAGTATATCCAAGCCCTCTCTGCCCTCTCCCTCCTAGGCCTGTGAAAAATCCTTTAAGCCGTACTCTGCCCAAGCCCTCACTCAGCACATCTGTACAGAACATTGTCAAATGATTAGCATGAGGTTGTTAGGTGTGAACTCTTGTAGCTGAACGCTTGTGGTGTAATGGAGTATAGTACTGAATAAGTATTTACAGAGTAACAGTGTTGTGTAGCAAGCAAAAAGCCTTTTGGAGAAACATGTCTGTTAAAAAAAAAAAAGAAATCCCACAGAGAGGATGAATACGGCTCTATTGAGTATTCAGCAAAGAGAGAAAGAGCTAATTAAAAGAAAAACAAACAAAAAAGGCCAAAAATCCCTCTTTCTTGTCTAACATGGTTTTGGATTTACAGTTAGTAGACGCCATCAGAGTTGATGCTGAACCCGCTAACTGCAGGCATGGCTTTCAGTGATGTGCGTAGTGTCGTAGCGGGGCCTCTGCAACCTAGAGCGGAGGCCTCGGATGTGCATGCTGTATGGCAGGCTTGGGCTGTGTCGTTAATATTGTGGAGCAAGTAGAAACAGGAACTGTGTCTGTGCATGTGAACCGTATATTATGATCATTCATAGAGGAGGACAAGAATGCACCCAGTAGCCCCTCACCCATCCCTCACCCTGCTGCTCACCCCGAGTAGACCACGCTTTGCCTTTAGACGCCGATCTCACACCAGTGTGGCATTTCTCTCCTAATCACCATGTTTAGGATTCAAAGATCTGCGGGTGGATCTGGGTCTAATGGCAATTCCCTCCATAGCCTCCCTCGTGACAAGGCATGGGCCGGTATGAGATTCTCCCGGTTTGATAAAAGCAAGGAAAAAGGCCACGGTTTCTGGGTTTAAAAAAAAAAAAAAAAAGAAGAAAAAAAAGTAGCTCCAACATAATCTGTTTTTATTTCATGAGCATAAATGCAATTACTATTTCCACTGCTGCTAAGATATAATCTCATACCCCTATAGTATTATTGTAATAACTATTAATATTGTTTATGAAATGTAGCTATTGCGATGCACATATGTAGACACAGACAGTAGGCACACACTCGTGTGTGAACGTTTACCGTCTTTAAAATCAGTGTCAGCTATTTGCACTAATTTCTAATCAGTATCAGTTGTACATAAGTTATGAGTATGATTTGAATCCTGAAACAGTCAAAAATGTTCAGATGAAATTTAAAGTTGCCCATTAAAAAAGATAAGTGATGGCATAACTAAACAATACAGGTGTAATGATACAATCAGCGACATTTGGTTCACCAGAATGAGAGAAATTTTACCAATATTTTCTGTTTTCACTGGTCATAAAGTGTTTAAAATAATTCAAAACCAGTGTAATTTATTACATTCCATTTGACTAGTCCATATATTGCAATATCTGGCAGCGATAGGAAGCCGTAAGCAGATGCATTGTTAGCAGCTAACGGTTAGCCAGTCGCTAGTGGTATTACTTACTGCTTGTATCTCACGTCAGTTTCTTTTTTTGTTGTTAGTTTTACCAAGTATCCAAAATACAGATTAAATCAGTGAATCATAAGATGAGATGAGAATATTTGTTTGAAAACTAAGTAAACAATCCCAAATCACAAACTTTGGTTTAGGGAATGTGAATTCATTGACTCGTCCATTTATTTAGATTTTAATGCTGGTTCTGGTGTGGAAAAATGCATGTAAATACATATATATAAAATGTATGTGTATATACACACACATACATATATATATTTAAATTAAAATAGGTCAATTAACCCTTTTAAAGCACATTGGCGCTAAAGTGCGTCGAGAAATACTAAGTTACTGAACTCCAATAAAAACTAATCTTTGATGCTCGCAAATCCCAGGAAACAGTAGAATGACTTGGCATGCTACATTTGCATTTGGAAATATTTCTTCACTTCTTCCATGGTAGGATCAATAAATATGTGTGTTTGCTCAGTGAGACTGAACCATTTTCTAGAACAATTGCACTAATTAATGTAAAAGGTGTAGCACAGCTACTTATCTATTGAGAAATAGTTGTTTACGAGGAAATAAAATTTTTTTTTACAGTTTCATTATTGTTGCAATGAATATAACAAAATACAGTTTTAAGGCCATACTTCCTATTCCTATTGACACAGTTGGTTTGATTGATTTTTCCAACAGACATGCTAATTCTTCCGTAGAGTTTCACCACTCAGGGTATTTTGTGGCAGGTTTAGCTTTGACCTGGTAAAATGGATTTAATTTCTATTTGAAAAAGATGAAATAAAAAGGAACAAAAAAGCTGCTTAAAATATTTTTACCACCTGTGAGCAATTCTACATGATCAGTGTTAGGATTAGTGGTGATGTCACACAGTGTGACAGAAAACACGATTTTGCTCATAATTTAAAACAAAAATGAAATGATTGCATTATTAAATCTGAATTATTACATTTTAAGATGGTTCTAGTAATATTAGCGATTAGCATGTTTAGTGTGGTTTACTGTACTAAAAACCACAGTATGTGTGTGTATTCCTTACAATATGGATCCTTAATTTGACCTTTGACTTTTCCAGAATATCCAGCAACTTTCCAATACTCTGTTTACCCTTCTTGTGATCTGCTTAAAGTCTTGCTCTCTCTCGCTCTCTCACAGCCTGAATGAACCACAGGCAAGCCTCAAAATGTCAGAGAAAATATAGTATCTATACAATCTGATTGCATAGATACTGTAGTACAAGACAATCGCTTTTTTTAATCACTGCTTCCTTGACATCATTTTACTGAAGACCACCTCTCTGATTATTGAAAGGAGATAACTTTCTGACTTAGAAGTTACACCAAATAAGGTTGTTTTGTCACGTCTGGGGTTTTCACCAATTGGCAAAATTAAGATTTGTAAGTTTTTAGCTAAAAATAGTGAAATTATGATCAACAGCTGATCTCTTGATGCATCTCTACACTTGTTTGCTGCTCCGTTCATAGATAAGCACTACTTTTCTTAACACTAGGAAACGTTTCAGAGAATTACTACCCTATGCTCAAACATCACCATCACCGGCATTCTCAGTGAAATGGGTTCAATCCTCAGGTATGGTGTGATGGAAAATTTTAGTGGCATTTTCAAAAACCGTGCTGTACCGCAAAAAACCAGAAACCGTCCCATGCCTGCTCATGTCTTGACGGCACTCACACGAGGCTGATGATGCAGTGCCTGAGTCTCGCCATTTGAGTGACATTTCTATTTCTTATTACCAGAACCTTATTGCCTATCAGACAAGCACATGTGATTACTATATAGAAGTTAATCGCCTCTGTTGTGTATCACCTCCTTGCATTTCAATCGTAGTTGCTCTGGCTGTTTGAAAACTTATAAAGACAAGACTGTGTGGTGGTGTTACAGGGAATATCCGAACTAGTCTGCCTGTGAAATGTGCTAGAATGTGTACGATTGTCCCCCACCCACTCTCCCTCATGGTGCTTGTGTATGGTATTGCTAGAACTGTGATATGTTCAGTGATAGAAGCTGTTTCTCTGTATCATGCATGAACCATGTTGGCATACTTCACTTGAAGGAGGGTGAAAGGGAGAAAAAAGCCATCCATTTGAAAAATACCAAACAACTGTTCTTAGCATTAATTTTATTTCAATTGTCTTTTTCTTCCGTTTCTTTTTTTCTTTTTGTTTAATTGTATGTTTTATTTGTTTTTTTCTTTGCTCACCTGCCAATCGGGACATGGTACTAATACGCCAAAACCTTGTCCATTTTAACCATCGTGAAAAAGAAGCTGCAATGCTGCAAAAAAACATATTTATTGTCGTTCTAATGTAGCTTGTGTTTTGTAAATGCACTATAATATGGCGTTGCCTGATATTTTGGTTTGGTGGTGTGGGTACTTCTCGTCCGAGGTTTTGTGTTTTCTTTCAGTTCCAAGTATTTTCATGCTTCCTTGTGTACTATTGGAAGGTAACTTGACTGTTTGTGTTGCATTTTTATTTTATTTTATTTACATATGTAACCTCCATCCAAAAAAAAAAAAAAAAATATGAAATTACAAATACATGAAAATGGAGGTTTTGCTAGTCCACATAGAATGCTGTGATTAAAGATGCCTTAAGTATTTAACAATCATTATTTATTACTAACTGTAGCTAGCTAGCTATTGTGGTGGAATATTTAATGTCTCTGTCTCATAACTTTGCAATTTAATCAATATATTTATTTAAAATAACACAAAATATATAAAAAAAATACCTCATTATGCATTGGTTGGTGGGGATGCTTGTGCATGCCGTCTGTGTTTTGTTTTTCAAAGGAGGAAAATTAGAAAAGGTGACTGAGGGACTAACCAGCATGGTGCTGTTGATCTAGATTACATTCCATTTATGTCATTTATTGATTTAATCGCTGAATGTTTAAACTTTCTATTTATTTTAATATCACTCCTGCTTCCATCTACCACAGGTGTCAGGGTGCAACCCTGTTTGTCTTATAGCTTGCTTTTGTTTTGCTCATAATAATCCGTGATATTTTACTAGATCCTTTAATGATCATATCCCTCATATCAACATGTCGCTTTAGTAATCATGATTTAGAAACCACATCAGTTGAATTATCTGTTGCTACATACTGCTAGGAGTTGCTTCGTGTGGGATTTATGGGACTTCTCTGACATGCTACCTTGAGCCATTGATCTTTTGAGCAAACTTCTGGTGTTACTGTGGTTTTACAATATAGATGTTTCACACCTTGGTATGATAAGCTAACTGCGTTTTTCGGTGTGCATTTCTTATTAATACTCTACTAATCCTGCAAATTATTCTAACATGTATTGGATTGGAATGAAGCTGACTGGTCTTACTATAATTTCATTTCGTGCTCTCACTGGCCTTACCCTGTGCCCTCCACCGCGTACCCCGGTAACTCCAGGCTGAACTGGACAGTAGCCATAGTATTAACTCAAGCTGATGAACCGGAATGAACAGTAGAACTCAAAGCACAAGCTTTTTAATGCATGTCCTTCTCAGGTTTTCCTATGTGTATGTGGGAGTAGCTCTGTAGACGTGTTTAATATGATGCTGTACCTTCTTGAATATTTCAGATGTTTCTTTGCTGCTGAGAAAAATGTTGATTTTTAACCTGCCAGTGAAAAAGGGAAGTGGCCATCTTTGTACAACACACTGCTGTTTTGCTGTAACCGCGCAATGTTTTATGATCTTGAGTATTTTATAGAAATGTAGAAGTATGTATCAATAATACGAAAGCAATAGCTAAATCTTAATGAAGAATAACATGATCAGTGAATATTGTGGAAAATCTTTAGATTCACTCTGGGTGGATTTTGTACTGTATTTATTACTAATGATGATGCAAAAAGTTGCATAGCTTAACCCAAACTGTTCTGTCTCTTTTTTATTTATTGTCTTGTATATGATCTTTTTGTATGTGTTTTTCAAATAAACTGCCTAAAATGCTGACAACTAATCAAACATATGGTGTTTATTACTTATTTATTTTTTGGCTGTTCAGCTATTAACATTTTTAAAAAGAAATTCCAGATAAGCCCAAAATTAGAAGTAATGTTTTAAATTTACCAACATGTTTCTTCTAACTCTATGAGATTTAAGTCGGGCCTATAATCTGATTGTGTCAATTTTTGACACAGTTTTTTTGTCAATTGTAAATTAAATCTTAATAAAAAACAAACAAAAAACATTTTTATTATTGTTAAAGTTGCAGGGTTTCCCCCAAAGAGCCTGCTAAGCCTGGTGCTCGGGGTGCTAAGGCAGTCATTCACCCAGCTACCCGCCGTGTTTTTGAGGTAAAACATGTTTACAATTCACAGGAAATTTGAAAATATCACTTGATAGTTATGCATTATTGGAAGACTGCAAGATTAATACTGAAACACCAACTGTAAACTCTTTAAAAAAGGCAATCATTTAAAAAACAAAAACAAAAATAAATTAACAATGCTAAGCCTGGTGGGGGCACGCACAAGTAAGTCCTGGTGGCCCGCCAGGCTTATAATGCATGGAGGGAAACCCTGAGTTGAAATAGTTTTGCTAACTATTAGGTGACTCAATTATTTTATTAGGGATTCCCCAAAAGTAAAGTGCACATATATAATGACATAATATTTCCCTAATTTGTCGCTGGATTTTAAGATTTTGAGTTTCTAAGGAAGGTCCATTGGGAACGTTGTAAACTTTATCCTGAGTCTGTGAATCGTAGATTTGACTAAGTTTAGGATGAGTTTAAAGAGCTTAAAACGCAGAACGGGCCCCTACAGAACAAGTTAAAATCAGAAACCTGACACTTCACTTTTGATTATATTTACAAAAAACAACTATTATTTTCCCCCTGTGTTTACAGTATTTCTTTCAGTTTGTACCGGAGTGCGTATAATTCTGCTTCTGTGCAGCAACTTCAATGTGAAGACAAAAAAAGCAGATGACACAAATAAAAGTATGAATTAAATGTTTATTGTGTTTGTTTACTTTGATATTCATTTCTTTTTTTATGGCTTTTCCTTAGGTTTGAAGCGGACAAGCCTCAACAATTGGCACAGAGTTACTTTGACCTTTTTCATAATAAACATCATGTAAAAAAATAGGAGTAAAAGCAGTAAATTAAAAAGTTACCCCTTGTTTTTATCTTCTAGTATCTTGGATAAAGCACTCTGTGTATCTGCCCATCAGCCTTGTTAGCATCCAGCCACTTTCCACAAAGGAAGATGGTTGTGACCGAGTTAGCAGTGTTAGTTATCTCAACACACTCTAAAAACCACCCGCAGTTCGAGTTGTTCCCATCGTGCTCGACCTTGACCCTCAGCAGCTCCCCAAGGTCGAGCATCTCCATGATGAACCGGTCCGTTTGCCCTCGCTCGAAGAGGTTGCGCCACTTCTGCCTGAGCTGACGCTTGCCCGAGTCGCCGTTGACTCCGTAGATCGTGATGAAAACGTTTGCGTCCGTTCCACCCCCTTTCACGTCCCCGGTGATGACGATGATTTCGTACTTGACGGGAACCAGTTTGCGAACTTTGCTCGCAAAGCTTTCCACGGATTTATAGCACTCGAATGTCTGGAACTGGTCCTTTTTGGCCGCCAGAGGGATTTGTGCGTCACAGTGAAAGAAATACCTAAATGAAAAGATTCAGTGTCATCAAAGGCCTTTTTTTTTTCTTTCTTTTTACATAACCTAACATTATGTAAGTTGTGTGAGAATCCACTCACTTGTTTCCCAGCTCCTTTTCTGTCACTACCACCTCCAAAACGTGCCAGAAGACTTCTTTCTTCACCTTCTTCCCATCTTTTGTTATGTGGCCGAGGCAGATCCCAGCGATTTCCCCCAAGTGTTTGGACGAGAACTCAAACGTGTCAGTGGCACCGCTGCGAAAGTTCACAGAAATCTGCAACTATTAGACGAGTGTGTGCACGGCGAGCAATTATAAAAAAAACAAAAAAAAAAACAATAAAGTGAGACGTTTTCTTTGTTGGCACTGAAATTATCTTTCCTGAGAAAAGAGACACGAGAAGATAATGGAGGGCAGAAAGAGAAAGCATGAACGGGGGAAGATTATGTAAGATCCCTGCAAATGCATTCATATTTCTTTAACATTTTCTATGTGTTATACAGAGAATTTATGTGATGAACCAGTAAAAACAATGCATAAAAGAGAACATTTCTCAAATAAATATCTGAAAATTGTTTCCCAAATGCCCAAAATCTTAAATCCACCAATTCAGTCACTAATGAATTTAGTCCTGCAAGTATGCAGTCTTTTTCAGCTGGCCAGCTTTCCTTAATCTGGTAAAGAAAAGCAGCTCCACAGCATGATGCTGCTACCACCATGTCTTAAAGTGGAGATGATGAGTTCAGAGTGCAGAGTTTGTGAATCATTAGCCCAGAGTAACTTCTTAACTTCTGAAGCCAATTTGATTTATTTATGTATTTTTATAGGTGATACAAAATGCAGGCTAGAAAAATTATCAATATTTTTTCTGTTTCTTGAACAGTTGATATTTATCACGCTGTGATTTCAAATTAAAAGTCCAAACAAAACACAAGAATAAACTAACATGGCAATAACAAAACCAGAAGCATAATCAGAAAGGAAACACAAAAGAGAACCAAACCAAGATCGTCACAATAAGAGTGTTTTTAAAGTCTTGCCTTAAAAACTTCTTTTTCTTATTCTCCAGAACAAACTCCTTGGATCGAGCTTTCCTTCCCTCCAACACGATCCAGGCGTTTTCTGAGGTTGAGGCGTTGTCGGTGTTAGCAGTAATGGTGGCGATTTCATATTCTGTGACGAAGCAGAAGCAATCATATAATCTCATGTGAAAGCAATGACCTCCAAAAGATTTTAAGCTTTCAGCATACATAAGTTTTTATACTAACTGGTTTTATCACTGAGGTCTATTGAGTCATTGTTGGCACAAGCCAGCTCCCTAATAATTTGCCCGTCGTCTTCATTTTTAGCCAGCCAGCGGTCGCAGGGGAACCTGAAGGTCTGGTCCATGGCCTCGTCTTTCACGTCGATGTACTCCAAATGCCACCCGGGCGCCGGGCCTGTTTACAGGAGAGGCGTTGCGATTCCAAACTTTGATGCATTCAACAATGTTTTCCTAAACACTTTACAGGTCAAGATTTGAATAGAAGGTATTGGTTTTGTTCCCATGCATAATAATGTAACTTTGCATCATGAGTATTACACCCTGCAGGCTTCCTCTTCTCACCTTTGTTGTCATGCCACACTCGGACTTTGGAGAGCTCCCCCAGACTGAGCATGTCAGGAAACCGAAACACGTCCTTCATTTTCCGCTCAAACTTGTTCCTGTTGGTGCTCTCCTTCAGCGGCAGCATCCCGGTGTCGCCGTACTCCCCAAACATAATCAAAAACACGTTGGCGTCGGTGCCGCCGCCTGAAACGTTGCACCAAATGTTTAAAAACAAGAAGGAAAAACATGAAATTTACTTAAAAAGTAAAGAGCGATACTGTCTAAAACTCATATGCCATGCCTCCGACGTCGCTGGTCTGAACTTGGATGATGTAGGTTGTTTTTTCCACCATTTCCTCGTCGTCCACCACTGCAGGCAGCTCACACACTTTTGTCCTTTTCAGTCCTTTAGTCTTGGACAGCCAGTTCTCGTAAGTGAACAAATACTCTTCCTCAGTGGTCAGGTTCCGCATGAGGATCTAAAAGTGAGCATGAAGTAATTAAATTAATTATTAACATTAAAAGAACATCAGTACGACAGGACTGGATGTAAAGAAATGTCCCCAGCTGCTAAGATGGCATTTTTAGAAAAAATGTTTGTTACAAATGTCTTCTGTTTTTTATATTTTTTTCAATCTGAATTGTTTTAGATCATCATCCAAATGTTCATATAAAACAAAATGAATTAAAAAAAATGCTGTTTTCAAATAATATCAATAATTTCCTCCTTTTTTAACTAATTTAACCACATTTGTTAATAACTGTCTGACAACATGAATTAGGCAAAAAAAAAAGTCAAAAAGCAACACATCAGGCTCTGATGTGAATAAATTCAGATATTTGATTCATTACCACTTATTGAGAACTTAAAGGGGAATATTATATAAAATATTTTGAGTTTGCATGATGTTATATTGTTACTGATTATGGGCTGAAGGCAGAGTGTCGGAAAGAGGAAGACTTCTTAAAGAGACAGAGGCCCAATTACAAGTCAAAAAGTTTTGTTTGATATATACATCAAGTAACACAGTTATTTGATTGTGCTATGAAATGGCACTATGTGCCTGAAAAATACATAATACTGCTCCTTTAATATTAAAAGTTGTGTAAATGATTAATTTCACAGAAAAAAATGCTTAAATAACGATATCAAACATTTTGAATGACAGAAAAAAACAACTTTAAGACCCTATAATTGCTTTTCTACCACTGATAAAGTATTTTGGTGATATTTGGCATAATGTTTGCAGTTTTAGACATAAATGATTTTCATGTTACCCTTTCAAGAAACCAGTCTGGGCGGCTCCCAGTGCCATCGATCCGAACTCTGATCTTCTTCAGAGGAGCGATGTCATCTATCTCCAGGGTGAACGTGTCTTCTTGGTCACGTTCAAACCTGCACGAAACAACGAATAAACAAACCAAACATCTCAGAATCAGAGTGGGTAAAGATTTAAACAGGATTAAATCACAAAACTCAGAATGAGACTTTATGGGGATTTTATCGGGTCTCTGTTATAGAAGAGAAATAATTTTTGCCAAGAATATTGGGTGGAGATTGGTTGCAAATAAAAGATTTTTCTCAGATATTTCACAGATGAAAAATTGCATCACTTCAGCCTGGATGAAGAAATAATTAGGGACCTTTTTTTTTAATCAGGAGGACACTTTCCCTAGAGAGTGGGGTTTATTATTAGAGGATCGTTGCTGGACTGACCTATTCCCGTTCTTCGGCAGCAACATTTCCTCTGTGCTCCCGTTGGCCCCGTACACAGTCAGGAAAATGTTCGTATCCGTCCCTGCATACTGAGTGTCTCCTGTGACAACCGAGACTGAATAAATAACCTGCAAACGCGCAGAGAACAACAGGCATAAATGAGAGGAACTCTGCTTTCCAACAGCTCATATTTTCAGTGTGATGACTCACTTTGCGGATAATGTTGATGGTGCTGGAGTCCAGCGCGTTCAACAGTCTGACAGTCAAACCGTCTCCCCTGTCTTTAGCCAGCCAGCATTTACATGGGAAGATGTACTTGATACCTTTGGTTGGCACAGCAACCGACAGCTCATCCACCAGCCAGCAGCTCTCTGGTGTGGCTCCGTTATGGCCGAGCTGAGCAGCGGCAAGAGACGAGACAGAGAGAGGAGACAGAGAGAGCTGGGAATTCAGAAACCATTTGATTTTGTTTGATCCACATCCCATGCACTGCAGCCACAGTTAATTATTCCTGTGCTAGAAAGCCGTTATGTGAAATCTTCGACACTGAGGAGGCAGCAGCAGCAGACAGGCAGCTTCACAGATTTAGCTACAGACAGTCCCAGATTCTCACTTCCACCCTCTTGATCTCTCCTACGTCAGCTCCGTAGCACACGAAGTGCTCCATGCCACCAGCCGCGAAGCATTTCTTCCCTTCTGCCAGGTCCAGCCACAGACGGTCTGTCTCGGCGTCATTCGGCCCGATGACGATGACATAAACCCTGGCTGTGGTGCTGCCGTCCCGGTCCACCCCAGTGGACACCGTGAAGTGATAAGGGATGACTGCATGAGGGACAAGATCAGATTCAAATTTAGCTACTCAAACAAAGAAAAGTGACGTTTTAGAAAATCTGCTTCTTAATTTAAATGAGATTAGATTATTGTGTCTCTTGAGAGTTAGTTTGTAACCATTTTGTCTGTGTAATATAATCGATCTGTTGGCTGTTTAGCCCAGTATATTAAACAGGCACATGGTTTTAATTACACATTTTGGGTGATTATTGTGTCAGTAGGTAGCATATTTCATTAAATTGAGATAATGGGTCGGATTAAATAAGTGTTCACTTCTTCCTGCTTCTTTTCAAACATTCAAACAGAAAAATAGTGGCAAACAAATTATTTTCTTCTTGGTTATGTATGTACATGTTTTATTGTTTGTTCTCGTGTTTTTAAAAAACCTTTTTGAAATAAATAAAAACTATAACTATAACTATCTTCTAATTTTACTTTTTATCAATTAATAGGGCTGAAACTAATGATTATTTCAGTAATAAATTATTGACTTTTCTGAAGGTTAATCAGATAAGAAAAATGTCATATTCTGCAGATTTTTAATTTTTAGAAATCAATATAAAATTAGAAATATTTAAAAAATCCAAATAAGTAAATACTTTTTTTTTTTAATAATTACAAATGTGTTCACTAAACACAAGATTTGTTTAGTGAACACTTGATCATTTGTAGCAAAGGATGCATCTGCTGCTAAAAATAATTTATACTAATCTCTTGATTACTTTTTAGATTAATAAATGATAGTAAAAGGTGCTTAGTCAGAGATTTTCTATTTTTATTTTTTTACATAATTTGAACCAGGTGAAACTAAAACTGCCACTAGAGTTGCGGGAATAAACTCCTCTAAAACATTTGACCTAGTTTATGAAGACAAACCGCCAAATAGCAAGGAAATGTATTTAAATATCTGATGGTAAAGAAAATAATCGATCTCAAAGAGTGAGCCACCCCGAAAATCCCAGGAGCAGAAAATTTGATTAGATTCTATCTGATATCAAACCAACATTCAGTTTGTAGCCAGCTGCTGTAATCATCACAAAGATAATATAATTTTATCTGAAGTTCAGCATCCTCAGTAATCCCTTTTTCATTAGTTTATAAATGCTACCATCTGCTCTCGTTTTCTTCTCCTCAGATGTTTCTCTCATTTCTCAAAGGAATGTTTTCAGATCCTTCACAGTGAAGTTTTATCTACCTTCTTCATCGTCAACATGCATTTCTCAGCTTTATTAAAGAGTAATTTTGATTTTTATCTGATTTTTATTTATGCAGGTTGTCTCATTGAGAACAGTTTTGATGGAAACAATTACAAACGCAGCAGCAAAACAAGAAGTTACAAAATCTTGGCTCAGTTAAATAATAAGCATCCTATTGATGCTGTGGGACTTTTTTTTTCTGTGAACTTGAACAAATAGGAGGTTTTCTATGTTGACATCAGTGATTTTTAAAGGGTTGCTTACTTGGACCTTCTTCAGCCACTGTAGCCTTTTTCTTCTTTTTCTTCTTATTGGCGTTTTTATCGAGTCCTTGTTTGGACTGGGCCATCTTCATAAAATATGGATCCGTATTCCTTTCACCTTCATACCCCTGTAATGGACCCGCAGAACAGAATTTAGTAATACAAAACAAAACAGAACACTGTGTAAGTATAAAAAAATAGAAAAAAATATTGCCACGCTTCTTTCACTTTTGGCAGGCGTTGCAGTGGAAAACGTAATCTCATTATCTAGTGTTTAAAAATGTGGATATGTGAATGACATCTGCTGGTTTGAACTGAGGTCAGAATCGGATGTTTCAAGAGTAAAATGGACCAAATGGGAACCAGATCCACAATTAACAGAAAAGATCCAGAACAGAAAATACAGTGGAATAAAAATCTACATTAGACTGAAGAATTTTCATGGTAATCTAGCTGAGTAATTTATTACAAAATGTACTAAGAACATCCAGTTCAGGACATGGGAACAAAATGGTTTGTTTGTTAAAAGTGTCAGAAGGACAAAAAAAAAACTATTCGGGTAGTTAGGAAACATATTGATGTAAGAAAAAAGAGAAAAGAACTAAAAAAGCTATTTCAAAGCTAATTTAAACTATGTTAACAGGTGATTATTTTAATAATTCTTTGAACGAAACCAGCGGCTGTGAAAAAACATTGAAATTAAAACTTTCTCAACACAAAAACTGCTTAAAAGATTCAGACAGACATCCAAGTTTTGAATAAATTTGTACTTGACACCCGAAGTTCTTAGATCCTTCACATTGTAAAGCAAACACGATTAAAAACATGGAGGAGCATTTACTTTTGCATCTTAAACAGGACATCCCCTTCTAGTCCCGTTATCTTCTAAAGATTTGTGGGATGAGGTGAAGAAATGGACTCTGTTTACGTCTACCTGCATATTTATCTGCTTTATCAAATGTACTGTGAAGGACGAAGAGCGAAGATAAACTTCACTCAGTACTGATCTAAAGTTTTCTATGTTTTAAGACTCAGAGCACATAAGTTGTTTATTTGATGCTTTTCTGTACCAGGGATAGAAAAGCTGGGATGTCTTGTCCTAATTAATCATAAGGATAATTAAAGGATGTAACTTCTTTCTTTCTTTCCTGAACTGCTGTCATGTTTCTTCTTTGGTGGTTTAGCAACCACCTTCAATCTGTTTCGTCTGCATTCCTCGTCTGTAAAACAGAAAATAATCCACTGACTCAAACAAACCTTGACGTAGAAGATCCTGTCTATCTGTTTGTCCTCTTTCTTTGTCGACAGCCAGCGCTCACACAGGAACATGTAAACTTCCTCCGTGTCCTCATCCTGCACCTCCACCTGGTCCAGGTACCAATCGGCTCCCATCATGGTGTTGTCATGACGAATCCGAATCTTAAACACCTGCCCCAGGTCCACAGCCTCAATTGTAAACCTGTCCACCTGCAGAACGAGGGATGGAGTTTAACATCTCCACACACCAACATTATTAGACACTGAACTTTAGAAATACCTCTCCCCTCTTGAACTTGTTCTTGTTGTTCTCAGATTTGGCGAGTTTGCGTTCCCCGGTGTCTCCCAGGTCTCCGTAGATGGTGAGAAAAGCGTTGGCGTCAGTTCCCGCTCCGTACATGTCACCTGTCCGCACCGACACCTTGTATCCGTGAGCTGTGAAGGAGAAGAGTCCAAACTGTGAATACAGCGGACTCAACACTCTTTTACACTCAAGTACACAACTATAAAAAATAAAAAATAAAATATAGTTATATACATCACATTTCTTTACACAAACTGCGGTTTATGTCAGAAGTTTGCATGTCATAAAAGTTTTCGGCTTCTAATGAGCAATGACGTTTTAAAAACAAGAATATGTTTACAAATTTTATATCGTTTATTGTATTTTTCTGTCAATTATGCTTATGGTCTCAAAATATGACAAAAATAATAATCTTCCAAGTGATACTAATAATTGGTGGGGTTTTATTTTGTATTATCTGTGTGGTATGAGTTGTTCTTTTGAACAAAGTAAATGAATGAAATAATGAAGATAGAGGAATATTTCGAAAATGTTTAACAAAAGAGAAACAGTTGACACAGCTGAGTGTTTCAACACACACGAGAACTTATCTTAAAATTTATGCTTTATGCTAAAATGTTATGTCAGTGCCAGGAAACTAATCTATTCAAATTAACCTAGATATTTCTCATAATAAGAGTGGTCAGATATACAAACAGAAATATAAAAGAACGTTATTGATGGCTGCAAAATGTATCTGGTTTCCGTCCAACTTATACTTTAATTCAAATATTAGTGTATTTGTTTGTTGCATCCAATCCAACTTTAATTAAACGTCAGAAATAATTCATTATATTGACTTTAAAAATCAAGTACATTCTTTATTTCTGCACCTTTCTAAGCATTTTGATATTTGTCTTTTAACATAAAAATAGAGCAAAACTCAGGAAATATAGCAAGTTATTGTTTATTAATGAGAGAATATAATATAACCTCAACTACATTTGCCTTATGGGAAAATGTGTTGTTTTTTTGATACTATGAGTAACATCGTTCATGGATTAGTTCAGGGAAACGATTGTTAGACATTCTCTTCCAGCAGAGTTTCTCTGAGAAGCAACTCACTCTTGGTTTCTGATCGCCTTTACATTTAGCATCTAGTCACTGACTTTGAATGGTGATTCAAGTTGAGCAGAATTGGGTTTCAGGGGTTTTCCCAATGAAAACAACTGCCAAGAGTTAAAATTAAGAAACAGCTGCAAGCTGGAAAAACAAAGAGCGGAAACTCAATATGCTGGGCAAAGTGGAGCTGCAGACTACAACTCTGCAACAGGCCTGGCAAAGCTTTCACTGCTCCTGTAGGAAACTCCTTCTTCCTTTTTAGAACCTGCAAATTTTAATAGAATTTTGCATTAAAAGGATCATTATTGTCCAAATGAAGCAAAGTTTACACTTTCAATTGACTTTTAATGCAACTTTAGTGCAACTTTGCATTATTAGTATCATTATTTACTGAATGACACTTCATGACAACAGTTGTAAACATTCATGAAGACTCCTGCATGTTCATAACATGTGTTTTGTCATGTTTGTGTCATGTCAGTCTTATAAATAAAATGTTACCAACATTTTTTATTCTGTCAGAATACTGAATTTTCCCCAAATTCCATTGGGAGAAAATCTGACTGGCAGAAACAGAGCAAAGTAAAAAATATACAACTTGCCAATACCATTTTGAAAGTCAACACTATACGTTGACTTATCACCAAGTCTGAACAGTTACCGCTATCTTAATATTTTATTTTTGACCATTTTGAACCAACTTTTGCATGCAGTGTGCTTTAAAATGCATTCACTAAAGATACTGATGGGAATGTAACAACATGACAAGCATAAGTAAAATAATTTGTACTTATTCATCTAAATCAGAGTAAAACTTACTCTCCAGAGCATCCTCCACCTCCATTTCGGTCGTCTTTAGTGTCCCGTCCCGGAGGAGCTTCTGGGTGATGATGTCAGAGGCGACCAGCTCCCTCACCGTCTCTCCATCATCTTCAGACTTGGCCAGCCAGCGTTCGCACGGAAATATCGTGGTCTCTGAACCCTGACGTTGACCACAGATAAATGAGCCAAGCTAGGTTGGTCTAATATGGATGGCCGGTTGAAATGTTATATTACTAAACTGTTCATAATTTATTTAGTCTTCCAAGAAAGTGGTGTAGTCTGGAGTGCATATTGGATACCTTTCCTTTGCGGAGCTGTCGCCTGATCTCCACCCTGTCAAGATGCCACCCTGGGTTGGTGCCTCTGTTGTCATGTCCTATCCTGATTTTCTCTATCACATCACCGATGTCCTCCAGCTGAGACGAGAACACCTGATTGTTTACAAACCAACAGCACGGCGTAAGAAGCCATCTTTTTTCTAAAACACACTTTCTCACCTCCACAATAAACATGTCCTCTGCTCCTCTCTCAAAGTAAAGCCGTCGCTCTCTCTTGTTAACACACAGGTGCTTCTGCAGCGTGCACATCCCGTTTTGTCCGTACAAGACGATGAACACGTCAGCATCTGTCCCCGCAGCAAACACATCACTGGTGAATATCTTGATCTCATAAGGCACAACTGAAAACCAAGAAACCAAGAGATTTGCTTAGTTTGTGACCTGCGATATGAAATTTGACCGTTATTTTTATTATTTTGATTATTTTTATTTATGTCTTTCTGCCTTTTGCAGCTCACACCTCGGACCACCATTATGTTTTCAAAGTGCCATAAAAAGTTGGAGTTAAAGCAAACCACTGAAGAAACTTTAAACACTTCTGCAGATTTTACTGTTTTCCTATTTTGCAAAGTTTAACATTGTTGATTCCTAAAAAGCACATTTCCATAAATACCATTCCCACTAATGTTTTTATTAGCATCTGTTTGCTTACATGGAGTGTAAACTTCAGTCTGTAAGTCAGCAGGATAGAGATCCCTCACGATGGCACCGTCATCCTCTGCTGGATCCAACCAGCGGCCACATGGGAAACGTAGTCTCTGTCCCTGAGACGGGGCGTCCACCTCAACCCAGTCCAGGAACCAACCGGATGAACCTCCTGTTGGGATCAAAAGCATCAGACATGTCGATATAATTTAAACTCATTTTATTGCTGTTTTAACAAAAAAGTTTTCTTTTTCACCCGCCTGAGTTGTCGTGTCCAATCCGGAGCTTCTCCAGGTCACCCAGGTCCACTGCCTCCACGATGAACTCGTTGATCATCCCCTGTTCAAACTTGTTCTTGTAGTTTTTACAAGACTTCAGGTTGATGAGCCCTGAATCAACAGGAGTTTCACATCCCAGTTATAACCTTTGGGCAGGATCTTGGTGTTGCCACGGCAACGCTGGGTCTCACCTGTGTCGTCTTTTTCACCGAACAGGATGGCAAAAACGTTGGCATCGGTTCCAGCATATTTCTTTTCCCCAGTTTTTATTTTGAGAGTGTAGGTGGTGGACATGGCTGCAATGACAGTAATAGAGGTTGATATCATATCACACTGAATCATACATTATGTTTATAATTTGCTTCAGTCGTTTAAGGCACTTTACATTTCTGCTCTAGTCCCAAAGTGGCGCTAGTTCCCTCCTCATCTTCATCCTGCCTCATGAAGGCCTCATCAACAGGAACCAGTTCTCTTGCTATCTGCCCGTCATCCTCATCCACTGCAAGCCAGCGGTTACAAGGGAAGTAATACCTACAGACCCCCCAGAAATAAACTAATCAGAGCTTTTCTTCTGCACAAAACTGTTAATTTTTGCAGGAGTACAGCTATATTTAGTCAGAAAATAGAGGAAAAATGCATCGAAACACAAGTTACACTTACGTTACGTCTTCCTTTGTGTCCACTATCTCAACACGATCCAGGTACCAGGATGAGTGAGGCTCAGTGTTGTCATGTCGGATTCGCAGCTTCTTCAAGGTGAGCAAATCAATAGCTGTCACGATGAAAACGTCTTCCTGCAAATTTACAGGAGAGACGCTGTCCTGTTCAGTTAGACTTTTAGGTAATGCCACTCCCAGTTTGTGAGATATCTCTCCAGAGAAAGTATTTTTTTTATCCACCCAGCCTTTGTCACAGGTCTAGAGGGAAAACCCAAGCATGTTTTGCACAGTTCCAGTTGTTAGATAACATAATATGGTTCCTTTTTACAGATTACGATATGTTCATTACATTTTTTCGCACAAAATCATTCTAAGATAATAAGATTTTACTCAGGCCTTGATTTGTGGAGTTAGAAATAAACTGAACTGAGTGTGTTTGTCACCAGTTGTAACGTAGAGATGAATAATTCACAGGAGTGGATGAAGTGGGGAGTAAAAGTAGGACAGGTTCAATGACATGGAGGACTCCTCAGAGCTCCTCTGAGTCACAGCCGGCCTGCCTGCAGGAGATCCTGTAATTGTAGCAGAATACACTTCTACCCACACCTCAGAGCAAGGCTCAAGTTGCCCAGAGGTCATCGGGTTTTTCAACAAGAACTGTTGATTTTAAACCCCGGTTCTTATATCGATTATAAAAACTGGTGCAGCCCTGATGAAAATTGATGGGATTAGTGATTCTGAATTGTCAAGAGGTGTAAAATGAGTAATTACTTTTAGGAACCGCATTGAACCCATGTGTCAAATTGTATTTTTTTTAAAGGTCTACAATTATATTTTACGGAAAGAAAACCTAAAAATCTTGAAAATAGGAAAGATAAGTAAATCACAATCTACCTCTTTCGGTTAGATTGTTTCAAGATTTTCTGAAACAAGAGTAAACTTTTGCGTCGGATCCACTAAAACAAATAAGCATTGAGGAAGCTCACAAGCCTGCAATGGCACCGTATGAAAATCTCTGATGGTGAACAATAAACGGACTGTTTTTTTTTTTATTTTTCCTTTGAAAAAATGTGATTTTGGATGGAAATATTCTGGATGGATCTGTGGCTGCTTATTGGTGCTACAGTAAAAGTTTGCACGGCAAACATGAGTGAGCTCTGAAGAACTAAACAGATAAATACGAAGGATTTCTCCTGTCAGAAATAAGTTTTGCAACAGGAGCATGAAACAATTTGAAACCTAGATGTAACCTAATAGTGTTACATTAGTCTTCCCACATAGACAAAAGAACACAGTTAACCACAGGTGTCTGTGGCCATGAAGCCATAAAAATGGCTCTTTTGGTTGTAAAGGTTGCAGACTCCTGGTCTTTCCCAGATGAAAGGAGGGAACATTTGACCGCAGCTGCTGTCTGAGAAGCTTAACTTTCCCTCTCTCTACCATATGCGCAGGAGTAGCTTGAGAAAACTTTTCAAGGCCAAACACTGGGTTGTGAGTAAATTATGGAGAGTTTTAGGTATTGATGGACTGTTTATTTGGGTAACAGTGAGTCTCGCACTTATCAATATAACATGGCTGTTCTGCTATCAAAACTGTTGGTGTGAATCTGGTACCGTTCAGAACTGGAACAGAAATGACGTCACTCTAAATGTTTTCAGAATTTCTTTGTTGTTTTGAATTTCAGCTCAAGTACTTTTATTTCCCTCCACAGGGTGCAGGTTTGTTATGTCTCCAAGCTGCTGCTCCAACACAACATTCTGGTGTGACTGGATAAATCATGATATAGAGCTCTGGAGAAAATTAAGAGACCACTGAGCCCCACTGAATACTGGTTACTTGTTACTCCACCAAATATTTATTTCTGAACTCTTCCTGAGTTAAAACAGTAGTATTGTTGTTTTAAAATGAATATGAACCAGTTTTCTTTGAAACCACTGCATCTTTTTTTGTTATTTTGACCATTTCTCATTTTCTGCAAGTAAGTACTAAACTTTAGCTTGGAGTTTCAGAGACATGTTGTCAGTAGTTCATAGAATAAAAGAACAAAGATCATTTTACTCAAATATATTCCTATAAAAAGTAAAATCAGAGAAACTGATATTTTTAAGTGATCTCTTAATTTTTTCCTGAGCTGTAAATGCCTCTATGAGCTCAAAATTGTACTTCAGCCTTTGCTAGCACTGCTTTTGTCTTAGTTATACATGGATGTCCTTCAGGATCTAAATGTAACTCTATCCTTCTTGTGCAACTTTTTTTCTGCAATCTTAACTGCCTTATGCTCACTTTTTTTCTCTCCCACTTTTTAAAAACATATTTTTAATTTCAATTGTGAAATGGAAAAATAAGTACAGTGAGCTACAATCCTGGAAAAAAAAGGTAAACTTGGAGGTAAAGTTAAGAAAGTAGTTGGTCAAGTGTGGTTGAACCCGTCTTACCTGCCCTCTCTCAAATTTGTTGAGGTTGTCAGAGTTACTCAGGAGGCGCTCACCAGTGTCTCCGTTTTCCCCATAAATATTAATATAGACGTTGGCATCTGTCCCAGCTCCCATCATGTCACCCGTGAAGACACACACTTCATAGGTGTTGACTGTCAGACAAAGCAAGCGATGAATTATTCACACCTTCTCCAAACTGTTGCATATGTTGGCCAGGATACAGTGTCAAATCAAACTGTTCAAATCACACCATCAGTTAAAAATGAAAATGTGCCCTAAATGGTATAAATAATTTAAATGAGTCACACAAAAAAAAATTTCTAAAGCAGCACATCAGATGTCAGGTTGGTGCTTTCATGAGAGAGGCTTTAAGGGAAATTGGCGTTTTTAAACGCTAACAATAACACTCTTTTAATAATTAACATGAAGACATGTTTTATTTTACTGATAAAAGATTGATGGTGTTTAAATATTAATATTTGCAAGTAACATGAATGTAACTTGACTTTATAGCTCAAAGCTATTCATTGTAAATTCAGTTTGTCTTGTTTTCTGCGCTTGGATCACAGTTGGTGCAACTGTCCATAATTTTACTTTCTTGACTTCGATGAAGACTTGATAGAAAGCAGCAAAGACAACAACAAAAGCAGCCGGATATTCAGCCAAATAAAAAAAATAAAATCAAAGCGTTGCTGGAAACGTCTTTTACTGCTGCAACAGTTCAGTTGAATAATTGATTATGTGCATGAAAAGTATCAGTTTTATCGACTGTGACAAAGGCAGAGCTTGTTGCAGTGTTGAAAGATAAAAACAAAGAGGTTATCTATTATTTTGAATGAGTGTCCAATCAATGCTCACATTATTTTTGCAAGTGCAGAAGATTTTAATAAGGAGCAGCAATAGTGGATTCCACCTCAGACGTCTACATCATTAGGAGATGAGGAAGTCTCAGTGCTGACACATTTAGTGCCGTGTAAAAAATAATTTGGGGATAATACTTATGCGACTTCGTTAAAGACATTTGAACCATTTGAAAAAAAATGAGCAAGAATCTGGGTGGCCTCCACTGGATCTTACGTGGTTCCCTGACTTTTGAGCATGCACTAAACTTCTGAATGAAAATTAAAGGATGTTTTTATTATTTCAAGCTTTACGCTAAACCTAAAAAAGCATTTGTGAAACAATCTAAAAGAGGCCATTGCTCCGCACTGTCAAGTTGGACAGGTTGGCACACACGGTGCTGAGGACTGAACTGGAAATCCCATCAGCTGCGAGTCAAGACTGAAACTGATGGTTGAGGTGCAGAAAGAGGAAACCTTCAAGATTATTGCTTTCATGTTGTAATGAGGATGCTGTCTAGACACTTTGAAATGGCTGTTCTTGCAACCATACCATGGTTTGATTAAGTCATGAAAAAAAATCACCATTTCTCAACAGGTTGTATCCTTAAATTTTTGTGTGAATATCTTCCTTCGTATTGAACTCTTTGCAGTAACATAAATGTAAAAGTTCATCTTTTCTGTCTTTCTGCTTTTCGTCTGCTTCATACCTTCCAGATCCTCGTCTGCGTCCTCCGGCAGCAGCTCCACCACCAGCTCTCCGTCCTCCTCACCGCTGCTCAGCCAGCGTGAGCAGGGAAAACTGTACGTGAGCACCACCTCCTGCATCTCCTCTCCTCCATCTTCATCCTCGTCCTCTTCGTCTTTCTTCTTTTTCTTCTTCTTCTTCTTGTCGTCCTTTTTCTTTTCTTTGGGCACTAGAGCCAAAATCAGGTGCTTAACGTCGACTGACTCCAGGAACCAGCCAGATCCGATCCCTGAGCCATCGTGACCAATGCGTATTTTGAAGATTTTTCCCACGTCTTTGGCCTCAAACTGTTCAGAAGTGGGGACGTTTTTGCATCAAATGTAAAACTGTTTTCTCTGCTTATAAAGCAAAACACATCTGGAGACACTTAACAGTAAAAATACGTTAATACCTTAAATATTTCAGTCCTGTTGCGCTCAAAGTTGTTGGACCTGTTTTCAAGAGTGACGGTTTCCGTTTTGCCTTTCTCCCCATAGATCTGGATGAACACTCTGGCGTTGGTGCCGGCAAACATCACATCTCCTGTTACTACGGTTACCTCATAGTTCATCACTAGAAATTAAAACAATGAGTAACAAAAGAAGAATAAATTGAGTTTAGGTCACTCATAGGATTCCTGCTGGCATTACAAATATACAATTGTGTGCAATGAATAATCTGTGTTTGACTTAGAAAAGTTACCTCATCAATAAATAAAAATCTTTCCTTTGTTGTATTATGCTTCAAATAAAAGAAATGATAAACCTCTGCACATTTCAGCTGCTGTGTTATCAGGACATAGTAGAAGTGTTATTAAACGAGTTCATTCAGTGTTGGTCCAGGATATTGAGGCTGTAATGTTTGTACTCTGATGAAAACAAAGAAAAATAAACCATATATATCTGTTCTGTGCTTTTGATAATTAAAAGCGCCCTCCTGGAGATTAATAATGTTGTTTTTTCCATTATGAAACATGTCTGTGTGACTGTTTCACCTACATTGTTCCATCTCCAGGATCTCACTGGGATAAATCTCCACCTCCGTTTTCCCATCAGCCTCGTCTTTGCAAAGCCAGCGGTGACTGGGAAACATGTAATTCTTCCCGTGGACCGGAACCATGATCTGAACGCTGTCCAGGAACCAACCAGCACGCATCCCTTTATTAGTGTGACCAATCATCAGGCGGTTTATCTGAAATCGACCAAGAAATTAGATTGGGGTCAAACAGGTTGCACCACTCAGGTACCACAATAGAGAGATTTTGGTCTTTCAGCAACACTAAATGATAAAACCTGTCCAATATCAAAGGTTTCCACTGTGAAGATGTCAACACGGCCCGTCTCAAAGTAGTTCCCCAAGTTGTTGGTGGAAACCACCAGCAGCATCTTGTTGGTGTCGCCCTTTTCTCCGTAAAGCTTGACAAACACGTTGGAGTCTGAGCTTCCTCCAGGAATGTCGCCCGTCTTCACCGCGATCTGATAGTTGATATCTGACGCGAGGCAAATGTTTTAGTGACAGGATGAATTAATGAGTAAACGTGAGGCCTCCTTCCCACTTACTGTACAGACGCTGCCCATGTACGAACGGCACTAATTCTCTGGTGATCTGTCCATCGTCCTCGTTGCGGTCCAGCCACCTGCACGGCAACACATGCAGGGAATGATACGTCTGATGACTGCTTTTTGTGCTCTCAGAACATCTCATTAGCAACATCTGCTTATTATTGTAATTATCTCAGGAGGTGGGAGCACAATGCAAAAAATAAAAATAAGCAAACACACATCAGGGGCTTTAGCAAAAATTTAAACCAAAGTTACATCATTGATGCCAGAAGAGGATTTGCTCTTATATGGCAGGGAAGTTTTTCAGCATGATCCTAAATTAAATAAATAAATGTCTGTGTCTGGATTGACTTTGTCAACACCGCCAGTCTCTCCTCTTCCGCTGAGACGTGTCACAGATGGTCTCTTCAGGATTAGGCGTCAGCAGCATGAATCTTGTCACCTGTCATGTGTCACTAACGCTCCCTGGCACATTTTGAATCTCCTATTCCTCTTACCACACTGTGGAAAAAAGTCAAAGTTTTGTTTTTATTGAAAGCTCTATCTAACCTCTCTTTTTATTGTTTTAATTTGGTCTAATTTTAAACTGTAATATAATTAATAGTGATCTTATTTGGAGTAAAAAGTCAGGATTTGTTTTCGCAGCATCAAACATGGCCAACATGACATGTTTGTGTGTCGTTTGGTCCTCAGGGTTAAAGGAAATGAGTGTCTATTAATTATTATCAGGAACAAATGTCATTAATATGATGTTCATACAAAAGTATTTAAAACACTTGAATTTTTCCACATCCTGTCACATAGCAACAACAAATCTCAATATAATATCACTGGGAGATCAAATTATAAGGAAATATGGTGGTAGATGTTTTTCCTAATAAAAGTGTGATTTGCATTTGTGCCACTCTTCTTTTGCTCTGATATAATGTCATATTATTTAACACAAATAACTGAGGTTACTTTCCACAACAAAAATTCACAAATACTGAATTGAAAATAGAAGGAGGTCCACCCAATAGTGTTTAATTTCACCCATTTTCAATCTAATTTGTTTCATCTATATCTACTGTATGTATAACGTGTAGACAAACCATTACTGTTTATTTCAGCATCTGCTTGAAAAAAAAAAAACAACTGTTGCTTATTAATGAAGTCAAGCAGTAATGGGTTAAAATGGCCCAGTCAAAGTTTGAGTCAACAAACAAAAACGTTATTGTTCACAGATGCTCTCTATTCACTGCAGCTGAACTTAATTTGCAAACTCTTCAGCCTCAGATCAGCAGGACTAAAACCAGTATAATTCTGAGTCCACTTGACAATTATTGGCAACTTTGTGTTGATCTGTCATGTAAAAACTCAATAAGATACTTTAAAACTTTTGGTTCTTTAAGTTGCATGAACAGCTCTGCAGTATTTATGTATATTACCTGTTGCAGGGAAACTCTACAGCGTGAGCCTCCGCCTTTCCTTCTTCTCTCACAATCACTTTGTCAAGAAACCAGCCGCAGCCGCCGCCTTTCCCGTCATGTCCGATCCTCAACCTGCGGATCCGCCCGATGGTCACTGCCTCGACTATGAACTCGTCCATCTGGATCAACAAGAGAACAGCAGCAAAGTGTGGGTGGAGTTTTTAAATTTTTTTAACAAAAAACTTATGAATAATGCAAATGAGATGCTACTTGCAACAGCAAGGGGACAGGCAGATCTGGTAATAGTAAATCAAGTTTCTGTGGTTTATTTAAGACAAGGACAAACAAACATTGTCATTCAAAAGGGCATATTTTCCCTCACTTAGTATAATAAAGCTTAATATATTATTACTAGGGATACAGCTAATCACAAAACTTTCTAATTTGTTATAATTTCTAGATGCTTCAATCCAGAATAAATGCTTCTTTTTTTTTTTTACTTCAGACAGAAGCATTTTTTTTCCATTTCTGACAACTTATTTGATTTTATTATGACCTAAAACTTAGAGATTATTTTTTAATTAATAAAAATGAGCACAAGCTGGTATAGCTAGTGCAGAATATAGACATTGAACCAAACTACATCAAAACCTACAACTCTAATGCTTTTAAATTAAAGTTATATTAAAAAACCCGACACAATTTATCACTAAAACCATTAAGACCTCACTACTGCCCAGTGTGCAAACTGCTAGACTTCAGAGTGGTTTAATTTTAAAATGAAGTGTAAAATGTACTCACGTTTCCCTTCTCAAACTTGTTGACATTATTCTTGCAGTTGATCAGCTGCCGCTCCCCCGTGTCCCCCTGGTCTCCGATCAAGTTGATGAAAATATGCGCATCCGTGCCGCTGCCGCTGACATCACCCGTGCAGACTGTCAGCCGGTATTTAATCACTGCAGAACAAAACATCACCACTGATAATCATTTGGATACCTTTATGAATAAGCAGGGTTTGATGCATCTGTTTGTGTAAAGACGTGCCGGGAAGTGGCTCAGCTATCAGGTCTCCGCAGGCTGGAAGCTCCCTCACAACTTCATTGTCGTCTTCGTTAATGTCCAGCCACCGCTCGCATGGAAACGTGTACTTCTCCTTCGTTAACGTCTTCATCAAAGTAACCTAAAAAAATAAGACTGAGCAAGGTGAAGGGGTGCTACTGATTCAACTGAGGTATATGCATGGATTGAAATATCAACTAAACAGTGCGATAAGTAAGTCAAAAGAAAAAAGTGCTTTGTCTTTTGGGTGTCTTTTTACGATATATTGTGCTTAAGATTTTGCTAATTGTTGAGGAAATATGGACTAAAGCAGAAAATGGTTGAATCATAAACATAAAAATAGAAAAAAAAGCCAAATGTTTATGTCATAAAATGAGCTGAATAATTATTTGAGAAATCTCACCTTGCTCAGATGCCATCCTGCGAAAGGATTTCTCTTCTCATGCCAGATTCGAAGTTTGGTCAATTTTCCCAAATCTGGAAGCTCAACCTGTTGGACAATAATATCATCTGTCACCTATTTAACAGATATTAATTCTATAATATATTGTTAAATTATCTTCTGCTGACCATAAACTTGTCAACTTGGCCCTGTTCAAAGTTGTCAGACTTGTTGTCCAGCCTGATCTCATCCGATTTGTTCTTCTCTCCGTAAACCTGAAAAGAGATGTCTGCGTCGGTGCCGGCATTGGGCATGTCTGTAGTCCAAATCCACAAGGACCAGGGGTGCTCTGAGGACCGACAAACCAGACCATTGTTATTACTTGAGTTAGAATTAAAAAGCATTAAGCATCGTGTTGTTTCAAGTCATAAAACCAGGAGCAAATGAGATAAAGCTGCCCATAAAGAGAGGAAATCAGAAAGGAATAATAAAATAGTACACTTGTAGAGAGAATTTAGCTTTCAAATGACCATAATATTCATAAATATTCTTAATAACATTATTAGAATTGTGCTATTGCACAAGTTAACTATTTTTAATAAACGCCGTAGCTCTTGCTCTTTACCTGTTCACCTCAGACATGAACTCAACACTTCTAGGGCAATCATAAGTTGAGAGTTTTCCAAAATACTTTGGGACAAGTTATTCTGGACTGATTTTGCTCCTATGACATTTCAGCAGAGCCCAGGAGAGGGCATTTTCTGCTTGTTAAAATATCCTCTCAGGGCAGAGACTCCTTGCTGGAGTGACTGAGTCCAGTGGACAGCTGAAAACTGTGAGCGAACATGAAGACACACAGATATGGAAAACCCCATTTTAAGAAGTAATGGGGGGTCGCAAGCGTATTGTTATATCCTAATTTGTAAGTTGCTTTCAGTAAAAGTGTCTGCCAAATGCGTAAATATGAAGATTAAAAATAGGGAAAATCAAAAATGTAATTAGTTTCTAAAGATAAAGGATTGGTAGTCTAAAAACTATTTCCATTTGTTGTGTTTTTAATCTTGTCAAACATTGGAGAGCTTGTATTTAAATAAAAGTAAAGTGGTCAAGTGAAGGAGAAGAGGTTAATTGTTAGACTCTGCTTTAGATGCTGCTTCTCCATATCTGCTATGAGTCAATATAAATCTGATTCGTCCCTTGAGTTAAGAAGTCATTTATAAGATGTAAAGCCTTAAAACAAAGAGGAAAAAAATGCAAAAATTGAAGAAAAATGACTAATAGAAGCAGCTGAAGTCCAAAGATCAAGACCATATAATATTATGGACAAAATATTATTTGTGGATGTGAGTAGCAAAGAAACGAGAAAGAAATTACTCAAGACTTTTCCTGTTGTACGTGAAAAGACCTTGACTGATAAGCTATAATAATTCACATTAAACTCACTTTTCTGCCTCCTGTGCCTGAGAGAGACCATCTCGTACAGCTCTCTTTCAATCAGGCCGTCCCCCTCGTTGTCATCCAGCCATTTGCCGCACGGGAAGGTCTGCTCTATCCCCGTGAAAGGACAGTACACAACAACCTGTGGACGGACCCGATTCAGCCAATTCAGTGCTGAATACTGCGGTATTTTTAACACGAGTATTTGATTTACCTTCTCGCAGTACCACCCGGCGCTAACCCCGTCATTGTCATGTCCAATCGTAACTCTGCTGAGAGGACTGAGGAGCGCAGCAATCTCCACGTTAAATATGTCTGTCAGTCCACGCTCAAACTTCCCTCCTTCCAGGAATACCTGCAGAACCGGGTGGCAGAGATGACTTTTCAATCAAATCTGGAGTCAGAGGCTGAAATTTATAAAAAGAAACTGAATTGGAAATGACATCTTGAAAGCAATACCAAGAGCAATACCATTTTAAATCAGCACCTTTATTGAATGTTATTCTGCCTGAAATCCACTGTTGTTCATACTCACCTTTATTATCTTTATTATGCGCAAAAGTATTCACACCCTCCTGACTTTTATAATTTTTTTTTTGTCACATCCACAAACTTCAACATATTTTACTGGGATTTTGTGTAACAGACAGATACAAGGCCGCAGCTGGAGAGACAGCTTTTAGTCAGGCAATTGATAAATCTGACTCTTTTAGAAAAGCAACAAGCAGAAAGCTACTGCTAAGAGGAGGAGATAAAAGGTGCACTCTGCAGTTTTACACAAAAATTTTGACAAAATGTGCTCTGGTTAGATGAGACTGCTTCACATGCAAAACAATCAGTGTGGTGGAAAACTATCGCTGCATATGGTGGTGGCAGCATCATGCTGGGTTTTTTTGTGCTGGTAAGGGTTTAAAGATGAAAAACTGCAAAAGACTTGGTACTGGAGCGAGTTTCACCTCCCAACATCATAATTAGCCAGAGCTACATTAGAATGGCCTATTCAAAGCCCAGATACGAATCCTATTGAAAGAATGAGAACGTGTTCATAACTAGATGCTTTTCATGCAATCTCACAGACCTAGAGCTATGCTGCAAAGAATTATAGAAACAGTAACAGACCTACAGTTTTAGTGAATACACACCTCAATTTACAGATTTGCTTAAAATGAAAAGCATTTTCATTTCATTTCACACCCCGCCTCTTGCCCGGAACGTTAGCTGGAGATAGGCACCAGCAACCCTCCCGACCCCACTAAGGGACAAGGGTGTAAAGAAAATGGATGGATGGATGGATCTCATTTCACAATTATTCAGCACATCATGTCGATCTATTGCATAAAATCACAATTCAATACAAAGCTGCTTTCAGACAAAATGTTCAAGAAGAATGTTCAAGAAGAATTCATTATTTTGCAGAGCGCTGCGACTTTAAAGCACAAAGGCCAACAGAGTCGGATTTCGTTGGACATTTCTGCTTTGTTTGGATAAAAAGTAAACAATCTGTTCTGTTCACGAGTTCTTCTCTGTTTCTGTTTCTCATTACCTTTCCACTGTTCTTCAGGCCTTTCGTACCGTGCATCACTAGGTGAATTTTAGAGTTGGTCCCTGCGCCTCGGATGTGTCCCGTCACAATCTGAACATTGTAGACGATACCTGCGGGATTGGGTTACCTGTTAGTTTATCACAGCTAGAGTCAGAGAGTCTCTCAGGTTCACCGCTCCCAGGTCCCGACAGCATGAGCGGGAACACGATTACTAAGATGTAAACATCGCCAGCCTAAGCTAATTAATAATAATTACAAGGTTTTCTGGTAAAGGAAACATCTTAGAGTGGTTTAGAAAACCTTGCACCATCCTGTCAATTTTAGAAAAAGTACATTTGTTTGTTTTTTGTCTATGCTGTGTTGCTCACTGAGTGTTTTTCTCGTCACCTGTCGGCTGGTCTGCTCCCACCAAAATGTCCCTCTGAATCTTTCCGTCATCTTCATCCAGGGCAAACCAGCGATTGATGGGGAATTCATACACTACTTTGTTTCCCATGTCATCCAAAATCACCTGCAGAAAAACCAAAAAGCATTTCAAATTATTCACCACAACTGGCCTTAAAATGAATTAACCTTTTAGTGCACACTAAAAAAATGTGGAGATTCAACTCTTTGGATTCAATAAGGAGCAACAAGAAAAAGAAAAATCCCTTTTTGAAACAGTAAGTTAAAGCAGTTCTTCAAAGTACACTTTACTTTAAGTTGATCAAAGTGACAAAGAACTTTTATAAATAATCTACAATTTCATGTTTCCCAAAGGGAATGAACAGGTACTCCTCAAAGTGGGAAAGATAAGAAAACATTTGTACATTGGCACATTTTGACCAGAGATAGTAACAGTGTGGAGATCCACTGTGAAGTTTAACAATACAAAAAAAAACCAGGGCACAGCCTGAGATCTAAAGTTACTACCTGCCACTCTAAATATTTAAATGTATCCATATTATATAGTCTATATTTAAATAAACAATTGCTAATATATTATTTGGAGTCTGTGCTAGAGCTCTTGCCTCTGATTGGCTGATAAACTCCTTGTGACAAATACTTTCATACTGCCAAGAGGAACTAACTTCATGAAACTCATCAGGAAACTTTGGTTGACTATGTCCAACATTTTGATTTCTTTCTGATTAGGATTTTCCAATCTGGTTTATTTATGTGAATTAACTTAATTTGATGCATCTTAATCTACATAATTTAAAGTCCTTGTTCTTTGTCTTTTAACTTTGGATGATGGGAATTTTATGGACTTTCTTTTTTTTTTTAAACTCAAAACTGAAATGTTTTCAGGTACTCAGATCATGATGACATATTTTTAACTAACACTCCATCACAAACTCCTCTTGGTATGCAAATGCAAATTTGCATTAACAACTACACTTTAGAGTCAGTTGTCTCTGCAGTAACAAACCCATTTACTGACTCATCTGTCTGTGTGTTGTAAGGCTATCCCTTAATGAGGCATGGTTTCCCTTTACACAGAGGCTAGGATGACGACATGCGTGTCATGTACGTGTCCGTGTACGCGCCAGTTTGAGCGAACTCATCTCTCACAGACGCACACCATACTGTACGCGTCCGAAGAGCTGAGATGGGAAACCCAGATAAGGAAGGCTGAAATGGAAATGAGGAGATCCAGTGTCTTAAGTACTACTGAGGAAGGACTGAATGTTCTTCTACAGCAACTTAAACATGTCCGTCTTTACTTTCAATAACTGAAATGGACAGAAAGAGAAATTTCTTAGCCTTACATGTTTCTGAAATAAAGACTAGATTCAGTTTCCAGGCTGGTATAGATCATTCATGTCTTTGCTCATGTATGCTGCACTTCTGTGCAAATATATGCAGCTCTGGAAAAAATGAAGAGCCCACTGCACTGAACCCCATGGAAAACCTCATGGTTACTCCACCAAATACTGATTTCTGAACTCTTCCTGAGTTAAAACATTAATATTGTTGTTTCTAAATTAATATGAACTTGTTTTCTTTGCGTTATTTGAGGTCTGAAATTGCTGCATCTTGTTCGTTAGTTTGACCATTTCTCGTTTTCTGCTAACTAAATTTTGCTTGTAATTTTGGAGACATGTTGTCAGCAGTTCATAAAATAAAAGAACAATGTTTATTTTACTCAAACAAACCTATAGAAAGTAAGATCAGAGAAACAGATCATTTTAAGTGGTCTCTTAAAGTTTTCCAGAGCTGTATAACTTCTTTATGAACAACAAGTAAAGGATTATGAGATTTTTTTTACTTTATTTTTATTGTCTTCTATGAATGTGCAACTGCAAATGTTACTTATAATGTTTCTGCTATTGAAAGAAATAAAAAATCAAACCCAGACTTAATGCGCTAATGTTTATTCCTAGCAAGTCAAAATTTTGATCTGGCAATGATTTTGCACTAAGATGAGCTTATTCTGCACTAACCAATAACTGGGCATTTTAATCCATTCAAACACGACACAAACATTTATTAAATATGTAAAACAGTTATCTGTGTGTCATTGATTAAAAAACCCGTCAGAAATGCAGCAGTTTATGTCCATCAATTTTATTACATTTTAGATGTGCCAGAATTTGTTCTGGAATTCTGACTTCTGGGTTGTTTTGTGTTTCCAACTTGGGAAATTTTTAATTCATAAGAGATCCTGAAAAACATGAGATTTGAGGTTTTTCATGTTTAGTTATACAGGCAGACATCTAACAAATCTTGTTACTATGAAAAAGTTGCAGTGTGTGCCAGCGGTTATCTGCAGCTCTTGTGGACTTTGAGGCTGGAGATTTTGAAAACTACTTGACTTTTTAAGTTTGATTTATTTTTTTAGTTTTCCAACTGGGAACTTAGAAATTCCCACTTTTAAGTAACTTTGTACTCCAGAAGTTTGAGAAACCGACTTCAGTGTGTGCTTCAAGTGATTTTTCTGATTGCAAATTTAGATTTCCAACTTTTAAGATGAACCTATTTACACTATTCTCACCTTCTCTGCAAACCATCCTGCTGAGGAACCTTTGTTGTTATGGCCAATGGTAATCTTCCTAATTTTACCCAAGTTCGGCGCCTCAATGGTAAACTTGTCCTCTGTGCCCTTTTCAAAGTTATTTTTGCTACTGTCAAGGCACCTCTCCCCTGAAAAAAAAAGAAGAGATAGTACATTTTATCAGCTGAATTCATGAGTGGCTGCATCAGAACTAGAGTTGCACCAGTTTATGATGGCAGCATGTTGGAGAAGCTCTGTTACTTTAGTTGTGATTTGTTCTTTTTGACACTTTTGTGGTTGAAAACTTGCATGTTTGGACAATTATTCTCTAGATGCTATGCAGCTGGAAGGATTTTTGCACTTACTTTTTATTTATTTTTTACTATTGGACAGTTGATACGCGTAACCATGGCAACAAGGTATTGTTTTTACAATTAGGAGTAGCTGACTGGCATCTCAGAAGCTCAAACAATACCTGAATTACATTTCCATAGCTGAAAATTAAGACGGCTTTCTAACCACACGACTGGACAGACAGTCGTGTCTGTCTGGACAGACAGACACGACTGTCTGGACAGACAGGAGGTGCAGCAAAAGCAAATTATGTGTATTAGAAGTGCTTGCAACGATTGATGGTGTCATTCAGGACATGTTACTGTGGATTGATACTGACAGGAGACTGTGATACAGCAACAGTCTTCAGTCAGAGGTGTTTTTATATTCACTGTAAGACTGACTGCTACCGTAGATCCTTTCTGCCCACAGCATCACCATCCACAATTGCTCGTTGAAGATAAATGGATGAGTTATGGCAATGTTTAATTCATATTTGGGATAAATTAAACACCACTGAATTTTAAACTGGTACCTAAATTGGGAGAAAAGCAACTTGTTTGATCGCACGCTGAGTACCTGTGTCCCCAAACTCGCCAAAAATATTGATGAAGACGTCCGCATCGGTTCCACTTCCTTTCATATCCGCAGTAAAAACGCTAACAATGTATTTATTATCTGGAAAACCAAAGCCAAATCAAAGAAAACATTTTAAAAAATAATCCTAAAACCTATTTTTCAGTTTTGTTTTGTTTTTTAGTGACGAATAAGTTCTTACACTTGGGCATGTCCATTTGGTCCATGCTGGCCAGCAGGTCTCTGGCAAAAAGGCCATCTCCCTCCTCTTTGCTGAGCCAGTTGTTGCAAGCAAAGTAGAACCTGAGATGAGGGCGAATGACATCCGTGATGACCACACGGTCCAGGAACCAGCTGGCGCTCATGCCCGTGTTGTCATGCTCAATCCTGGGCAATCAAGAAAAGAACATCCATTAAAGAAAGCAACTCATAAATCTATCTCTGTCTGAAGTTGAATCTAAGAAGAATAACTAAAAAGAGAGAGGATCAGAGGTTCCTGTCCTACCTAAGTTTTTTTATGTGTCCAACGTTGTGAGTTCGAATCCTGAACACATCAGTTTTGGATCTTTCAAAAGCGGTTCGACTCCTGTAATAAAAAAATAAATACACATTTTAACGTGTTGACATTTAGGTGATCTTGTCTTTGTAATTTCTAGAAAAAAAGTAAAAAACTCTTAAGAAAACAGAAAAGGCTTTATATGGAGAGATGAAGGGAAGATTTCACATTAATTCCCAGTAAAGTAAAATAAAGTCAACAAGCCTTGCAAAGATTTGAGAAAATTCATCCAGCGGAAGAAAGGTCATGCGAACACATTAACACCAATCACTGCACTCAGTCTGCTCTGCAAAACATTCACCAAGTACCTACTTCTTCTCTGTGCTGTGGAAGTGGAGGAAAAACATGAGGTTTTAAACTTGTGATTTTATCTTCATTAAACACATAGATGGGTTTTTGAATCTGAATATTTTTTCTTACTTGCTGGCCAGGTGGATTTTGGGTGTGATACCATACTCTCCAAAAAGAGCGACGAAGACATTGGCGTCAGTACCTGCTCCACTCTCATCCCCCGTAATCGTAACCACCTCATACACTGCAGGGTTTATAGAAAAACAATTATGTAATTACATGCAGAGAAGAATCTCTTACTGTCTAATAAAAAAGTGACCAGCTGCTGTTTGCCGCACATATAATTTTTCCAATCAAATTAAGTGTCTACATTTTAGTTAAGATCTTGTTGCTGCTCTGATACACATAAACCTTGTAAAGATGTTGATTTGCATAAAATGAAAGAAAATGCACTGTTTTCTGAATTCCCTCCTGACTTCTTAAAACAGATGTTGAAACAGTGTTTTTTGTTGTTAGTGAAAAAATGTTCGTGCTCATCTGGTTTTGTTTAGTTTTAAAGGGCCAGAAGTAATGGACGTGAAACTGCCACTTTGTAATACTTAGTGACAAGTGTCATGTAGATAGGGTTTGATGATAACATGCTATCAACTCGGCTACATCTATCAGTCTAAGGTTACGGTGAACATTAAACTAATCTCACACGCAACTGAAGGCACTCAGACGTCTGTAATGACAACCAAGGATACTCCACTTGTCTGAGGGTCAAATTGTCCTTGATACTTTTCACCAAAAGTAAATACCTTACTCTGACAATGTATTGATTATATATATATATATATATATATATATATATATATATATATATATATATATATATATATATATATATATATATATATATATATATATGTTCAGGTTGTAATAAGTTTGTATCACCTTTTTTTTTGTGGTATTCGTCCTCGTAGTTCTCCTGTAGCTCCGGCTCGTAGTTGCGCAGCTCGTTCTCGTAGATTTCAACATAGTTTTCAATCTTTTTCTTCTTCCCTTTTGTCTTCTTTGTGTCTTCATCGCTGTCATCTCTCTCTGAGCCTTTTTTCTTCTTGTCTTTCTTTTTCTTTTTCCCATCGTCCTCATCCTGATCGCCACCTTTTTTGTTTTTGCTCTTTGATCCCATCTTTACTTTGACAGAGAACTTCTTTGGTCGTCTCAATTACATCAGGGAGTTTTTCTCCTTTCCATCCATCCAGGGTCTCATTATCGTTTTCTTTGTAGTCCTACTCATCCCCGCTCTCCTCTGTAGTTTATGCCTCTTCCGTCTCTTTTCCTCTCTTCTCTGTGCTCCTCACGTCATGCCTTGTGTAACCGTCTTCATCGCCTTCCTCAAACTTCTTCAATCTTCCAGTGTTCTTTGATTCACTTGCCTGCTTACTTTTCTTCGTTGGCTCGGGTTCCTGATCCTCTGAGTCGTCGTCATCTGCGTCTTCGGTTTCCCCCTCTGCTCTTTGACACGTTTTTTTTTTCTTTTTAGTGAGCATCTTTAATTTATTCCCTACCTTGTAACTGATTCCAGGGTGTTCCGGTGAAACTTGATTAAGCTGACCTGTGGCTGCAGGGGAGTGACGAGCTGGCAGCCTGAGCCAGACACAGAGCTTAGCATCTGCTCTTGAGGAAGGGAGTGAGAACCTCATTAACAATGATGAATGACACATAGTCACCTGATCAGAGGAGGGAACCCTCTTATGGGTAAAGGTAGGTCAGGCAGCAACTCTGTTTGATGTACTGCAAGAAAATTAAGAAAAAACATGCAGCTAATCACCAAACAAGGAATGATTCAGGTGCCGCTAGCCTTTTGAGGGCTCTAAGAAAAAATTTTTTCCCAGTGCTACTGGAAATGAACAATAATTGGACAACTGTGACTCAGTAGTAAAGTAGTTATCTTGCAATTGGAAGATTGTAAGTTAAGTAAGGCACTTAACCCCAAGTTGCTCTGCATATTATTAAATAATTGACATGATGTCACCTGTCAATCATTCTAGAGGGTTTATCAGCAACTGGTCGCAAGTTTGCCCGAAGTACACACCCCCTATCTGGAGGAACTGAACCTCCATCAACATTTCCAGGGTTTTTCTTTGCTAATGTACTACAGTCACAGAGATTTTAAGGAAAATAATAGGAAATCATGGTCCAACTTTGTCAGTGGGGAATATTTAATCCCGACAGCTGTTACCCAGAGCATGTAAAGGGTGGAATACAATTTAATTACATTTCCAAAACCCAAACAGTCTGGGATAATGCAAGAAATTGACCAAGACAAGGTCTGCAGAAAGCCTCATGTCCAGTTGAATAAAACTATGATCAATGGCATGAAGGTCACTGGTAGTAAACATCCCATTTTTATCAGAACACTTATTGATAGTCAAATCAAAGGTAGTTATGCTTGATTTTATGTGTGTGTTACAATGGTAGCAAACATGTGCTGCAGTAACTGCAGTATTTACATGTAAACCCATTAGCATCTAAAGCTAATGTGTACTTTTAACCATTTTCCTTAAAGCAGATTTTTACAAACCGGTATTATATAAGTCCTTTCTCACCTGTTTTGTACGTGTAATACTTTTGCGTCTGACACAGCGTTCACTCTCACTCCAATGAGATTTTGTGCCCCTCATTCTTACTCTGTCTGCTAAAGTCTTGGGCTTCAACGTTAATTTATTTGTTGTTTCCCGTAAATAACCTTACAGACTTGATGTACGACTCTTTGGATAATTTTCTTGCCTATTGTCTATGTCTCGGAGTTGACTAATAAAGCAAAAAGTGACTCAAAAGATGTCTCGGGTGAGGCATCGAGCTCCACTACCTGTTGGTTTGGTGGAGGTTTGCTCTGCTTTCTTAAGTGGGCGGAAGTAGTTTAACGTGTCTTTATCGGTCACAAAACACAAAATCTTATCAAGTATTATTGGTCTGGTTTCTAGTTCAAATATATTAGTACACTTGAAATAAGACAAAATAAATGTATAAGTAACTTTTCTGCAAGGAGTAGTAGCTATTTTAAAGTGAATAATATCGTAATATTGATGAAAACTACTCTTTCTAAGTGAAATAATTTTCATTCAAAATTCAAATTCCTAAATCTAATATAGAATATAAATCAGTATTGAAGAAATTATTACATATAATGAAAAGATTGGTCTAATTCAAGCCAATTAAACATCTTTAAATCATAAAAATAAAACGTAGCTTTGTAAATAAGTGGAAAAATACATTTTGTGCTTATTTTGTACGCCGCTTTCCTATAACCAGCAGAGGGAGACATTGTCACGTTTACAACCATTTACCAGAGGACGAACACAGGTTGTATCACTTACAGTAGATGTTGAGATTTATCAAGAGATACAGGTGGATTTTCATTAATTTACTCCAGAAAAATATTTCTCCTCCTCTCTGACTGTGATACATTTGTGCTAAATGTTATGAGCGATATAACATGGAGTCAGTGTGAAAAGTGAAAGATTGTTATTTAATGTGCATTTGCTGAATGCTGATAAGTAGAAGTGTTCAAACAGAGAAAAAAAGAGAAAGAATCAAACAGTAAAACTGCAAACAGTGTTTACTTTACGGAGCTTTTTAGCTTTTTAAATTAGAGCTGTTGTCTACTGCAGCAAAAACTTGGCAATAAATTAAGCCCTTATCCTGTCTTCATTTTCTCTCTGGTAAAGTGTTTCCGTCTCAGGTTTTTGGCAACGTATCTTTTGGCTGCACAGTAAAAGTTTTGACTGGCACGATGAGCTCCTGAGTCCTTTTCCTTTGCCTTGTCTCCCACCTTCCTCTCCCTTTGTGACTTTCTGTCTCCTGTGTTTGAAACTCAATCTCTAAATTTTATGCCTCAGGGATGTTTTCATCCCTGAATGGAAGCAATAAATGTTTTATACTCATGGTTGCTTATGCAATTCATAATCGCAGAATGACTTAAGACTCCGAAAGGTGTTTATAAAACATCACCATGTTCCTGTTTGAGCCCTTTGATTTTACACCTAATAATTTACTTAGTGGATTATATGACTCACTTAATGGTAATGTGTAAATGAAATATCATTTTTGCAGAAGTAATTTATAAAATGAGACACCAAATTTAGAATAAGCTGCTACACAATAAAACTCCCTGGTAATAAAATACAATAATAAAATACAATAAGCTGTAAAAGAGAATAGAGAAGCACAAGTGCACATTGCTGTGTGACCTGTAGTGGCGGTAGGTCAGGATGTGTCTGTAAGATGCATATCAGCAGGAGAACAAAACCTTTCAAGTCTCTTGAGATCTTTTTCCTGACAATCGAAACATGCTGGCTGTTGTAAATCAATTCTGATTTTGAGATGTTTCAGATTTGCCAACAGTAAGGAAAGCAGTTTATGCAACACAGCAGCAGATAGGATGTCTCGATCATCCAGGGAGTTCATACGCAGCATTTATCGCCTATTTCTTTGAACGTAGATTCAAAGGGTTTGGTCTTCAAAGCTCCTTATCACTCTTGATTACCGAAGCAAACTACAGCTCCTGGTCCTGCCCAGATTGGATTTGTTTCTTTGTCTTTGCTTCAAAAACGTTTGTGGTCATAATTTTCTGTTCTGTGACATAAGACAGTTGCATTAAAAGGGCTGGACTAAATTCAAGCACATCTTCTCACCAAACACTTTCATTGTTGTACAGTTTGCTTGGTTTGACCGTAAACTCTACCAACTGTGTAGCAAGTTTGCTACTTTCTTATCATTCTACTAAAACCTGATATTCAGGGACTTTTTAATAGCTTGATTTACAGTCAAAAGTATCAAACACTAAAATTGCTATAACTTTAAGCAAGTTTGGAAATCCGAGATGTTATGATGTGAATTGTGATCAACTCTAATTCAAGTTCAATTTCAAGTTTATTTTCTAAAATGGGATAATATGTATCAATGTACATTTACATTTACAGACACACAATTACCATCAGGTACTTAATTTCTATCACTAGTCCCTTTGGCAGGTTGGCGTTACAGCATAAAAATAAAAACAGGGATTTTATTAACCAACAATACAGACAAAGAAATACTCATTGTACTCAATGTTGACATTTTTGACTTTTTATGTTTGGCTTTCATCTTTGAGTCCAATATTCAGATATCTGAAGATGGCAGGTTCATCTGTTCAAAAAATTCAGAAAGGAGGCTCAGTGTCACATATATTTTGGTGTGAAATTTCCTTAGAAACTCCAGAAAAGCAAAAGATCTTGTAAAGATGGTGGTTGAAGTAATTGTCAAAAACCTGAGGACACCACGAAGAAGTTACCTTTCTGATCAGGCTTCGTCCCTTTGCAGGTTTTCCTGAAACGCTGCATGGCAGACATGAAGTTTGTTGGAGGGACTTCTGGCCCAGGAACAGCTGGCTTGAGCTACAAGTTGTTGCTGAGGAGAGTGTTGTCTGGATTTCCCCCCTGAACATTTGGCCCTCTGCGACTTGTTCCCTCTCAGAGTGGCTGAAGACAATAGATGGATGTCAATACACTTAGGTTTGTATGTTTTTTAGAACAATTGCCAAATCGTGTGGCTTTCCGTCAGGTTAAAAGGCAATTCAGGTCTGCAATTGGATCGATTGCAGGAATTACGGAGAGACAGAAAGAGAATCGAGCATGCTGGCAATTTCATCAAGAAAATTACCCGTTTTAATTAAATGAACATGCCTGGAGGTGATGACTGGACCCAAAAATACGTGGGAGCAAGAAGACGACGCACAGCCAGAGTTTGAAAAGACAACCACGTCACCTCTGTGCAGCTGGAACCTCTAGTAGGTTTAGTTCAGGAAATAAGGTTCAGCCTAAAGTTCTGACAATAATTTGACAAAACTCAAAAATCAATAAGCAACTTATGAAAACAGTGAATATGAATGTAGAATTTCACACAATTAGAAAAGGTTTTGTTATTAAGAAGCAAAATTAAAGCAATCTGGGTGATGAGACGTGTTGTGGTTCGCAAGAACTGAGTCAGAATCATCTTTAGCAAAGCTAAATGTTAATGAGGTAATTCAGAAAAATGTCTCAACTCAATTTTATGTTTTAGTAAAAATGCCCAACAAAAAGGAGATTTACAAGGGGAAGTTAGAATTAGCAACTTCAGCCATCATGTGGGTCCAAATTAGTTTCAGGCTGCTTAAATGACCAAAGTGAGTCGTTTCTTTTGCAATCTGATTAAACAGTTTTGATAAAATCTCAGCAAATTAACAATCAAGATGTCCTTGATTCATGGTTTTCAGAGGAACAGGAAAAAAAACAATCTTTAAAACTCTGATAACTGATCAGATCCTATAAATGAACCGACCGTCCCTGATTTATCTTTCTGTTATAAACATGAAGAAGCAACATAAACTCCCGTGGGAGACAAAAATGTCTCATGTATGATTCTGACTTCAGATGCTTTCATAGCCTTCAGATTATGAGCTTAATTGCTTTCCCAAAGTACAAATGTTTATTGTTTAGGCTCCTGCAGAAGGAACTTTGTGAAAGCAGGGCCGCGGCTCCGCGACATTGAAGACACTCGGCAAAGACTCTCAAAACAAACACACTGGAGGCTCTGAAGACTGAAGCAGGAAGCAAGTTGGAAATAGATTGTCACAAATTGTCACAGCAGGATTGAAGAGGAGCTCAGGAACTGTCAACCTTCACAACCAAGAGCCTCAGGATCAAAAACCTGAGCTCAGATTATGTTTTGCTCTGGGATCAGATGTTCAGCAAAACATAAGCACTTATTTATTTCACCAGGATGACAGAGAATGTTCCCTCTCAAAGCAGACTGTAACAGGGGTGATTATGTAACACCCAAACAGTTCAACAGTGCTTCGACCCAGCTGGAGAGCCTTCCACCAGCCTGAGTTGATGAAATGTCATGTGTTTTCACTGTGGACTTTGTGCTTTTTGATGGTCCATTTAGGATGGCATGAGATAATTTTCAATCTTTCAATCTGTAAATGACATAAAAATAAATCAAGAAAAGCATATAAGTGACATAAACATCATGTTGATTCTGTTATTTTTCTGGATCACTGCTGCACTTTCAACAGAAAGAAGACATTACAAATACCCAGTACTCTTAGTCAAAGTATTTTCCTCCAAATAGATTTATTGTTTCTGTCTGTAGTCACAGTTAAATGCTGCAATTCATCAAACAAATATTATTATGGTAATTATGACAACTGTAGTAAAAACAAAATGAGGCTCGTGCGTTTTGAGTCAAGCTAAATAATGAAGGTTTTGGAGTGGCCTAGTCAAAGTCAATACCTAAAATTGATGGAGATGCTGTGGCATCATGCTAAAGAATCCTCTCATATCGGTCAATATTCCTGCACGATGTAGTGAAAAACTCCTTATGGTTGCTGATGCCTCAAAATGTGACCCAGTTTATTACATTTAGAGTGAAATCACTTTATTAAGATAGAAAAAGGAAAGAAAGAAATCTGGAAATCTGGCCTATTTGACATCTTGCTCAAGTAGAGTAAAGTAAGTGGCAGATAAGAAGGATGCAAGAGAACGGTCAGGATGATTTCAGCGTCAAACAGACGCAGTAAAATGAGCAGCAACGTGCAGTTTGGCAAAACGTTGGACCTGGAATTTCTTTTGAGAACACGTAAATTTTTTATTTTGTGTGCAACTAACAAAACAAGAGATTTGGAAAGTAATAGTCCTTATTAGTGGAACCAGAAGATGCAGCAGGTTGCCTTGCACAGGTAAGTTCCTTATCCTGAATTCAGTCATGCAGTCATGAGATCATGAACTAAAAATGATGTCCAGTCCAGATGGTTACATGAATCAGCCGAGCCAAATCTGAGTACAGCTGAGGTAGATTCATGAGGAAGCTAAATATTTAATTTAATAAGCTGCCAGGAAAACAGGATAAAAGAAACAAAAACACCAAGAACCATCCCAACACACAGCATGAAAGAGGAGCTGGTGCTGGATGCAGATACACAGGGATGGGTCCAAACCACTGACCTGATTACGACACTGGTGGCGAGTGGAGAGGTTGTAACCGGGACAACTGAGGACATCTAAACAATCATAGTTAGGAAACCGAATGAAACAAAAGAGGAAATTATATCAAATACAGAAACCAAGACAAGAGTCACCTCATCACAACAAATTTGAACATTTATCTGCATAAACGCTTGTAGAGAAATCCATAGAAAAGCTGAACCCAATCAGTAATTAGTGAGTTTTTGTGTTTTTCAGTGAAGGAAATATGTTTATGATTAGCAAGAAACGCCAGGCTGACCTTGGCAGTTGTTGTTGTTTTCTCTCTCTTTCGTCTTTTTGTTGTCCTCCTAACACCCTAAACAGTTGCAGCAGTTAGCATTTGAGTTTCCCTCTGCATGTTTTTTTAATGCTTTTTTTCTTAAAGCAAAGTTGATGGTTTTTAAAGACTGACAAAGAACACGGAGCAATTATGGAAATGAATTAAAGGAGGATAAAATGATTTTTTTGGCAATAACAAAATGGAATTAAATACTGAGATCCTCTCTCTGATTCTTCCTGTTCTTGCTGCAGTACATAACTTTAAAAATCGAATTAGTTTGAGAGGAAGGATTCACATTTGGACAAATATTAATTTTGTTTAGTCTGTTTTACAATAGGCTTCTTAGTTACACCGCTGCAGTCAAAGCAAACACGAACAGATTGACAACGTATTTTCCCACATCTGCGTTTGTTCACTTCATTACGTCTTTGGTGGCCTTCAGGCCTGCAGGGAAGTGCACTCAGAAGCGATATCTGAGACCATTTCTGCACGTAAGCACACTTGTTCCATGTTTCTGGTTGCTGCTAAAGTACTTACACCCATCATGGTGACACCAGCAGTTAGTGGTACTGCTCTCTACTGGAAGGAAGGAGTGTTGAGCAAAGGGAAAAAAATTAAAAATTACACAAGATGAAAATTGAGATTCGCAGCAATGCAACGCTATAAAATATCGCCATTTATTCAAACTCCCAGTATAAAATGGAGGAGGTCTACTGACCTGGAGCATTTTCAAGGAAAACATTACAGACATTTGACATTTTTCCACCCATCCAGTAACTCTACCTGCTTACCCTTGCTGGTATGATCTGGGTCCTTTCTCCAGTGGTCATTTACAGAGTGTTGTTTCTTAGTCTGTTTTTCTAATCAAAGCCTTGTTTTCTTCTTGTTTCATGACTTTTATAATGTTTGACATGCAGCCATTGCTGCCAATTTTGATTGATGTTTGTGGTACATTTATGTATTAATATAGTTACAACCCTAAAAACCCTAGAGCACCTTCAAATCTCACTGCAGAAACACAATATATACTTTTAATGTGAGTACATGAGCAGTTGGAAAGTTAGGAAATTACTGACACCCCTAATGAATGTTATATAAGATTGTAGGTCTGTTGGGGGTGCTGTGGTGGCACAGGGGTTAAGCACAACCCATACATGGAGGCCTTAGTCCTCGACCCAGCCGTCACAGGCTCGATTCCCGGCCCTGGCGACCTTTGCTGCAGGTCTTCCCACTTTCCTGTCAATTAACTATCAAATAAAGGCCACTAGAGCCAAAAAAATCTTACTAAAATTAAGATCAGAGGTCTGTTAAATGCAATGAGAGATTACATTTTCTGTTTGCTTTAGAAGAGATGTTTAATTATTTGTTTTTAAAGCTCTTGACAACCTTGATTGCTCTTTTTTATTTGAGCTTTTTATTAAGTTTGTCGATTTGCATCATGTCTTTGAGGTAACCAAACTTTGTCTTTCATGAGGACTCTGCTATGCAGCCTTTAACCATTACATCTTTCAGCTAACGCCTTTTTAAATCAAAGCTCAAAACTATTTTACTGAGCCAGGCTCTTAATACTTAAAAATATGGTTTCACTTCTGATTTTATCTACTTTGATTATTATATTTAGTTTTATCTTCCTCATTTTAAAGATGATTTTTTAAATGTTTTCTTTAATAATGAATTTATTATCATATTTGTCGCCAATATTGTGGATGTATAAAGAGCTAAATAAATAAGTGTTTGACTGAAAGGCACGTAAAACTACAAACTTTAAGGGTACCAATTGTTGGTACATTTGCTTCAACTCAATCACAGCAAATAGAAACCCACAAGCAGAGCATTTACTATGATTAATAGCAGCCACTTCCACGTTTTGATTTTTCCCCCTTTTGATCTCAATAATTTCACTAAAATATTTAAAGTTATACAAAGAGAAGATTTATGGATGTTCTAGTTGGTTCTTCTGTGCAGATTAAACGACTCCTTCACTAAATCATGTCTCCGCAAAAGACCTTCTGTACATTTTCAAACCAGACAGGCATTTTTATGCAGCGTGCATAAAACGACTGTAATGACTCACAATTGCATTTTCTTCACAGTCTAAATAGTTCAAATAAATTAAAACCAATGTAAGTTTGGCATGTGAAAACCACTGACAGAAAACCATCTGCTCCTTGAAATACCACATCCTCCACTACGCCAAATAATTCTGAGTGTTTACAAAAATTGTCAGCGAGTCTGAGGAGTGTCTGGGCTTATTTTCATAGACATTTTCAGAAACACAGAAGCAAAGTGAATAACTGTTAAAGTAAGAAGATGCAAAAATATCTCTCTTTCCTACGTGGAAGCAGGAAAAAATTTGCAAAAACTTTCTTCAGTTATCAGCAACTTCTTGTTAATTCATGGTGATTTTAGACCAAATTTACCAGGGAGACGTGAGTAAAAACAGCACAAACAAATTAAATAAAACAAACCAAACCAAACCAAACCAAACCAACCAAACCTATTTTTCATAATTTAACACATTAAGTGAGCCACAGAGACGCAGAATTTCTTCCAGTTTTGGTGCAGCAGATTGCAAACCTTAATCTAACAAATAAAAACTGAAACTTAAAGTGAAATGCCATAATTTTTAATTTATTGTTAAAGTAAAACTGTGAATGTAAGAAAGGAAATTGGCCCAACGTAGAAATTAGTTAGCTTTCCGTGCCAGTACATGTGATCAGAAACTTATTTAGTGTTATCTCTTCAGTACAGGGAACTGCACATAAAGCAACTGATACAATCAGTTAACAACCAAGGATTAACATGACTGTTAAAATGTTGAATTATTGACTTTGTGTTGTATAATTAAAAGGACATCCTGAATCTAATACTGAAGGTTTGGCATTTGGGCTGCAGCTTGGAGAATATTTCAGCTTTTTCGGGGTTCTTAACACTTAAAATGTGTTTTTAGTCAAATTTATTTTTCATATGAGCCAGTGATGTTTGATGTCGACTAAAATGGACATCATGCTTCACTGGTGAAATTTTATGTGGATACTTTTTGCATTATTATGTTTCCTTTGAAAATACTTCAACAACAATAACAGATTTAGCAGTATACAGAGCTATAAAGTTTTTGAAACCCAGACCAAATTGTTTACAAAGTTGTTGAATTTTGTGTCATAGATATTTGCATTTTTTTATTCTTTGAAGGATTAAGAGTATTCATGACAGAATGATCTAGAAATGGCTTAGTAATGCTAAAATAAAGTCAAATAAGTACAAGATAAGTGTCACTGCTTCAGCTGCTTCTCTATCCATAAACACCCCTACAAATGTGGCATTTAAGGAGACATCATCTTTCCAACAGAGTAAAACTTAATGCAATTTCAAAATTTATATACATACAAATGTAAAACCATAATTTTACATTTTGCCTTGAGTATATGATCTGAGATTAAATCCAGATAAACATTTTAAACTCCTATCTGAGAGTATAGTCTTTAAGGATCATTTGTGTCCTGACTGTGTCGAATCGCTGATAAATATACAGCGTGTAGAGAGTGTTGTTTTAAAGTTTCTAAAGCTCAGTTTTGCACATCAGCAAGTTCCCATGACACAGGATCCTAACTGGTAACTTTGAACTGCACTGTTATGTCAGCCAAGCGAATAGGAAAAATGTAGCCACATGAGGTGAAATGTTAAACAGAGTTTAAAACAAACACGGTACATCCTTCAAAATATTTCATCAGCTCTCGTTTTAAAGTGGGAGATAACCGTGTCATAGCAGAATATCTTCTGATTTGAGGGGATTTTTTCTTCTACTGGTGGGAAGTGTTTGTGTAGTCTGTAAGAGTGGCCAATAACAATAAAAGTGTGTCGCTCTGATGTGAGCACGTGAGTCACTGCATGTGTTGCTACGGGTACACAGGAGGATCATGAAGCGGTTTTTCACACTTATATTCATGAATTAACATAAAAACAGTTATTACATGTGATAATATATGTTAGCAAAGACATTTGCTTCACATAATTTAACAAGAGCTTCAGTAAGTTGGTTCATTTAAGTCAACTTTTTTGTATGTTCTTACATATACAAAAGTAAAAGACAGCAACTAAAATCAACTTTACCAAGGTGCACTCTTGCACAGATGAGGGTTTAAACCCTTAACTCTCCACTATGAACCTTTTTAAATATAATATAAGATATAAAAGCAGGATCTTAAGACTAGCTACAGAGTCAGTGCTCTGGTTTTTAAGTAAAATTAACAACCTTCGCGGATTTTACCGAGTGAGCAACAAAGTACCACAGCCAGGATTCTTTAGGAGACAAACCTACAGTGAATAAGTGGAAGTTTATGCTAATATGAAGGAGTGTCTGGGCCACAAAACCATGAGGTTTGAGCTGACCGAGCAGCTGAATGAGCAGCCAATGTCTTGTGAGTTAATTGATTGTTTTACCAGAGCAGGCGAATATAAATAAACATCATAGCTGAGTCACCTGGAGCAATGATGGTATTGACAGCAAGATCCTAAACTGTCCTTCATGACAATAGAATCTAACAGGATTGGGCTGAAAGTAATTATTGAATGAAAAAACTGAAACACTTAGCAAGTCTGTTTAGAGCTTTTATTCCCATGTGCATCTCTGGTTTCTCTTAAGTTCAACTCAAACATTATTAAACAATCCCTACTTTCATCTCTCAATATAAATTCACAAAAAAGCTTAAAATCCAGGCTTCCGTTGTCCTGTGTGGTGCAGTGGGGGCAGCAGGTGCATGTATGGTTGGGAAATGTTCTTGAAGTCATCGTCCTGGCTTTTAATAATCTCTGTTTAGTGTGAGATACTCCAGCTTAGACCAGTTTCAGTTTATCAGATATTGGACAAAACATCAAAATGCAGGTTAGATTATTTAAAGACACAAAACAGAGAAATAACCCTTTAGTAATCTAGGAATCTCTACGCTCTCTAAGAAGAGAGGCGGGAAGAACTGACTGAACATGCAAATTAACAAAAATAACAGGTTGATGCACTGGAACATGAGTCATTTGTTTCATATTACAAACCTCCACTGCAGTAAAACATTAAAAACTAAATAGTTCCTTTAATTACAAATGAAAAATGAAAGCGACCTTTTGCAGATGAATTTAATACTTCATGCTGTCTCCCAGATACAACAGGTCTCTAATTCAAGTCTTTGCTGCAGCCTCTCTGTGTGGACTTTGGCCCAGTGCGTGTTTTGTCTAAGTACTCCGGTTTTTCTCCTGCATGTTTTGGGCATTCTCGATCAATCACAGTTATGTAAATACTAAGTGCATGAATATCTTTGCTCGTTTCACCATGGAGTGACTGACGATCTGCTCAGAGCAAACTTGGTTTTTATTAAAATGCTGTGACAGGTAACTGAGGACACAGATAATGCATGTGTTCAGGAAAACGCAGCTCGCTCTACAGGTGATTACAGGAACGAAGCTGTTTTGCACCTGGTTCAAGCACAGAATGTCACAATAAGCCGTCTCGGCACCAGTCAAATGTGCACATATACTGGAAACCAGCTGCTTCCCGGCTCACAACTCTGTCGCTGCCAGTTCTTTCGGACTCACTTATGGGAAGTCTTGGCAAATCATTTAATCATTTAACCACCAAATATGACTCTGGTCCACCACCACACTTTCTCTGTTAATCACAGCTTAGTTAATAACCTATTACACGCTCCGTAAGTTCCCATTGTTAAGCTTAAGCACCATAAATCATTTCTTTCTAAGTAAGCTGACTTGGACACAGAGCCCCAGAGCGTTCTCATCGTTTCGCTGCTTCTCAGAATACGAATACTGCCTGAGTTTTTCTGAAAAGAGAACCAGAAAACCTGCAGGGAGCGAATCTTTACTCTGAATTTTCAGATATTTTGCCTTTTCATGTCTGAAGTGCTGACAGGTGGTAATAATTTCTGACCTTCCTGCTCACTTCGAGCTGCTTACAACCCTATCTACCTCATCATCCTCAGCTTCAGCGTCTACATCCTAATCCTTCCTAGTGAGAGTGACATCTCTAAAGCTGAAAACGCCTCTGAAGGTCCTGTTTTCACTTCAGGTTACATTTCAGTCCTATTTCCTCCCATCACCAGACTGATTTGTCGCAGACTGAGAGACATTTATAAGCTCCTGCATCGTCTCTGTGTCTTTTCTGGCATATTTTCAGCCTGTGATTGTTTCGTGACAGCAGATGTGTTGAAGCAGCAGCAGCAGCAGCAGGTGGCCGCTGCTGTTTATCAATGAGTTGACAGTGAACAGGCTGTTTTTAAAGGTCCTCTCTGATGCAGAGCAGCTTCCCAGCTTTGAAACAACACAGATGTCGGTTTTCACCGCCTAAAACCCAAGAACATGATGTACTCTCTGGACATTTTCTATATTGTTACAACCATAAGCCTGTTGTTCTTTGTTGGTGTTTTTATGGAAATCTTTGGGAAGATCTGACTGAGCTTTGACCAATGCATTTGATTAAGGGGGGCTGAACACAAATCCAAACCCACATTTTAATTTATTTTTTTTGCAAAACATCTGAAAACAAGCCATGTGATGATCACGCCTTGGTTTATTTTGATCTTTCACTTAAAACTATATGAAGACACTCTTTGTTTTGTGCTTGCAGCAGGCTGAATGTGGAAGACATTAAAGAGAAACCAATTATTATTCAATGATACTGCAAAATACAAAGCATGTCTGGCATAAATCTGACTAAAATCAGTGGGAATTTTCATATCATATCAAATTCCAAGTTTTATGTTTGATAATTAATAAATGTTAAGGGTTCTGCAGAAACTGAAGGGTAAACATAACCTACGTGCTTAGGGACTTCCACCACAATGTCCTGATATAGTTAGCCCCCTTTTCAGTGTTTGAATATATTATTAAATAATGTTCCCAGAGTTTGGAGGACAGGCTGACCCGGCCTTTCCTTTAGCCACTGAATTGCTTGTTTAAGATGATCTGCAGTGAATTGGAAGCTTAGGAAGTGTTTATTGTTTGAAAAGAGAGGCTCTCGCTGCCAGTTCTTCTTCCTCAGAACTGGGTTTTGTTCCATTAGAGGCTCTCTGTTTGCTTTGTTTCTCTGAGAATCCACCATGAGCTCCCTTCAACACATTACTGAGATAAAGAAGTACTAAACCAGTGTGCTACTTTTTTTTCTTCCTTTTTTTTTTTACATTTTCTGTGAATTTTGAGGTTATTTAATTGAGCTGCATAGAGTAATAACAGGATTTTGCCACATCTGCAAAGAACAAAAACTTTATGCTCATAATGCATCATAAAGTTCCTCTTTATAGCGACGACATACAGTATGCCTGCGGTTCACGGGCCGTGTTTTAATGAAACAACATTGCCAGTAAATTACAGCTGCATCATTAAATGTACAAATACCCATCAGTTACCGCACAGACGTTTTGAGTTATCAACACTCAATCGTGTTTGCAAAACAAACAGTAATAACCTTACAATTTCACAAACAATTAAAGCAATAAAAAAAATATAAAGTGAATAAATTAACAGTTTGAAATAAATAAAAACAAATCTTGCTGAACAAGACACCTGCATGTCAGACTCCAATCAAATTGTAGTGGTTTTACATAAAAGGAAGCAAAACAAAAATAAGAAGAGTGAGGATGCAGTTTTATCGCTAAGCAACCATTTGAGGCAATATAACATTAGAGTCACAAAGCTAATAATACTTTATTTTAGCAGCAGTTTAAAAAGTAACATGGCAGCAGAAGGTGTCAACTTACATAAGAGGAAATTAAAGCAGAATTTTGATTGTGAATTAGGGAATAATTTTCAGCAGTCAGTATCTTACTGCAGCAGAGAGCAGCTTAAACATCCTCCGCTTGGAGAAAGAGAAGTTCTGACTGCACAGCTGAGATAGTAGATTTTGAGAGAGGAACCAGTTCTAGAGTTCAATTACTGCCACAGTCACACTGCTGTCTTTTTACACATTCTTTTCTGCTTAAAGCTGCTTCCGCTGCTTAGCGGCACTGTTCCTTCATTCATGTTTGAGAACTCCCTACATCTTACATCGGAGGGTGACTGAAGCAACAATTAGCAAACCCCTGTGGGAACTGCACATCTGCTGAGCTCATGATACAAACTGCGTCTCAGTCCAAAGCTGCTCAGAATGGCGGTAAACAGCAGAGTGGAAAGGCAGCGTTGTGATGAGGGGCTGAAAGCAGAGGGTCGGAAAGAGCAGCAGCTTCTTAAAGAGAAGCGGGGCAATTCACGGGGTCAAATTGTCAAGTCACATTTCTCGTAAGTCATGTTTGACACAACTAAAGGTAACATAGTTACTTGATTGTGCAAAAAAATGGCACTACAAGCCAGGTAAATACATAACACCGACCTGCTAAAGAAATAAACTCCTTCATTTGTCCTGACACAGTAGAACATTGTAAATATGGCACCTTCCATCAAAATTAACTCAAGTTTTACACAGAACGAAACAGCAACACAGCAGCATAAAAACACTCTGAACTCAAAGGGCTTACAGCTGTTTCGATAAAATAGTAGTTAATTTTATTTTGGTTATGCCTTTGAATCTAAAAACTCCTCTGACTCCTCTGGGTATAAAATGCTATATAAATAATTCAAGATGGCATTCCAGCATCTCAAAACTGGTGATTTTTGTTTTTTATGTCAGTGACCTAAAAATGCCCTTTATATCCTCACAAATTTTCTCACAACAGAGCAGATTTTCACAGCACATTATGTAATGACAATAAAGGAGTTGAATGAAAGCTACCAGACTTCAGATAAGACCTCCTGACCTCAAAATCACATAATACAAGAAGATTCTGTGTTATTTTGAGATTAGAGTTGTTCTGAGGGTGACCAGCTTTTACAACTGGTCACCCTCAGAACAGAAGTTACTTCCACTTTTCTGTGAGAACGTTTCTGTTTCTCCAGAGTGAAACAGTGCTGAGTGTTGTCTGTAGGTAAGATGGTTACTACTGACAAAAGCTCAGCTGAATTGCCCCTTACAGAAGCCAAACCAACCAAAGTATTTTGAAACTCAGAAAAAAAGAAAAGAAAAAAAAAAAACAGCAGGAAGAATATTTAAGAATCTGCTCTGAGGATGATGTAGTGGAAACACGATGCTTTTGAATTACGAATTGCAGAATAAAGCTCTTGTTTTGCATTGAACTGACTGCAATGTTTACATATTTTACTGTTTTTCCCTGGCATAGTATGCACATTTATTTGCACCAAAATGTAATTTTTTTTCTGCTTCTAATAATTTGCTGTGGAAGAAATGCGTGAACAGGTATTCTTATTTTTTTTTCCTAATTTAAAAACTACACTTACCAGAATTTTACAAAAAAAAGTATTTTGCTGTACTGTATAAATTTTAATAACTGTAACAACAGACCTTTTAATTTTGAGCAGTGGATAAATAACTGCTGCTCCAAACAGCTTGAAGAGCACACAAATACCTGTCTGGGTTGATAATCCCTCTAAAAACTTTCTTCTAAAGAATTGTTTCACTGCTCTTACCTCCTTGACAGCAGTTGTTTGTATCAGTTTCTATCTGAAAGCTTTGTAATCCACAGTATTGAACAGATCTCCACTGACTTCTCCAAAACTCTGTAGTCTGGGAAATATTTAAGTCTCGTCTGTTATAGAATAGGAATCATTGTACACTCAGTTTCAGGATAACAAATAGTTTTGAAGATTACGATAGCATGTTTGTGTGGCAGAGAAACAAATAGCATGTGTTCGTTGAAATACATCACTGCGGTGCGCATTTGTCACGGAGCTAACACAAGAAATCCTTTCAAAGCATCAGTAGAGTTTGAGTCTGTCCATGACAACACATACCAAGGATTAATCCCAGGAATTGCACACAGTGCTGTTTTTTTATATACTGTAATGACCTTATATCTTGTGACTCACTTCTCCTCAATTACCGGCCTCATTGACTTTGCAGAACACGGTTCGTGCAGTGAGTGCACACAGTCGCACGCTACCGTCACTGTCCTGCACTGACGGCTGCAGGAAATCTCCTGCAGAATCTAAATTTGTCTTCACTGAGGTAGCTGAATGCTGACGATCACAGACATACAAGAGTAAACATCAAATGAGTGATTGTATGCTGATATCGCCGCCCACGTTGTGAGGGCCGTTTTCGTAGAGACACAAAAGAAATGTACAAGCCAGTTTTAGCTTTGAATACCATTGCTATTATGTAATATTAACTGTAATGATAATAAAAATAGCAATAACAGTAATAATGGTGATGCCAGTGGTATTGATTTTTTTTATAAATATTGTTTCTTTGTTTGTCAGATGTTTTATTGACATCTGACAAACAGTATCAAATGTTTTTGCATCCAGCCCTCAGTTAATACTTTTTGAAATTTTTAAATATGTTTGTCATAACTGAAGCTACATTAATAAAATCACTTAGGGGTCTCAGATATTTTCAGAGCTAATTTAAATCATTTTAAGCACACTACATTTCAACTCTAGTTCGATGTGCAGACATTGTTTATTTTCAGCATCAGAGCTCAACAACAGCAGTGCCAATAGAAACTTGTTTAATGCAAATTGCAGTGCTTCTTTCACCGGAAAAAGGCCGTCTCCAAGCAGACGTAGTGTTGTTTTCCAATGAGAACTTGCCACCAGCGTCTTTGTTCACGATAACAGAGCTTTCTCGCTGCATGTGCATGAGTCACAAAATATCAGTTCAGCGTCCATTCTTATGTTTCCACTTTTTCTTTTTTCTAAGAGAAATGTACGTCTTCTCCTATGGAGAAATAACTGACATTCTGCCTCAGCAAAGAAATATGAGAAGTCAGCATTTCTTATTCAAAAATAAGTTGAATGCATTTCGCCCCCCACTGTGATCAATGATCTTCTGTGCAGGTGACCACTGTTAAATCTGTGAATGTGCTTGTTTCTTTGCTCTGATTCTGTGAGTCACTCGGTTCGGTTATCTGTAGCTGGCTTTCAGTAGCTGGCTGGATGTCCTCCGACTCGTAGAAGAAACCCTCAGAGTCACGCCTGACCAACTGTGGGCCTTCAGAGGCCAGAGAGGGACTGCTGGTGGAGGCGTTACGGTGAACATCCGACAGGGGAACTGTGATTGATCTTCTTCTTATTCCTGTTTTCGCAAATGTATACTTGATTTTCCCAATAACTTTACGTAAAACAGTTTTACGCAGAAGGATGTAGATCCAGGGGTCCAGGATAGGGTTGAAGGAGGCTAAGCGAATTGCCTGTATGTCTGGGCTCTTTGCAATGTTTAGTTCAACTGGAGGCTTATAAAGCTGGTTTAGGAACACCTGAACCTGCAACAGAGAAACATTGGTTGGTAAGATACACTGAAGTTGTACAGATGTGCTTGCATCTGGTCTACCTTGCTAAAGCGTTCACATCCTCTAAACCTTTTCAAAGTTTGTCACGTTACAATCACTTCAATGCATTTTATTAGGATCTTATGAGCAACAAAGTGAAGCACATTACTGGGAAGTGGAAGAAAAATGTTACATGATTTGTACTTTAAAAAAAAAAAAAACTTAGTTTACTTTAATACACATCATTAGAGGAATCTGAAGTTTTGAGAGTAGGGCAAGGGTCAACCGCCCAGCAGGACTCCATAAACATACAGCAAGTGCCTTTACAAATTATTCACCCTTTAGCTGTTATGAAGATCTAGAAAAATAGTTGAGCCATTTGCCTTCTCAGTATGCGAGCCTGTTTTACCACATGGAATCAGAGCTAAGAGTTTCTCTTTACTTCAGGTTTAATTACTTCATTCACATGTTTTGTTGGATAACATTCATTTATTGATTTCACAAAACAATCATGTTCAATAAAAGTTAGCTCCCTCCAATTGGACTGAGTTTGGGTTATTTGGGCGAAAAGTTAAGTCTCTAGAAAATGTCAAAGACGTACACCAAAATACCAGCAGTTATAGTTGCTGTGGAGGACAGTGTGTTCAAATTGTTTGTTAGTAAAAAAAAAAAAAGAAAAAAAAGAAAAAAAAAAGAGAAAAATACAAATAAATTGAGAACCATGCATTATTTACCTTGTGCAGTCCTCTATAATACACATGCATGTCAGAATCCTGGGTTACAGTTTTTCCTTTTGTTGTCTTTGTTATTCTTGTTTTGACTGATCAACATTATTTCTGTTTTACTTTAGATCAGTCAGTTCTTAATTATTTCAGCTAGACTAAGTTTATTATTTATTCCTTGTGTTTAGTTATTGGTAGATTGTAAATTTACCATTTAACATTTGTTGTTATTCCTTGTAAAGTTTCCTTTTCCTGGATTTACTTTTCAGCAGATGACTTTTTGCAGGATATGTGATTAACAACCCAGTAATGAACAACCTACTGTGAATTAATTTGAAAAACTTAACACTTATTGTACATACCATGCATTTATTGTTATTCTGCATACAAGTCAGATTTAGAATATTTATTTCTAAGTCACACATTTGTGTCGGATTTAAACAGATTATTATTTCAAAAGGAGATTTTTGTATTGCCATATAGCTCAATACATAAGAAGTAAATCTTCTCTTACAGTGTAGGAAAAGTCATGAATCTCTACTGCATAGCCCATGAAACCTATACAGAATATTGACTTTTAGATAATAACAATGTCAGTGATCAATAACAATAGATAACACACCTGATAGGATGTAGATCCAGGGGTCCAGGGGTTATTATATATATTCAATATATAATAATATTCACTAAACTCTGATCCAGAACCGCACAGCATTCTGGGAGATGTAGGCAGAGAGCTAAGCTAGGTTGGAAGCATTTTTATACCCTTTTTATGCCCCTTTTATGCCCATAGCAGCCAATGGCACAGAGGTATTCCTTGCAGCTTGAGATGGTGCATTGTCATGCATGAGGCGAACCATGAAAGAAAGTGATCAGTCAGAAAGTCCATATACTTTGCTGAGGTCATTTTCACACCGGGACCCTAAAGGGGCCGACCAGCTCTCTCCCCATGATTCCGGTCCAAAACATGACTCCCCCACCTCCTTGCTGATATCACAGCCGTTTTGGGATGTGTAAAAATGTGGAACATCCTTCTTAAGTAGATTTCCTTTAATTGAGCTCACCAGACCAACTAATCAACCCAGCTCTCTGAAAGGAATTATAGTGATTCAAAGAGCCCTGACACACAATACCATCTATAAATTTAATAGCACAACAAAAAAAATATATCTTCATGACTCTTAAATCCAATTTGCATAATAATTTGGAACACAGCCTATACAAAAGGTTTAATTATGAACTCAGACCTACATTCTAACATCCACATCATAGATCATCCATATTAATGTCCATCAATAAATAGCCCTATTGATAACATCTGTGGTCTGGGATTCCTGTGTAAAATGGAGACAGAAAAACTGCTGCAAGATTTTATTTTCAGGTTGGAATATTTTGATGCAGTCTTTACCGTTTATATAATAATTACTGCTAACTAAGATGCTGCTGCCAGAGTTCAGACCAACACCACTGCAATAAATGATGTCATCAGTTGTTAAAATCACCAGCACTGGCATCCCTTTGATAGCCTGTAAAACACTGAATAATCTTCTGCTCAAATACAACCTGAGGTTGTCTGTCAGCATGCACCATTAAAAACCTGTTTACTTCGTGTTCAATGGATCAACACCAAATAAGGGAAGACAGCTTTTATTTTCCAGCTTCCTGGAAAAACTGATGTGCAAAAACATTGGGCTCTCTTCAATTAGGATTAAAACCATTACTAACTTCTGCATCTTTCCCATGGAGGGAAACAAGCATTCAATCAGGCAGTTATTTATTCCTTTTAATGTGATGCTAAAGTTTTACTGTTATGACTTTAATGTATTTCTTATCTTCAGTTTATGATAGTTTATTTTCCCTGTCCTGTAAAATGGTTCTTTGCAAACTTTAGTTTGAACAGGCATTTTTAAAAATATTGTTCAAAAATGGGAGTCGTCTATAAATAACAAATGCGTCCAAATAACATTAGTGGTTACCCAAAAGCCAGACAAATGAAGAGAAACACAATATTCACAAATGTAGCCGGACTTCAGCAACTTTCCCCGATACAATCATTTGAAATGGCAGTGCGTAATGGGTGCGCATGGATGACAAGCAGCTTGAATACTTACTACAAGTGGGATGGAGCAGATGAGCACCACCACCGTTGTGGTTACGAGGACAAGGATCATTTGAATCTCTGTGTCGGCCAGATGTACGAAGCTGATCGATTTCTTCCGCAAGTCACTGATGCGCCCGGAGTCGGTTCCCTGCGACATCCTGCGCAAGAACTTCTTGTGCATCCGGAGCAGAACCACGCACAACAGCACGTTAAAGACGACAGTGAAGAAGATGAGAAAAATGCTGACGCCGGCGTATAGGTAAGAGTAAACGGCATGGGTGGTATGGTTGGTTCGCCAATCCAAGAAGCACCAGGTTTGCGGGTGCTGAAGCGCCACCTGCCCGAAGCCGATGGCGGGTAACGCGCTGAAGAGCGCGTTGGAGATATAGATGGCCACCAGGGTCTGTCCGGCATGCTTCTGGTTCACATGGTTGTTGTAGACGTAGGGATATTTTACGGCGATGTATCTGTCCACAGACATGGCAAAGATGATGCTGAGTCCCGCCAGGGAGAAGAAGAGCATGATGAAGCCCATGTACTGGCACAGCGGGTCCCCTCCGGGCCACTGCCCCTGCGCGTAAGTGGATATAGTGACCGGACTGGCCAGCAGTGTGCCCACGAGATCCGTAACCGCCAGGCCATATACGAGCGCGTAAAACGTTGTCTCCCTTTTCTCTTTGCGAGTTCTACACAAAACTGCGATGGCGATGACATTCCCGACCACCCCGAATGTGAACATAAGAATCGGGACGGTCGGAGGTATGCTTCTCATTGGCGGAATAATCGTCGTCGTTGGATTATTCATCGTCGTGTCCACATGGGCTTCAGCGGGAGGGCAGAACTTCTCTTGAGGCCAGTACTTCCAGTCCGACACACGAAACTTATTTCCTCGCGAACAGACTTGTCCCAAACACCAGCTGGTCGCACCTTACCGGGAAACTTTCCCCCCCATGCAGAGCATCCTCTCCCTGCTGCTGCCACCGACGGTCCTCAGGGGATTTCTAAAGAAAGAAAATAAAAAATCCTCAGAAAACTGGTCCATGCAGGCGGTTTTCAGTCAGCAGGACACACCGAGGTACATGTGGAAAAGAGACACCAGAGGGTTCATTGAAATAAAGTTCTGCCTTCCAGCTTCCTGGGGAGTCCAGTCCCTCCCCTTCATTCAGTGAAACAGTTTGCTCTACAACCGACATGCGTCAGATGGACGTTAAGCGAACGTTGGCTGTACGTCCAGTTGAAACTCTATTACATTTGTTGAACGGACGTTAAACGACCGTTAGGTGAACGTCCAGCCAACGCCCGGTGAACGTTGTCTGCGGACATGTAGCGAAAGGTGGCGCTCGCCGTTCGCGTCCGCACAATGTGTTTAATTTTGAAGTCCGGCAAACTTTGTCTGCAAACAAACATTCACTGGACTGTGTTGATGTCACTAAAGACTACCGAGGCAAAAGCAGTGATCAAGAATGTTTTATTCTACCGCATAAGAGTAAAACGTCCATTAGTAAATGTAAGTAGTATAGAGCAAAAAAATCTAATGAAATTGGATTAAAAATAAAAAATGGTAATAAAATAAACATAAAAAATAAAATCAAGGAAGACGTTAGCATTTTAAATCAACTAATGATTAGAAAAATACAATTATAGGATCAGAGACGCAAGGGACCCAAAACGAGGAGCAATATCCATCCATCCATCCATCCATCCATCCATCCATCCATCCATCCATCCATCCATCCATCCATCCATCCATCCATCCATCCATCCATCCATCCATCCATCCATCCATTTTCTTACACCCTTGTCCCTAGTGAGGTTGGGGGTGCGGATATAATTTTACATAAGTAGTATTAATCCATGGAAAAAAGTGAGAAAAGGCCAGACAGACAAAAAGTACAAAGTTATGTGGAAAGTTTATTTGGAAATATATAAATTCTAAAAATCTCAACATGATAAATTACACCTTATAAAAAAACCTTAATATATATATATTTTTCAAACTAAAACCACAGTCAATATATGTTACTGTCTCAGCAGATAGAAGCTAAAATCAGAACAACAAGTCAGAATATGTGGCGAAGGCTGCAGTGGTCTTGGGAGATTTCTTCCGGATCTTTTTTCCACGTCCTCTCTCTGAATCTGAACAGATCTGAGTTCACCTGGAGCAAAGAAAGATACAATAATAAAAAAAAAGAAACTGCATGAATTTATTCAACTAAGTCCTGTTTTGTGCATAAATACTCCATTGTCGAGTCTTTCAGTCCGAGACGGAGCAGCAAACTGTCGACAATATTTTCATGATGAATGCTTATCTGAACAATTAACTTCTAGACATTTTCCTTCATCACTGAACAAGAACTTCTCCACAAATTCAGCTAAAAATGAAGAACTTGTTAGACGCCAAACCTTTATTGAAACAGTGACTGTTCACTCTTGTTCTGATCTCTTCACCACATTTCATGCAAACACCTTTTAAGCTTGTCTGACACCCTACTGATTATTCCTCAGAGCTGCATTTGTCACAGTATGTTTCTCTAAAAGGACATCGAGAACTCTGTATCAGGACATTAAATCTCAGTTAGCAGCAGGAAAAATAAACACAGTATTCTTCAGAAAGACAGTAATGAGCTGGTGTCCCTGACATGATAATTAGCATCATCGAAATGATTGTCACGGTTTGATTTGGACACTTGAATTTGAACTCTAGAAAGTACAAATTCATCCAACAGTAGCAATTAATTAGTTCATCAGAAAGAAAAAGACATTGTTCTTCTTTTATAGCTGAACTGGTATGTTTTAAAAATGAGCAATCAAACAATGTGCATGCAGATGGAAGCAAGAAATGGTTGAAATCAGATATTAACACACTATGTGCCCGTTTATGTCCACAAACCCAAACCTTTCCTATTTTAAGTCAGTCAGACTAGTTTTTCTAGCTGTAATTGACCAAAATTATGAGACATTTGTTTTAAATTAATTTCTGCTAATCCAATCATGTTTCCTCAAGTATTTTGTGAATTTGCATTTTAAATTGGTGAACTTGGGTCAGATGCTATTGGGTTCCTTCCACAATCTTCTCATACTGGTTTTCAGAAATTTTGACCCATTCCTCCAGGCAAAAGTTGGATGAATACCAGAGGAGGTTTTATATAGGACACCTTAATAAGATGCACCTTTTCAGTTCTGCCCACGTGTTTTTTCTGGGATAAATATCAGCGGTTTGTGAAAGCAGCTCCAAAACACTAATTTGATAGGATAAGGTCCATGGAAGATCCACTTAAGTTCCTGGCTGATGTCTCGAAGTGCTGCTTCATTATTTTCACATCACGTTCATTCTTTATGATGTAATTTCCTTTGTAAAGTACACTAATCTCTGCAACAGTAAAAACACCACCACAACATGATATTTCCACCACCTTGTCCACAGTTCGGATGGCTTGTAAGATTCACCCTATGGCCTTCGGTGGTAACAATGGTCACTGGGGACAAACATTTCAACAGGTCTCCAAAAATTAAGGATTTGAGGAGATTTGCAAACTGTAATCTGGCTTTTTATGTTGCTTTTCTAGTAATGGCTCCCTATTAGCACAACTTCCGATGTTGTTGTGTTCGTGGCTTTTGGATTTTGTTGACCCTTTTGGGCCGTAATTTGTCATTTACTTGCTTTAACGTATAAAGTAGTATTATGAGCTGTTCTCGCTAAAGTCAGATTACGGTATATTAATCTTTATAGCTGCAACCGTGCTGCTGCACTTGCAACAAATCTGTTAAGCTATGTAAAAAAATTCACAATCCACCTCTAAGGCCGAGACTCCCCATTGGCTGTGACAGAACATGTTCAATTTCAAGGAACTGAGGAGCTTGACTCCAGTTGCCTGACGTCATCCCACTATGCTGACCCTGCTCACATTAAAATCACACCTTCTTGTTTTCTTTGTTGTCATTTTCAGACATGAACACAGAACCGAGGGAAACCCTCATGGGCGTTTCCAAGCCTTGAAAAATGACTTTTTTTTTTCCACCTTGCAGAGTGTAATTCATAGCCGATTGTGTATAACTGGGTTTAACATGCCGTGTTACATAAGACTGCGCGCCAGTCATATAGAGGAATATTTCCTTCTGCTGTTTGTTGCTGTACGTCAAACCTCAGACCTTACAGAATGCACTGTGAGTAGATCTGAGAGATTAGACTTTCATATGAATGTGCATTTCCAGGATTTGTTTGTTGAAGTCAGATAACCTGCAGAGTTTATTTTCCACTGGAAATCAAAGTAATGACCACAAGCTTGGCTGAAAGAATCAATTTTCCTGCATACTTATTGTAGAAAAACACAATTGTACATGAGAGTGGGCCTTTTTCTTAATATAATTTAGCTTGTTTTCTTGCAGAACTTTGTGCTCTAAAGAAAGCAAAGGAAAAAATACCTTCCAAACTCACAATTTGTACTACTGTTTTTATTCATCAGCCAAACAATTACGACAATGTGTTGTGGAAGTGATTTGTTGGACGCATGTATTTCTGTGCTCTAAATAACATGGAAAATAGCACATACTTTATTCTTGTTTTGGATTTCTTCTTGTTATTTATGACAAAACAATAACAACCAACGTAGGAGGAAAATCTACATAAGGTCAGGTGTTTGAGGCAATAAGGGAAGTTTCTTTATTTTTCAGATAAAAATGTCTTTCACTTTATACCAACCTATAAAGGTTTGCACAATGTTCTTTAAAAAAATGCTACATGAGGAAAAACAAAACCTCTCTATGCACAGACACATTTCCAGCCCTTAGGAGTTAAAGTAAACTGTCTCCATTCCTTGATAAATGTGAACACAGGATGAGCTTTTTACACATCCACATACAGTATTTCACAACTGAAATTGGTAAATTGGTTCATTTTAGGTTGATAAGAAATGTCGACATCTTATGCAAGCTTTTTACACCATTTATGGTATAAAAAGCTAAGTTGCTGCTCATCATTTTCAACATTTTATCTGCATCAGATTCATATCCCTGCATATATTTATGTATGCCTCAGATTGGACAACTCTAAAAATCAGGTGTCAAACTTCAGTTCCGGAAGGCATCCTGCAACTTTTAAATGTATCAACACATTTGAGTCACATAATTGGGTCATTAGAATTAGACTGCTTTAAAGTTTGTCTCCGTCGCTTTGGCGCATTTGTCTAATCATCCTTTACATTTGAAAAACATTTTGTGATGTTTGTGTTAGAGCTTTTCGTACAAACAGCAAAACTCCATGGGAAACCTACAAAAGTCAGCCTCTTTCTCAAAATCCTTAGTTTATCTGTCAAAATTAAATATCTAATTCAGTGAACATGAGAATGACAAGTTCTTCTTTTACTGTCTACGGATAAGGCGGTCAAATTGCTTTGTCATGTGGTCAATATAACAATGTACTCTTGAGGATTATATAAACTACGACTCAAGTTTTAATGGCAATAATTGTCAGCTGTAATTGTGGGAGATTAATTACAAGATTTGCATTTACGCTTTTGATGTTAATGCTGTAATTTGTTGGGAGACCATGTCATTGCGAAGGAAAGGACAGCACTGCAGAGCTAAAGAAAAACACAAACAAACAACAAAAGAAGAATTGGGAACATAAGACAAACTCTTAATGCAAAGTTGCAATAAAGTGTCATTATTTACCGAATGACACTTAAGGACAACTGTTATAACCATTCATGAAGACTCCTTCATGTTCGTACCAGACGTACTTTTCATTAAACCAAACATTTCTGCATTTAAATGTTTTTTATTGGTCCAATGTAATATTCTAATATTAAACGCTGTGTTTTAATTAGCTGTAAGCAAAAAAAAAATCACCATATTTAAGTCAAATAAAAGCTTGAAAACAGTATGTTTGTAATTAATCTATAAAATGTGTTTCACATAAATTAATTGATTTTTCATTAATATTTTAATTTACTGAGTGTGACTGTTTCTTTATAAATGAGCTTGGCATCGTCTGGTAAACGCTTCCTTTCTGTCAGACCAACCATTCCCACCTCACCATGAGTCGAAGCGCACTGGGCAGCTGTCCTTGAGGACAGTTTTCCTCCAGCTCATTTTAAATATAAAGTTTGGATAGAGTTGGGATGTGTTTATTCTGCGGCCTGGATGATTTATAGATAACATCCGTGTGCAATGTCTCTCAACATAACAACGTTTCAGTGCACAGGATCAGATGTAAACTGTTTGAACTGGCACTGGTTTGCCAGCAAGAAAACAGAAACTGAATGTTTTCACACAATTTTAAGACTATATATACGTTTGTTTGGACTCACAGCAAAGTTCTTCAACTTAATTGGATTCTACTCGTTCTATATGTGTATTTAAGCTGAATACAACTGGACAATGAGATATTTATTTGAAGTCAGTGCAGTGTTTTGTCCAGTTATTGACAGTTCAAGCTGCAAGGCTGCAAACATAATGGCTGTACAAAAGTTTCATTTTACAGTTACATAACAAGGAATAGGAATTTATTTATAGTTTAATATGTTATTATTATGTATTCATTTTATGTGTTTATTTTATATTTAGTCAGACAATATCACACTTATGTATATATTTTATATGTTGCATTATGTACAAGCAATTTTCCCCTGGGCATCAATAAAGTGTAATCTACTGCACAGTCTTGTGCATGCTATATATTTATTTATGTTTGAGGAGAACAATATATCTCTAAAGCAGTGTGACTCACATGTCAACAATAAGATCACAGAATTGCAGGAAGTTGTTCTAAAATCATAGCAAACTCAAACAAGATTCATCAGGAGCAGCTGGGAGTCTTGTTAAGTTTCAGCGTTATGGATGTAATCATTAACTGGGAAATTAACCCGAAGCCCCGAACCGTTAACGCTTAAATAATTTGATTATTGTAGTTTCTTATTAAGATAATAGAAACTGTGTCTTGTTACTGACGACGCATAAATTGGGAAAAATGGTGCAGATCTTCAAACCAAAACAAATGACTAACAAAGCCTCTAATCAGCTCATTCATGTTCCAGCCACGAGCTTTCTGAATGAGTTTAATTCAGAAAGCTTGTAAACATGTTTAATCTCATTTCGCTACAATTCAAGTTAATCACTGTGGATTTTGCACATCACAACTCTGCGCTCTACAAGAACATGGGCATCGTTTGGCTGGTGGTGTCTTAAAAAGTCTGGTAGTGAACATGGCTTTGCAGGGGAAATTGTAGTTAATTGGAGTTCTGCTGTTTTCATGTTGTGCTTTGTGATGCTAATGCTTTAGTTTGCGAACACACTGCATTTAAGAGAATATTGCTGTTTTAATGAGGAAGAGCACTAGCTTTTACTCTGAGTTCAACAGCTGGTAACTAGTAAAAACTCATTCTCAAAATGTAAAAATGAAAATATCATCGCGTGACCTGAAGGAGAAAGTGCAGATTAGAAGAAATAAATTGTTACTGATTTCAGGATTATTGTAAAAATATGTTGTGATGAAACTGGTAATCCTGCTTCAGCCTGAGGCGTAGGGCTACAGCATCCACCAAACGGGACAGCTGGGATTTATCCTGCCACACAGTTACATCATTCCTAAACACTCGGACAGGTAGTTTATCCACCTCAGCATTTCCTAAATAATATTGTGTAAAAGAATCTGGTGTGATCTCATGAAAAAAGGCTGTAAAAGATGTCAGATGTGGAAAATGGCGAAGTCTTTCAGTTTCATTTTTGTGTAAAAATCATACAGACAAAAAGGAAATCTAATTTAATGTTCAGTTTTAAGGTTAAATAGCCATTCTACAACAATATACATAAAAAAGTGTCAGTATCTTTGACTGAAATGTTTTTTGTTCCCCCCAGACAAATTAACAATATCTGAACCTACTTTGTCCCGTATTAAAGACTTAAGCTACAAATAATAACAAACAGTATGCCATGCTCAGATAGCCTGGTATTAGTACCTACTTTGGATATTTGTACACATTTTAGTCAAACAATAACATAATTTCTAGAGTTCTAAGAGTCCCAGCTTATGTGGACAATGTTTTGTGAGAAATTTCACTATGCGTTGACATGTTCCCAATATCTCCCACAGAAAATCCAAAATAACAGAAAACAGCCGGATTTTCCAGATAATTGCAGGTGAAAAAGCTCACACTGTTCCTGTTTTTCATGTTCTCAGTCAGGCAATCTGGCTTGCATTCTTATAGTACGTTTTGAGAACATAGTCAAATCTATCATATTTATACATTTTTAATGCCAACCAGTACAATGTGAACAATAAAACTTCTGCTTTTCACTCTGTCAGAAAATAGTAACAGAAAATAGTCATGGCCCTTTATTTGTTTCCACGTTTTGTCACATTACAGCCATAATGTGTGTCATGTAGAGTTCAAATAATGGTTCTTAAGTACTAATGAAAAACTTCTGGAGAAAAAGTGAGAAGTGAAATAGTTTTTTGCATGAGTCTTAGCATCAGATCGATGTTAGTTTAAGAGAAAAACATGGCAGTACTAAAAGTGGAAATCAGAATACCAATCAGGCAACCTAAAAGCAGCAGCAGCAGCAGCATCAGAAGACTAGAACACCAAGGTCTATTCCCTCAGGTTGAAAAACAACCTGCTAACTTTGCTAAAAATAGAACATGATGGCACTTAAATGTGTTTTCAGAGGATTAGAGTCTCTATTCTCTTTTACTTCACATAAGGAGAAGACCAAATCCTGGCGTGGTCAAAAGCTCCATTTAGACTTTTAAAATCACTGCAGAATACTTCATCCATCCATCCATCCATTTTCTTTCACCCTTGTCCCTCAGTGGGGTCGGGAGGGTTGCTGGTGCCCATCTCCAGCTAGCGTTCTGGGCGAGAGGCGGGGTCACCCTGGACAGGTCGCCAGTCTGTTGCAGGGCAACACAGAGACACACAGGACACACAACCATGCACACACACACTCACACCTAGGGGCAATTTAGACAGACCAATTAACCAGACAGTCATGTTTTTGGACTGTGGGAGGAAACCGGAGTACCCGGAGAAAACCCACGCATGCACAGGGAGAACATGCAAACTCCATGCAGAAAGACCGGGGCCGGGAATGGAACCCAGAACCTTCTTGCTGCAAGGCAACAGCTCTACCAACTGCGCCACTGTGCAGCCACTGCAGAATACTGTTTATTGTAAAAAATATATTAATAAAACAACTAACTACATGTATTTCTAGTTAAACCCCAACATGTGTAGGTAGTTAAAGGGGTAGTTCAGATTTTTTTAGTGGGATTTTTTAAGAGATTGTGATCACTGAGAAGTCCTCCAAGCTTCTTTGCTTTGATGAAACAGTAACCGGGTCAGAGCTCATCTGTTCAGCTGTTTTCTCCTAGATGAAGTCACTAAAGGAGATACCGCCATCATTAACTTCTTGGAAGGTATTCCTAGATTTCTGCTTCCTTTGTGTGTCTGTGTCTGTGTGTGTGCGTTCTGTCTTTAGAGTCTGCCAGCCGGCCGTGGCAGACGGCTGTTCAGTCTGACCTAGGTTTCTTCATGTGGCAAGAGGAGTTTTCCTTTCTGCTGTCGCCACATGCATGCATGCTCAGTCTGAGGGATTGCTGCAAAGTCAACAACACGATGCAAGCGATCGTCTACTGTCGCTGCATGCTCATCCAGGAGGAGTGAATGCTGCAGCGACTCGATGCAATCTGTTGGGTATTTAACCAGTTTGAATAATGAACTGACTGGACTTGAAAACAAGGGTCTGTCTGATCGGACTGACTAGACTTTTTGGTGAAGTGTTTTTTGATGAAAAGTGTTGGAAATTGCCACAATGCCAAAAGTAAACTGAATTGAATTGAATTATGGAGTAACTGACTTAGATGTACATAATTTGTAATAATGATCTCAGAAACATGTGCTCTAAAGCAGAAAATGACAAATGTAGCTACCCTGAGAAATATGTTAGAAAAATTTTGCAGAGTAGAAATATATTGAAGTTTTCACTGCAATCTAATAGAGTTTGCATGAACATTTGGCAATTTTTTTTCAAATTTGTCTTATGATTGGAGAATTCCTCTCTTACTCCAACTTGATGCTAATTTAAAAGTGAATTTTGATTTGATTAAAGTGAAGATGCAAACAAAGTTAAGTAAGGCAGGCAAGACATTTTTGATTATAACAGAAACTTCTTAGAAAAAACAAAGTTATAATTTTAAGATGACAAGATACATCTGTAGTACTGGAAACTCACATATTTGTTTCGATTGGGTTAAGAACAAAAACAAATTTTGTTTGTCTGAAAAACTAAAATAAAACTATAAAACTCTAGGAATGCTTACTGCGTTTTTTCCTGAAATCACCTGAACTTTAATCTGCTGAAAGTTTACACATTGTCACATGAAAAGACTTTTAAAGCATAAACGTTATTTTCACAGAATGAAGACCCTCCAGCTGAACACATCAAGGTGGCTACAGTTTAATTCTCAATAAGAAAACGATCGGCAAAGGTTGTGCTTATTAGCTGATGGTGGAACAGCAGGCGAATGGAGCAGACAGCTCATAAATCTAATTTAATATTACCTACACGCGTCTCTGTAATTTATTACTTCACCACATAAACAATTTACCAGCATCAGACCAGATAAAAAGTCAAGCGTAGCCTCCAAACAAATGGCTAAATTAAACATTTGGCTTCACTCATCTCATCAAAATGTGACACGTGAAGCACGGTGGGTGACAAATTAACGTTTCTCAGATATTTTTCTCAAGATAAAATATGCGGGTGTGGAAAAAAAAAGCAACTTTACAGGCAGCATGTTGTTATCTGCTTTAATAAACAGGATAAAATTGCGTTCGGTCTAATAACAGAGATAAAAGTCAGAGCTGTTAATCAAAAACAGGACTTGAATTCTTTTGACTCAACTGTAAAGTTCTCATAAAAAACATAACAGATATGTTTTTTTTTAACTTAACATATTAAAACTACAGCCTCAAAAAGATAAATTAAAAAAAAAACCTTGATGTGTAGTTAAAAATAAGCAAAAAGAGGAAACACTGCTGAATTTTTGGGTGAACATCCTGTTCAGTAATAACACAAACTAAGCCTGAAAGATAAAAACGGGAATGTGCTGACTTCCTTCTACGTTTCCAAAAATTAAAGTGTCCTGATTCCACAAAACGGGTTTCCTGGTAGAGATAAAGTGTTTGTACAGTAGGAGGTGTTCTGTTGTCCGATGGCATCTAATGCATTTTCTATTTGAGATTCTGTTATATTGACACATCTCAACCAACATCCTTATCCCATCCATCAAAACACACAGCCGGCTCTCCTAAAACGCCGTGCGCATCAGTGCCAGTAATGTGAATGTCAAACTTCCCGATGCCGCTCTCGGTTGACTGCAGCTCAGGTGATGGTTAAACACCCACTGAGACATGAGAGGCAGATGTAAAACCTCACGTAGATGGAAAAATACTCCAGAGAAGCAGAAGCAAAAAGAAGGATGTATGAGGATTTCTTTAAAAGGGAACAGATTTGATTGGATAGTTGGAGTATTAACCTCCCATTTTATACATAAGGTCAGCCAATCAGCTGCTCTGCAGTGTACAAAAGAGACAGATAAGCATCAGTGGGAACCAAATCTTTTCAGCTGGAAGAACCCAAGTTAGACGTAACTCTTATCTCTGTTTTAAAATCACTAATCTTTTTTCTCAGCCTCTGACACCACTTGAACTGCTGATCTTTATTTTTGGTGTTGGTTTATTTTTATTGTATGATTGCTCTTACCCCCTGCTTTATGTCTAATTTTAGACTTTCAGTTCATTTCAGCGTCTTTTCTACGATGTATGGGATTTTGGTGCTGACTGGAAGCCTGGAAGATGAAAATTAATTAGGCTGGAAGAGTAGAGAAAAAGTTTATGGTTACTCTTTGTTATGCAACTTGAAGAGTAACCATGCAATTATGCAAGTTATTGCAATTATGAAATAACTTGCATAATTGGTAAAATCTTAGATTTTGAACAGTAGTCCTGTTCATAATTGAACAGGACTACTGTTCAATATTGCAATATTGCAAGTTATTGCAATAATGCAAGTTATTTGCATTATTATTGCAAGTTATTGCAATAATTGCAATAACTTGCAATTATTGCATAATTGCAAGTTATTGCAATTATGCAATAACTTGCATATGTGCAAAAATATTGTTTTTGCAGTATTTTATTACAAAAACATCAAAATATTTTGCAGCATCAATGTCAATCCGTCTGTGATTTTTCCTACAAAGCTAAACTGCTCCCCTGTAGAAATGGAGAGTTGCAGATTATTTAAGTACATTGTTTTGGTCAGTTTTGTTTTCTGCTTTGCTCATACGACTTTTTTTACAGGTTTTTAGAATAATCGCTTAACAGGTAAAATCTTAGATTTCAGTTTTATTTGCAGCACAAAACATAAAACAAAATCATTGACGTTCATTCAGATCAGAAGCATGTGTTTGCTTAAAAAAATAATAGTTCATAAATACCTACTGTTCAATTCATTTTTTATTTAATGAAGTGGGAAGCCATTAAAATCAAGTCTGCTGTTTTCTCACACAAAATTCAGATTTCTAATCCACAGAATAAGACTACTAGATCATCTCCAGGATCTCCATGGACATTCAAACAGGACACCAGAAAATGTAAACATTTTAATGTCACTGTGAAGGTAACCACTAGCACTCACCAGACAGGTTTCTGACATTTGCTTTCTTGGCCATCCAATCACAGTTCAGACCAGGATGTTTGTTCACAATCTGTCAAGTTTCCATACAGGAGCAAAATGTTTCTGTACCTCCACCAACAGTAGCTGCCTGGAAACTTCTAATGTTTCCTTATTGATACTAGAGCTGTCCTTATAGACGTGTCAATAAGGAACATTCCTAGTGTTTCCTTATTGACAGGAAATGCCTGATAATTCTCCCATATTAGCTATGTGGCTAAATTCAACGTGGCAGAGAACTCTGGGTGTACTTTGGTGGACAGAGTCAGGAAGCGTCTTGCTCATAAACTAACTGGATACATAAAGGATCTAAAGCCTGTATGTCTGTATTATAAACCCAAATATCTGCAACTCGCTCTTCTTTCTCCTGCAAAAATGATGGCAGGACTTCTGATGTTGTAAATGTTCAATCATGCGATGAAGCTAGCACCTCAAAGAAATCACACACAAAAAAAAACTTTACATAAACAAATGCACAATTGAAATCCAGAAAATCCTGCAAAAATCTCCTTTTTCGTTTGTCACTTCAGCTCGCTCTACTCAGTAAATTGGTTCTTCTGGGTTTCAGTGGTCCAACAGCAACCAGGTCCTTGTCTGTTGAAATGACATCAGTGTGCTCTGAATTTAAAATCAAATTACTCCAGATCAGATTTGAGATTGTTGTGGTGACTGCAGCCAGGCGAGTTAAAAGCTTCATGTTTTAATGCGTATAGGTCGCCTCAATAAGAATCTAGCAACGAGGAAATGTTTCTCACAAACATATTAAAAGATTCATTGAATCACAATAGTTCTTTTCTCAGGATTTTGCGCCTCTCATTCATCCAGGGCTGCATACCACCCAGCTGTTTCCCAAGATCATGCTCTGAATACTGAATAGAGGCAACATAATGTGGAATGAACTCATTGTGTGCACCACCACCACGTCATTTTCTTCTCCTGAAATCCATTATCTCCCAACAGAGTCCAAACATCTAAGTTTGGCCGGTTCTGTTCGTGTATTAGCTGAAGCTGCACGCTCATGCTGCCTTGTTAAATCCAGAACAATTTTCTGTCTCTTCCAGGAGAGATCGCAATCTAAATTGTGGGAATCAATGTTTTTCTTTGTATGGAAAAAGAAAAATGTTTACTGGTTATAAGTGCATTCCTTTCCAGGCAAAGAATTTGGTTTTCTTGAGATAAAAATCAACCAATTCTTCTCTGTAAATACCACTTTTAAACTCCTCTGTGAGAAAACCTCCAAGTAGATGAGAAAAAAAACAGACTGATGCAGAAAGAAGAGGAAAAGTGGAAAAAGGAAAGGGCATAATGGATCAAGATTGGCATCCTACCTTTAGTTTACATTCAGTTACCAAACAGGCACACTCTGCTGTGACAAAGTCAAGAAAAATTTATTTTAAAATTCATAAACAACTCATATATACACAAGAGTAACATGCAGATGGTAGTATTATTGTATGGTTGACATAAAATCCCAAAGTGAGGACATAATTTGATTTAATCTGCGTAGTCTCTAAGCTTGAGCTGCAGCCCGGGCGGCTAATCGCTCTCGTTTCTCCTGCTCAGCTTTCTCCTTCTGTTCCTTCTCCCTCTGGATCAGGAACTTCTTCTCCGCCTCCCAGGCCTTCAGCCGGCTCTGGTACTGCTCTATGTCCGGTTTCTCTGCAGAGGCCAGGTTCTGCTGAGCCATTGTGGCCACTAAAGCTTGAAAGGAGGCGGGGTCCACTTTACCCTGAGACTCCAGCTGGCTGCTCAGCTCCTGGAGAGGAAAATAATGGTTAGAATAGCAGCTTAATGCCAGATCTCCTGTCACAGACTGTACGACTATTTCAGAGTTCATCTGTGTTTCTTAATTAGATGAGCCATTAAACAGACACTTTATTCTAAAAATAGAAATTACTCCTGAATTTGTGCTTTTGTGCTTCTGCCCCTTCTACTGAAACCCTCAGGTATTTGCTGTACATTAGTGCTCATATAGAGCAATGCTCTGCTGGATGCCTCTTCCAGTTAAGTATTTATACAAAAAATATACTAAACACCACATCAGATTTTCCTTCCTCTTCATAATTAGGAATTACTTTATGTCAAAACCCCGCCGAAGTGCAGTAAAATATAAAACTGTTCCAAGAAAATGCAAATACTTCTGGAAGTTACTGGAAGCTGAAAGAAAGCTCCAACTTGTTTGCCTTGTCACTGTTTGATCTCATCAGTTTTGCGTCCAGGACGATTGAAAGATTATATCTTAGGCTGGTTTGGGAACGCCTCAGTCTCCCGAGATGATTTGGCAGGAATAACTGGGGAAGGAGAGGTCTGAGGATTTCTCTTACAGCTCCAAGCACTCGTGGAAACAATTCTCCAAAGCAGACCAACATCAGAAGAACTTATGATTCAAATTTTGTGTAAATCATTGGCGAAAAACAACAAAAATAAGTCCTCACAAGGGGCCGCTGTGCTTTAGTTACTTAGTTTTCTCAAGAAAATCTGAGTCACAAACAGAGACATAACAGGAAACGGTGTTTGCTGGCCTGCACTCTGTGAGGAAGGCTCATGTAAATTCGGCAGCAGCGACAAACAAAAGCAGCACACAACACCCACCTTGAATCTGCTGACATAGTGAGGAAGGTTAGCCTTCTCAGCTTCGTCGTCTTCATCTACGGCTTCCTCCTTCTTACTCTCCTCTCCGTCGGACTCCTCGTCTCCAGAGCTGTCCGAGGCAGCAGACAGCTCCTGCAGCACGTCGCTCACACAGTCCAGCTAACAAAGATAATACGTCTTTAAATGTTTTATGTCCTAAAACTGCTAGACTAGAAATAAAAAAATTCTACCTTAATAAATCCTTTTCTGAGAATGACATTTCTAAACTGGACAGACATGCGATGACGCAAAAAGGCTAAGAATTACTCATCAGCCGGCTTCTTAATCTCAGAGAAAGGCTAAATTAGTGTGGCCTGAGGAAGCGGTCAGCAGAACGTGAGCTGCAGCACGTCCTCCCCGTCTCGCTGCATTATCTTCTCAGTCAACATTACTGCGGTGCCTCCGTCACACACTCTCTGTTTGGTTCCTGTTGCAGTGACTCTTTGACACCCTCGGCGCTCCGGGCTCTTTTAAAAATCTCATTAAACACAGACAAAGCCAGATTATTGAACTGGGCAGCGCCGGGCAGATTAGACGCAGCACAACCGGCCGTGCAGACGTGAATAAATAACAATATGACGACTTGTGGCTTTGACCTCAGCAGGTGAAACCTGTCTGGGGATAAACAGCAGGCTGTCTGCTCTGTGTATCACAGTGCTGAAGTGGTTTTAATAGCTTGGATTTAAACCAGTAACTCTGAAATATGTTTGGTATCCACATCCCAAAAGACGGATAAGGGTGGCAAGAAGTTTTTTTTTATTTTTTTTATGTTTTTGTTTCTCTGTCTTTATGTTAATAGACCACTGAAAAAAACAAGCAAAAAAAAAAAAAACTTAACTTATTTTAATTTAGACTGCAGGCGTTTTCTTTAAACTCCTGAGAGAAAACCAAAACCTTTAATCATCTTTGATCATTTGAATTTTAATTTTCTACTTAGGATCTTTTTTCTGTGGCATAGAGTATTAGTGATACATTTCTATTAGTTCTTGCATTTCTTTTTTCTTAATTAAAATCAATTACAGTTGGACCTTAATTTGATTAGTTATACATTTTAGACATCACCAGATCCAGGTGGTTCTTTCTTATAATCCCAGTAATATTTTTAGTGTTAAATAAATTAAAATTTAGATTGGCAGTTATATGTATGGGTATAGCTCATCATGATTTTAAGCTGTAAAAATATTTTTCAGTGTCTGATCGTTCTGATACCTTGGCTCAGAAAACCGTCCAACTATCACATCCTGAAATCCCTGTTTGTCTTTCTGCATCCTTTTCCCCTCCGATAACCAATCAGATTTAACTTGGCAGGTGAGTTGCTGAGATTACGAGGAAGTGTGCACATGTTTTATGGTGAGTCGTTTATGATATTCTGTCAAGACGTTTTCTGTGTTATGCTTTCACAACAGCTAGTGTGAGGAAAGTCAGGGAACGCGACCGCAGGCAGAACCTTGTGAGAAAAAGCAAAGGTTGACTCTAGACGCAGATGCATTTTTGCTTGTATATTTAATGTCTGATCAACTCGTCTGGTTTGATTCATGTTAATGTTTCTGGTTCCAGGTATTAAAACAAAGCATATCTACTCTAATGGACCATTAAAAAATATCAATTCACTTTTTTTGTTGTGGATTTGCTGCTAGATTTGGGATATTTGTCTTGTTGGTCTCGTTGATGCTTAACATCGACTTACCGACTGCGACACTGTGGGCAGAACAGTCGTCTTGTATTGGTGTATAAATGTGTGTGCGTTTGTGAGTGTGACTGGGTGAATGTGGCTCTAGTGGAAAGCGGTTTGATTGGTCAAAATGATTGGAAAAGCATTTTGAGTCCATTTACCATTTATCCTCGGGTGGCAAAACGAGCAACACCACCGTGCTTAGCAGGGAAGTGACATTTTTAATTTCTATACTTTTATAAATGAGGGCTGAATTTTCTCCTACTTCTTGACTTTGCTCAAATTAAGGCAGTTAAAGTATTAGAAAGTTATATTGTAATTATTTATACATTTTGCTCTCAGAAAGAACAATTGCTGCTGCGGCATTGAAATTAATTATTTTTTATTATTTGTATTTTTCCTACTGTCAGTATAGTTAGTAGTTTTGAGATGATTTCTTCCTACACAAGTTACATTTTAGGAAATGTATAATCAAAGATAAAGTTGATCGTCTTAGCAGGAAGTTTGTTTCTTTTTCGATGCTCTTCGTTGAAACATTTTCGCAACAAAATAAATGTGTGAATTTCTACATACTTACTGTGTCTTTAGACAACTTTATGTCACCAGATGCTGCAGAAACTCTCTCCATCACAGCCAGCGCTCGTCCCAGATACCCTCTCACCCACGACAGAGGCATGCCTTTAAATACGGCGTGTATCCCCTTTAACAGCTCCACCTGGCCTGGATGAGGAGGAAAAGGAAAAATTAGTCAGACAAGCTGATAATGAAAGAGTTAAGCACGAACCAATCACAGCACCAATGAAGAACTGAAGGCAGAAAAGAGAAATAAAAAAAACAGTCGCCCTACACACCAAGGAGAGCGTTGCCAAGCAGCTGAGCACTGAAGCCGACAGTGTTGTCTTGCTTTAGACCACAGATGAGGAGCGACGCCCCCAAAGCTCGCTCCTCTGAGACCTGAGCACAAATATGAAGAACAAGACATTTTAAATGTTTATCGCCTGTGATATCAAACCAAACATGCTGGAAATATAACAAGCCGAGTCATCACACACAGAGAGTTGAGGTTTGGTTGCAAGAAAACTTCCCAGAGCATTCAGAGACAGGATCTGTGTGGAGGGAAGGTCAAAGGCCTCTTGGAGCATCAGCTCTTCCACCACAGAGCACGCACCTGCACAAAGCAGACAAAAATGGCTATTTTATGTATCACATTTCCGTATGAAAGAGTTTTCCTGGTGAAACTAAATCTGATCACAGCCTATTTTTTAAAAGCACACCTAAAAACTTTAAAATGTGCATTCTGGTTACATTTTAGGAGCCTTACTTTTAAAGTCTCCATCCTTAATGTAGGAATCCAGCAGGAGGTTAAAGGTGAAGTCATCTGGAAATATTCCATACTGGGTCTGCATAAACATTTTGAAAACATTAACAGAACATATAAACGTTTAAAGTGCTGTTGCACTGACTTTAAGACAAGTCACCTGACATGCTTAGATAAAAAATGAAGTAGTAATTTAGCTTTAATGAGCAACAATGGATATATAATGGCATGAGAGTATCATAAAACACATGTTTAACATAAACAAAGATGTGCCAAAGGTTGCAGGTCATGTTAACCCAACACAACAGCTCATTCATACACAAAATATGTGCTGGACTGGAAAAAGTCAAACAACCAGAATTACATGCATCTGGTTTACTCAGATTACCTCTGATTATTACTATGAGCATCACTGACATTCAAAATATTCATCAATACAGTTTTCCAGGGGTTAATACATAATCCTGTTTGTACCTTGTTTTTGAGAGTGTGCAGGGCCTTATCTCTGGCTCCGTATTTCAGACACTGTCTGATCCAGGTGTGAACAGTCCAATCTCGCAAGTACCAACAGTTTGGACTGTGGCGAAACCTTGGGAAATGGAAAATAAACAAGAAATGTAAATAGACACACATACAAAAAAAAAAAAGAAGAGACAGAAATAGTAACGAGTCAGATTCAGAAACTTTTGATCATCAACTATGACACCAAGCAGAGATAAAGTTACAAAGAATTATTTACAAATTTTCAAAAGTGGGAAAGAAGCTTTATTTCCCCACCCCATATTGAAAATAAATGTTCCCTGAGTCTGATTGGCAAACATGCTAAATTGAGTAATCACATGAATGGGAGCAAATTCCAGAGGACGGAGTAAACAGGAAAGGTCTGGAGATGCCCCGAACAAAGAGGACCATGTGACTGAATATAAACCAAACAGACAAGCTAAACAGACGATTCAATCCAAGAAAAACACAGAAGTTGGTACCATGAAAAAACAAAAGAAAAAAAGAGCAAGGAAGCAGCAGATATGATGAAGCAGGATAAGGAAAACAGTTTCTCGTACTTATAGAGGTAGTACTCTGCCTGATCAACTTCCTCTCTAGACGATACGTTGTCAACAAACTGAAATAGAGAAAAGATGGTGAGCGTCTTGTGTTACCATAAAAATAAACAAAACAATTTGAGGGGAATTGTTTGTTTAGATGCAATTAGATGCAGCTCACCCGTGAGATGGTCAGAGAGCTGACCGGGAAGTTTCGGTCGTACGTTCTGTCCATCAGGTTGGCCAGCGTAGCTGTCAAGTAATGAGCAGAAAAAAATACAACATGATTGATGATCTAAAATGTATTTGGCTTCATTATCAGGTGTGGTGGTAAAGTGTGAAAAATCTATGAGATAAATTGATTGGCTTATTTTTTTTATTTTCTTTTTCTCAACTCAGAAAGCTGGAAAAAATTAGGTCAGTGTCTTTGCTACTCTGTTTCCCTGATTCAGCACACCTGATCTCAATTGATGTCTGATTAATAGACTTCTAATTAACAGACTTCTGGTCATCCGATTGGCTACAGTTCAGAAGAAGAGAATCGACATAAACATGCAGGGCAGTGTGGTTTAATAAACACTACATTAGGTTATCAATACAGCACTGGGCTGCAGTGCCACCCGGTGTCCACTGAATGTCATTGCAATAATGGCATTTGTATTATTTCAAAGGCTGTTTAGACATACAACCATTTCGATTGCTGCATAGCTACTAAATAACTTTTATTTTCATAATTATTAAGCTATACACGTTTGGTTTTACATAGACAGAACCTTAGATGTTTTTGCAGAGAGATAGTCGTTTTAAATAAAGAGCAATCATGCAATTGTCCTCCTACTTATCCTACGTGGGGGACTAAACGGTCACTCACACATATTTACATAAACGCCACAATTTTAGGTGTTTTCAGAGCAACAGAGTGCCTCTCTATATGGAATAGCTGACAGCTAAAATCCTGTGATACTGATGTGAACCGAGTTTTCAGGTGAAGTCTTTAATGAGCTGAAACTTGTGAACTTTACCCAGGTTCTGGGGGTCCTTCTCGCTTTCCTCCCACAGCTTGGTGTCCGTGTAAGCTGCTGACAGCAACCATCGTCTGGCTATGAACGCATATACACCAGATTAAACACGTTAGCAAAAATACAGGCGACATTCAGCTTCTCCTGCTTAAATTCGTCATACGTGGCTCTAAAATATTAAGTAAAACATATTAAACAGAGACATAAACATTCTTACGATTATGCAATTTAATTGCACCAAACAACAAACAATGTTTACCTATAAAAGAAGGCGATAAAGCTTTAACTTTGACGACTGCAGTTACACACTGCTTCAACACGGAGGCCGCCATTTTGGACCGTACCATTTTCAACCGAGGCAGAGGGAGATTTGATATGTCCGACAAGGGAGACACCAAAAGTAGGTGCTAGTTTCTAAAAAAAAAAAAAAAATCGGAAATAATTAAACAGGCTAATGCAATAATAATAATAAAAAAAATACATTTTCATATTAATATAGTAGATCTTTACAAAAAATGACGATATACACTCAGTAATAAAAAGTAAAAGACTTTCTACAATAGAGACAGACGTTACTAGGGATTGTCAACAAAGTAAGTAGCATCAGCCTGGCATCTTGACATAATCATCTTTCACCAATCTTGAAAACTCACTGCACTAAAAGTACTAATGTTACAGCACAGTTTTTCATTAAAGCATAACTTCTGAATCATAAAATTATCTTCTAATGTTTATTATTATTATTATTATTATTATTATTATTATTATTATTATTATTATTATTATTATTATTATTATTATTATTATTAAAACCAAAAATATCCCCAAACTTACAACCGAATCGCCATTTGTTCACCATTTTGAAGCATTTTAATGCAAAAATAAGTCTCATCAATTAATTGGTCTTTTTTTTGTTTTGTTTTTATAAAGCACTTTCACTGCTGGAGTGAAGTTTTTAATTTGATTTGATTGACAAAGCTGTTTAAACTGCTAAAGAAAACACAGAAAGTTGTCAGTAGAGGGCGATCTTTGTATAGGGAAAATAATAGCATATCAGCTGGCATTCTGCCCAGAGCACTTTTTGCAACTATGTATTTAAAATATTGCAAGCCCGGTTGTTAGCTACTCTGTATCAGGCTTATAATTTCTAAATGACTAAAAGCTGCAACTGTGCAAAAACTGAGTGGAGTAAAATCCTTCAAATGTCCTGAGCATATCTGTGTTGCTGACCTATCACCTGTCTGTTATTGTGCCAATGTTTTTGATCTCCATAAATACCCCAGCAGGAAAGCCTTCAAATATTATTACAGTAAACCCACTGGCTGTGGGTCAAACATGGTGACAGGTTGAGACTGGGGTGTGGACGGTTTTAATAAACAAAACATGGAAGACATTTTAGCATCATCTGGATTTCTCGCTGATGAGCAAAACAGGAAGCTTGTACCTGAAATGCACTCTGTCAGAGCTCACCATGTTGTTAGAGATATACAGCTACATGAGCCTACGATTAAGCTCAAATCTTAGAAATATTTTGTTTTATTTCAGTGAAAAGCTGCTCCAGACTTGTTTTCTTTCGTCCATCACCCAGAAACCTTCCCATTTACCTCTGTGTTCCAGTAAACAGAACAATTCAGAAGTATTTATTTTCAATACCTCTCTCTGCTTCCTTTTTTCACACCACATACAGGGTGCAGAATGGCGTGAGTGCACTTAGGTGAGGAAAAGACAACGTGACTTAAAAAGTGCATTGTTTGACACGTGTCGGTACACAATGGCACCCGACAGACTGTAGTAGCTGGCATGTCGGTGTGTGGCTTTATGTTTTCTGGAAGCTTGGCTCAGCTTCAATAATATGCAGAGCTACTGGTTTCTATAATAACACCTGCCGCTCAGGTGGACTGGCTTTCACTGGAATGAAACAAGTAAGCCACAGAAACGCTGTACTGCAGTCTTCAAACTACTCTAATAACTTTTACTGAAGCAGGATAATATCAGACAGAAGACAGTTTTGTATAAACACATGTAATACACTAAATATATATCTAAGGTAAGAAGCTGGCAAAGTCATTAAAAGGCCTGTGTTATGTATTTTCCAGGCACATAGTGCCATTTTATAGCACAATCAAGTAACTATGTTATCCTTGAGTTGTCATAAAATGCTATATACATCAAACATGATGTAAAATAAATTTCACTTGCAATTCAACACTTGTGTCTCTTTAAGAAGCTCCTGCTCTTTCCAACATTCTGCCTTCAGCATGTCATCACAGCAACGTTTCTCAATTAAGCCTTTAAAATTGCTCTCAGGAGAGTTACACTGAGAAGTAGTTTGTAGGATGAGGTCAGCAGACGCAGTTCCACCAGGTATTTACTAATTGCTGCTGCCGCTAGTCTGGAGGAGCTGAGTGGGGAAAGGAAGCTGCGTGAGGCAGAAGCTTGGCTGGAGACTGCAGCTCTGAGGAGGAGCTCCGTGGAAAAGGTGGGGCTTGGTGAGAGCAAGCATTTATCCACCCCCAATGGCTGACACACAAGATTTAGGAGATTTCTCAAACAGGCATAAAAAGAATCAAGGCAACACTCCATGTCTGTTTTTGATGAGGGAATTATGATATGATGTAAAGCCCAAAAAAGTCAAATTTTTAATAGAGCCCCTTTAATTTCGAATAGCTCACTACTTTCCAGTTCTCTACGTTTATCTAATCTCAAAACAACTTGAAAGGTGAGGTGGGGTTCATCCTGCAAAATGACTGGTTGGAAATTTGCCACCAAACTATCCATACTAGCTCAATTTGCTTCCTGCTTGTTCAGTTACAGTTTTCTAGAATATTCTACAATGATCGTCTCTCTCTCTCTCTCTCTCTCTCTCTCTCTCTCTCTCTCTCTCTCTCTCTCTCTCTCTCTCTCTCACAAACTTGTAACAGCATAGTTGATTCCTGGTGCCACATCTCATCGTGACACCTCACTCATATAGTTCATTCCTGCCCACTGGTACAGTGTTTTGGCAGGTTTCCTGAAACAGCATGCCTAAAGTACTATCTGGAAACATGAACCTCTCACCCCGTATTGCTATATTCAGCCTCCCAGAGGACTTTAAAGAATTTTCCTCTGATCACCTAGCTGTCATTTCTCTTTTCTGTCGGTTAGGTGACACACATTGCTTCTCTGGCAGTCTGCTTTTGCTCCCTCTGGATCTAGATGGCTTAGGGATACAAAGACTTTTCTTCTTCAGCTCAAGAAAATACTCAATTAGAGGTAGTAGTAGTAGGAACTTTTATGAAAGGTGACAATTCATAAATGTTCTTAATTCATCATGCAGACACCCACACTTATTACTTTTTTGTTAGCCTTTTGATTTTTATGTATTTTTTTTTGTTATTTAGGTTTTATATCCATATCATCTGCTGGTTTGGAGTCACTGTGTTTTTTGAAGTCCACAGACAATGCAGCCGTCTACCAGAAAATTCTGGAGCACTTCATGTTTCCTTCTGCTGACAAGCTGTACGGAGATGCTGATTTTATTTTCCCAGCAGGACTTGGCACCTGCTCACACTGCCAAAGGTACTAAAAGCTGGTTCAGTGCTCATGTGTTCCTCTTATTGACTGATGGGCCAGCAAACTCCCCTGACCTTTAACCCTCTTAGGTGACTTGAAGGCAGGTATCCAAGCAACCTGGGCTTCCACTACAAGATGATCGCCTCCATGCCACACCGCATTGATGGAGTAATTCATTCAAGAGGAGCCATAACCAAGTATCGACTGCATAGAAATGCAAATACTAATTGTGCTTAAAACATGTTATTAATTCAGTCAATGTGACATTCTAATTTTCTGAGACACTACACGTTGGGGTTTCTTTACCTGTAGGACATAATCATCAAAACCAAAAAAAAATGAAAGCTGGAAATATTTCGCTCTTTGAAATGAATTCCTATAAAATGACCGTTTCACTTTCTGAGATGACTGGTAAGAAATACTGCACTTTTACGCAACATCCAAATTGTTTGTGATGATCATAGGTGGGCAGTGTTCAAAAAGGTCATCTAAGTAAGACTAGTGCTACATCAGTATACTTTTACTGAAGTAAAAGTAAAAAGTAAAAGTTTTTACTCGGGTGAAAACCTCTTTCTCTATCTGTGCTACAGAATCCCTCCACTTTGTTGCAGAATGTACTTTTTCTGAAGAAAAACCTCTACCTGGAGTGCATTTCTGCATATTCTTTGACTTCTCATTCTCTCCTAAGTTTCAGTTCATGAAAAAGCATCATACTGACGGCAACACTTGTAAAAATCTACCTTTCCTCAAACCTCCAAGCTGAAACTGGTTACACACACGAGACAATGAGATTCCTTTGAGAGGAGCTGAGTGTTGACGGCAGATATGCACCGTTTGTGGCTTTTTCTCTCGAAGCCAGGGGCTGGGATTGAAACGTGTAGGTGAGGAATGGAAAGAGGAGGAGGATGTGAGAACTTCCTCAAACTGTTTGCAGTTTCGCCCTCTGGGACACGGTGGTCGCGGCTGGGCAAAAATGGAGAAGCTGCTGTTCTGCATTTCACCTAACAAGAAATGACTGCATTTACCTGAACTGGCACGATAGCGTGAGGTGGAAACGAGTGATGTGCTCTGTTGCGTGAAACAACACAAACACTAGGTTGCATTTATTGCTTTCTAATGCAGGAAGGCTCACACATGACTGCGTGAGCTGTTCTGCACAGTCATGTGTTATTTAGCATGAAAACCACTGTTCAGGCATCAATCTTTAGAAAAAGCAGTAATTTTAGTTTTAGTAGATTCTTCTGCAATGAGGAGTAACAATGCTTTACTCTGAGTCGCAGACACAAAGCTTTTGTCTGGGACACCCACTGTGTCCGTCACTGTTTGATCACAACCTAAAAGACAGAAGGGGATAGGTGTTTTCTCTTCCTCTTCCTCTGCTTTGAAAGAGAAGCAGAGGGAGCAATGCAAGCTTTTTGAAACTTGCAGCAACCATCTAATGTTTGGTGTAGCACTTGTCGGTCAGACATCTAACGCCATCTTTAAAATTACTCCAAAAAAATAAATAAGAGAATTTGCAGGTTTGTGTTTATTCAGTAGAAACATGTTATTGCTACAATTTAACAGCAGTAGGATAGAAAACCCACACAGCAAATGAGAACAATAGTCTTATTAAATCATACAGATTCAAAATTTAGACACTAAAGAAACTAAATCACAGTTTATTACACAAAAAGTCAAATTTGTGCAGTTGAAACCTGATTACAATTTGGTTTTCGCATGATCTCCCACAAAAACTGTCTTCAAACATGCTAAGTAACACAATTCAGTCACAGTTAAAGCAAAATTATGTGAACATTGTAAATTGATTTGTAAAAAATAGCACATTAAATAAATCTTTCATTATATTTACAAATTAATTCCCATTTATAAATCAGAATATATTCCCAATGTCTGATATTGGTAGCAATTCACAGCTTTAAGCATCCATGTGTATTTTATGATCTGCATATCAACACAATATGTTAGAATTAAAAATACAATTGAAGATCAAACACAAAAACATAATCTCAGATTTTTTTTTGTGTTCATCTGTTTATTTTTGAACAGACGAATACTGTTGGGCATCTTGAAATTGTCCACAGTTTTCTTCCAAATGTCTCATTTTTAAATTTTATTCTATTTATTAATTTATGTCACAAATGAATTGGTGTGTTCGAAATGTTGATTTCACAGCTGTAAGTTAAATTAGTTCAAATGTTGTGGATTTCTATCTCAAGATCTTATGGTGCCATAACATCTTCATTTGATCTTTTTCTCCAGTTGTTTAAAGGAATTATGATATTAATGTATGTCAATTTGAAAGAAAGTAATAAAGTATATAAGGAATCTTGCTATTTCAGGCACATATAAATCATTTATAAAATTGTATCTGACCTAAAGTAGGAAAGGTTTTGTCCGATTTAATGTCAGACAAAATAAAAATTTATTGTCTTTGTATGGTTACTAATAGACACTTTTGCTCACTTTTGCCATTGACAAATTTTTCTCACTCTCTAATTCGTGATTTAACTTGTAATTTATTTTGTGTGCTCTTTCAGTTTTCCTCCGTTACGTCGATGCCTCCATAACTACCATCCAGCGGCTGTTTGCTTTCCTCACGCTCGTCTTCTGAAATCGAGTCATAGTCAAATGACTCGGAGCGGACTCTTTCAGCGTATCCCTGCTCATCCACCTCTTCATCAGACTCAACAGAGGATTCTGACTGCAGGAGGCGGCGTGTATTACTAAATTGACCTTGTGATTTTTTCTCTCCTTCCAAAGACTCGTCCTCTGAACTATCCAGGTACTTCTTTAGTTTCGGCATCTTGCCAGTTCGAAGTTCATCAGCCTGATCGTCCTCTCCCTCCTTCAGGTCAGAAATGTACTGGTCCGTGCCTGGGGGCTCTTGCTGATCCACCTCTGGACTGTACTGGCTCCTTCTGTACAAACTCTCCTCATCCTCCTCCTCCTGACAGGAGCTTCCTGGGATGCTTTCGCCGTCAGACTGTGAGAGACGGAGGCTGGGCATGCCTGGAGCTTTCTGGGAGAGGTCGAACGGTTCCTCTTGGCTATAGTGGGAGATGAGGCCCATGGAGCTGTTCAGGCAGAGGCGTCCTCTTTGACGAAACACTAAGATTAAGGAAATGTTAAAACGTTTAGCAACTTTTACTGGCGAAAATGTTAAATCCTTGCAGTGTTTTCCTACTTACATCTTTCGTCCAACCCTCTGTCCATGACTCCGTGTTTAACCTTCATGTGTCTGGTGAGGTTCCCCTTCAAAGTGAACTTGCTGGGGCAGTAGAGGCATTTGAAGGGTTTGCTGTCTGAGTGAAGATGCATGTGTCCCATTAGGTTGTGCATTCTGTTAAATTCCTTCCCACAAAGCTGAAAGAGAAGAAATTACATGCGATGTAAGGTTTCTGATTAGCTAGCGAGATGCCAATGCTGCTTTTAGCTGTTCTGAATCGAGTTTCGTCTTTTGCAGGATCCTTGTTACGTTCTTTCATTCCAATATCGCTCAATTGTAAAGGATTTACTGTATTCAACATCAACAATGATTGTTGTGCATAACAAGTGTAACAAAACGTAGAGTTTGAAATTTCATTTTGTATTCCAGAAATTTAAGGTTAAGCTAATTCATGGACATGTTAGATGTTATTCTAACATTTAGACTTATCAAATATGCAATATTTCTTTATCTTGCCTTCCTGATTGTAATGGTATTATGTTTATGCCAGCTTGAACTGGAAAACTATTATTACATCTTATGATAAATTGCAAGTAGGTTAATATTTAAGGTCCTACACTTTAGTGGATGTTAAGATTTGCCTGCAGCAGCAAAACTTTACAGAATATTTTTAATGGAAGTTGTATTAAATGCCCAAAACTAAAATTTATTTGCCATAAAAAGAAAAATAACGAAATAATGAAACTGTACTTCGATATAACTTTAGAAAATGTATTTCTCTGCAGCATCTCAAAGCTAATCTCAGACTTTTCCTCTCTGTTAAATCACAGAATGCAGAGCAGCAAAGCAACACGTAATCATGAATGAATGTGCAGACAATAGGACACACACCCTTTCTTCCTCCCTCTATCCTTGTTTTTCTGTTTTCCTCTCTGTCTTCACCCTCCCTCTCTCACTTCTAACACACACACGCACACACCCCTACACGCTCACACACACACGTACGCACACACACACACACACACACACACACACGCAAACGCGCACTCGCACAAGAAAAACAGAAAGAACTAGAGGCAGAAAGAGAGGAAGCAACCCTGAGACAGGGCCAGGAGGAGAACAGGGAAGGGCAACTCCTGCGCTGTCCTTCCTCTGCATTCTTTTTTATTAGGGTGGTCCTTTCCTTCAGGAGGAGAGAGGGACTGTAAACTGTCCAAGAGGACCGTGAGAAAACAGGAAGCTCCCTCGAGCAGCAGAGAAAGCGAGATGAAATCTATTTGTGGGTCCTGTTCTCTGGGGAGACTGAGGGGGGCCATTGTTAGAAAGGCGGTTTGCACCGCTATATCCTTCCTATGGACGAGGAGGCTCCCACTCCCATGAGCCTCTCTGCTATCTGGTCATCGTCTCAGCGCTTATAACACATAGGTCACTCCAGAAAAGAAGGGAACTTTCTTTGACAGCAGGGAACACCTCAGATTGGTTGGAATGGTTTATCCTTACAATAAATCCGGACCCTCAATGACCTTTACCTCACAGGGCAAAACTAGAAAAATCCATTTAGTTATTAAGTATTGTGCATGCAAAACAATTCACCTTTTCCTCACAAATGTTAGCCATCACTCGGCACATTAATAAAGTCCTCTGTATCCCTTTTCTGCATTTAGTTTGTCAAGACCTCATGACTCTGTTTTTGTGCACAAAAGAAAAGTTACAACAATATACATATACATCCAAATATCTCCACCTCAGACCAACATTTGACCAACCTTGCATTTATAGGGTTTGATGTCCGAGTGGACGATCATGTGAGCCTTGAGAGTCTGCTTCTGAACGAAGCTCTTGAAGCACATGTGGCACTGGTAGGCCCGTATGTTGGTGTGGATGAGGACGTGGCGCTTCATGTTGGCCAACAGTGTGAACTCGCGGCCGCAGATGCGACACTTGTGCTCCTTCACCCCCTAAAGAGCAAGAACATGAGAGGTGAAAGACAAATCTGTAGTTTAAATTTAGCTTAGAAAATGCCGAGCTCTGGACAGAAACTCAACATCACGTGTGTCATAAACTCGAGGCCCGGGGGCCAAATCTGGTCACATAAATGGAGCTTTCAAGATAACAGTTGTGTGATTCAATATCATCAATCAAATCAGAGCAGTTTTATTTGTGTACTGCCAAATTCAATGCGACAGGTTGATTTAATTTTAAGAAGCACTCATAAAATGCAGAGACGGGTGTTTATTAATATCTTAAACAATTTGTTAATGTTACCAACACATTCTGGAACAACTGCCCCTTTGACGACATTTGCGATTTTGAGTTTGATACCCTAGCTCTATGGTGTTTAATGTATAAACATTTTGCACTGCGCAGTGCAAAATATTTGAATAAACAGCGTTTATTCAACATTAAATATGTAAAAACATTAAATATGCAGCAAACACTGTGTTTTTACAATGGTATAGCAAAGGCAAGCTGTAATGAATTTATGGCAACCCTTCAAGTAAAACATTCTTGGCATCAATAACAGCTAAAGAGTAAAACGTACTTGTTAAAATTTTAAGCATTGATCTTATGTTGAAGAAATTGCACTGACTCATGCATTACTGTATGTATTCTTACCTGAAACTGAATTGCTGGAATTTCCCTTATGCTTACTGGCATGAATAATGAAGACATCTTTCTTTTATTGCAATGCTTCTTTTTAAAACAAACAGTTCACAAGGAGGAAGTATTGGGTTTAATTTCAAGATAAATAAGCGTGAGAAAAATACTTCCATTTTTCTTTTATCATCCATCATATATGGATGATTCAGCAAATCCATGTATGATGATTTGCTGAAGTTTAAAATTTGCGTTTCGGTGTCCTCTTCTCTCAAAGATAATGGTTTCTGTTTTGTATTGCCTTCCTTTTGAACCTACTTTGTGAGTGAGGATGTGCTGCTTCAGGTGGTGCGACTGGATGAACTCCATCCCACACTCGCTGCAGATGTACGGTCGGATGTCCTTGTGTTTCATCATGTGGTTCTGAAGCTGACTCGGGTACTGGAAAGTTTTCTGGCAATCTGTGCACCTGCAGGAACCGAAGATGGTTTTTATTCAACCGTGCAGAGAGGACGAAGAAATGCATGTTTTTCTTACAGGCCGTTGTCTTCCTACATTGTTCTCACTTTTGATTTTTATGACGTCAATTTTCTGCCCGGTTTTAAAATTGCGTTCTGCTTTCATGGGGAAATCACCCCCCCCCCAATAAGCCAATAGTTTTAGCAATAGCAGCGGAGGAAGGGAACAAATCCGTTCAGTTTGTTGGTCACGCTTCCAAACACTGAAGAATAATTAGCAGCCGCCTCGTTCAACTCGGCATTTCTCTCCTTGCAGTGGAGTTCGGCCGCCTACAGCGCACATTTGTTCTTCTAATAAATTTCCAGCAGGCTAAACGCTGTCAGCATTTAATGCTGCCCCCACTGGTTGGATACAGCAAAGACCATTTCCGGTAAGCTGCATAACGTCACCGCCAAATGTTAATTGCGTAAAATGTAAAACTTAAGTGTTTCTCCATAGTCAAGAGTCTAGGGACGCTATCTACGAAGTAAAGCGTAGAACAAGGTTGTTTTTTTTTGTTTTTTTTTTTAAACCAGTCAAAATCATAAATATCTTTTAGAAGGATTTTGTACTCACCTGTACAAGGTGGGACCACGATGAACTGTGAGGTGTCTCTTGAGCTGGGCCAGGGTGGGGAAGTCCAAACCACACTCCACACACACATTCTCCTGCCCTTTTTCGTGCTTCAGCTCGTGGGCGCGAAGCTCGCTGGGATAAGCGAAGCCTCTGCCACACACACTGCAGCTGCAGGAGTAAGAAAATGGATGTTAAAATGACAGCAGAGTGGCAATAAAGAGCTGAATTTTACCTGCACTGCAAAAGCACAAAATATTACCAAATAATTTTGGTTTAGTTTCTAGTTTAAATATCTTGGATTAAGACAAAACTAACTTACAAGTAACTTTTCAGCAAGACATAGGTCAGGAGTTTAACACTAGTACATTTTCATCAATATTATGTTACTTAAAACAAACTCCAATATCTTGCTGAAAAGTTACTTGTAAGTTAGTTTTGTCTTATTTGAGGTGAATTAAGATATTTGCCAGATGTCTACCTGTATGGCTTCACATCGCTGTGCTGCATCATGTGTCTCTTCAGGTGGCTCGTCTGGGTGAAAGCTTTGTGGCACACCTGGCACTTGTGAGGCCTCATGCCCTGGTGTGTGAGAAGGTGTGTGTGCAAGTGGCTGAGCTGCTTGAACAGCTTCCCACAGAGGTGACAGCCATGTGGCTTGATCCCGTTGTGGCCCAAGATGTGCGTGACCAGGTTGTACTTGGACGTGTAGGACTTCTCACACATCCGGCACTTCCATCTCTTCTGGTCGCCGCCAACGTCCACGTAGTAGCTGTCATCTACATGGACGTTGAGACCCGCCTTCTCGGCGTTGGTGGTCTCACCGCCGGGAGCTTCGTCACGTGGGGCCTTGCTGGAGCGGGGGTCCTCTCTGGGGTAGAAGGGACCGGGTGGGATGTGCATGACGGGCCCAGGCATGAAGAAGGGGTACGGGAAAGGGCCGTGAGAAAGAGGAGGGAAGAAAGGCGGGTGGAGGAGATGGAGAGGTGAGGAAGGCCAAAGAGAGGACGGACTGGGAGGCTCCTGCTTCACCTGCACAGGGAGATTCAAACCTGCTGTTCTGCTGTGAAACTGCAGCCTATTCAGCTCAATCATCCCAGGTATTGGTCGAGAGGGCGTGGAGGAAATGGAACGAGGTGGAAGCGAGAAGGGGACATGAGAGATGTCCAGCTTCTTCTTGCTCCTGCTCTCTTCTGCCTCCTCCTGTTGTCCATCAGGCGACTCTTCCCCCAGGGCGCCCGCTTTGAGATGAAGCCTCTTCTTTTTTGGGAATCCTTCTTTGGGAACGTAACCGAGACCGGGCACGGGGAAGAACGCCGGTGTGGTGAGAGCGCTGTAGGGGTCGATGGTGGGGTAACTGGGTAAAGAGAATCTTGGGGGCTTAATATAAAGAGGGGCTGGGCCCAAGTAGAAACCCCGCTGAGGTGCTTGTCTAAGCCTGTCTCCTTGAGAAGGACTTTCACCTGGCGAGACGTTCACAGTATCTTTCTCCATCGTTATTCTACAGAAAACAGAATAAGCAGCTGTTAGACCTGGGGTGTCCAAAGTGTGGGGGCCATTTTCGGGAGGGATACAAATTTGACCCCAAAGTCAAATGTTTATTTGATGTGGACTTTCTATTTTTAATCAGGACAAAATTATCACAAAGTAAAATCATCTTACAATAGAACATACTGGTCAGAACACAAAAAGTAATTGTGTTTTTTGCTTTTACTCAAAAGCAAACTTTGCTGCACTAAAAATCAGCTTTTAGTTAATTTAATAAACTTGGCTAAATACGTTATCAAACCAAGATTTTATTGATCAAAATTCATTAAATTGTGTTCTGTTATTTTCCCCCAATTGATTCCTAGAAAATTGCAAAGTTACTTTTATCAAGGCAAACCTGCAGTAAGTTTTGGATTTAAAATGATTTCTAAATCCTTTCAAGCAACAAATCGACCACTTCATTTGTTGAATTAAATTGTTGCATGCTTAGTTTATTGTTGAGTTGCTGTAAGATGTTTTTAGGGCCCAGAAGTCCTTTTGACTTGATTTTAGTCCATGTGACGTTTGGAAACCCCAGTGTTAGGCACTGATGTACATCAGTCTGCTTGCAGATTTCAGAGGAAGTCTGCAGTCTATGTTTTTGCTCTGTTCTAAAACCTATGAATACTTAGTATAAAAAGCTCATGTTTTCTTATATTAACAAAGCTGATTTTACAGGATACATGTCCTCTTACAGTGCGTTGAAAACTATTAATTCCTCTTGAAATGTCCCACTCATCACCATGTTTCACTGTGAGGATGTCAAGTTCAGGATGATTTTTTTGTTGTTCTTAAAAACAAAGTTTTCATTCATCTGATTGGCGAACCTTGTCCCACTTATTTAGGAAATCTTATGACATTCTTTGCAACAGTAACTTTTCTCTTCTCACTCTCCTACATTTACGTCTGATCTCAACAGATTCTCTTACCTGACCTTTCCAGCTCCTCCGGAGTTACGAAGAGTCTTTTCTATGCTTATTAATGCTATCCTTGCTCAGAGTGTCAGTTTAGATTTATTGCCATTTCTCTGAAGGTTCCCAGTTGTGTTCATCTGAGAGGTGTTCAAAGCTCAGGATATCTGTTTCTAACCTAAATGTACTTCAAACTTTGCCACTATTTAATTCCTGACCTGTCTGCTGTGTATCTTGGTCTTCATGTTTGAAGCATCATGTTTGGTTTCTAATATTCCCTAACAAAAAGGCAATACACTGAAGTTTGTTGTTGTGACAAAAAAAAAAAAAACTTTTTAAAGTTTTTATTTTGAATGATATTTAAACAAGTGAATCAGAGGTGTGACATGTAATAGATCCAAATCAGAGACGGACCTGCAGAAACGGCATCAAAAATAGAGCAGCTAATAGTTTTAATATATACAAAGTATAGTTATTGAGCAGATCTACTTTCGATCAATGCTTATTTTTACCCCCAGACGCATCATTAAGAGGAACAGTTTATAAAAGCTCATCTTCTGACCCTGCTTCTGGTTTCAGTTGAAGATGGGGAGCAGTTCCTCTGAAGCATTTTCATAAAGTAAAGGTTGAAGAGGGTACGGAGTGGCGGCGACACCCACATCTTTCGGTGTTCAATCTGAAACCTTTCACTTCTTTCTTTCTCACAGGTCTCCTCCTCGTCTGAAATCGGGAAGCTCTCTGAGAAATGTTCACCTCTACCTCCTGCAGCCTTTTCGCTTCTCCATCTCTTTTCTCTGTGCTCTGTTCATCTCTTAGGTTTATTTTTGCGCTCGCAGAAGAACTGACCACTTTTCAAAATTGGCTTTCTGACTCAAGTAACTAACAATAACACAACAGTGATGTAGATGGCATCTTCACGGCCGTCTCTTAGTGTGATTTTGTAGACGATGGACGAAAACGATAACTAAAGTCAAAGGGGAACTATCTCACTTCTGCATGGCATTCAAAACAGTTCTAAACAATGTCGTTCATAACATCATCCTTCTATTCCTGGTAATCGCTGGAAACTAACTATTATTCTAACATAATAGTTAAAGGTGAGCTGTTTACAGTGATAGAATGTGACCTTTTTGAGATATTAGATAAACAGTTCAGCATTTCTAATTTCCAATTGTTATTCAGTGTTTGGTCAACAACAGCAGAGTTTAGAATACATTTTGCAATTATGAAATGATTTCTCCTCTCTGCAGACATTTATAACAGTTTGAATGTTCCTGATGTGGGGACACAGAAATTGCAATTCAACAAAACAAAAAAAGTGCAGATGCATTAAAAAAATAATATTCCTAATGCAGGGTGCAAGTTTTATCAAAAATTTTATTCTGTCACTTTTCAGATTTTCGAGCTGCCGGAAACGTAAATCAAAGTTTTCATTGTTTTTGTCTCAGAAGTTGAATTCTCTCTCCTGGACTCTGTCCTCCTCACTCCTCATGCTGCCTGAGTCGCTGTGAGCAGAGACCCCTGCCTGTTTGCCACACTCATCCCAAACAATCCATTAAAAGTGAAGCCCCTCCTCATGTGCCAGTCTGTGCCATGCCAGCGTGTCCTGTCAGGCTGCAGGGAAGCCTGCATGCAACTTACCAGCTTTTTTTCCCCCCTCTCTCTGTGATGCTTTTGGCTGAAGTGCTGCCGCTGCTGCTCTTGTTGCTGTTGTACCTGAGCCTGAGTTCTCTTCCTCCCGCTCGCTCCGCAGCTCTCCTGACAATGAGCCGCCCGTCCACGGATAGCATTTGAAGTGACTTAAGAAAGAGAACAGGAACAATCACTTTGTTCTCATTTTTCAGATGAGTACCTTCGGAGAGAAGGAAGGAAGGGAGGGGAGAGGAAGTCAACAAGCCTAGTGCCTTCCTGCAGAAAAATAAGGAAACACTAGATAGACATCTCCATTTCTCTATGAAATAGGGATTTGCACAGGTTTTTGGAGGAACTTGAGGAGGAGAGTTGATGTTGCACAAACAAACAACACAATTTGAATTGTTAAGAGTTGTGAATTGGCATGCAATGATGGAATGAATCTTTCCACTAGTGTCATTTTTTACATGTTTTTTTACTATCAGTCTATTTTAAGGAAATGCAATATGATTTAGTTTGCAGTGAAATTCAGTGCCGTGCAAAAGTATTCATACCCCTTCAACATTTTTTTTTCCACATCACAAAAGCTCAGTCAGGTCACATGGATTACCGTGTGAAAAGCAATTTTTAAGTCTTGTCAAAGATTTCAGCCTGGACTTTGACCAGGCCATTCTAACAAGTGGATATACTTTTTTTTTTTTTTTTTTCAACCAGGGTGCATTGCTGGACAGCCGCCATTCTGGGGCTTGTGGAGGCATATCCCTCATCATTAAGTCATTTGGCTCTGAGGCCTGAAAAGAAGTATTTATTTGACTTGATTGTGGAAGAAATGCATCTAAAAGTTGCAGCATATTACCGCCAAAAAACTGGACTTGGGCTTTGAAACTATTCCATCATAGATCTGACCGTATGATTAGGGTCATCGTCCTGCTGGACGGTGAACCTCTCCCTCTCCCTCAGTCTTTTGTGTTGTGTTTTGTGGCATGACAGGTAGACAGACACTTGGAGTTATCATGGAAGACATATTTAGTGAAACTAATGAGAAAACTTAGAGAAAATAGCAGGTAGAAACTGCTGGACAGACGGCGCAAGGCATGGAGTAAGTCACAAAGATCAACAGAAGAACCAATGAGGGTTGATGCAAACTGAAGAGCTTAAGTACTGAAGGAAAGGTGGACGTGGCAAAGGAGCAATCAAAGGCAAGTAGCGGCAGCTGGGAGAGAGGGAGAGCAGGCAGAGGAAACGAGGAGATGAAAAACAGCTGGGAGGCTGAAGAAAAGGAGAAAGAAACAAAACTAAGACACGGAAACCAGATGAAAGGAAAAAACTTAAGGAACCCAACTCTAATGCACCGAAGTTAACTCACATAGATGAATGAACTAAGACCAGATCTAAGTAAATAATGAAGAAACGATCAACAGCAGAAACACAGATTAAACTAAAGGTCTTTAAATCCTGATGTTTTGCAGCCTTTAACATTCCAGTGTTTATATTCATTCAGATCCCCACCAACTCTGTCTAGCTTCCCTGTGACAGCTGAAAGAAAGCATGGTCACAGCATGCTGCTGCCACCACCGTGTTTCACCAGGGGAATGGTATGCTCAAGGTTCCACACATGCATGTAACGTTTAACAAATACATTTTGGTCTAATGGGCGTCCTGCACATGGCTTCTAGTGAACTTCAAACAAAATGTATACGGCTGTTCTTCCTGCTTCTCTTCTGTGAAGGTAATGGGAGATTAATCACACTCATATGAACCATATTTACCAATTATGTGATTTATAAAGTTTGTTGTTTTCACTGTATTTTATTTACAGGGAGTAAAGTAACCCAAACAGAAATGCAAAGTTGTTTTTTTACTGTAATCTGTAAAAAAACAAAACAAAGTAATATTAAAGATGGAAGCTTTACTCAACAAACATGAATTTCAAAGGCCTTTTGTAAATGTTTGCATGTATGCACATTTCCATCAGCATAGATGGAGGGAAAGTTGTTCCTTTACCTTGTCCAGCCTTTAGCAAAAAGGATAAGAGAAAACAACAAACAACTCACAGCCAGTAGGAGGCAAGTGAAACTGTAAGTTGTTCCACATGTTCGTTTCTGCTAACAAACTTACACCTGGAACAAAAGTTAGTTGAAACGAGGTGGCTTCTGCGGAGAGGTGCACTAATTGAGCTCATATCATTGTTGAGATGTAGCTGCCTTCTGCGGGTTGTGGCTGGTCATTAAGTGTGTTAATTAGCTCATAAAAGCAATTAACCTCAGATCCTGAACAATGTGTGCCTCAATTCCTCTGAAGAATTAAGGACTTAAAGAAGAATGGAGGACATTTTTAGTAGTTGGATGATTTGTCATCATCAGTGTTGCATTGCTTCAAGGAGAACATGGCCGCCCAGCCAAACGCAGCCGCTTAGCGTTCAGTTTTGACCACAGACCTCCTCTGATCACCTTTCTTGACAGTCACTCTTTCTTGACAGCCCTCCAAAATATGTCAAAAATCTTAAGAATAAACCCAAAACTCAAACCGTCTTCTAATAATTGTAGATCAACGTTCTACAGTCCATGTGATCTTTAATAATTTGAATAATTTCAACCCTGCATGCTCATCTTGACCTCTCTGATGGTCTTTCTCATCTCCAACATGCACGGTCACGCTCCACAAGACCTTCAGTAATGAACTTCGGCAAAAGAGACGCAAGCACGACGACCTGGCCCTTTGACCCTGTCCTCCCACTGTGACGATTCATCTCTGCATCCACAGAACATTCATTAGAGATTTTTAAGTGGCTTTCGGCTTTCTGGGTCACTTTCAAAAGTTGCCTTGAGGAATATATAAGACCTGTGAACGGCAGACGCAAAGACGGAGACCACAGCAATCACCTCTGAGCGCTTGTAAAGCAGAACGTGAAGAAACAGGTGAACGGGTTTGATCTCAGAATATCTGTGTAGCCGAGTCCATTTCCTGTATTTAACAGCCTTTATTCTCCGCAGAAATGTCTGGAGCTGCCGTGTCCGTGGGCCTGCTTTTCCTCCTGTCCGTTTGTTCGGCGTGTTACATCTCCAACTGCCCCATCGGTGGAAAGAGGTCAATCATGGATGCTCCTCTCCGAAAGGTTTGTTGCTCCCAATTTTAATTTTTAAGCCACAAACTCAAAGTAAAATGCTTTTGCCTTGTCAAATTGAAATTTGTCACCTATCAAAGCTGAATGACAAAAAATATAGATAGCTATGACAACTTTCAGAACAGAACTCCTTGCATTTTCTTTCTCTTCAGAAATGTGAGAACGTGTTGGATTCAAGATAAATTTCAAGAATAGAATTGAAAATCTAGGATGGAAATATATGCAGTAAAATGTATATATATTTATTAGATTGACTTGATTTATTTCTGTATACACATTGGACTTTGTTTGGTAATGTGCCGTAAGATGGCATTTGTTACAAATTGGCACTATAGAAACAAACCGCATCAAATTGAATGAGCATGATAAAATATAAACACTGCAAAAACACAAAATCATACCAAACTAGTTAACTGGCAAAACAAGTTAACTAGTTTGCAAAAACTGTTGCATTTGGTCTAGTTTCTTATTTCAAGTGCACTAACATACAGCTAACTGTTCAGCTAGGAATATGAGCTTCTATCATTATATAAACAATTCCTTAACATTGATGAAAAAGTATTAATTCCACTATCAGATTATTTCAGTAGCAAGACGTTTTTCTCAAGTTATAAGTGACTCAATCTGCCAGTGGAACTAATATGTTTTCATCAATATTAATTAATTACTGACTTAAAGCTCCTGTATCGCACATAAAAGTTCATTTTGTCTTCTTTTAAGTGCACCAAGATATTTGCACTAGAAACTAGGCAAAAAAATACTTCAGATTCTTTTTCTTTCCCTCCATAGTGCATGTCTTGTGGCCCTGGAGACCGGGGCCGCTGCTACGGCCCCAGCATCTGCTGTGGGGAGGGCATCGGCTGCCTCTTGGGCTCCCCTGAGTCGGCACACTGCGTGGAGGAGAACTACCTGCTCACCCCCTGTCAGGCCGGTGGGAGAGCCTGTGGCTCAGAGGGAGGACGCTGCGCCGCTGCAGGACTTTGCTGCGATGCAGGTCAGAGAATCTGGAAACAGACACTGATTCAAGACAAAAAGTTGTCATAATGGACTGGTGCATTTCCTTTAGGCATGAAAAAAAAAAAAGTACGTTCTTGCTTTTCAAGTAGCAGGTGAAGGAAGTGTGCCAGTCCATTATGGCAACACAGGCAATCAAAAAATGTCTGGACAAAGAAATTACACAATATGTTAAGATAACTATATAAAATATGAAAATATGCTTTTTACCATTGTCTTATATTTTCAGTGTAATTTTTTACAACTTGTCTCCTGTTCGTCTTTCATTACTTCATAATCTTCAGCTCCATTTGTTGTACATCATACTTTATTTTTTGAGATATCATGAAGCACCGTTACTCATTTAACTTGGAGTTTTGATTCCCTCCTTTACTGTTGGGTCTTCATGTCATATACTTTACTTTTACAAGTGTACTAATACTAAACTGTTGCTTTGGCTACAAAAACCTAAAAGTCGCAAACTAAATGGATCGGTATTGGTTAAGACCCAGTGATGCGCCATGTCAACTTCATTTACAGATGATTAAAAACTAATTTAATCCAAGATAATTAAAAATCACTTCAGTATTTTAGTTCTGGTTTAGTCAACAAACGTTTCACGCTGGATAAGGACAACAATGGTAAAGGACAGGCCCATGTTGGCCAGTAGGTGGCAGTGTGTATGGAAGAAACAAAAATTACCTTTGAAACAACCCTGGATGAAACAAGGCCCATTTTTAAACCTTCATACAATTTTATTACAACATCGACATTTTTATTTGATTTGCTGACAATAGAGAGGGCTTCTCAAATTATTGTAATTATCTGCCAAAGCTTTTAAATCCTCACACAGTGTAAATACAAATGTGAGAAAAGTGCATATTTTAAAGAAACTAAAGTGTGAAGTGAAAACAAAGTGAAACAGATTCTAAATAGTCATTGTAGAACTTTATATAAATACCTAAATAACAGTTTACACGACAGTCTTTAGATGAACACAGAGAACTTTTAGATGTAATCCAGTAAAAGTACCATAAAGATCTATGGGCGCAAACAGAAGACGAACATACTTCCTTTCTTCTTGAGTGTTTCACTTCTCATCTGAAAGATTTTTTTTTTAGTTCTGACAGAAGGATGTATAATTAATCTAAATATGGCTCATTACTGGTGTCGATGCATCAGTAGCAGCTTTATACGTTTCAGTCTAAATGCTAATTTTGCAACCTTTTCTTTAAAGGCTGAATTTATGTTGAAATCCTCTTTAGAAACCAACCATTGCTTTAAATTTGTTATCTTAATGTAAACAGGCAAGTACCATTAAGTCACAGGGTCACATTTACAGGAAAACAACACTGTTAAAATAAATAAACTTGCAAAAGGGGCATTTAACCAGTTAATAGGCAACTTGGAATAAAAGCAGAAGACACTTGCAGAACAATATAAGCAGGAACAAACATGTTGATCATTTCTCTTTAGATCATTCTGATCTTCTTGTAGCTCTAAGTGGTGGGGAAATTACAGGAAAATGCAGTCGCAGTGAAATACCGCAGCATTAACTCCTCCGTCTTTCTTTTTTTACCCCAACAGAAAGCTGCACTGCAGATCAGTCGTGCCTCCCTGAGGACGACGGAGACGACCAAAGCAGCCAGTTGGAAGGCGGTGACCCCACCGACATCATCCTCAGGCTCCTGCATCTGGCCCGCCACACTTCTCACCGAACCCACCAATGAGCACCTCCGCTACCCGAAGGTCTCTCTGCAAGGACAATGGGACTTGTAGTTCCTGCTGTATAGCTGTGTTTCCATGTCTGTCACCACCTTTTGCGCTTCAGTAGAGTGCCTTTGTCGATATATTTTTGAGTATGAAAACAGGGATGAATACAGAGAGGTCATCCAGAGTTCTGCATGCTGAAATAAAGTTTGGAGAAAGTATAACATGCCTCTGTTTTTTTTCTTCTCTGCACAAGGTGAAGAAAGAGTCAGCATTTGCCTTATCATGTTTAGTGTTCGCACATATCCCACTATCATCAGAGCTGCCCTTATCTTTCAGACCCTCACATGAGGTTGTGTGCAAATATCAATGTTGCAACCTTTAGGGTGATTATCTGGACACTTCAGAGCCATTTTTTTCTCAGCTTAAAGTCTCAACTGTGTTCAGTTCAAGAGGTAATGACAAAGAAATGCGTTTCAGTCGGAGGAAAACATTTTGAAAGACAGGCTGCAGATGAGCGATGTTACACTGAGCAAAACAAACGGTTATGTAAGTCTGCTTTGTGAAAACTCTCATCATCAAAAATCTTATCGTGAAAAGTGACTTCATCTGACCAAAGTACCTTTGAAATCAAATATGGATCATAGTTCACACTGTGGATTTGTGCACCTTGATGGGTTTTTACCAGAAGAAAAAAAATACGGAAATTTATTACCATATGTGCATCTCATTTAAGTTGAATTTAACTTCAAAGATTATTTACTTTACTACTTGATTTAAAATTTGAGAAAAATTATTAGCTCAACTTCCCAAAGATTGATATATGTTAAGGTTTTTAAATCATTTTTAATGATCATGGCTAATGCTGATGAAAACTCAAAACTCAGTTTCTTGGAAAAATGTAATCTTAAGCATAATTAAAAAAAAAAAACCCAAACTGAATTGAAAGATGTCAACGTACTGAAAAAATAAACTGTCCTTGAACAGAGCTATAAATGAACTCAGTACCTGGCTGGGATTCCTCTTGCAACCCTCCCGACTCAACTGAGGGACAAGGGTGCAAGAAAATGGATGGATGGATGGATGGCTGGATGGATTCCTCTTGCATGAATTGCTGCATCAATGCACCGTGGCATAGAAGCGGTCAGCCTCTTGGCACTTCCAATCTGTAGCGGAAGTTCAGATTGCTTTGATAGCTGCCTTCAGGTCATCTACATTGTTGGATTTTGTGTCTCAACAGTCAAGTCAAAGGTCATTCCCATGTTGGTCATGCACAAAAAATTATGTCAACATTTGTTTGTGGTTCTCTCTTTTGCTTTATCTCACCGTCCCTGTTTCCTAATGTTTAAGTTTCACCAAACCTTAGTTAAGTTGCTAAGCTGTTTATCTCCACCAAGAGTTTTATCTGCTGTGGTCGATGTGACCTTGCATGAGGTGGTCTGACTCCGCCTAATTGGAATCACCTGCGGTTAATCATTGATCTACTGCAGTCTGAGAGTATAAAAGAAGCAGGATCCTCATTTTTCTCTACCTTCACTGTCTGCCATCATGTCTTTTGCTGGGAAATACCTGCTGGAGTCTCATGAGAACTTTGAGGCATTTATGAAAGCCGTTGGTGAGTTGATGCATTAACAGACTTGTGGTCAAACTGTGTGTGAACAATAGGCATGGATTTAATCCGATATATTTTAGGTATTCCTGATGAACTCATCCAGAAAGGTAAAGATCTTAAGAGCATCTCTGAAATTGAAGAGACTGGTGACGACTTCAAAGTGAAGGTCACTACTGGCTCAAATGTCATTACCAACTCCTTCACCATTGGAAAAGAGACAGAGCTGCAAACCTTAACTGGAGACAAGGTCATGGTAAGTTAAACTCACCTGTTTGACTTTAAATGGGGTCTGGTCCAACCTGACTAGGTTAAATGTTACTTTAGTATTAAATCTAACTTCTACCTTGAAGGGAGTGGTGCTTCGTGACGGCAACAAGCTGAAGGTTTCTCTTAAAGGAATCGAGTCGGTCACAGAACTGACTGATGCCAATACTATTGTAAATGTAAGTTCTTCAAACTATGAGCTCTGGTTGCCTCTTGGACAAACTTATTAACCTAGTCTCTTCTTTTCAGACATTGACTGTTGGCGGCATTGTTTACAAGAGGATAAGCAAACGCATGTAGATGTTTACACTTTGTATAATAAACATGAAAGCAGCAGCATTTATCTGTCTCTTTATTGAACTTAAATTCCTTGCGTGAAGTTTTATAGTAAGTTCCTTCAGGAAGTGATGGATCCTAATATACAAGACTTCAGTCTGTCTTGGGCTTAGCTAAAGGACACATGAGCAAATTTTCACTGACTCTTGGACACCACAGCATCAAACTCTTGCCTAAATCTGTCTTGCTTGCATAAAAAAGACCTTAAATTTAATGGGCTTGTGCAGACCATGTAGTGAAATCTTGAACTCCATTGTGCTAGACTGGCTCTTAAGAACAAAGGGAGGGAACTGTTCAGTTAACTCCAGTGTTTGATACTTTGACTCCCTAAAAGTCCAACTAAACTAAGTTTTAAAGGAAGCCATGTGTTGCTTAATATGGATGACGTGGTGGGTTTGGTTTATGGAAATACTTGCACCTGTGTGGCAGATCTGGATTTGAGGTCACTTTCAGGTAATGTGGAAATCCCTTTAAAGTTGGTCAGACGTGCTTGCTGTAAAGCAAATGTTTTCTGTTGCTGGGGAAACTTGACGTGTCATTTTTCAAAGGAGTACCGAGATCACACTTGTCACGGTCTTTTTAGTTTTTTTTTTTTTTTTTTTTTTTAGGTTTTGAAAAGGTCATGGGTGGCAAGAGGGTTGTTTGTGAGCACACATGACTTCCTGGAAAAAGATGTTCATATTTTCCAAGTTGAATTTAATCCGATCCAACAAATTAAAAGCGGTTAATCCATCACTGACTCCACCTTGTTCCCAGTGTCTTGACCTCAATGGGAGGATTCAAAATCAGCTTAACTGTTGAACTAAAAATTGATGGCTTATGATTTACAAAAAATCAAATGGGCACCACACTAATCTGCCAGTGGTGTGAACAACTTTCTCTTGTAAAGCGATTAGAACAATCTTTGTGGGTTGAAGCAATTTCTATCCTGTAAAACTGAGTTTAAGACCTGAGGGAAAAATTAATGATTTACAAGTCACTGGTTCAAGACATTTATTGAAAACTACAAAATGTGAGCAATGCAGAAATTGGTCATGTGACTGAAATGCATCGAACACCCAGGAAGCCGTTAATGGTAAACAATGATTGCTCTCTCCACTGTAAAGTCCCATGTTTGAGCTACTTCCTCCGGTGGAAGAGATTCTTGATCCCCTCCTCAACAGACTTGGGTTCGTGCAGCATGGTCATGGGTTTGTTTTTCAGGGCCGCTTCTCTCATGCTGTGGTAAACATACTCGTTCTGCTTGAACATCCTCAGCTCCATCTCTGTCTGCATGCGCATCGCCTGTGGAGGAATCAGTTATCAGAGGATAACCACTGGTATATCTGCACCAGTAATGTCACACTGATTTATGAATAAAGAATTGGATCAACTGGAAGACCAACACTTTCCAGCTGGATCCATGCCACTAGTGGGCAGTAGAAACAAAGCACTATTCATTTTTACCAGACATTTGCAACCAGCTACTTATACATTTTCTGATTATGATGGAGTAAACATTTGGATTATATTTTTCAACAAATCTTTAGCTGTGTGGCACCTGATGCACTATATTTAATATTAAGCTCATCATTGAAAGCTGATATGCTTTCTTTTTGGTAAATATTGTTATAAAGCCCTGTACCTCCAGGTCTTTGGTAATGGGGTGTGTTGGGCCGTGGGTGACCATGAGGATGGCGTAGGCCTTGCAGATCATCCCGTGTCCGACCTCGATGAGTCCGGCCTGCCAGTGAGTCACTCCAGCACGCATGGCAGCCATACCGAGGGCAGCGTTGTTTGGGTGGTACAGCTTTCTGCCAAGATGGAAAATGTAGGGCTCAGCACAGAGATTTTCACCCGGGAAATTCGCAGTTGAACAAGAATTTTGCAGTGGAAATGAGGTGCAAAATGCAGAATGCAACGTTTTAGCAGAGAGCAACACACCAAAATGTGACAAAAACAAATAGGTAGAAAATCACAAAAGTAAAAACAGCAAAAGCCATGAAAAGTAAACTGAGAGTAAAATAAAAACTACAAAACCCCAACAAACTCACAGAGAATATTAAACTACAAAAAATGCTGAAGAAATTTTGGTAGTGACTGATACTTGGTCCATCGGACACTTTAAAACCATATTACAATTTTTACTTACGTTTAAACACAACATATGTCAACTTTTGGATTTAAAGCCCTTGAATATCTGGTATCTGCCTGTGTTCTCACCACTAATCTATAAAACAGCAAGACTTTCACCTTTAAATGAATCTGTTAGCTTTACATTTAAAAGCCACACAGAACTACCACTGATTATTTTCCCTTAAAAAAAACTGAAACTTTCTCTTTAATTATCTAATCTGTGAAAAACAAAACTTTTATTTTGAAGGCTGTGTGTGGGCTGTAGTTTAAAATTTTAGGTTAAAGTCCTCGGCTGCTTGGGGCTGACTCTGTGCACGGCGAGTTTTTGGTTACCGTGGTGATTCTGACCTTTTCTAGTCAGCTGTTGTGAGTTATACCTTCTATAATAAGCCTCATTCTTACAAGGAACGAAGACTTGATGAAAGTTGTGCTGTTTGCAAAACAAACCTGCCATCAGAGAAACCTGATAGCAGATTTTAAAACCATACGAAGTCATACGAAGTTAAAACTCCTGTTTGCACTCACGTGTATCCCTCTACCATCTTGCGAGCGAAATCTGCTGCTTCCTCAAAATACTGAAGGTAAGCTTGCACCTCACTCATTGTGCTCCACATCCTCAGCTGGTAGATGTGAGTTTCAGCCAAGATGGGCTCTGTCTTCTCAATGCACTGCCTGCATATTTTCACCACCTAGAAGAAAAAAAAAAAAGACAAAGATTAGTTTAAATAACAAGCATAAGATCTGTTTAACCTGTTTTTGTTTGATATACCTCGTGGTAGTCACCGTTTAATCGAGCCTTGTCCATCTTTTCCATCATATCAAAGCAATAATCTGTCGCCTCCTTCACCTGTTCATCTGACGGCTGAAAGTTTGGAAAAAATAATCTTATAACTAACCGACACAAATAGAGAAACAGCAGTAAAGAGGTCTAAAAAGGCAACACCTAAGCAAAAAATAGTAGAGAATGGGTTATTTTGTTCAGAGAGAACACATAGGCCATGACTGAGTCCATAAAAGTTAAAGCCTGATTACTGGTTATCTGTAAAAGACCTTTGTCCAACTGCAAGACGTCTGTCCAAGACATCGATAATGTCACATTGTGTTCGGTTTCTTAAGATAAACAGACTTAGAAAACGTTTTATCCTCATAGATAAAAGACTCTATAAATAATAATGACCTCTCTCAACCAGCAGAATGTAGTATGACCTAGTAGTGAATTGAGCAGCTTAAGATAATGTCAGGCTGCTCTATTTATTTTCTACTAGTAGCTGACTTTGCTTTACTGCTATATGCCACTGAAGTATAAGTACAGTCATGAAGTCATTGCAGAAGTCTAGTTAAAATTTGGGAGAGTGTGTAAATGGCAAATCTACTTGTGAATTATCTTCTCTTAAAATAGTCAGTGTAGTCCTGCTTCTCATATTTCCCGCCTGCCTTATCACCCCTGTCAGTGCTAAATGAGGCGCTAGCATTTGGTCTGTTTGCCACCGTGGAATAAACCCTCTCTACCCGCCCCCCCCCCCCACACACACACACACACAAACCTTGACTCCTTCCACTTCCCGTCCCCCCTTTTTGATGTCATCGTGGGTTTTGTTGGTGCAGTGTTCACATGTGCAGTCAAAGAAGTACTGTGTTTTCAGGAGCCTCTGTCTCTCTTCTGACACATTCAAGTAGTCCACATACGCGACTGTCAGCTCCTCTCCTTCTGCAATCTTGCCCAAAGAGCGCAACTCAATCCTGAAGAGTGGAAACAAAAATTAAGGCATGTTTGCATCTGAAAATGCATGCAAAGGGATTTCATGTCATTTTCAATGATGGAGTGTATGAGGGTGAGAGTCTACATACACTATGATGTGGGTTTCAGTCAAGTCTGTCAACTTTACAGACCAGACAGCATGATAAAAGTGATCACACAATTTATTTCTTGGAACACTTAATGATCTGCTTGTGTAAATGAACAGAATATTTAAAGGTGCAAAGTAAAGCCTCTCCTTTTTACCCCCTAATCAGATTTTATTATATTTGCCATCATATTTTGTAAAATAAATAATGCTAATCTCATTAATGGTTCACAGAAAGAAAGTAAAATCTGGCAACTTTAATGCTTCTTAATGTTGTTTTAGTGACTGAAATTAAATTCAAACTGTGGATTGTTTGAAGTCTACTGTCATAAAATCAAATCTTAAATGGGCAGGGAGTTCCCCCGTCTATTCCTGACCCTATCTTATCACTTCTTCATTTACTTAATTTGCGCTTCTGTTAAGAGGAGGCAGTGGTAGTGATTTTCTGTCAACTATTGTACAGAAAATATTTAGCTTTACTACTTTTAACCTAAATGTGCAAATTCAGAGTATAGCAGCTGGTTGCCTGCAACATTTAGATCTGTTCCTTCTCCAACACACCTGAATAAAATGGCTTAATCACCTTTTCTGTATGCAGTCTAGATGCTCAAGGTTCTGCTAATGACTGGATTATTTGACTCAGGTGTGTTGAAGCAGAGACATGTCTAAAAGCTGCAGGTCACCAAACCTCGAGGCCTGGATTTGAAGACCCTTTTTTAGGTGTTTCCCTGCCTCCACGCACCTGACTTAAATAGATGGGTGTATGCCAAGCTTTTGCTGCTCTTAATTGCACGCTAAAGAGGAAAATGCATTCATTTTATTCAGGATTGCAGGTGCAGGAGAATCACCTGAAACATGAAGGACAGCGGGTCCTCGAGAACAGGGTTGAAAACCACTGGTCTAAACACCTAAAAAAGCACCATTATTCTAAAAATTTTAGATTTTGATGAATTGTTATTGCACATAACCAGTCTATTCTCAAATCATTTTATTTAACTTCTGAACATTTTATTTTTTTATGTATTTGACTTTTGATACCACATTTGATACTAGTCAGATTATGGCCCTGGTCAGGTCACAGAAAATTAAGTTCAGGAACTGGTTGACAAAAGGATTGTTGCAAAATGTCCTTGCTCGTTCTCATATACCTGTAAAAGTTGAGTTTGAAAAAGAAAAACTATAAACGTTGGATGTACTTTGCCCTTGTATGCACAGGATGAGTCCAGTTCTGCCAACAACTGCAAAAGCCTCCGTTTATAATCCTCATTGTCCTAACAAGAGAGCACTAGAGCCGTTTTTACATTCAATTCATATCTTTTAATTTATATTGTATTACTCTAAGCAACTCTTAGGTAAAATGACATCAAGGAGAAGCACCACCATGCTAACCTGACCTAGCTATCTGGTTAGCAAAAACTGAGCCTAATTATTTCAGACAGCACCTTTAAACAAAACTGTATTCACATGAAAATGGTATTAGGCAGGTAGTGTTAGAGGTGAGCCATTGATACAAGCAAAACACCCTTCTGTGTTTTCATTTGACAAAAATCAAATATGAAATGAAAAATCTAGCACATGTAAAACTGTGTGTTGATCTCACAAGCAGTTAGATAAACATGAGGATGAAGAAGAGAAGTGGGCACAGAACAGCTTCTTGTCACACTCAGATGGGTGAGTGAGAGTTAGCGCGTACATGTTGATGTTTCTATAAGAAGATGGATTCACAATGAATAAAGTGCACACCACAGAACCAGCTAAGACGTTTGTTTTCTACAAAGGATCGATTGGGGTTATGTGCAAATATTTATTAGCGTTAAGTATTCCTGTAGCTATCAAAAAGATTTAAGGTGAGGTAACGCACCTCCGCTGAGAATGAAATATGGTATTCACAGCCGACTGACTGAAAGACAAGCAGGAAGCAGTTTTACAGCGAATAACACTTGACGAATACATAAACCACACATAAACAAACCTCATACAGCACAAACAAAAAAGTGCACACACACAAACCTTTAACCCTGGGTTTTATTTTTCCATTTTCCATTAAGTTTGAGTCATGTGCAACTACAGCGCTTTGAAAAAGTTACTTCTGTTTCTGTTTATTGTCATGATGAAATGTTTCAGATCATTAAAGATATCCTGAATAGATACAAAAAGTAGCTTTCAAATGATAATTTCATTGGTATTAACCAAAAAAGCTGCATGAACTTTCTGATCTTTTAGACTCAATTAGCTATATGAAAATAAATATCCAAATCAGAATGGTCCTGTGTGAAGATGTAATTTCCCTGTCCTCCAAGCAGCTCTTTAAATCATGAATTAACAGCAATATATCGTAGGTTTTGATTCAGTTTCATTGGCTATCCTTTAATAAAACGTTTCTGACAATGTAAAGCAGGCTAAAAGAAATAAAAAAGCAATTAATTTACAGTATGCCCTGATCTAACAATCTGTGAATCTTATTACTGATTCATTGGCCTCTGTGAAAAGAATTATAGAGACATTTCTAAGATAAACCTCTAGAAGGTGTGGGTCGCATTACAACATTTCAGAAAAAAAAAAACCTTCTGATTTCTCAAACATGGTGGTGATCTGATGGCTATTTTAGTTTTTCAGAACCTACAGAACTTGACTTCTTAACCCTGAAGATTATCTGAAGCATACCATCAAGTCCATCTCTGAATGGTTCAGGAAACAAGAAGCAGGTGCTCTTCACTGTTCCAGTCAAAGTCCAGACCTAAATCTGATTGAGACGCTTTGGTTTAATCTTAAACAGGGCATTCTTGCAGGAAAACCCTCCAATCTGGTTGAATTTCTATATATATTTTTTTAAGTATCCAAAATTCCTCATCAGTGATGGTGAAAAATGAATGTCTGTTAACACAACCACTTGAAACCAGACCAGTTTTTAGGTTCACAGACCTTTTAACATTTATGAGACCAGTGGGGTTTTAACATTATTTTTAAATCCTCCTTTGAAACTCCATTTTGTATTTATTCAGGTTATCTCTGTCTCGTATTTAATATCCTGAAACATATAAGTGTGACAAGAAAAAAAAAAAGAAATCTGAAGGTAGCAATAGCAAACATTGTCAGGGGGAGTTTTATTTTTATTTATTTGTTTTTTTCTTACCTGCCGTGGTTGAGGATCACAGTGCAGTTTGGCCAACAGTCATGGTTAACCAAGCACAAATTAGGAAAAAGACCAACTCCTACCGCCTGAAGACCCCTCTGGTCGCTCACAGTGAAGCCGTTACAGTTGATCTGAAACGTTAGACAGGAAATATTTCAGTTTAAATCAAGAATATAGACAAAGTTGAATAAACATATTTGGCTAAGAAGCTTCACACATATCAACGTGTTTCTGTTTGGCATTGCTGCCCGATCTGAAAGACAACATAACCTCAGCTTAGGTTTCTAAATTGAACACCTTTGTTGACTTCAGAAGATAAACTGGTCAAGAGTTTGTGGAAAATACGGACCATTTTCTCTTTTCACATGAAAGATGTGTTGCCTTAACACAAACTACTGCAGTGAAGGTGGAGTGAATAATATTGCTTGCCTTATTAAAAGAGGTGAGAACCCTGGACTCTTCCACTGAAACCAGAAATTAAAGCCAAATTGTCCCAGCTTCCTTATCACTACCAACGTCTGTGTTTTTGAGCCATTGGTACACTGTACATGTCGTTCTTTCTGCACAACAGATGAATGTTTAAACCTGAGTGTCTGCTATAAAACAAATATCAGGTGCCATAACTTGTTGACTAAGACCAAACTCATTAATTTTGCTCTGTAAGCTCCTGCACACGGCCTTATCTTGGAGGGAATTGGCTCATACCAGAGTTTGCTTGATCACTGGAAAAAAAAAGCAGCTTCTGCTCTGGAGGCTTACACCACAAACACGTCATACTTTGGAACGCACCACTCCAAATATGTGTGAGATGTCGTCGATTGTGTGCTGCTTGCTGGTTCGGGGCCAGTAGTCCAGGAAGTTGTGTATGTCCACTTTGAGCTCCTTTAAATCGTCCTCCTGCATGTCGTTTAGGTGGTCCTCCAGCTCGTCCAGGGTGGTCAGCTGCAAGTCAGACACCAAGCTTCCTTCCTTATCGATGCGCCACATGATGCGGCTCACCAGTCTGTGTACACGAAGGAACACCAGTTGGAAATTGGACAGTGAAGCACTGTGTGTGTGTGCGTGTGTGCTCGTGTGTGTGCGTGCGTGGGTGTGTGCGTGTGTGAGAACATATTTTATCTTCTTCTAAAGTGACAAAGACATATGAATCAAGATTAGTCTGACATGAACACTCAAATGAAACAACAGCACCTTAAAAGGAAATTAGCCAGGCGTCTGGGAGGGTCTCAGTACCGTAACATCAGTTACTTTGGTACAAATGGCATTGGCAATGCCTTGGACAGAAAACAGACTTGTGCTGCTCTGCTTGTTAATCTGTGCAAGGTATTTGAGTCTGGTGGTCATGTGCACAGACATCGGTCTGAGTGATGGGCTTTTAGGCTGGGTTGAAGATGACAGATGGAGAACAAAGTGTTTTGTAGATGGAACCAAGTCCAGTTTTCTAGTGATTTTGAAATGAGTCCACCAAGGTTCAGTTTTAGGCCACGTTTTTATTTTCCATATTTAGCAATAACACTGTTAGATTGCAGATGGTTCGTTGCGTAAGTGGTACTGCTGAGCTTCAGGCCTTCTCTCACGATGACGTTTTTCAGAATTGACCCACAAATCTCAGCTCATATTGATATTTCTGCCTTAGGGTAGATCTTAGGGAGAGTGTTTTTTATCACCATGATGGCCTTTCTTTCAGAACTTAAACTGATCATTAAGTAAAAAAAAGAGCTAGAAATGTTTGTTTTGATTTTTTTTTTCAGAGAAGTTTAGCTTGAAAAGACTTGTTAAAGCTAAAAATTTTTTTAAATGTTTTTGACTATGGTGACATTTTTAATATCCAGACTTCTTCCACTTTATAGATGTCGGGTATGCTTATGTTTTATGTTAAATTAATAGCACAGAACAAATCACTAGTTACTTTATAATTGTTTTTTTGGCCTTCATTAAGCCAAGAGTCATTAAGTTTTATGCACAAAGCTATGCTGCTACCTAATACTTTCAAACAGAAGCTATGTGTTGCAGTTCTTGAGATCACATCCCTGAAGAGTTCACCAATCCTTTCTCTGAGCTTGGACTATGCGCTCTCATATTACATTTTGGTCATAGAATGATAATAATCCAACTTTAAAGCGCATAAGATTTCTGTAGCTGAAGAGTGACTTTGCACCTGTAATACAAAACTTCTTTTTTATGTATTTCAAAAGTTTTGTTGTTTGATGTATTCCCAAACAGAAAAGGTCAGCGTAGTTCTCCTCTGGCTTCCACTCACCGGATGTTCTCATTTGGTACTTTTCCGTACGCCTTGATGGCACTGCACTCTTGTTTGTGTTCGGCCCAGCCAGCACGTTGGCAGGTTCGGTCGCAGTAATGGGCAAATTTGCATTGCCCACACCTCTGGAGCTTTTCTTGTCTGCGGAAACAGCTGTGGCAAATGCGCTCTGCGTGGCTGCAGAGACAAAAGTAATAAAAATGCCACAAAAAGTTTTTAATTGCTGGTGTCCACGTTTGCTGTTTTGCTGAATTTGCTTACTTAAGTCTACTTTTAAGTAAATCAGCAAAGTGTAATTAGTTTACTTTTTCTATATTTCAGGGCATATTGCAAAACACTCAGATAACATCAGATAACTTAATTGCTTCCATGCAACGCTAATAAGAGGACTTTGAGTTGAGATAATTTTCTCCTTCATGTTTATCTGTTGTAAAAGGATTATAATCCTTCTGGGAACTGAATGACATTGATATTGAGAAGATCAAACACATTATAAAACACTAATTGTACACTTGCAAATTGTTCAAATCGCATTTATTAAAGTTATGACTGATAATAAGTAGTAATTTGTAAAAACGCATCTCAAACTTAGAATTACAAATAAACTTGTAGGGCTTTCAAAATTTTAAAAGTGTTTTACGTTGAGAAAATTTAGATACTCATAGATACTCATACAGCTCCACTGCTTGAATATCCGCACAGTTGCATTAAAATACATTACCTCTGATTTCACTCCACATCATACCTGTCAAACACAACAGCTGAGAGACTGGCCTCAGAGAAAATTACATCACCAGTCCAAAACTCCTTGGCGGCCTTCAAGCCCCTTCCTTTCCCAGGAGAGTCGAATATGGCCACGTTCTCCATTCTCGGTGCTCCTCTTTCCCAGATTTTGGGGAATGAATGGTGGCTTGAGCTGAACGAAGGCTATCACACTAGAAAGATAGTTGGAGAACTCACAAACCAACACGATGTATCTTCTGTGACAACTGGACATTCCTCCTTCCAGGGACTAAAATAGCCTTAGCCCACTTGAACTGTACCAAGAGGCTCAGAGAGGGGGTTGTCTCATTAGATGCCCCAAAATCAAAATTCTTAAGGTTTACAGACATTTTCATGAGACAGTCATTACTGTGTGAAGCGATCACCGCTAACACTAACCATCGTACTTACAGGACTGATTCATTTGCGTTCACATTTTAAATGTTGTGTCCCATCACCTGGGACATTTTCCCACACCCCCCCCTTCTCAGGACCTGGTAGCTGTCTTCTCCCTGAGGGTTATTTTTGTCTCTCAGTTGGACCTGTCCATCAGGCCTTGGAGGTGTCGCTGAACAGCTGCCAGACGTTTCATAGAAACGGAGCCGCTCCATCTCTTAGCCTCCACTCTGTTCTGGTGCTTTCTCCAACATGCTCCCTCTGTCTGGTCGCAACAAAACATAACGACACATGAGAGAATATTCACTTTTCCTGTTGTATGTTGTGGAAAACAGAGGAGCCTCCAGCACAACTGGATTTGTACAAAACAGTTAAAGTAGCAGTAACGTACCTTTAAAGGTCAAACAGAAAGGAAGTCAGATTCCGCAAAAATATATTTTAAGTTTATTTGTTTATTTAACTAGGGACAAATCCAGCGAATATTGCTTTTATGTTTAATGCAAAGTAAATGTTTTGCATCTGTGTTTCTAGACTAAGGTAATTTGTGAAGCCCGCCCCTGACGCTGTTGACAAATAAAATAAATACAAATCTTGGACAAAATAAATGAATTAAAAGCATATACAACATTGCAATAAATACCAAAGTAGGTATAAATTAAATAATGATGGACACTATAGTGATCGAGCGAAAGGTAAAGGTTTTACAAGTGTATTCAAAAAATTTAATTCAGAAATAAGTTTTGTTCAACAGCTTCTGCCACTTTCTCAGTTAGCACATAAGAAGTGCTTTTCTTTTAGAAATATCTTTTTTTTTTATTCTGGAAAATGTGTGTGTTGGGAGTAAAGACATAATAGTTTTCCATCCATCCATCCATTTTCCTGCACCCTTGTCCCTTAGTGGGGTCAGGAGAGTTGCTGGTGCCCATCTCCAGCTGGCGTGCCGGGTGAGAGGCAGGATACACCCTGGACAGGTCGCCAGTCTGTCGTAGGGCAACACAGAGACACTTTTACCCCTAGGTGTGAGTGTGTGTGCACACACACACACACACCTAGGGGCAATTTGGAGAGGCCAATTAACCTGACAGTCATGTTTTTGGACTGTGGGAGGAAGCTGGAGGGAGAACACACAGGGAGAACATGCAAACTCCATGCAGAAAGACCGGGGCCGGGAATCGAACCCAGAACCTTCTTGCTGCAAGGCAACAGCTCTACCAACTGCGCCACTGTGCAGCCATAATAATTTTCCCATATCCTAAATAATTTCCAGACAAAAGATTATAGCTAACTGGATGATAAGTCTCAATATTTTATCACCATCATCAGCACAAGTACAAATAACCAGTAAACAAAATCTACATTTCATGCATTTGTTAGGACAGTGATTCCATCAGGACGACAGGTCAAGTACTGAACCAGTTTACACTGACAAGATATTAAGAAACAAATCTACATAAGTAGAAAACCTTTTACATAGAAATGTTCTTTTATGTATTTTTTCCAAGAATTCAGATTGTTTATCTCACAAAGAGGTGAGAGGTGACTGAAAATCATTTCTGTCCATGCATGAACTGAACTGAGTCTTGTGGTCAAGTTGATTGGAAGGAATTATAGCGCCTCATAGCGGTCAGAGATAATAAGAACATATTCAACGCTTCTCTCCAGCGCACTGGTAACAATTGTCCAGCTGTGACAACACTGCCACCTCCTGGACACCTGCCCAAATTATAACACAATAAAACATGGTTTTGTAGATGTTTTTTCACATGAAACGGTTTAAGAAACAGAAACTCTCAATTGTGAACCCGCTATGAAGTTGTTAGACAGGGTTATACAAACAAAACTAAGCACTTAGAGCTTTTTCATTTTAAAACAATAAGTTGGTATTTTTGTAAATGATGCATCACATAAGTCTGGATATTAATAATTAGTTATAGATACCTTCTTTCAAATTTATCCATTCAGTTCATTAGAGTCTTTGGAATTTATGTATCTATTAAATAGTTATAATAATTTTAAATATTTGTATATGCTTTTGTCTTAAAATACAATAGATTAAAAAAACATTAAAAAGGAAAACAAAAGGGTTTTGTTTGATTCTGTAAAATGTCAACATGTACTGGAGTTATAAAGGTCAAGGATGGCTGTAGAAGTTTAATAGTATCATGTGTTAACTATTTAGTTTAAAGTTGTATGTTTGCATTTCTTTCTCTCTGTGCTACTTTTAAATGTCTCATTATTGTTTTATTGTATTTCTTGATTTTAATGTAATTTATTTTTCATTAACCTCCCTCCTTGATTTTTCTGTAAAACACTTTGAATGATGTTACAAGTAAACTCAGATTTCCTTGATCTCAGCTAAGAAAAGTTACGTTTTCAACAACCTGATGAAGACGACTGGTTCTGTTTTGGGGATTACTTGGGAGATGATGCTAAAAAAAAGGATCCTATATCAAATAAAGAGAATTATGAATAACTGACTGTCCTTTTCATGAGACAAAAGGTGTCTCAGTCAGAGGATTCTTCAAATTTGTTGTAACACAGACAGTTACAGGAGATCTTTCCTACCCACAGCCATCACCATCTACAAAAACTTCAATTAAGTGACCTATAACTATATTTAATTTCCCTTTGGAATCAGTAAAGTATTTTTGAATTTAATTGCATTATTTAGAAGATTCTTTTATTATTTTAATCACTGCTTTGTCTTGTTTTTTTTATTTCTTTCCCTTAGTTTGTTTTTCTTTAATTCAATGTTTTGCACTTGGTATGGTAGGTAGCTAGGTCAGAATCCCACCCAGCTACCTGCTAGGTGATGTGACATTCATTTCAGGAATGTCACATCCATCCATCCATCCATCCATCCATCCATCCATCCATCCATCCATCCATCCATCCATCCATCCATCCATCCATCCATCCATCCAGGTGACCATTCCCATGAACACTGGATGAACGCCAAAAGGGGGCGTTTGTATCGTGCCGCTGAAGGGGGCGGTGCCAGAGGTGGGTGTGTGTCTCTCAGCTGATGCGCGTAACCACCAACCGACTCCATCATCAGCATCCGACGCTGACAACGGTCGAAGACAACCGAGCCGCGGTAGCAACGCAGAACCACTCGGAGCCCGGCCGAACAGCACCGACGCCGTCTTGTGACAATACTGCTGATTCCAGGCTGCCATCTTACCGACCAGCCAGCTGCAGAAACAGTGAGTAGCCTTTTGATGACGGACCGCCGGGATGCTACAATCGGTAAATCAAAGCTGCTGCATGATACGTCGTCAATGTCAGAGACGCTGTGCATTTTGATGTAGATTGCTTGTGTTATTGTTTCCCTGTCTTCGGCGAGGGTCGTGAGGTTTTTGTGGGTTTATTTTTTCCCAGTCAGAGGCCTAGTCGGTAATTGTCAGGGAGCGCAGTGGATTCAGGGCTTGATGCGGATGCTGCTAAAGCCGCCCTTGCCGCCCAGGGATGCAGAGAAAAGGAAGAGCGAGGGAGTCGTGAGGGGAGGGGATGGAGGCAGAGCAGCACATACATAGGCAGGGTATTTTACTACTACTACTACTACTACTATTCATCAGAGTGGAAGTAAACCTCTAGTAAATGGGCTGAGAAGGGGAGGTGCATGACATGACTGCATCTATCTATCTATCTATCTATCTATCTATCTATCTATCTATCTATCTATCTATCTATCTATCTATCTATCTATCTATCTATCTATCTATCTATCTATCTATCTATCTATCTATCTATCTATCTATCTATCTAAATACTTTGCTGATTAGTTTATCTGATGGGGTTTCAATTCCATTCATTTCAACATAAATATGGCATTTTTCGCCATTTAGTCCATTTTGTTTGGCCTTTTACGCCCAAATTAAATGAATGCATGCATCAGTATGGGAACAAATGTCGAAAGCATACATATCCCAGTTAATCTGGTGCTGTGCTGAAGAAAAATCGAAAGCTAAATCATTTCAAAACATTTTTTCTGCCTATGTCACATATATAATAATCTGGGGGGAAAAGCATATTTTGGGAGATAAATATAAAAGCAAACAACAGGAACAACAACAAGAAACAGCTGACCTGGTTGCATAAATGTGCACAGCCTTAAACTAATTCTTTGTGGAGTTTTATTAGTATGCCATATCTTGATTTGGGAGTATTTGCCCACTCTTTGCGAAAGGTCTCATAATCCGTCAGATTGTGAGGACATGTCTTGTCCCACTGCCTTCTGTAGTTGCCCACAGAGGTTTACTGTTGGATTCACTTACTCTAAGCCATTCCCAAGCTTTAATTTTCTTCTGGTGAAGCCATTGTTTTGCTGATTTAAATGTATGCTTTGCCTCACTGCAATTATAAAAAAATAAAGTCCAAGTTCAATTTTATATTTCTAGCAGGTGCCTACTTTGCATATCTAGGGATAATTTGATAAATTCCACCAGAAATCACAGTTCCATCTGAAGAAGCATTATGATGCCACCACTATGTTTTGCTGTGGTTACGGTGTTTGTTTGATGTTCCGAGCTGTTTTTGTGCCAAACGTGGCTTTTGAAATCGTTGCTCAAATGCTCAGTCTTGCTTTCATCTCACTAGAACACATTTTCATGCAAGATGTTTTGAGATTTTAAAGAGGAAATAATATTTTATTTGAAAGAAAGGCTTCTGTCTTGCAAACCTACCATAACTAATACCCTCCAAAAAAATGACAGTTCTTTCAGTGGGATTCTTGTTGTTGTCTTCTTTCTGTTCTGTAGAAATGTCCAGTTTTTCTATTATCATCATTGTCCCACATTTTCCCCAAATACTGTCGACTGTCTTTACTGTGCCATACAGCTAAATCCAGATATTTACATACACTGTATAGATATAATACATTTTTGCCCAAACTTTAACTTTCTGCCTGAGAACTTTGTGATAATCACTTGAAAACACTGACTTAGTTGTTCTGAAGCCACTTTGTAGTGATCCTGGCTGTACGGATTGAGTCACTGATCAGTTGGAAGACACATTAGTGCCTTTGAGATGTTGCCTCAATATTTCCACATAATATTCTTCCCTTATGGTAGCATTTATTTTGTGTAGTGCACCAGTCCCTACTTCAACAATGTTTCTAAGTTTTGGAAAGTATTCTTTACTTCTCTCCCCAGTGGGGTGCCTCAAGGTTTCTTTCTTGGACTGCTATTATTTTCTCCCTACTTGCATTTACTGCTCAATGTTCTTTCAGATGTAATATCACATAAATAGCACTCTAGGTGCTTATTTTTGTTAATGGCTTCTTGATTTTGGAGTGGCCTTTCAGCCCACGGTGATACAACAATTATTTTTTCACTGCTAATAATTATTTCACCAGCTTCAGCTATCATTTTAAGAAGGTCATTTGCTTCTGTCACTGAGTTGCACATTTTACATTTAGAAAGACACAAACCATTATTATTGATTATTGTTTTCTGTGCTTTTCCTGTTTGATACTTTTGTAAAATGATATTGGTTTGCTCATTTAAAACTTCTTCAAATGCTATGTCTAAAAGATGCAAAGCTGAATTTTATTTTAGCCAGATGCATCATAATAAAAATCTGGTGTGAAAAGCTACAACCTGAAAAAAGTGTCTTCACACAGTTTTGGGTTAAGGGTGTGCATACTTATGCTTATTCTCCCACCTCCAACTTTTTATTTTTTGCATCATTCCTTTTATGATACAGAAACCAGGCATTTTAACAAAATTAGAGATAAAATCCAGCTACCAAAACAGACACTGACGTGGAAGCAGTATGATCACCACCATGGTTCACAGAGAAAAGAGCTTCTGGAATGAAAAACGCAGAACAGGAGACACGTTTGACCAACATACAGTTCGGTACACCATAAATCTTTACTTTTAAATGCTGTTCATCTGTCAGGAAAAGCACACAAAGACGCACTGAGTGAACACAGTAATGATTCATCTGAAGATATCTTTACAGTTGGATTCTTTCCTCTTATTTTGTTAAAAAAAAAATATAACGCCAGATAGGAGAAATACTTCTACATAAAACCATAAATCATTAAATCTCCAAGCAAACATTAGGAGACAACTTTCCTTAAAAATGATTTGGTTGAATTCAGAATTGTTTGTGAATATGAGTCATAAATTTAAGAGTAAATTAGTATATAATTAATTTGAAAATTTAAAAAGTGTTGAACCCCTGTTGACACTGATTGTTGTACAATTATTCCACCCTGCAAATCATTCAAAACTGCCAAACTTAATATGAATCTCATGCCCATAATGTATTTCTTCTCACCTGAAATGTAGCTGAGAAAAATGCCTTTTTATCATCAGGATGAACTGAGTTTTTATGAACTATGTTCCAATCAAATATTAAATTAACCAATGTACTACAAAAGGCTACGGAAATTTTTTTTTGGCAGCAGCAGATTTCCAGTTTGTCTTGTTTATAATATGGACATAAAATCATGCCAATAACAGAGTCAAAACAATCAGCATGGAAGAGTTGCTGTAAAACTAACGCATTAGATTTGTTCAGCCGCTTTTAAACACACAGTTTATCCCAACACTGATTCAAATATATTGTTCCCAGGCTCATCTAAGTCATAGTGACTGCACCTATTACCAATTACCTCAACAAAAACAAGCTTAGATTGAGGTGTTGAGTTTGATTGCTGTTTGGTCCTGAAGCAGTCCTACTCCAACAAGTGATCAACTCTAAAACTGAATTTGCACACAATGTTGGAGACAATGGAGGAATCCATCGCCATACTAGTATGGTTTTTAAAACTACGGTTGCAATAATGGGTTAGTTATAAGATTTCTGAATGACAACAACAGGTATTAAGCTTATGTAATACGTGCCAGGTGAGGGAAAATGGAGTTGACAACCTTCATCGTGTTTATTGCAGAGCTTGTGTTAAGTACGTTTCTTTCCGTTGTTCTTTTAGTGAAAAAAACAAAATATTTGCTTTTCAGTTCAGCGAAACAATTGGATGGAAAATTTGAGTTGTGTTTTCATTCTCATGGGCAGAAGGGCAGAAATTTTTATTCCTTGACATTCTGGTTAATATGTGTAAAAAGCATTAAAATAAAATAACCCTTTAACTTAAATTGAAAAATATAGAATAATCCAATCTGTAATTTAAGAACATTTATTCAGAGGGGGGGGGGGGGATCCCATGTTAAAAAGTGATTGTAAAAAAAATTGGAACTAAGTGCTAATATGACAGAACTTTGTCTTTATAGATGACATCGTTGGATTATGCAGGGAACTTTGCCCAATCTCTCTAGATCAGTGGTGTTCAAACCTAATGCTATAGTTGGATCTGTCCCATAGATGACATTTTTGCCTCGTCTCTCTTTCTTGTTGTTAAATCATGAACACTGACCTTAGCTGAGACAAGTGAGGCCTGCAGTGCTTTAGATTTTATTTTTAGTTCTTTTGTGACCTGGATGAGTTGTTGATGCACTCTTTGAGTAATTCTGGTAGGCCGGTCTGACCTACTCCCATGTTTTCTCCGGTTGTGAATAAGTGTCTCACTGTAGTTTGCTGGAGTCTCAAAGCCTTTGAAGTTACTTTGTTGTCATTTTCTCAGAAAAATAGATGTCGGTCCTTTGTTCTGCATTTGTTCTTGAATTTCTTTACATTGGGACAGGATCAGTTGCTGTTAGAAAACATGTAGCCAAGGGATGGGTAATAAGGACTTAAAGTTTTATCATGATATGTTGCGATAATGATAAAAGTGATAAGAACAATTTATTACTTCTTTTTTTAGGGTGACTGTATGACTGCGACTGCATGGCACAGCAATCATAGACCCACAAACACAAATACTGCTCTTGAAAAACATCCCCATTTCGCATATGCTTCTTTTGGTCACCAGTCACATAAAGAGGTGATTTGTATCACTAACCTGCACACATTATATTTTCAAATGTATTGATATATGTTGAACAAACTGGAAAAAATAGTAAAGAAAATAACAATTCCATCATCTAGGCCAGTTTTAGGGCTTTGTAAATATCACTTCATTGGAATTTATCATGACAACAATGAATTTAAAATTTTATCATGACAAGAAATTAATCACAATAAATAATAAATGATAAAAATGAATTTTTACCTCCACTTTAGCCTGTTTCCCATTCTCAGATCCATTTAATTGATTTCTTGAGGTTTGGCAGTGGTCTGGATGAGGGAAGTTAAAATAAAGCAAAACAATATTTACTGTTAAAAAAAACAACTTTTTCCCAGCACTTTATGCTACAGCAAAACAAGAGGTATTGATCTCAAGGCTTTTAACACATCTTAACCAGAGGAGCCTGTGTGTTATTGGAAATTTGCTCTGTTTGCCCCTCTCATGATCAAATAACCGGTTTCATAGTTTTCAACTGCTTTTTTACCGGTCAGACTAATCTTTGTGACCCTTGTGGTTTTTCATGGTGGTGGGAGGACCACAATGCCCCTGTTTGTGGGTTGGAGTCTAATTTGCCTCTAATATTGTATAACTAGTCATTATGCAATTACTATATTGTATAACTGCTTTCGTTTTTCTGTGTTCCTCTAGTGTGTGTGCCCCCACTACCTGCATTAGGTTGTGATGACCCACACTACTTCCAAATGTATCTGTGACCCTCCCCAATCCTGACTCCTAACCTCTAATTCCTGACCTTTGACCTTCACTATGGGCAGTGTTGGCAGTGGGGTGGCAGGAGAGCAGGAGTTTGCCATGAAGTCCGTGGGCACGAGGACCACCCTGCCCCGAGCCCCTCCTCTCTCTCGCCGTTGCCCTGCAGACCGCAGCTGCAGCGCCGAGCGGCTGCCTCGCCCCCCGGCGACTATTTCGGACGGAACGGCGTCAAGCGATGAGCGAGGCAGTGTTAGTATCGGGACTGGGACCTGCACCGGGACTGACCGGCCAACAGAGACAGCCTCCTCAACCCACACTGAATGTACCATGACCGCCCCCTCCAACAACAACCAGCTGGACTGTGGGAACGTAGCTGTCAGGAGGGAGAGGGAGTGGGACAGGGAGAGGCAGCGCGAGAGGGGCAGGGACCGGGACCGGGACAGAGACTGGGACCGGGAGCGGCTCGAGAGGGAGCGCGAGAGGGAGAGAAACCGGGAGAGGGAGCGGGAACGGGTGGAGAGGGAGAGGCTGGAGCGCGAGAGGGAGCGCGAGAGGGAGAGGGCCCGGGAGAGGGAGAGGGAGAGGATAGAGAGGGAGAAGATAGAGAGGGAGAGGGAACGCGAGAGGGAGAGAGAGAGGGAGCGCGAAAGAGAGAGGCTGGAGAATGAGCGGATGGAGAGGGAGAGGGAGAGGGAGATGCAGATGCAGGCGGCCGGTCTGGATGTTTGTGGAAACATTGTGGGTCGAGGAGTCAGCGAGAAGAGCAGTGTGGGCATGAACCACCACCAGCACAGAGAGATGGTTGCAACCAGAACCGACAATGAAAACAATCCAGTCGGCCACAACCCACCAAACCACAACCCGCCCAAGATCATGGCCGTGTCAGGAAAACTGGAGCAGGTAGTTTGACATTTTGGACTCAGTTTCATCAAAAAAGAAACCACGATAAACTATGTGCATAAGTAAATAACTCTTTATCTTTTAAATAAAAACTGTTCAAAGTATTATTTACTTTCACAGAGCAAGCTCTATCATATATTTAAGGAATTTGTGTATTTTTCAAAACTGAGACTTGTTTAATGTAAAAAAAAAAGAAAATGTTTGAATAAAATGGAAAGATTAAATGTCCAATAACCAATAATTAACTTATTAGTGGCTTATTAAAGTAAAAATAGACAAATTGCAACAGATAAATATGAACAAAGACATTAACACTAACCAGATCTTACAAGCTAAGAGATTCTCACTACATCCACTGAAATAGTTAAAAATCTAACTTTTATGAAAGGATTATGTACATGTCAAGAAGGAATTTAAAGAAAAAGGCTTGTGCCATTAACTTAAACTAAATTTTGAATTCTCCAACTTAATTTTAATCAGAGAGGGAGAAACTCCCACCACCATAACGGCCACTAAAGGAATAACTCAGCAACTTATATTGTGTTTCATCTTGTTCATGCTCCGTCCTACAGTCCTGTTCGCTCCGCTTAGTTCACAGGAAAATATTGGCAAAACAAGATTTTGTTTTGTTTTGTTTTTGGCCCCTGTTTTCTGACTGAATCAAAAGTCAAACTAGGTGTCCTGCTCGTTACTCACTTTACATTCTAATCAACGGATTTATCTTCTTTTTTTTTTTTTTTTAAGAAAGTTGCTATGGGATGTGGACACATGTTTGAAGAGTGGAGGAAAAACTAGAAAACAAAAGAAATTTCACAGAAAAATAAGACAAGTGTTAAGTAAACAAAAATATTTATCCCAAATAAATCTGAAGAGGTGATCAGTGTTCCCTCTGTTTCAGTCATCCGATTCTTGTTTTACTCTGTTTGAGTCTCAACTCACCTTCGAGGGAAGGAAACGTCAAGGAACATGACTGGCCAATCAGAGGCAGACGTTGGAAATGTCAGAGCTACATCTGGATCAAACGGGGGAAAATGGGTTTAATATTTTTTTAAAGTTGAGAGAGATCAACATCTAAATGCTTCCTCATCTTGTTTATGTCTGTTTCTGGGAACATGCTTCATAGAACAATGTCAGAAATTTAAAATTAATTCTGAAAGGAAACACTGCAGCTTTATAATCCTATTTAAAAGTATTTCACCTTGATTTGACCAGCAAATGCTAAAGAAAATAAGTCCTTAGAATAGCCAGAGGACAACGGGAAAACATTAAAATACACCACTTATTATTTTTTGTAAACATTTTAATGTGTTTGAGGTCATTGTTGTGTTAAAACGTCCAAATTTCTCCTACTCAACCCAAACTGTCACCCTCAGGTGAAGCGGAATGAGTCATAATGTTCCTGAACAACCCAGGAACCGTCGAGGCTCAAGCCTAAGAGTAAACAGTGTAGTAAGATTTACATCACTATGGCTTAAAACATTGACTAAAGAGGAACCTGCTTCAAAATCAACACCTTTGGACACAATGATGAAAAGAACTGTTGACCATGGTGGTGGCAGTATCATACTAAGGATCGGTTTCCCTGGCAGTAGTACTGTGCATTGCACATATGACATAGACAAATGAAAAAGTAGCACTGCTGTAACTTTAAATTCCTTAACTTGTCCGCATATTAAAAGCTAGACGGTTGAAAGCTGGATGCATTTCATCGTTCCCAAAATGATCCAAAACACAGATCAAAACTGGTCCGGAAATTAATAAAATATTAAGTGAAAAACTCTTTGACTCTGTTTAAAAGCTGGATCTGAGCAACAAAAACAATTACAAAGATTTCTTCTGGTTCTGTGAAGAAGAGTGGCAGAGTTTTTTCAGAAGCAATAAAAACGATGTGGTTTCCCCCGCAACCCACTAAGGAGCATTTAACCAAAACTTAGCAGGGATGTGTGTATCTGTCTGAGCACTCATGTAGGATTTCATGGATTGAATTGAGTTGATTAAAGAAAATCCACAAAAACTTCCACCTGTGCACTTGATTCTTGTTTCTACAATTAATTAACAGGCCCTGATATTTAATGAAAAATTCCAAATCAATATGACATTCTTGCTCATGATGATGGGTGTATCTAAACTGTTGTAAACAATTTTACACACATTGCATAATTTAGCAGTGACATGACTCCAGTATTTATCTATTTTCTTTTGAATCCTTCCTCCTTCTACTCCGCAGGCGATGCAGAGCACCTCCGGCCTCGTCCGTCCCTCCGCCTTCAAGCCGGTGGTTCCCAAAAGCTTTCACTCCATGCAGAACCTGGTGGGCCAGGCGGGAGGGGCCGGGGGCGAAGGAAAGACTGACACCAGGGGCGAGGGGTTCAGTGAGGGCAGAGTAGGCAGGAGAGGCAGAGACGCAGTGGGAGGGGATGGAGGGGAGGTGCCAGAGGCCCTGCTCCTGGACCAAGACAGTCCAGTTAGGGTCGGCAGGAGTGATGGAGGGGGAAATGGTACTGAGGTGGTTCAGGGAGGGATGTCAGATTCAGGGAGAAACTCCCTGACTAGTCTGCCCACCTACACAGGCTCGGGGTCTGGCTGTGGGCCCCCAGCGGTCTTAGGGCCCCTCAGTGCCTCTACCAGCCACATTAACAGGTTGGGCATGGCGGGGGCAGCTGCAGGTCTGGACAAACTGGACAAACCCGGCTACCAGGTAAGGCTGTCCTCTGATTTATTTTGATGCTCAATTCTCCCTGCAGCAAAAATTTCGTAGAAGCGTCACCGTCACGTTGTGGTTGTGTCCAGCAGAACGGGCTGAGCGCCTCAGACAGCGGTCGGTCCTCCTCAGGGAAGAGCTCCTCATCCTATCAGAGGCTGAGCCACCTGAGTGACGCTCCAGCACCTCTGCGACCCTCCCCCTCATCTGATGACATCATCCAGGACCTCGAGGACCGACTGTGGGAGAAAGAGCAAGAGGTGAGAGGACGTTTAGAAATTTATTCCAAAATTTCTCAAATTTAGAAGACAGGATGTGCACTGTGGTGTCAATATTATCAAATCTAAGAAAATTCCTCTCAAACTGATCTTTAGATTTATGAACAAAGACCACTTTTAAAGTTTTCCAAGAAATATATAACATTGGAGGCAAAATTCAAAGAGCAAAGACTTTTTGCAGGACCCTAAGTATGATTTGATTTCTAATCTGCGTATGTAGCTTTTACAAAATTAAGTTTTTAAAATATTTGTTAAAGCTGTCCATCATGTTGTGTCAGTTAAAGACACAACATTAATGTGAAAACATTAAGCTCCACACTTCCTCGCAGTATCCCTATAGCCGTCTGCAGAAATTTACCATTCCTGGTCAGAAACAACCAATCATAGTCAGGAGGAAGGTCTTAGCACTGTCTATCAACCTTGTGTATGCACTGCTTAATGTGATAATGGAGAAACAACTTGCTGTCACCGAAAAACCAGTTCTGACGATGCTAATTAGCCTGAGCATTTATGACAGGCTCTGCTGTCGAGAAGAAGCTGTAGTGTAGCAGAGAGCAAGAGGGAGCGTGTGACCAGCGCATACACAAGCCTGATTGACAACGCTGAAACCCCCCTCCTGGCTCTGATTTCCTGTTTCTCACTAAGTTGTGTATTTCTGCAGTTAGCAATGGGAAAACGTAGACGAGCTCAATTTTTTCCCCAGATCTGCCTCACATTATACTGTCACAACATAGTAACAGATTCAACAAATATGTAAAAAAAAACAACTTTTTTTAAGTTACATGCTACAGTTTTAAGAATATTTGTTTTATTTCTATCATAACCTGGCATATTAATTAAAAGTCTTACTGAGAACTACAATATATAGCTAAGAGTTGGCTAGCTGTGAGACAAAACCAGGATGATAACAGATTCCTATGACTTCATTGTTACCAAAGGTGTTGCTCTTCTTCTGTGTATATTTAGCTGTCAGACCCGATCCATCTCCGTCTCTTTCCTCCAGGTACAGCACATGCGCAGGAACCTGGACCAAAGTGAGGCGGCCATCATTCAGGTGTTTGAGGAGAAGCAGCGTGTTTGGGAGCGACAGATGGACGAGCTGAGGCAGAACTACGCTTCACGTCTGCAGCAGGTGACCTCAGTTATATAAAACAGCTTCCTGCGGTAACCTGTGCTGCCACCACCTCCTCTCTCAGTGTTGACAGTACGTTAGGGTGACGTTAAATGTTTGTTTTCTTCCGTATAACGTTTTGCATATGAACCAAAAAGCTCAATTTTGGTCTTATCTGAGCAGTTCACCTTCTTTCACGTTTGCTTTGTCCCTTGAATGGTTTCTGATAAACTGCAGACGGGACATCTAATGGCTTCCTTTCAACAGCAACAATCTTCCCCTCAGTCTTTCATAAAAGGTAGATAGTGTACATGGAGTGCGCAGATGTCATGTCAACAGATTCTCACACCTGAGTTGTGGATTGCTGCTGCTCCTCCAAAGTTATTGTGGGCCTTTTGTCTGCTTTTCTCAAATAAAGCTTTCAAAATCAGCTTTATTGGTCAAGACTGCGTGCACAAATAAACGCATTTTTTTATATTAAGAAAAGGAAAAATTTCTGTTGTTTCCTTGCTTGGTGGGTCAGATTATGTGGTAGCCAAATCTCTGTGGGTTTCCATTTGTTCCACACTCTTAATTTTTAGTGGACAGATTGAGCAGTACTGTGGCCGGGCTATAAATGCAGGTCACACTTTTGTTAATTTTATATGCAAAACATTCATGACACAGCCTTTTCCTTCCATTTCACAACTATGCACTGCCTTATCTTTCGAATAAACCACAGCAAAGCTTGTAGTTGTAAAACAACAAAATGTCCAAACGTTGACAGGGTGTGAATATATGTTACAAGCTGTAAATAGTACATTTACGTTCCCCTGTAGGTTACCCGCCGGGCTCAGCGCTCCCAGACCGCCCTGCAGGCCCAGATCACTCGTCTGTCTCAGGACAAGAGGAGGCTCCAGGAGGAGATGGCGGCCCTGTTGGCTCAGAGAGAGGAGCTGGAGAGAAAGTGCCTGGACTACAGGAAAGAACAGGCTGACATCCTGCCGCGTCTGGAGGAGACCAAGTGGGAGGTGAGACATGAGATGTTCCACTTGACCAGTTTGGTAAAATGACTGCAGGCCTTCATTGTAGATAGGATTTAAATGTGAGACATTGTGCAGATTCATACATTTGGTTTGGTAATCAAACAAATAGCATTCATTTTCTGAATAAAGTATCAAAGGGTCGACGTCCCTGTTTTCTCCTTCCTTTCATTCAAGCATGTAAAATCGCCATTATATACGTGACTCAGGATCTTTGTAAACTTATCTTTCTGAATAAAAGTGCAGGATAATCCTAATTTTTAAAAGAAAACGTTGATCCAAACTCGCCTCTTTTGCAGCAATTCCATTCTCACAAATACACTAGATGTATACAGCTTACTAAGTCACAGATGTTTAGCTGTACATTAGAGAAATTATTCAAAAAATGCATCAACAAAAAGACATTATGAGAGGAAAACAGCTTTATTGCAAAGAAATACTTGAACAGAGTTGTAGGAAGAAACCGATTTGTCCATCTTTTGGTACGTTATCCTTCTAAATGACCTTCTGACGACCCATTTTTAGCATATCATGCAGTAAATGATGTATTTTAAAGCATTTTTGCGTTTCTTTTCTACGGTTGCCAATAGATGAAGCTAAACTTTATACAACTCACGCATTGTTTCTGTGGCAGGTTTGTCAGAAAGCAGGTGAGATTTCCCTGCTGAAGCAGCAGCTCAGAGAGAGTCAGGCTGAAGTGACCCAGCGGGCCGGAGAGATGGTGGCCCTGAGGGGCCAGCTGAAGGAGCTCAATGCCCAGCTGAGAGAGCGGGAGGAGGTCATGCTGGGTCTGAAGGACTCCTACAGCACAAAGTGTCTCGAACTGGAGAAGTGTGAAGGCGAGCTGAGGAGGACACTGTCTGAGGTGGGTTTTTAAAGCAAACGTCACTGTTATGTTAAGAAAAAAAGACAATGGGATGAATTATTCATGAACTTTACCAGTCCATCAATGTAGTTCATACAAAACTTGGTATAAATTGAGCTTAAAACATAGAAAACAAGTTCCGTTTAAATTAAATTAAAAGCATACATATAATTCTGTTTTGACAAATATTTACTATTTTTTCTGTTAATGCAAATCAATGAAATGTCAAAGGTTAGGAGTTTGTTGGTAGAAAATCAGCATAATTGAGAAAATGTGCCATTTTTTTTTTAGTTTTACATAGAGTCACGCTATTTATGAAACATACATGAAAATGACTGCAAACTATATCCACCATGGCTGGTGTTGGGGAAGTGGTCCCTAACCCTGCTCTTTGGGGACGTCATGCCTGAAATCGTGGCACGTAATTCAAGCATCAGAGTTAAGTGTGTTGAAGCGCTGACACATCTAAATGACGTAGGATCTCTTCCCAAGGATCCGGGTTGGAGATCCCTGCTTTAAGCCAGGGGCTCAGTGTTGTTTCTTCTAAGCGCCTCCCTTTTTGGTGCCCCACTCCTTTCAAGAAATCAAAGAGTGAAGCTCTGTTACCGAAGGCAGACAGGTGTCACCCGTTTGAATGACACAATCAAACAGTTACGCCTCCTACAAACAAATGGGAATCCAGGAAATCTACTAAAACGTGGGCTGGAGGAAAAGGTTGCCATCCACACTCAAGTAAACCGTTTCCTCTAATGTCAGTGCACCTGTTCACCACCAGGGGGCGACAACTCCTTACTAAATACTCATAGTAAAGTTAGTACAAAACTCATTCAGGGCTTGACTGAAAATTTTTTAGTTTGTGTTGGTGCCTCCAACATCTAATGGCATCCTGGAAAACCTCACATGTTGCCAATATCTTCAACAGCACGGTTCAATGTAAATGATATCCATCAGTTAGAATAGCCTAGTCAAAGTCCAGGCCAAAATTTAAGGCATAATGTAAGAAAAAGATAGAAAATTCGTGTTTTTAGTCTTTATCCATCTTGTCTGGCTGAGTTTGCAAAAAAGTAATGAGTAAACATTTAGGTTTTTTTAGCTGTGAATAACTGGTAGAGACATTCCTCATAAGACTAACAGCTGTCAATGCAGCAAAAGGTGGATAAACTAAGTAATGATTCAAAAAGGATGACAAAAAGCACACCACACTTTTTGTCTATAACTATAAACTAAATCTAAAAGTTACAGTGCCCTGTTTACATGAGACTTTGCATTTCTTTTTCCCACAGGTGTCCATCCTGAGAGAGAAGCTGGGTGTGTTTGAGGCAGAGGTGCTAAGTTTAAAGCGTGCTCTGAGTGAAGCGAGCAGAGGAGCAGAAGTGATTGTGAGCCCGAACTTGGCTGCAGCAGGGTTGCTGCCACCGTGGGGAGCTGTCCACTGCCCTCGAAACCCAACTGAGCCCTCCACCAGCTCGCTCACCCCCACATCCGACACCCTGCTCAGCCTGCAGAGCGATGAAGCTAAAGCCCAAAGGCAGGAAGCTCAGAGACAGGAGAGGCAGCAGCGTGAAGAAGCTCAGTGGCGCGATGTGCAGCACCGGCAAGATACCCATATGCAACAGGACATCCAAATGGGTCAGAACCCGCAGATCAGACCGGAGGCCCAGCTCCGCCAGGAGGCCCAGCTCCGGCAGGAGGCTCACCTTCGCCACGAGGCCCAAATCCGCCAAGAAGCACAGCTGCGTCAGGAGGCCCAGCTCCGCCATGAGGCTCAACTGCGCCAAGAGGCTCAACTGCGCCAAGAGGCCCAGCTCCGTCACGACTCCCAACTCTGCCAGGACATGCAGCTGCGTCAGGAAGCCCATCAGCCACAGCGGGCGCAGGAGGGTCACTGGGATGAGGCTGGGGAGCTGCGCAGGCAGCTTGAGCAGCTGCAGGGTGTACTGCGCTTGGAGCGGCAGCAGCGGGAACGACAGGCCCTCAACTTTGACCAGGAACGGCACACCTGGCAGGACGAGAAGGAACGGGTTTTGAAGTATCAGGCACAACTGCAGCTCAGCTATGTGGAAACTCTACAGAAAAACCAGGCTTTGGAAAAGCGCATGAGCCAGTTGGGAACCAAGCAAACCACGGTCTCCACCACTACTGTTACCACTACCACCACCACTTCCCCCACCTCCTCCAACTCTCCACCACCAGCCATGTCGCCTTTGTCTCCTCAGCAACTCCCTTCCTTCTCTGGCCCTTCTTCCCTTTCTGGTCCTTCTTCTCTCTCTGGTCCTTCTTCTCTTTCTGGTCCCCCTTCCCACTCTGGACCTCCATTTCTCTCTGGTCCTCCTTCCCTTTCTGGTCCTCCTTCCCTCTCTGGTCCTCTTTCTCTCTCTGGTCCTCCTTCCATCTCTGTTCCTCCCTCCCTCTCTGGACCCATCGCTCTCACTCTCTCTCCTCCCTGTGAAGACCAAAAGGGCCCCCCCTCGCTCCACCAGCTCGCTCCTCCATGGGCCGGACCATCACGCCTGGAGAGGATAGAATCTACAGAGATATAGACACAGATTCATGAAGCTAATGCTAGTTTTTTTTCTACGCTCACAGTGGTGAGGCCTCTTACACAAAACCCATTTCAGCATACAATAGAAAACAAGGTCTAAAACAATCACTTTTTTCAAAGCAACAAACCTATCAGGAACAAACATCATATCAACAGGAAACTGAACTAGATTCTGCATTATCGCTGAATTTTTAACCTCCTAAGAGGCCTTTCTGTCTCTCTTAGTGTTGCACACGGATACATCTTACATTATCAGAAACGTGTGCCATGGGTTTGGGTGGCAAAACAATGAAAAAAATTTTAATTACAGACCTAATACATGCATAATTTAATTCCCATGCTAGAAAAGGAACAAGACAATCAGGGATATTGTCGGAAATGATCAACAAGAATATATTGTGCTGTTTATTCATTGTAAGTCTATGTCACTGGTTATGTAAAAGTAGAATTAGTGGTCAGAGTGTGTGACGTCAACTTACATTTTGGCCAGAGAGCGCCTTACCCCATCATTCCCAGCAAAGTGTAAGAGAGCAAATTAGTGATGGGAACTGATAAAAAAAAGATAGAGAGCATGGTTATTTATTTTCAGTGCTTTAACTGTAATGCCGGCACACCAGCTGCGCAAGACTATTATACGGGGCTGGACTGTTTTCTTTTTTAATCTCAGCAGATGTTGACCCCTGAGGTCTCACACACATACACAAACATACACTGCACAGGGTCCAACACACATGGCCCATTTAAACACTAAGACCAAGAGAATTTATATTTTCTACAAATTGAATTTAAATACGATTGCTTAGCAGATAATCAGCCCAAACTGAGTATAGATGACATTTTTAAGAGAACTCCATCAGCTCTCATTTTAGATTCTCTGCAGTGACCAAAAATGAAGGTCACATGAGCACGTTTCCAGCTGAACTCCTTCACTGAACTGCAAGAACGTGAATGTACGCACACAGTTTGAATTTGAATAATGTTATGATAATTGTGTCTCTGTGCATTCACTGCCAAGAAACCAGCCAGTCAGTCAGTCAGGCAGGCAGTTGGTACCCCAAAAGGGAAAGATTTTATAGAATGTATGATATACTTGCAGAAAGATATACCTATTATAGTTATAGATTGTAAATGTGCGCGTGTGAGGAGGTATGAAAGAGAGTGTGTGCATGTGTGTATACATATGAAAAGCTTCAGCTTATGAGATTGAAGATACGAGGGACTAGTGGCAATACAAACTAAGAAATATGAAGGGAAAAGATGCGATGCTTATTCAAAAACATTGAGACATTTAAAATGGAAATAAAAACACAATCCAATGCTTTGCAAATCTCTTACAAGTGGATAAAATGAGCTGTCTTGCAATCTCCCGGAATGGCACTGAGACGAGGGACGTCTGGGTTTGTTATCCGGGCAGCTGCAGTAAGTGGAATACCACCAATGGTTGGACGATAAACCCATATTTTATTCACTATGGGAGATAGAATACATGTTAAATGTGGAAACTAATATATTACACCATTTGTTCAAGATTGTTTAATAATAATCAAACCAAAAAATGAAAGTATGGAGACCAGTTGCTGACGTTTTTGGAGGACAGTGCTATCCCAATCTTGTCCGAAACAGAATAGTTGTTCAATAGTCCTGGGTCGCAGGCAAATTCAGCCCCTGTTGAGAACAAATGCTGCTCTGAAACCTGTTTATACTCACTGTATTCATTACTGCAGCTTTGCAACAAATCTGACTTGAGATGACTTGAGGTTTGTTCCTCTCATGCAGGAAGCAGCCATCAAAAGATGGGTACACAGTGGTCATAAAGGGGTGAACATGGTCAGGAACAATACTCAGGTAGGCAGTGTTTAAACAATCTATAGTTGAATCTAAGGGGCCTGTAATGAGCAAAAAATCTATTTTATTTAAATTTACTTTTAAGAGATTCAACATTAGAACAGCACTGCTGCAAATGGCAGTCAAGAGTTTCTTATCTGGAAGGTAGACCATCCAAGATGCTGGTCAGTCTGTGGTTCAAGCAGGGGACTTCAAGTGCCCTACTGTCTTGTTCATGAGAGAGGATAGGATAGAGGAGGAGATAAATAGACAGGAACTTCAGCTACAGTCATGCAGGCACTTCTCCCATCTGCTGATGTGAAGAAGGCTGAACCCAATTGGTGCATCTATGTACTCTTCCCTTTCCATCATCACAAGATATGGGTTAGGACAGAAAAAACAAGATCTTGAGTAAAAATGGTCAAAATGGGCTTCTTCTCTAATCTCACCGTAACTTGTAGAGTGAAGAGCTCATACTGCAGCAGCTGCTCTTCAACTCTGAGAGAAGTCAATTGAAATGGTTCGGGAATCTTCTCATGGTGCTTCCAAGGAGCATCCCTATGAAGGCTTTCATGGTACGCCCGTTTGGGTGAAGACTCTTATGATGGCCGAGCATTGGCTTGAGGAACTATATATGTATCCCTTCTGGGAAAGCCTTGGGATCCGCCTGAATGAGCTGGAGAGTGTTGCTGGAAAGAAGGTGTCTGCATGTCCAACTGTTACCCCAATGGCCCAATCTGAGATAAAAGGGAGAGAATGGAGGGATGGAAACTGTGGTACAATATCTTAGTTTGTACATTTAGTATGTTTACTAAATTATCTTCCAGTGAATAAACTATGAGTGTAGAGCAGGGGTCTCAAACTTCAATCCTCAAGGGCCGGTGTCCTATAATCTTTAGATGTCTCTCTGCTTCAACACACCTGGCTTTAATATCAACACACCTGGCTTTAATATGTGCTCATTAGCATAGATCTATAGAGCTAGGCTGAATGATAGTGACACAGTTTCACAATTTAATTCAGGTGCGTAGGACAAGGGACACATCTAAAAGTTACAAGTCCTTGAGGAGTGCAGTTTGAGACCACTAATTTAGAAGATTTGCTAACCATTGCATTGCGCTTTTATTTACGTTTAACAGAATGTTACAGCTTTTTAAAATTTTGGTTGTATAAATAAAAGGTACATAAAAGCTTGTGAGACTAAAATTTTACATCGAGGGTGTGTGCATATCTAGAAAACTCTTACTTTCTTCTGTATAATTTGCATAGACAAAAGAAGGAGGAAGTTTTAAAAAAATATCTAAAAAGTGGAAAGTTTGCCTTTTTAAAGGAGAGCATTCAGGCTAACTGCACTATGTAGTGTCCTACACATGAGTTATGATGTACAGTAGAGTCAGATGTGAATATCACGGCTTTTATAACTGTTGTTAATGCCAGCATTAAAAAAAAAAGTTGCTCAAGAATATTAACTTATCTATAAGGTATTACATAGTATTATCATCTTTATTACTGTTATTATATTATGGTGAATTGAAGGATGAAAAAATATGTGCCATTTTAGCTTTCCTTTCTGTGTTTTTTTAACTGTGTAGCTAGCCAATTGGCTGCCCATAATGGTGCAATCATAGCAAACTTGTCCCAAAAAAAAAAAAACAATGTTCCTTTTGTTGTAGGTGATGTAGTTACAGTATTGCATTGTTTAGAGAGAAAAATGCTTCTGGTTTTATACATGTTTCAAATTTTTATTGTTTGCATTTATGTTAGTAGTACTGCTCTGGCTTGATTAAAACCATTAATTTGTTAAGATTCAGCAGAACTAATAAAGATATGTGAATTATTCAGCCGCTTTTGTCCGCGAGTAAGTATTTTTAATGCTCTAGAAAACACTAGATGAAATTCTGGAAGGAAAAATGTTGACGGAGGGCAACATTTACTGTCAAAAGTCACATGTGCCTTTTATACTTTGGACTTGTTTGAAACCAAATTGTCTTTTAGCCTTAATAATTTCTTGTGACCTATTAGAAGTAAAAAGAAAAATCCTCATATCTTAATCTCATCAAAGACAATAAATTGAATGATCTGAGATAATAAACAGCACTTCTGCTTTCCATCTGAATCTCAATTATTTTAGGACCAAGTTGGCATTCAGTTTTAGCTATAACATACAGTGGGGGCAAAAATATTGAAAATGTTTTTATTATCTTGTATGGCAGAATGAATTCTCTATGAAATCAGTCTTGAAAAGAAGACATAAATAAATTCGGAGCAGTATTATCGCCATATTTCCAAACAAAGACCAGAATAAAGTCCCATATATGCAGTAGTTATTTAACTGAGTGTATCTCCTCATCTCCACAGACCCCACACAATCTGGACACTAGTTGTGTAGATTTTTATATTCAGGTCTGTGCTACAGAAGGCTATTTGCAAAAAGCAACTGCCAAGATAGTTTCTTTCCCCAGTCTGCCTGATCAACACTTAGCAGTCGACAGAGTCGATACTTTGCATATTTGCACTAATTCCACCTTGTCTGCCTATCTGAAAAAAATCAATGTACGTATACATAATAACAAGAAAGAAATACAATTGCTTTTTATTTTGTCCTTATATTTTTTCTTATATTTGTCCATATATTTATATTTTTAAAAATTGTATCGAGGTCAAACAAGTCAAATTCCTTGTTTGTTTGCACAAACTTGCTGACTAAAATTGACAGTAACACTTTTTGCAATAAGACGCTCCTCAAATCAGTCAGTGATAGAAAATACTGGCTGGTTTATTATTGGTCAGTGTTTTTTAACTATCTGAAAAACAGTATCAGTTTTAGAACGAACAGCCATAAAATATACGTGTTAACTGAAAGGACATGTACAGTAAACTATACAGAGACGATTTCTTCATTGGGCTTTGAAACAGAGTTTGAACAAGAACAAACAAGATCCAGAACTGATGTCAACCAAGAAATAGTGAAAAGGAGTCAGCGCTAATAAAAATAAATACGTTTAAAAAAAAATCTAAAATAAAAAATCACAAATGTGACCCTCCTCGGCTTCCTTAGACATACCGGATGTTGTGTTTGTAGCACTTGATTGTTGCTAGCTGCTTCCAAAATTATCCTGAGGAAGAATAATACAGAACCGAGCAGGCAAGTGTCCGCGCCACCAAGCAAAATGGGTTTTACAATTTTTATTTCCCTACATATTAGTTTGATTATTGATATCGTCAGTCCGTTCCAGCATTTGCATTTCCAGATACATCTGTTAGCTGCTGCTGCTAGCTGCTGTATGGAGTATGACTGCAACGGATCGATGTCAAATAAATACAGTAACAAAAAGATATATATTAACGAGTTAGGCGTTAGTTTACTTATTAGATACTGTGAAATGTTTCAGTGGCATACTACTTACCGTCTCCGGTGTAATTCATGAACACTGTCATACTTTGTGGAGCAGTTTTCTATTGTAATCACTAAAAATAATATATTATTTTATATAATAATAATAATAATAATAATAATAACAATAAATATTATTATTATATATTATAATTTCTTGTACACGGTGTTGAAATTCAGGTGCACAAGAAAAAAGTTAAATGTAAATGAAAGCGTGTAAACTAACGTAAAATAAGAATGAGGAACTGTATTCCCCTATGCGTTTCTGCTTGGTCTCGGTCAGCAGTCTGAAGCAGAGCTGTTATAAGAAATGCACCAGAAATGTGATGTTTTACAAATATTTCAGCTTGTGAAAACTTCTTAACAGTCATGTCATGGAAGCTAAAGGAGTAAGTGCCACCATTAAACAACAAGAGGCAAGCTATTATACTCAGAGAAATTGTTTTGATTCCTCTTTGTTCAAATCTTTCTATCTATCTATGAAAAACTTTTTAAAATCTTCAGAAAGCCACAGAGTTCTCACATGATTAGGATGAATATCATCCCAGAGAAATGAGTAAATATCATTTACCTTGATTTCTGGTTAACGCATAGGAACTTCAATTTCTGTTGGTATTAAATTGAGCATTTTTTTGCTTATGGAATAATGTTGGCTGCAACGGTTCGTTAAGATTAACCTTTGCTACAGCTGCAAACCTTATGGTGAAAACAAGAGAGTGAGTCACAAATGTTCTTTTCTATTGCTGTATTTGAATCATTGATGCAGTCTTGCTCTCTTAAAACTGCCTTTTAATTTGGTGATGAGACATAGATAGTGGATTTAAATTGATCAGCTTGTTCAGTTGTTTTAAGTTATGAAAGGACGTATGCATAAAAGATTGAAAACACAAATGAGCTTTTTGAATTCCTGAGTGCATCACTTTCTCTTGGCCTTAAGTTACCTGTACATGACAGAAAGCATCACATTGTTTTGCTCTTGTGTCTTTGCAGGTTGCAGAATATGGTTGTGAACCTGTGTCAGCCACACTTTTCAACAACGGCTCATTGCAACAAGGTGTGACATGTTCTAAAACCTATTCACACAACTGTACAACCCTCCAGCTGTTTTCTTACATGCCAGCTGGTTTCGCAACATTGATAATAATTTTACTGCAATGAAGTGACAGGAATCGACAGCGGTTATAGCTCTCTCATAAATGAGACCGATACTAAATTATTTTTTTTAATTTTTTTTTTCAAGTTCACGAAGAAACTCGGACGAGACGTTTTTGTTTTGTTTTTTCTGGAGGGATGTGGAGGAAGGCTGTGTGAAAATAAAAGAGCAGGGTACAACGTGATGTGTGGGAGAATAAATCTCAACTGTCCTTGTCCTTTTTATTCCATTTCTGTAATCTATCACGGCTGCCTTTTCTCAGCACTCAGGACATATAATATGTACCTTTTATTCTGCAAAGAAAATTACATATTTCTCTTTTTCTGCTGCTTCCTCCTCCTCTTTTTATGTCACAGAAACAGTTGTCCATGGGTGCCATTTCCATTTGTAAGGATAAAACGATGCATAGAAATGCTGTTTAAGGCTTTTATTGATGTGCATATCTTTTATGTTATATCTTTAGCTCTGTGCAGATGGCTATGATGTTACAAACATTGTGTCAGCAGACCCTTCACTACGGAAACAAGGCTTCAAGTTGGAATACTTCTTACGTCCACCCTTGCATGTAAGATTGTGCGTTATTGTGGAATAAATCGCTTTTTTTTTAACCTTTGTTTCATTTAGTCATCCAACACTTCAAACATTTTCTATTTCATTCTATAGCCTCTAAATCTTTTGTGATTTTATTTTATTTAACTTTTAATTCATCAGGAAAATCCCGTTGACCTTAAGTAACCCTTTACAAAGAGAATCCTGGTCAAGAGGTTACAGAACAATAACAGCAAAAAACAAAACGGTTAACTCCGTCATAAATAAATTAATTAAAAGATTCCTGAGTTAAAACAATTTCAGACAGATGATTCCTTCTTCAGTAAGAACAGCCTTAAAAGCATTTAGTGACAACACCTCCTTTGCATTCATGTATTTTTGCAACTGGTTCTAAGAAAATGGAGCAGAAAACTGAAAAGATTTCTTTCCAAGTTCAGTTCAGACGTTGGGCACCGAAATTAAAAGTCTCTGATGTGTGTGTTGTGTCAATGCTGTCTCGGGGTTAAGTGCTGCTGTTCCATCATTCAGACCTGGTCCGGTCTGAATGATGGTCATTTGTGACCAGGTGAAAGCTCAGGCACTGAGCCACCAAGGGTGCTACTGTGGCTGTCAATCCCCTACAACATGAGGTTGGGAAGGTGCCGTCTGGATCCCTGCAGGCTTTTACTCTAAAAGTATTTTTTAGGCCCAGAAGAAACATGAGGACTATGCAAAATTTTAGACCTGAGAGATCTGAATGTGTTTTTAAAGTCTGTCCCTTTCCACATGTTGAGCATCAAGGATGTGTGGGATCAGGTGTACACTCTACAGGGTCTCCGGCCTCCTGTGGGGGTACGGTACCATTCCACCAGCTGTGGTAGTGTGTCATGGATGGGGTCAGTGTCGAGGCTATATGTGCAGCCGCCTCCTGGTCATCCCCAAGTACCTTAGCTGGGTTCTACAGGCTAAACCTGGCTGTGTGTCACCTGTTGTAAGGGATCCTATTGCAGAATTCATCTTTGTCCTCAAAGATGAATACTGCAGGGTGGGCATGCCTTTATGTTGTATTTTCTTCTTTTGTGTATGTGATTCCTCAGGACTCTGGCGGTCAGTAGGGATGAAATGGAACTAAAGTGATGACTAACTACTGAATCCTGTTTGAAAATTGTGTTTTGCGAGAAGATTAAGGGACTGAGTTACAGTTGTCATGTGACCATATAGACTCACTGGGATTCACACCTGACCTGTTCATGTGCAGGAATGCACATCACATCATGATTAGTCAGATTAATTTGATTAATCCAGTTAATTGTTTCAGTTCTACTTAAGAGTATGTATTGCTATCAGATTTGACAACTTGTGTTGATTTTTTTTCTATCAGTTTCTGATTATTACTTATGTGCTGATGTAATGCTGATCTCTGTGTCTTACATTTGCATGTATCCCTTCAAGGTGACATTGAAGTTTGGCTTCCCGGTGGAGCTCTGCCGGGTGGATGTGGAGCTGTGGCCCTGGGGAATGGACCGGGGCCAAGCCTGCAAAAGACTGGAGATCAGCACAAGTTCAGATACCAGTGCCCTGTCAAGTCCTGGACAGAGTAATCGGCAGGAGCAGAGTGAAAACCAGGCAAAGGACCAGATCATAAAGAACAGGCAGAAGCATCAACCTGTTTCTAGTCGGTCTCGGCAGACTAATGGCAATCAGTGGAGTATTCAGGCCAAACAGTGGGAGGAAGAAGCTCAAGACGGGCTTCCACAGACAGACGTCCAATCTCAGTCGAGCTCTCAATCAGAGTTCAAGCAGGTCGCTCGTTGCGAACTCACAGAAGAAACCCAAGTTTCATTCAGTCATTCAAACTTTCGTCCCCGAGCTCCGTTCCTCTCTGCTCCTCCTCCGCCGCCGGCAAGCAGTCGGCAGGTGAAGCTGTGGAGCCGGGGGCTGCACTCGCTGAGCGCCGTGACGCAGCTTCGTGTCACCGTACCATGCGGCGGTGCTGCGTCTTCTCTGGGGCTGAAGGCCTTGGCTGTGTGGGGGCAACCCGCTCGCTGCTGCCCCGCTGAGGAAGTGGAGAGGATTCAAAGAACCCAGGAGGCAAATGAAAGGCGGGTGGAGCGCCCTGTTTTTTTTTCTCCTCCTGTCAGCCAAACAACACACGCCCCCCAGAACAGCCTGAGGTACAGGACATTTCGAGTAATGTTTATTTTAATTTACTAGAACATTTGATTTCACGATGACTCAGAGTCTGAACGAAATCATTTGATTACGAAACAGTGTTTGATTTATCGTGGCTTTCTTTTTGGCTCGACCAGGTTTTCCATCCCAGAGGAGTTCCTGGATCCTCTAACGCAGGAAGTAATGGCGCTCCCTATGCTGCTTCCCAGTGGAATGTCAGTGGACGCCTCCACTCTGGAGGAGTACCAGAAGAGGGAAGCCGCTTGGGGTCGACCGCCAAACGACCCCTTCACCGGCGTCCCCTTCACCGCCACCTGCCAAGCCCTTCCCAACCCCCAGCTCAAAAGCCGCATTGACCACTTCCTGTTGCAGAAAGGGATGGTGAGGAGGGACGGGACCCTGGGAGGACAAGACCAGGGACAGAACCCACAAGCATCAAGACTCGTAACCTCCTCGGTTCAGGGTCGTTCTCAGACTTCTCCAAGTTTTACTAAGACCTCAATAAACAATAACTCTACCCATTCCACTGATGAAAACACAGATACAAGTCAAGCCTCTGCTCACATGGCAGTGGATAATGAATCAGGACCATCATCAAATAACAGGACTGATGTATCTAATATCAAGCCACTCTCCACAGATAGTAAATCAGAGATGAACAGAAGAAAAAAACGAGATTTAAGTGAGATTTCAGTAGAAGCTGCAACACCTGGAAAACAACGGCCTTCTGAAAGCAAAAAAATAAGAAATAATTCAGGTTTAGGTGAGTACTGGCTGTGAAAGGTTCTTTTCTTGAAGCTGCATCTTTTCCTAAATACAGGCAGCATCAAACTCCTTGATTTGTCTTAAAACGTCTGACGTTCCAAGGTCATCTTATGAAAAAAAAATCATATAGAATCGTAAGTTGAACTTTGTCGCGCTTAATATTTAATATAGCTGTAGAAATTAACTTGGTTATTTACACTTCTGACACTGTTTACATTTATCTGCACTGATTACATACTGTATTTATACTTTAATCAGTCATGCTTGCAATCTTCAGGATATTTGTGGGCATTTTCATTTATTGCTTAAATCCACAGGGAGAATAAGCGTATACTTTTATCAGTTTATGTTGCAAGTGTAGCACATTTCACCTCTAGAATGTGTTCAGTGTAACATCCTTACTAGATTTTAATGCCTACAGCCATTACAGCTATGACAAATTGGGGCTGAAGTTTCATATGATCAAACTTTTCATATGTTTTGAGCTTCTATTAGAGTATGTCCCGATGTTGCACCTCTACTATCATATTAAAATATCACTTGTAAAAAACTCTTTTGAAGTATGGTGTACAGCACACTGAATAGTGTGAACTATATTTGAATTTTGGGGCTCCACCCTGTATGCAGTGTTAAAATAGCTAAGATATTGACGACTCTTGTTGAATGCAGCATAAAAACGTTTTAAAACTGAAGTAGAAACAAGATAGAGAAGTCGTTAAGAAGCTACATGTTACATACGTTTTCAATGAGTCCCCTGCAGAACGACTTTAACACTGTTAACTGTTTATTTAGTGCAATTTATATTGTTATTGCAACATTTGCCGACATTATCGCTAGTTTTTCTGGCATCAGGCAAACGTTTGTGTTTAAGGTTTATCTGGAATGCGGCAAGTTTTGGTAGATTTGAGTCAATGGTAGTGTGTCAATCATAGGCTCCCTGTCACATACAGTCAGCTCATGTTTGGTCCCACAGTCTCCCCTGTAGCTATGGTTTATGTTAGTAGACTGAAAAACAGTAGCTGGGTTTTAGCTTCCCTAACTAACATATGATCCCAAGCTTTCTCTTTAGCTCCAGTGTGGAAAACTGCAGCGATCTGGGTTTTTTATATGTTTGACCTGCATACTTTAAATGAGTTTTGTTATTACAGACATCCTTTAGTAATTTTATTGGGTCATAACATTAAATGACGTATATTTTTCTAATTTTCAGTAATAATTTATTGTGCTTAATTGCCTTATTACATCCCACTTCTAATTGGAGTTATAAATTAGTACATGAATGCGTCATAAATAAGGACAACTGCGGTTTTCATTCTGTGCTCACCAGGTTTTGTAATTACAAACACTGATTTCCCAAACGAATCTTTGCAGTTTTTGTTTTTTATTATTTATTTTTTTAGTTTCTCACTCTCTGCTCGTTTTCAGAGCTTAGCTCCAGTTCCCACGAGCAGCTGCTCTCAGCCAGTCTGGACGAGGCCCTGCTCTCTGCCCTGCAGGGACGACCCTCCTTTACTTCAAACTTGCTCCACCAAGCAGAAAGTACATCCCAGTCGACAGTGTGCCAAAGTTCAGACTTTGCGAGCTCATCCACAGGTACAATCTGTTCTCTCTGGCTCGCTGCAGGTATTGCACCACATCCCCGTAGTTTCCAAGAATCTTAAAACCTGCCTGCAAAGGACTGAACGGTGTTGTTGATCTTCAATCTTTATGGTGAGAAGTTTATTTACAGACGTGTAAGAAATGCCTACCGACTTGGATGCGGCCACATTCAGCTGTAAATACCGTCTGCAGCTGAATGTGTGCTGAATATCGTGAGGCTTACTAAGTATGAGGAAAATGTGACTGACACTTCTTTTGTACTTTTGGGTGATTTTAAAAATGCAAATACTCAGAGGTTTGTTCTCTTTGTGCACGTCACAAAGTGATCTGTCAAAATGTGTGTGCTAGTAAAAATGCTGCAGTTGACCAGCTCAGCTCAGGTTTAGGTAGTGACAAGTCCTGCACTTTAGGTGACATTTATGCACATTTTCAGAGTCATGAAGCTGCTTAGACTCAGACTTTAATTATTTTTTCTGTAAAATCTTTAAAAAAGAAAAATGCAAACTTCAAAATCATTATTTGGTTTGAAATTATTAAAATTGTGTTTTTTTTTATTATTTCACTACAATTAAAGCTTATAATAACTCAGCATAGACATTCTTTTATCAGAGTGGAAAAATTGTACAAAATATACCTTAAAGATTTTTTATTAACAAGTATATGGTGTAGAGGTTTGAAGTTATTGTGGATTTTTTTTCCAAGCCACAAAGGTTCAAAATAATGAATACAGACTGATATGTTTAAGAAACTTAAGGTTTAAAATGTTAAAAGACTTGTAGGTATGAGTTAACCTTTTTTCTCTCTTTCCTGTATTTTCTGTCCAGATGGGAAGGTGTGCTCTGACTGTTCTCGTTCAGTCTCAGTTTACTCAACATCATCATCATCGATCTACCGGCTGGGATGCGGCCACTTGCTGTGTCGTGCCTGTGTGCAAAAAGACTCAAAATCACCAAACTCGACCAATAAATCCGGCTGTATTTTCTGTCCAACCTGCCTGAGTCGTACTCCACGCAATAACATTTTACGCGTACATTACTGACGGCAAAAGGCAATACATTTTTTTTTCTAATTTAATAAATGAATAAATATATTTGTTGTTGTGATTTATTGTCCAGGGCCGTTTCAGTAGGGTTGTTGCTCATTTCGTGCTTTAAAGCTCAGTCAAATTTGTTTAGATCCATGAAGTTACTTAATCTGCTGACATCATCCTATTATCCTCCACTGAAGGAAAGAACATCTCTGAGCACACAGACCTTTTCATTGAGAGCACATACAAAAATACACATATACAGAAATTCCTGTCCTTTTCCACCCACTCTGCCTTTTTCTTGGACTCTTTAATAGAAGTGTAGTTGCAGCCTTGGTGCTGTCATCTGTGTTCAGAGCGAGGAGACATGGCAGCGCAGAGGATGAACAAAGAATCAGGGGCAGCAACGTTTGTGAGCTTGATAACGAGAAAGATTTGAGAGAGAATAGAGCCGATCCAAGGCTTAGGTGGTCATAATGAATGAACTAAAAGGGGTCACGATCAGCTAATCATCTGGACTTGTGATGCTTTACTCACCTTGTACTCATGTCTGGCCCCTGTCTCACTTTGTGGAAATGCGAGACACTGTGAAACAAACTGAGTAGCCAGGCTACAGCCCTGATTTCAAACCTGTTGAACACAGGTGCTTAAGATCAACCTAGGCATGCTGCTAGGCTGCATCAGAGTGACCAACACAGCCACCACCAACGTTGTTTAAAACATTGGATACTATCCCACAGCAGTGTGTGACCATCCTGGTACCCAGCATAAGAAGGAGTTCCTAGACAACTGTTAAATTGCTAAAATAACTTGGTTCTTCAAAGACCAGTAATCCAGTGAACAACATTAAAGTCAATAGGAGATGTGCTGTTTGACATTAGTGGAGAAGACTTGCAAGTTCTTCATGGCCAAAGCAATTGTTAAAATTATTTTTCTTCTGATTTTGAATAATTTAAAGGGGAATAGAGGCTTTTTAAAATATATATATATATATACTGCTCAAAAAAATAAAGGGAACACTTAAACAACACAATATAACTCCAAGTAAATCAAACTTCTGTGAAATCAAACTGTCCACTTAGGAAGCAACACTGATTGACCCAACGAGGGTCTCCGTTGTCAATCAGTGTTGCTTCCTAAGTGGACAATTTGATTTCACAGAAGTTTGATTTACTTGGAGTTATATTGTGTTGTTTAAGTGTTCCCTTTATTTTTTTTATTTTTTATTTTTTTGAGCAGTGTATATATATATATATTTTAGTAACATTTATTTCCATTAGAAATAATTGACTAAACACAAATGTTCTTACTTTTAGAGCTCAGTTTATTTAATCTTGTTTGGATACTTCAAAAAAAAGTATTGTTTTAAAAAATGGATAAGGTTATATAATCCCTGTGACCTAGAATTTTTTTTATTTCCAAATCATCAGTAAAAGCTCAAAACTAAATGATCTTTTATGCTCATGAGTGAATGTAAAGCTCTGACGGCCACAGCTTTTTTAAATCAGAGTTGTGTAACGGTAAAGTAAGCATCTTTTATATGTGTATTATGAGTCCTCCAAATAGCCATCCTGACCCTGGGATCTATGCTTCTCTCTGCTCATTTAACGTGAGGTTAATGTGAAAAACGGTTTTTAGTGCGACAAAAAGTCTGTACAGACAATAAAACTCAATCTTTATACAGTACATACGCATACTCTAAAAATACAGCACATAATTAGACATTAAAAGTGGCATAAAATATAACTGGTGAAAAGTGTATTTTTATACACACCTGCATTTCACAATTATATCATTTTAATTATATATTTTTTTGCCATATATTTTATATTTTCTATGTTGTTACACAGAAAATGTCTGCGCATCTTTCAAAGTCTTGCGTTTTTTTTTGCTAACTCGCTAAGCTGTGGTGCACAAAAGAGTTGAAGTGAAGTCACAGGTCCTATATTTATTGGTCTTCATAGTCATAAACAGCATCATTTCTGTGTTGGTTTCCCTGACAACATTAAGCCTAACCAAGGTCGTGATCCTGTATCCGCTCTGTCTAACTGGAATCAGTGGTTCTGCATGTGCAATGAAGACAGCAGCCTCGCCGTTTCAGCTGGAGGTACATAAAGTCCCTAAAAATAAAAAGGCTAAATTAGACCCACTGGGTCGCTTTTATTCTGTCAAGGTGACTTTATATTTAGCTCAATTTTTATTAATCGGTTAAACTGTTGTGTTTCTGCTATGAGATAAAAGAAGATTAAAATAAACCATGTAGTTTACAGCCATAAAGTGTAAAATGCAACATAAATATATCATAATCAACATTGTCATTGTTTTTCAAAGCAGATGGTAATCTGAAAAACACACTTGACAACAAAAAAGCTTTGTGTGTCTATATTTTGACGATTAGTTATAATTTAGATAATAACTAACAATTTGGATCTCTGGCATGGCCTTGTGCACAAGACTGTTTTCTTGGTTAAGCCTGTTTTTTTAACAAGAATGTCAAATGTAGCCACGTATTAACACTAAAAAAGGTGAAGAGAGCACTTTTACTAAAAATGTTGGTGAGAGAGTTGCTGATAGCTTGAACAGGCAGTCAACTTACTGAGCTACAGCTGTATTTAATCAGCGGAAAGTTGAAGGAAATTATTCTTTTAACCGTTTTTTATTTTTTATTTTTAGTGTCCAATGTTAGAACAAAGTAAATTTAGTGGGAAACTGCAGCGTTTGGGTGCCGTTGTGTAAAATGTCCTTAGCATACTGTTGTATAGCTGAACTCTCACGAGTAAAACCGTTTGATTGATATAGAGAAAAGTAAGACTTTCCGTATTAGACATATTTTATTACATTATAGACATATTTAGTGTATTGTAATGTAAAGTCAGCTATTCTGGTGATGGAGTCTTTCAGAGTAACATGCTGACACATCACTTTTCACATAATAGTAACAAGTGAGATAATTAAAACTGATTATTGCTTTCTGCACCAGAAACTAAAACATTAACGGAGCCCTGGAGCTTTTTCCCACTTCTGTCTCACTTTGTCCATATTATATTCCCATGACACTTCAAATATAAACAAATATTTAAAAAGAAGTGAAATCTGTTATTTTTGGAGGATTTTTATTTTATTTTCTGTTTGTTTTTGGGTGGTTGTTTTTTTCATAGAAGTTGTGTAGACACTGCCTAAATGTAATGTAACTTAATTTGTTACGTTTCCAAGCTGCCAAACAGCAGCTTCTAACTTACGAGTTCAAACTGACCTCACAGTCCCCACATTGTTTCTCTGGCTGCCATTTTGTTGTGTTTGCATGTTTTTCAGGTTTGGTGCTAAAAACATAATGCCATATCTCCTAGTTGTCTGATGATGCTTGAAGAGAGAACATGTAAAAAATTTATGACGAATGCTATTTAAGATTAAAGTTCCATCTGAATACTGTGGGGCCTATTAAAGGACCATTACGCTCATTAACCCGCTGATGCTCAGTTTTACCTCTTGTTTAGTTCATCAGCATCACAACAACTAATAAGAGAGAAACAACTCAAAGCATGCGTAGGAAAAGAACAATCATCAGAAGTATGTTTGTTAGAAATGCTAATGTTTTTATGCTCATCAACTGTTCAGTCAGCATCATAATTTGTTTGACCCTGAAGTTCTCATGATCTCACTTGTCTGAATGTAGCAAAGGCGGAAAATGGCTGCACTGAACAACTGAACTGTGCATGATTTTCATAAATTGTTCTTCATCTCGCGGCTTATTAATATAAATCAGATTAGTTGTTCTTAAGGTTCAATTACTTGTTTTGTCTCCGCAGATTTATTGTGTCATCCAGTGCGGAAATTATTCTGAAAAGCTTATTAGACGTAAAGTGCGGCGCAGGGCTGAATACAGATGCTGTTTTCTTGTGTAGATTTGGTTGATGCTCGTATCCGATGCAGACTCACATCTGTTGCGACCCCGCGCGCAAACGGCTCGTGCACGGAGCCCTTGGGGGGGGGGAGGTGGGGGGAGGGGGGGTGCGGTGGACGGTCAGTGACGTCAGGTGTTGGTCTCTTTGTCAAACAACGTGTCCATGTGCTTATAAGTGAGGAATGATCGGGTGGGCTGTCAGTCAGACATCCACACCAGCGGAGGAAATCAGAAGCAGCAGCCATGCATCACTCCCTGCTGTGCGTCCTGGGACTCCTCGCCCTCTCCTCCGCCTGCTACATCCAGAACTGCCCCCGGGGAGGGAAGCGGGCGCTGCCGGAGGGGGGCGTCAGACAGGTGAGCACCTGAGGGTGTAACATCTTTTTTTTAATTTGAAGATGTGTATGTGTTTTTTTTTTCTTTTGAAACAAAGAATCTTAATGTCAATAATGCGTTACTGCTATTTTATCATCAGTAAGCAGATTTATAATATGTTTCATTTGTAGGTTTGAATTAGTAAAAGGTGATTATTATAAAGATAAAAAAAATAAATAAAAAAATTTAACATTCTATAATTTAAAATGACAAATTTCTATGTTAAAGTATAAAACTACATTTTCAGATGCGTTTAGTGTATTGTCTTTCAGACTTTGTTTACATTTTTAGGTGTTATCTCTAAAGCAGAGGTTAATTCATGAATATTTTAAATGCAATTATGAGAATATCTGACATTTAGAGATCTATTTTAATATATGTTCCTTTATGTTTTAAGTTTAGATGAATGTGCTAATTATCTTAAAACTCGGAAATGTTATCAGATCTGGACTTTAAATGAAATATAAAATATAAATAATGTTCCTTTTTTGAAAGCGTAATAAAAATGTTCTGAAGATTTCAGAGTGTTGTCTATGAACCACGAAGAAGTTTTCTTTATCCAGTTAAATTTAAATATATATGTATATTTTTTAATCAACGGCAGCTCATATGAAAGAAGAAATAGCTTCTATGACCATATAAATGTGAAACTTTCCAGTTTTTCTTGCTTCAAGTAAGGAATATTCTTGCCCAAAGTTTCCTTTCAAGAAGGGAATCTTGAGAATATTTGAAATTCAGATAGGTTTTTGATTGTGTGGACAATTTTTTTCAGCAAATCAATAATACATCTAAAAAAGTGGCAGTTATAAAATTATATGTATAATATTTATAGTTGAAGTATTTTTTCCTTGTAAACCCAGTTTCAACTTGTGTACAAAATAGATTGTGTTTTATTTATTGCATTAATGTTAACCTCCTTAAGACGTAAGTAACAGCTCAATTCTGCTCAATCAATTCCATTTTATATTTTTGATGCATTTTCAGTTTTTTTAAGTTCATTAATTTTGAGTAAACATGAGAGCAAAGTTATTCTGAATGCTCTCGTGCTGCGACCAAGTTTTTTTTTCTCTTTGCATTCACCTGCTCTGCCTTTTTCAAGTGCATGCCTTGCGGCCCTGGAGACAGGGGCCGCTGCTTTGGCCCCAGCATCTGCTGTGGAGAGGGCCTGGGCTGCCTACTGGGCTCCGCAGCTGCAGCTCACTGTGAGGAGGAGAACTACCTGCTGACCCCCTGCCAGCCTGGAGGGAGACCCTGTGGACCTGAGGGAGGGCACTGCGCCTCCTCGGGACTCTGCTGTAACTCTGGTACAGTCTCGTCTTTAACTCTGGGTTTAATGGTCACATGACGATGATGTGAACTGATCCGTGTTCCTTCTCAGAGGGCTGCATGTTGGACTCTGACTGCCTCGGGGAGACAGACGCCGCAGATCCGGCCCAAAGCTCTGCAAGGAGCTCCCCTACAGACCTGCTGCTTCGTCTCCTTCACGTGGCCAGCAGAGGACAGAACGACTACTGATGCCACAAGCGTCAAGCTCCCCCTCTGCGCCCGACGACCTGCAGCAACGGCAGAATATTAGACCTCAATCTGTGAACTCTGAACCCAGTCGACATTTTTCTTTTCTGTCTTAAACGTCTTTTCTGTTCTCTTCAATTTGTTTTAATAGAAACATAAGAACAGAGGGATTAAACAAACAACAGCATAGATCTTGTTTACCATCAATTTAAGAAGAAATGTACATACATGCACATGATGTGCACAAGTCAAGACACAGGAAATAAACAAAGGATCATGGATTAAAGTTGTCACTGTCTTATGATTGGAGGAGGTAAATGCAGTGTGTAACTCTGCCCGAAGGACTTTGTTGTTTTTTCTCATCATACCTGTGGGCCTTTATTAGTCACACCTAGTGAGGTTTCCGTGTGCGTGAAAGAGAATGGAATGATAACTACACTCGAGAAGTCATCTAGCGTAATTGGTGTGATTTAGTCAGTAATTTATGGAGTCTTCCTCTTTAAAGCACAGAGATCTCATAGTCTTGTGCCAACATGTTTTATTTGATGAACGAGTGGGATGGGAATTGTAATTTTCTTTCCATCTTTTTTTCATGATGAATGAAACCTGACAAGGGTGGCAGAGCTGCAGGTGATGGCAGTTTGTCGACATTGTGTTTCAGCTGGAAGTGAATGCAGCACCTCCCAGATTTAGACAGTTATACGTTTCAATCGATCAACTTTGTTTTAAAGCCTACAGCCTTTCTTCTATACATAATACTTACTTTTGTTTTTAGAATTCAGTCTCGTTCCAAGTGTCACTACCTGCATCTCCCCTTAAGAAAGTGCAAAGTGCACAACATTGATTACGGAGAAAAATCAATGTTGAACATGCAAAACTAATTAATTCATAAATTATGTGCAGCAAGGTGGAATGACAGGGAAAGAGCATTAAACACCTTTGAAGAAAAGGCTGTTTTGGCTATGACAGCTTGAAAACATTTCCTGTTTGGAGAAACTTTGAGATTTTGAGCCATTCTTTCACACAAATTGAAGATTTTGGGGGCCCCTTCTATACATTATTTTCTGTACTATCTGTAAATTTAGGCAATTTTAGCGGCTTTATTTTCTCTTTCAAAATTCAATAGAAAATTTTCTTAGCAGTATGTTTGGGATTACTGCTTTGCTTTAAAGCCCATCTTTGTTTTCAGCCTCCTGGGTGGTCCTTGCACCTTGCCAGTGGCTGTTCTGCACTAAATTTACGAGGGGGTTCATTGGTATTTCTTCATAGGGGCAAACAACTAAACAATGGAATAAAAAAAAAAAAACAGGATAATATTTCATCATTTAATATCTATGTTAAGTGAGACTCTGAGCCAAAGAGCCAGTTGGTTGCAAACCCCAGATCTAGCAGTGATTTTATCTCAATACAGCTGAAACTAAAAGTGCAACAACTTTATTTTTAATTCTCTCTTACAGTAAAAAAACAAACAAAAAAACAGGTACTCCAGGCATGGTGTGTGCAAAGACTTCAGTTTTGTTTTCATCTGACCAGATCATTTTTATTTTACTGGCTTTTCAAAATGCTGATGAAAGGCTGTTTGTCGCCTTTCTCATGCTTTTTCTTCCACAGTGGAGTTTTACACAGTGTGCATTTATTATTGGGTTTATTGGGTCTGTCATGTATGGAAAAGCTGTAGATGCTGGTTCCAGGTTTTTCTGAAGTTCTCTGCTAGGCGTTTTCCACCGACACAGTTTGAAGCCCATTCCAGTTCTTAAAACGTGATTTGAACCAGTGTCACGTGTTTCCACCGGAGGAACGAGACTCCCGAATGCTAAGTTGGTTCCAGTTGGACACCATGCAATACCTGGTTCTTCAGCATGAACTGCAGCGTAATCAGTGGTGTCACCCTGTGGGCCGATCAAACTGAAGTCAAAGAAAGAACCATGGCAGCAAACAGGGGCTGCAGATGACCTCCACAATACTTCTGCTACACTCTACTTCCATGTTGTGCAGCACCTCCTGTTGATGATGCATGCTTGATTCCCAAAACAGAGTTCTCAGCATAATACCACTGTTTGGTAACATGCGAACCAAACCTGATGCAGAGTTCTTTCTATGGAAACGTGCTGTTTGAGTTTCGTTACCTTTCTAGTGTCTTCTTCAGTTTCGTTTTCTGTTGAAACGTGAATCGTCTCGGCTTTGTCAAAACTGACTTTGCAGATAGTCTTTCTTTTTGCCGGCCTATTGATGATTCGCTAAGAGACATTGCTGTGAATTAAAACTGCATTCTCTAAAAGCAGCCATCAGTCAAGCAGAGGTAACGGGGGATTATTTGGCGTTCCAAAGTAAATCATTACTGTTTACTTTGCAAAGCAAACATGCTGGGTTGTTATACAACTTAAGTGCACCATGGTCTTCGTGTCGCAATGGCTAAGACAGAAGGAGCACACAAAGGGCGAAACTCTTGCTTCAGCGTCTGGAACGTGGGAACAGAAGTCCGTCTGTAAACAAAGAAGCTTTCTTGTGTCGGTTTTGATCGCTGCCACATCATTTAATGTGAGTTCCTGAACCAACAACTCCCTGTCTGTTGCCTTTGCTACTTTAAAAAACTCCTCCAGGGCAAAACCTTTTTTTCCTCCTAAATGATATAGTCCGCTTGCACGCTCAGTTAAATTGCACAACATGTGGTGAGATGTGGGAAGCTCCAACAATGAACATTGGCTCTAAAGGTGTTTACCATGACGACGAATGGTTAATTGTATTACCGCCAATGGAACCACTTTAGAACAACATTGACTTGCTCTGATCTCCGTGATGCAAAGAAAGTTTCAATATAACCACCAATAATAGAATGCTTACGTTTTATAGTGTTACACAGTCATGTGAAATGGATATTAATAAACTGGGTGCAAGCTGGACTGAATTGGAATTAAGAAGTTTTAATTAAACAGCTTTTGATATGGCTGTAATTCAAAAAGTAATTAATCTCTTGTCTAATAATTATTGAGAAACTAAGAAGCAAACATAAGGCTCTCTAATCCACAGGATATCATAGAAGTATTGCGGCTTCCTGCAGATGGATGAGGGTTTGGTGTCCAGTCTCAATGGCAACCAACCATTGAACTGACCAATAATCGATGAAAATCTCCATTATTTTGATTGGTTTTTGTGTTTTAACTTAGATAATAACCACTGCAGTATCAGGATGCACAGTGTGATGAAAAGATGTCTGTCCTCTTACAGATTCATTCATTGTTTGTTTTATTTTTTTGTAACACTAAAATATTTCAAATCATCACATACTTAACCTGAAAGAATAAAAAAGCTGTTTTTAAATTGTTATTTAAAAAGTTATCCAAACCAACTAGTCTGATTTCTCTATCTGGCAGCAACAATCGCTAGTAAGCTGTTGAGATAACAAAAACTGGGTCTTATACATTGTCGCAGATTAACTTTCAACCATGAATAGCTTTTCAAAGGTCTTGTCACAGCTCAGTAATTACATTGAAGTTTTTGACAAACCCTTGTAAAATCTTCATTTTAAGTGTTTTGAGCTTCTTAAAGATGGATTTTCTGTTTCTCTTTCTATCCTTCAGTTCTGTTTCATGTTTTCTCCATTTGTGGTTAATGACTCTCACTGTGGTTCACTGAAATCCAGAAGCCTTAGAAATCCCTTTGTAACTCTTTTCAGAAAAATGGACGTCAGTCTGATTTGTTCTCAATTTTCTTTAGATCACAGGTGCGAATGGCTTTTGTAATGTTCTTGGTTACTTCATGTTGACAAGCAGGTTCTATTTGAGAAAATTCTTCGTTGTAGAGGACAGGACTGGAAATTATCTTCTGGATAAACAGGCCATGCGTTATATTTCATCATGTAGTGAAAATGTTTTCTTCATGAAAAAACAAAAAAAAATTTAAAACATAATTATTGCTGGGCATGGAAGCAAATATAAAAAAATTTTGAGCAAGAGAGGATCCTGTTAGCAGCAAAAGTTATTTCATTTTCTTTGGTGGAAAATTACCATCTGCTAAATAGTGATGCATAAGTGAATAAAATTGAACAAATTGTCAACTTTCCCTTCAGTGTGTTGTCATATTTCACCTGCAAACTTACTGTTGTAGCTTTAAAGTTTTGCTGCACTTATTCTTAAAAAGAAACTCAAGGTTTACGGCTTTAAATACAATACAAAGCTTAAACATTTCCATTGCCCATAGTACACGGTTAATCTCCAGAGTCATCCAATCACATTTTTTGTTGTTGTTTTCCAAAAACAAAACAAAAAACTTTGCCATTTCATTGCAGGAATACATGTTGGATGATTTATGTTTTTCCATTTCATGGAAAAACATAAATCATCTAGAAACATGCACAGCACCAGCCACATGTGCTGCATTCAAAGACGTAGAATATTTGGTATCGTGAACTTCCTTGCAACAAATTCTCTAATCCTCTTGACCTCCTTCTGGTTTTTTGTTTAAACAAAACTGATTCAACGGTTTTATTTTTATTTCCCCTATATCTTTTGTTGCTGCTTGTGTAGCTTTGTCAGGTAATCATGTGTCATCAATGAATCAAAAGAGAGTCGGTTGATGTGCAGTCATTAAACTTGTCCAAGCCTGTCTCCAGGTAGCATTCCTGCATCAATCCAGCATCCACAGTTTTAATAATCCAGGTTCAATAATGACAGGATTTATCCTAATAAAAGACCTAATCTCCACCGATCATCACTGTTCTACAGCCTTTTATAGCTTTCAGTTGCTGATCCTAATTAAAAAGCGTGTTTGGGTGGCCTGCGGGGCAGGAGGGGTGCACATGCACATGCACGTGCACGTTCACGATCAGCTTATATAGAGCTGTAACAGCATTTATCCCCACAGCTCCTCTGCCGTCATGGATCTAAAGGTCGTCTTCCTGGTCGTCTCTCTGATGACTTTGGCCATCATCTCCACTGACGGTAAGACCTGCATCTTTCTGCGCAAGACAGACGAAAATAATCAGATAACAAATCAATTTAATCTGATTATTATTTATAAGTATTCTTTGGAATTAGTGTAAACCGAAGTGTTTGAGTTTTTTTGGGGGGGTACGGGGGGGTTTTCCAAAAGGAGCAGCTGGGAGACACTTGTAAATTTTTATTGGTGTTTCAGTCTTTTAAAGTTAAAAGCATCAAGCATAATTTTTCTGCCTTTACAGTCAATACCAGTTGCAACATGTAAAGCTTTAACTGAACTTTTTGGTCCAATTTATCACAAGCTTCAGGCTACAACAGCACATGGCAAAACTTCAAAGCTAATTAGGATGTTTATAGACTTTAATCATAACTAGATGAAACATTTTGAAGACAGTTATACCAAGATACAAAGTTGATTGAATTTTATTTTATTTTTCAGTCAAGCAAAGTGTGTGTTGTATTTCATTTATTTCCTTTTTCTCAGCTTACATCCCGACATGCTGCATCAAAACAAGAGATATTCCCCTTCGGAAGCTGATGATGGCTGAACGATTTCAGTTCCAGAACAGTGCTGCTGGAATCTGTGACATTGATGCTATCCTGTAAGTACGGCAAATGAGCCACCGGAGATTAATAAAGCAAAACAAAAAATAAATAAATACAGCATGTAATATGTGCTGTGCTTCAAGCTTTTTTCACCATTTATTTGTAAAACTGTAGCAATGCAGTGAGTCGCTGACTGTTGTTTGGGCTTCAGTGTTTCCCATTCAGCTGGCAGTGACTTTCACACACAAGTGTTTTATATGCTGTCTGGTTGAACAGCTGAAATAGAAAATAACTAAACTCTCATCAATTTTGTTTTTGTTTTACAGAGTGTACATAAAGGCCCAGAGGAAACCATGGTGTGCTCATCCAAGATATAAAAAACGGCTGGAGAAGCTGATGAAATGGAAAAAGGGAACGAGCACAAGCCTATGAAATACTGAGCTGTGCAGCAAATACTTTACTTTGCTTGTCCGCGATGTTTCTTGTTTTTAAGAGTTTGCCTTTTACAAGCTCTTTCACTTGTCTTGTTGATTGAAATATTCAGGTTCTGCTTTTACTTCAACTCTATGAGTGATGGAAATAATATATATTTTCTGGACTTATGTACTTAAGTATGGAGGAAATATTTTTGGAACTGCAGTGTATCTACATGTTGTATCACTGGATCCCTCACATCTTTCTGATTGCTTCCCAAGATGAAGATGCAAAATTATCTAAACACCAGGCTGTATAATCATTAACATGGTCAACATGGAGCTGATAAAACCCTCTGCAGTTATTCAACATTAAATATTTCTTGTGTATTAATAGCCAGTACTGATCATTTTATAGATGAGCACTGTGTATAAAGAAGAATGTTGTAATTTTGAGAGTAGGGAAGTTAGTTGTGGCAGCATATGTCTAAAAATCGTCAGTCTGTCAATGTCTTTTTTCACATCTTTGTTTTCTTCTGTTAAAACCTTCAAATCATATGTCTTAAAACACTTCATCTATTTAGAGCAGAAAATAGATAAATAGACGTTCTGTACATTTACAGTATAGAATATTATTGTTTCTGCTTGGATTTAGGCGGCATATATTTGATAATCATATAATCAGCTTGAAGAAATGTCCTATAAAAATATGACTCATGTTGTTTATTTGTTCTGTGGCATATGTCTGCAAATCAATAGCAGTTTTTTAATTATAGCTGTATATTCAAATCTTATTGTGGCACAAGATAGCTTATCAAATGCTATTGTATCCTATTGTTTTAAATTGTAGTTCATGTTTTTGCAATAAATCATAATACATCATAACATGGCACAGTGTTTTGTACCTTTTTGTAAAATAAAAAGTAAAACAAATAAGAGCTTTGGCTCCTGTAAACAGTTTTGTAAACTTATTTTGCCCATTTGTCAAGTACAACTGAAAATTAATATTTAAGACACAAAGTTAAGCCATACCCAAAACTGTATTTTATGTCAAGATATCAATAACATTAACATCCATGTAAATGCTTGCTTACATAGTAGATAGACAGGTGTGTGTGTGCAATAGCTTACAGCAACAACAGACAGAATGAGCCTCATGAACAGTGAGATGATCCCTGCAAGCAACAAGAGCTTTCATCACAGACGCAGGGAAGACGTTGACAGTAACTCTGGAGGAGCAGCAGAGATCCACAGCTGAGGTGGAAAACTATACTGGCAGGCAACATGAATTGTTGTGAGATGCGGTAAGCAGTGTTTTATGTCACCAGGCACTCATTGTGTAGCTCTAAAATAAAAATAAAAACAGGCTCTCACACCAAACAATTTTAATATTTCCAGCCTTTTGCTTGAGTAAATTTATTCATAAAGGGAGAAAACCTGGGATCAGAAGTACAGTTGGCACCTGATATTTGTGGAGTTTAGAAACCACAACCACCCGCAAATAGCTGAAATCCTCAAATACTTGAGACCCCCTCTAAAAACACTTTGTAAAACCTATTTTAATACTTTAAGCACCAAACATGCCTTGATAAAACCGGAGTGGCACTGCCACAGAAGCTAAGATGTAGCTTTCCTGAGTTTGAGGACTCAGGAAAAGGGAGCTGCTTTAGCAGAGACCAACCAATAGCTCCTCAAATAGCATTGTTCCCCAAGCAAACGTTTTTTAATATATCTTAAAGAGTCCACAAATATGCACATTTTCAGAGAATAATGCAGAGTTATGTTCCACAGAAAAATCCACAAAAGCGCATGTGTCTGCTGCAATGGTTATTGGGTTTCTTAGTTATATTTGATGTTGTTTTATATTTCTGGATCATATTGCAACTTATTTTACTGCAGTTTATTTTATCTCATCTTTTCATATATTATCATAAGATATCATTAAATCTACTGATATAATGATATGTATATCAGTAGATTTTATTGCATTATACATTGAAGCATCATATCATTATCTTATCAAAGTTGGATTTATTGCCAATTTTCTGTTTATGCAGGTGATACAGTTACAGTTGCTGCAGACTGCATTTCTCATCTTGATGCAGTATGAAATCCCATTAAAAACATTTAAAACACTAATAAATAAAGAAATACAACACAAAACCCACTACAATACTGTCGGACAGGTTCAAACAAAAATTAAATGAAGGTACCTGCTGCAAACACATGAATATGGAGCCCCATAAGGGACATGGGGGAACATTTTTGCTTTGCGTTACCTCGCAAAACGTTTGCATTCCCTTCAAATAAGTAAACACACCCTGGTCTATTTTGTATACAGTCACACATTTCAAATATATACACATTTAAAGAGTTTCAGTTAAAACATGTTTATGTATTCTTAACTCCTTGGTGCAATAAACTGATTGAAAATCGATTCATTTACTGCATGTTTGTGTAAGGTTGAGATGGAACTGCACATGCAGTCCTCATATTGTAGCAGAAAGTACGATGGCCACCTTAAGAAAGAATTTCAGTCTTCAATTATGCTGCGTGTACTGATCAGTACTGTGCTGCGAGGGAAAGCAAAAAATAAATAAAAAATCAACAGAAAAATGCTTCAAACAAAAAAATGCTGAAACCACAGGAAATAGAAGCAAAAGGGAAAATTAATTTGACCTACATACAGTAAATGTAGGTAAGTTTGTTCGACTGCTGAGTTATAAAGGACTGTGTTTGAAAAGGACATGAAGTCCAGCACACATTTTCTCTTTTCCTCCAACGTTTTTCTGAAAAGACAAACGTTGCGTTTTGTCTTTTCTGTACTGCAATGCAACACAGTCGTCTCTTTCAAAATTAGATGTTCAATTTCAAAATTTGATTTTCATTTTTCAAAATTGTGCTTTGACCTTTGACCTTTTCTTGGAGCAGCAAAAGTCAAGAGCACCTTCACTGGGAACTCACACTTCATTATCTCTCTAAACTGAGAAGTATTTATCTGCACAAACCGACTTCAAAGACTTAAACTGTGACCTCAGTTATTTTTCAGTTTAAACTAAATGATTCAACTGTGAGTTTTTTTTTCTTTTCATATTCTTTTGTTGTCGTGGGTGTGACGCTAGTTCGGCTGTCATCTGACATTGACATCCAACTTGTCCGAGCTTGTCTTCATGCAGCATTCCCATATTAGTATTAATCAGCTCCTGTTCAGAAATGACATAATTTATCCTTATAAAGATCTACCGCCCTCTTCCCCCCCTCACACACACACAATCACAACTGCTGGCAGTTTTACTGTTTTCAACAGCATGTCCACACACCACCTCATTCTGGGTGGTGTGTGTGCGTGCGTGCGTGCGTGCGTGCGTGCGTGCGTGTGTGTGTGTGCGTGTGTGCGTGTGTGTGTGTGTGTGTGCGTGTGTGAGGTTTTATGGATGTTTGCACATGAGCGTGGCTGTTGACTGTCTATATATACTGGTGGTGTTTATGCTCTGAAGACAGTTTCTCCCCTCCGTCACTCTGCCGTCATGGATCTGAAGGTGGTGTTGCTGGTTGTCTTCCTGAGTGCTTTGGCCATCACATCCACTCACGGTAAGTCCTGCACCTTTGCTCATCAGTGGAAATACAAAGGAAACAAATCTTTGATAATCTTTGATCATTAATCAGAAGCAATTTCTTGAGTAAGTGTCAATTTGAATTTTTATTAATTGTTTTTCTGCTATTTTATGATTTAAAAGTAAACACTATTAGAATGTATTTAATACAGTTTTTTTCCATACTTTCACTAACTATTTGCATAAATGCATGTTGCAGCACATAAACAAGTGGTATTGTAATCAAGTGGTATTTCTGGTCCACTTTCTAAAATATCCAGAACGTAATAAAGCTTATTGGAAACATCCACGTCAAAGCAATAAATGTATTAAGAACGTTTTTTATTTTTATTTTGTTCACCTGAATTATGCACAATGTGGAATTGTTTTTGATGTGTTTTTTTCTAACATTGTGCCATCCCTTTTTTGCTGTTTTGCAGCTAGCATCCCACGCTGCTGCATCAGAACACAAAAATTTACAAAAAGAATATTTTCGAAAGTTGAACGATGGGAGCGGCAGTACAGCAATGGAGTCTGTGACCTCGATGCTCTGATGTAAGTACAGCAAGTGAAAGTTTTAGAAAGTAATCAGATTACAAAGGTTAATGCGTGTTTGCAGGTATTATGTGCACTGTTTCATATTTATGCTTACATTTCAGAGCTTTTAATTTGGGTTCATTAATTTAATCAAATTGGCCTCTCTTTTATTCATTGCTGTCTGTCTGTCTGTCTGTCTGTCTGTCTGTCTGTCTGTCTGTCTGTCTGTCTGTCTGTCTGTCTGTCTGTCTGTCTGTCTGAAGGGTCTCATCTGCCCCCTACTCTACTAATGTAATGTAATAAGCAGCATGTTTTTTTGTTTGTTTGTTTGTTTGTTTTTTAAAAGCTGCACAGTTATAGATGTTCTTGTTGTTTTTCAGACTGTATATGAAGGGCAGGATGAAGCCCATCTGTGTTGACGTTCAGCTGGAGAGGACTATGAAAAGGATTCAAAAGATTAATCAACAACAAACCAAGAGAATCTAAAATGTGCAAAACAGCTTCGTCATTCATCCATTGAGTTTCACACAGTTTGTTTTCTTGTTGTGTTTGGATTGTATAGCCCTCTCAGTTTTTGTATTGATTAGATATTAGATATCGATTGATGTTTTCTAAAGCAGTGTATTTGGTTTAGTAAAGAGGAACATTTTTAAAAGCGCTGTTCAGAATAAAGATGTGGAGTTACATATCTCAGGTTTAGACAGTTCTATATATCACTGCATGTGAACCTTTTAAAACATTGTGCAGATAAACTCTATGGTAAACTATTATTTCTTACTATTGTTTGAAAAGTATTTCTTTTTTAAGGTGATGTTATTCTATACTGTCATAGTACATATTTGTATTTGTTTTCTTTTTGTGTTAAAGCCCCACATATATTGACATGTCTGGTAAAAATGTGGAATAAAGGCTGAAATAACTCTCCTGAGACTGAACATTTTATAAAAATGCAACTTTTAATCTGAATACCTTCATTTGTTGAGAATGAAAAGGAAAAAAATCATATCCCTCACCACAAGTTATACCCCAAAAATAATGCAATTTAATCTTTTTTATTATAATTCTTCTTTTTTTTCTTTTATATATATATATATATATATATATATATATATATATATAAAGATTTTTTACAAATTTTTTACAAGATTGTATTAATCGTGGTGTCTGGCTGGTTTATATTTTCATTATTTTTCAACTAATGCAGTTGGTCTTTTACAGACTTCTTTTTATTTCCCTTCACAAAACGGTAAGAATGTTGTGTAAATCATGCGTTTGATTTTGTTCTGCTGAATATCATTTGAAGTGTATCTCTTTCAAGGCAGCATATTTTTGAATTATAACCATTGGCATTTATGTGGTCAATAAAGGAAAAACTTTGTAAAGTGTGACTCACGTGTTGTTTTTCAGTTCTCGTGTGTGCGCCTGCAGATATGGAGGAGAAATAACTTTTTAACCCCACCTAAACTGTCACCTCACACTGGTTTTAGAACGCTGGTTTCTTTTGTGCAAAATGTATGAGTCAAAACTTTCACTTTCTCTGACTGCAGCTTGAGCTCCAGTCAGAAATAATTCATTACAAGTAGAATCACAACTATTTATGACTAATTACATTATTTTGCATCATCTTAACTGGCATTATGTATAATTAAACTGCCATAAACTAATTGTGATATCCCTTACTTTAATCTGAATTACTGGTAACTAACATGAAGCACTTTAGGCCCATGAGACTGTTTTGATAAAGACAACCACGATGCCATGTGGGGTTCCTCAAGGCTCTGTTCTCAGTCCACTTATATTCAGCACCTACAGGTAAACCCAAAATGATTTCCATCCCTGTTAGATTTAAATTTAAAACTATTTTCATTCAACCAAAAATAGTTTTTGCAATTACAAATGAGACAGGAGCCTCTCAACAGACAGGTTCTGTACATTAGTTGTAAAGTTGAAAGCGATGTTGCCTTGCAGTGAGAAGGTCTTGCGTTGAAATTTGACTTTTGTTTTTTCTGAATGAAGTTTGCATGTTCCCCCCATGCATTATTAGCATTATTACACTTTTCTTTAACTCTGTCTCTTCACAATCCTAAATTGCCTCTTGCAGGAACGATTCTACACAAATGAGCTAGCCTTATCATTTTTGTCACTATTATTGACACTTCTGTGTGTGAATAATCTGTGAGTACCTCTGAGCGCATTGCCCCAGTTGTTTGAACGTTTTGACGTTTTGTTTTGGTTTTTCTGTGGCTGGCTGTCTCTCGTCTATTTTGTCTTGACTAATCCCTCAGAGATGAGTTGACACACAAAGCAAACGCCCTTACATTCTTCTGGGAAGCTCCACTGAGCTTATTTGTCTAATTTAATAACGTGCATTCCTCTCCAAGTGATTCACTGACAAAAAATACACGGAGAGAAAGAGATTAGGAAAATCTCGTTGATGCCAACGGCTAACTTTTAGGTGCTCTGAGTCATACGGTATTACTTTTATACAGTTTTGCCTCAGCATCACTGCTTAGCAACACAAACTCCGTTTGTTCCTCCTGACATTGTTTTGATGTTTTACTTTTAGGTCTAGGTGAATTCATTCAATTGCACTTTGCACAAAGCATTTACTTATTGTGTGAATTAAAAAAACATTTTCTACATAAACAGATCAGACTTTTCACCCACAAGAACAGTTTCTCTACAAGTACCATTCAAAGATCCTTCGCAGTCCATAATAAGGTCACACAGATGGCACCTTTTCCTTCCACTAAACTTTCTATCAATATGAAAAGTTAATTTATTTAACAGTACTATCTTTGTGGAGGCTTTCAGTGAAGAGCTGCTGGACTCAATTCAGCAAGAATGCACCGGATGGTATTTGTGCAAGAAATATTTGCATTTTCTGAGTAACTTAAAATACTTTTTTTCATTTGTTAAATTAAATAAAAATAAACTGTAGAACTGAGACTTTGAAATGAACTTTTTGAGCATTATTCCTATGTGGTTGGAATGAATTGAATTCATTTCACAGCTAATGAATCGTCACTTTTAGGAAAAAGCTGGGAGTAAATTCATTTTTAATCATATTTGATGATAGACGCTCTTTACCTTACATAATGTACTATTAGGTCATATAAGGTTTCTCAATTCCCTTAAATCAACCTGAATGTCTTCAGTCTGATTCCCCTTAAGCTCCGTCTTGTAAGACACTTTCATTTCCTTTGTAAAATTAACTCAAACAGTGTGTGTAGATATAGCCAGACATCAAACAGCCTTGTGTTACATCAGGTAGCATTCAAAGGAACCAAAACACATGCACATACGTGTAAAAACAGGTCACAGTTGTGAACGCCTGAACACCCTTTCACAGCTTTAATCCCCAGTCATTCGTCTTCAAGGCTTCGATCCATCAGCAGGTTGACTGTCACAAAGCTTTAGCTCATCTCATGTGAAAAGGGCAAAGAAATATGTGGATTAATTGATTCAAGCAGGATCCGTTTAGTTGACAAAAGCTGTGGAGACTGGGTTGGAGGAAAAAGAAAGAGGATTTGTGCAAACATCCAGCTGCTGCAATCTGAAGAAATTGTGTTTCTGATTGTGTTATGATTTTTATAAAGCTCTGTGTCTTTGTTGCTGTCATTTAAAAGAAAAGCCCTTTGAACCCACAGGCCAAATTACACCCCCTTCTTAAAGTTAAAGTCCTGACTTGAATCTGATAGAGAATCGGTGGGAAGAACGACAGATTAGGGTGATGACAAAGAGGCCTTCCAACCTCAAAGACTTGGAGTTCATCACCACAGATAAATGATCAAAATACTGGAGGAAACATTCAAAGTCCTGGTCAGAAATTATAAGCAGGCTTTAGTTGCTACAATGTCCATAAAGATTTTTCTATGAATCATTCAGGAAGATAGGAGTAATTATTAAAATTGTGATTTTTTTTTTTCTATAAAATGTAGATAAAAACATATTTATTTCTCATAAGTGTACTCGGTTTATTTTATTTTCTTATCCTTTGAGAGATGCTTGTCCTATTTCCTATCAGAAATAAACTTTGTGATTCAATGACCATGACTTCAAACGTAAATCTAACACTGTATGAATAACTTTGGCTTTAACTGTAGTCGGTAGAAGCAAGAAAGATCCTGTGGAGACCGAGACTTGTGCTGTAACACCATCTTGTGGAGAAAATTGTAAGTATAATGGGTTAAAACTATGTGAAGACTAAATTGCTGAGTCACAGTCGCGTTAGTTTAAAGTTCACTCCTGCAGCCATATCATCCCACAATTAGAGTACAATAACATACATACAGGTCCTCTGTAAGCAGAGTTTACTTTATGAACTAAATAATTTTCTCATTCTGTATGCACCTTATCATGCCCTCTGTTGTCAGGAAGTTTTGAGTATGTCTAGGGTCAGAAAAAAGTGAGTTGGTGAGTGATCGTTCTCATTTCAGGTACCTACATTTTGAAGTTATTTTGTAACAATCTGTCTCTGGATGTAAGACAGAGATTCTCTGTAGCTGGTTTAAAGCAAAGCTAAAGGCCCGTTTGTTATGTGTCGTGAGTTGCATCGAAGCATTTTTAATTTCTGTTAACTGTTTGCAAAGCACTTTTAATGAAAGTGCTTTATAAATAAATTATAGTTATTATTACTGATGAGCTGCAGCAAGTGGACAGCTCTGACGAGTAACAAAGCTACTCGTAACAGTGCAATAAACATATCCAGAATATTCTTGATTGTATTTTCTGTGAAATATAATTTTTACACTGAACTTAAGGAGTTCCCCCACTAAAAATAAGCTACTATAAGCAAATATTAGCACAATTTAATGTAGTATTGTCACTATCATGCAAAATAAGGTCACACACATTCATAAAAACAGAATTTGCCTTAGGTTAACTTATTAGGCATGTTTTCATGTCAGAAATACACAAACTAAAAGCGTTTGTGTTTTACGTTAGGCTGTGGTTATCTATATGCAAATGGTGTTTTATCTGCTAAAGGGTAGGATAATAGAACTCACTAAAGCAAATCACTCATGCTTTGCCTGTTTGCTCAGCCACTTCTGCTCACAGTGTTTAACTTTGCACAGCTGCCATAGAGCTTTTCAGTCTAAAGGTGAAGTAGAATGACACATGACTTGGTTAAGAACATATACAGTGCAAAAAAAAAGGCTTTTTCAAACCTTATCCTTTGTAGAGAAAGACAAAATAAAATAGCTTGGGACTTTTTACCAATGAAAATGTTTATGATATGTTTATTTAAGACATAACTTTCTGTATAATCTAAAAGAAAAAAAAGGCGTACGATGAAACGTGCAGCTTTGCAGTTTAGTTTGATTTCCTGTAAAGTGAAATAAGAACATGTTACTGCTTGACAGATCATACTTATTCAAAATATCTCTGTTGAAATCAGCAGTGCAGTTGTAGATGGATTCTTATCGGCATGGATTATCTTGGATTAGATTTAAATCCCATGCACAATCAATTCCTTGTTGCTTGTCATTTTTCATGTTAGTAGCAGAATAGGAAGAGGAAAACTTATCAAATCAAAAATCAATAGATCAATAAAACAACATTTACTGAAGTATCCAATGACATATATTTACACAGATATGGACATCTTTACATGTATTCATTCGCGCGCACACACACCCACACACACACACCACACCCACATGCAGTACTCATTCTATGCAAACACACAGCTGCACTTTTAACAGGATGTAACATGAGGTAGTCTTATTTGGATATTGTGCTAAACTTTCTTTTAGCTTCTTTTAGACTTGACTGTGCAAATTATTAAAATTGTTTCTGTAATAGAAATTTTGTGGTCTTACTAAACAAAAATAATCAATGTTATAGATTAATTTCTGTTATTGATGATGATTTTCCACTTATAAGTAATGAAAACATCACATTTAAAATTAGAACATATATCATGCCGATTAAAAATCTACTCTTAAAAAAATAAATGAGGACTTAATGAAAACTATGTTTAACTCCTGCTTAAAAGTTCATTTGAAAATGTACTTTTTTCTGACAAGCAAAACTTATCAGGACTTATAAATCTACAACAAAAGAACTTGGTTTTATAAAAGTAAAACAAATTAAAGCATGCACAAGTTTAAAACAAATTACACACTGTTATATTCTACCCTATTAAAAAAAAGGCAGGTTGTGTCTGGGTTTGTAAATGATTTGTGTGGTTGTGTACTGCCAAAAGTTAGTAGTCCTACAGATTTCAGTTTCATCTTTCTTGATCATTTTGCTGAGGAGGTAAGAAAAGAACAAGAAATGTTTTTTGAATTGAATAAATTATTTGTTTTCTACAGCGTAAGTCTTTCTGCTGAAGCAATATTAACAGAATATAACCACTGGGTGATGCACTGTGCATTACAAGCATTACAGGCATTAGACGCAGTACATCTATCTTGGACCTTCAAGAAAAATAAGTCTGGAAAATGATTTCATCCGAAGCTTTCTAGATTTTCTGCTCTTTAGACATTTAGTGAAATGAGACGATGGGTTCTGCATCGTGCAAAACTTCAACTTTTCTAAATGTTTAAATTCAATCCCTAAAATTTATAGTTTAATTGAAAGGTGCCCTGCAAAACGCTTTCACAAATAACTTTGCAAATCTCTGAGTAAAGAGGAACAAAATTCTAATTTCTAAGGAAGTAATTTTTTTTTTCAAACAAATTGCATGAATAACTAGGGCTTCCTGAAACACTTGAAATCACGTTGCACCAATCTGATGGCTGGATAATCTAAATAACAGATTAAAAAGAATTAATAATTTTTGTTATTGAGCTTATAGGTCTAAATATTCAATATATTAGCAGCAAAAGGGTTTTTTTTATGAAAAATGTTGCTTATTTTGTCAAAAATATAGTTTTCGATAAAACTGCAACTCTGAAATTAACTCGATTAAAGATTTTAATCGAGACCCACTACTGATAAATATATAAATCAAGTGGCAAACATACCCAACATTCCTAAGTTTTGAGTATTTATCGGATGAACTGGTGTTTTATTAATGTCCTGTTCATTCAAACTTTTTTTTACATGTGTGTCAGTGACTTATTAGGAAACAACCGATCTTAATTTCGGCAAACCGCATGAGTCTGATTTGTACTATTAGCTCATTTCTAATCCTCGGTGACTCCCGCCTCTGAATTGTGTAACAGTGTGAGCACCGCCCACCTGCCCCCTTCCTTTTCGGATGTGGCCAATGTTTTCCAGGAAATGAACAACTGAAACCACCCCACGAATCACTCAAACTCCAGCGACGACACGTTCAGTTTACAACTGCAGCAGTTGTAAATTGTTAACGGTGTCTATCTGTTGTTGTTGTTGTTGTTTGTTTTTTATTTTTTTATTTTATAACATGTCTGCGGAGGTCTGCAGGGAAACAGCGGAACATCCCAGACTCCTGAAGCTGTCATCCGCCCTGTTTTACGCCGGTAGTTCGTTTCTGATCACCGTGGTGAACAAAACCGTGCTGACCAGCTTCAGGTGGGTTTTTGTCGCCCTGTCATCGAGTCACAGTGTCACACAGGAAGTTTGTTGGGCGAAAGTAACTACTCTGTAACACATGTACTACTTGTGACTCTGCAGATTTCCCTCCTACCTGTTTCTAGGAATCGGACAGGTAAGTTGTGCAGGTGTTCGTGCTTCGTTTCTCTCCACTGCGAGGCAAACGAAGACGAATGTTTCTCTCTGTTTAGATGATTACTACGATTGTCGTCCTTTATTTGGCCAAAAAAAGCAACACGGTGAAGTTCCCGGACTTTGACAGGAGCGTTGTCTTAAAAGTAAGAGCTTCTCTTCTTTTTTTTTTTTTTTTTTTTTACTTTAAAGCTAAGTTCACATTATTCAAACCTGTCTAACTCACTTTAAATAGGCTTACGGCCGCAAACTTAAACCAACACAAAGTAGCAGGAGGAATTTTATTATTCCAGTTTTTTTTTTATTGTCAACTCAAACTGAGTATCACTCACCATCAAAGTGACACATTTTGCTTGCAAGAAGCCTAGAAACATTTAAAATATGAAACAAAAGCAAATGTTGGCTTTCAAGCAACACAACTGGCAACCAAGAGTAGGAGCTGTCCCTGTCAGTCACTGCATAATGGACAACAAAATGCAGCAATCGGTTCACCATTGCTTGTCATTGTAGCTTATTACATCCCTTTCATGCCTTAGGCACTTTTTCCTTCTTGTAAAAGATTGGACCCAGAATCAGAGATGCTTTGATGCAGTTTGTATTGATTCCCTGACATTTATTTTTATCAAACTGTGGCTGAAAACTGAAGTATCACAGACAAAACTGTAAACGCAAACCAAAATAAAATCTATTAGAGAATAAAAAACTTGCTATTGACTGAGTGGTTCCCAGTTTCTGTAAGTCAATAAGAAAAACTGTAACCCTCTGCTCATTTTCTTCCCTGGGAAGTCATCAAGGACATTAAAACTTTACAAATTATTTTTCCCCCTACTTTTTACTGGTTACTGGTTTACTGTTGTAATTTACAGTCATGTGAAAAAGTCTGGCAGACTGTCTCAGATTTCATAATAATTCAACATACTTTCAACTAAAAAAAAAAATAACAGTGGTATGTCTTAAATTCCTAGGATCATCCAAGTTTATGAAGAAAGGTTTTTTGTGAAACAATATTTACAGTCTGTGTAAGAATTTGGGTACTCTTGTGATTTTGCTCATTTGATGGCATTTAACATAATAAAACTGATTACACGTAACATCAGTTTGGCCTTGAACGTCATAGAAAAGTATTTAATACAGGCCAGTTACACATTTTGCTTCTCTTTGACACTCCTGTGATATCAGAGGGTTAACAAACCAACTCAGGAGAGATCTGAAACAAAGATTGTTCAGGGTTGTGGTTCAGGAGAAAGTTGGTAATCTCAGAGATTAAAACTGTCAGTTTCAACTGTAACACATGCAATCAGGAAGCGGCAGACCACAGACACAGATGCTGTTAAACTCAGGTCTGGAGGGTCAGGAAACGTCCAGGAGTAGCAGCGGGCTGATAACCCACAGATCACCTCCAAAGACCAGCTGCTCATTTAGACAAGCCGGATTCTTCCTGGAGCAAATTGATGAGACACAAATATGTTTTGGTCATAACAGAAAGGACTTTGGATGTGGTGGATCTCCCATCATGCTGTGATGGGACATCCATCACAGCACACCATCTGTGGTTAGTTCAGGGCCTGGGTCCCCTGTTGAAGTCGAGGGTCTGATGTCATAAACCCAGCATCAACATATTCTTCAGGATAATGTACAAGCATCAATCACAAAGTTGATGTTTTGAGCCATTTTTCCCTCAGGAAAAAAACAAGGCATGTATAGCGCCGCTAATGTTGCACAACCTTTAAAATAAAACAACATAGTTTAGATGTTACATAGGATGATGGATATCTTTTCTACCTTGGAATGTTGAGATTCTAAAGAAAATATGTTCTTTCTACGACAAATGGATCTACAAATACATTACTGCTTCTTTGAGTCATTCTGCTGAGAATTAAATGCAATTGTACCATATTTGTTATAACTGTTTTAGTGAAATGATGTTGTGAATGTCTGTACCTCGTTATCCAGCTCTATCAGTGCTTCTTAGTAAAAAATAAAAACACACCACTTTAAAGTATGCTTAAACGCTTTAATCTAGGATTTTATTTTTTACAGATTTTCCCTCTACCGTTGTTGTATGTTGGAAACCATGTGACAGGACTGGCAAGCACCAAAAAGCTCAGGTTTTAATCCATCTTATTTGAAGAATGCCTTTGCATTTTTATATTTATTAGATTTTAGCACACAGTGATCACTCTTAAACACCTCTTTTTCAGTTTACCCATGTTTACAGTGCTACGGAAATTCACTATATTGATGACAATGATCTTGGAAGCTTATTTATTAAGGTGAGAACTCTCTAAAAACTTTGAGTAGGAAAAAAAACTGATTAGTTGTGTTAAAAGAGGTTTATTTTTGTTTTTGTTTTTTCAGAAAAACTTTTTCTAGACGTGTAATTTGCAGTGTTGTGACGATAGTCTTTGGGGCCATGGTGGCTGCAAGGTACAGACTTTCTCTCATATAATTTCTTTGTTTTACAGATTAAATGTTTGTAATCTGGTTGTGGTGCAGATTGTTGGATTTTTCTGACTTTTCTTTTTGTGCGTGTCAGTTCTGACCTGGCCTTTGACGTGGAGGCCTACACTTTCATTCTGCTGAACGATGCCTTCACTGCAGCCTCTGGTGTTTACACCAAGAAGAAACTTGGTGATCAGGTACCATTTACCCCACAGGCTGCATAGTATTGATTTAATACCCATGTGTGTTATTTTAAGTTACTTACTTGATTAAAAGGATTTTTAAAAAGGCACAAGTTTTAAACCAACTCTAATTTCATTAGACTTTTGCTTAGAAATTCTCTTCTAATCTCTTTATTTTTTTGTTTCCTGTGGCTTTTGAAGGTCTGTCAAATGTTTTCTTTGAACTTTATATTCATTTTTCAGTTACTTATTATATCCGACTGACTGTGAATTGAGCAGTGTTCAAAAATGCAATATCCAAAGCAGATGAATAGTATCTGAAAATTATGACTTAAAAAAAAAAAATGGGGGGAAAAAACCAGAAAAATCTGATGGATCCATCGTCCTTCAGATCATCATTGTCTTTATGTTAACGGGTCCAAATCTGTTCTGGATGGTCTGGAAAATTCCTGATTCCATTGCTGCAAAAAAAGATTATATTCCAATAATCTGTGGACAAATTTGCCATTTTTTCTTGAAAGGAGAATAAAACGTTTTTGTTTTTTCTTAAGATTTATTCAAAGTTGATTGTCTTATTCTCTTTTGGGAGATTCCTGCATTATTTTCAATCAGGAACAAACTTTTTGGTGAAATAAAAATAGTTTCACATCTAAATCTGCCAGTGGTCTGAATAAATTTGGGCTTAACTGTTTCTGACAAAAGTGAAGTTACCTGGGTATTAAAACAACATTTTCAATCACCTCGTCTTTCCTCCTGTTTCTGCACAGAGCCTTGGGAAGTACGGCGTCTTATTTTACAATTCGCTCATCATCGTCCTCCCCACTCTCTTGGCCAGTGCGTTCACTGGAGATTTACACAAGGTACAAAACAATACTATTGATTAGTTGCATTTGTAGCCCAAAATAGAGGGTTTTTTTCTCATTTTGCCACTGTTTGTGTTTTCATCCCCAGGCTCTCTCATTTGAAAACTGGAGCAATGTTGCATTTATTTTATGCTTCCTTTTGTCCTGCTTCATGGGGTATGTTACAGCAACACAATCCAACCCATTTAGTCACAGTCAGTCCTTTGCTGCATCGACAAACTTGTAAACTTGTCTGTTTTTTTTTTTCATCAGATTTGTATTGATGTACTCCATAATCCTCTGCAGCTATTATAACTCAGCACTTACAACTACAGTTGTAGGGGCCATAAAGGTAAGAGCAAGCTGATGAGAAGCTTTTGAAGTGATGACACGACTTCACACGGAGCAGGAAACTGAGATCTCAACCCGTTATTTCAAACTGCTCAACTTCCAAGTCCTCCAGGCTTTTCATGTTTACTGTCAAATGAAAGAAAGAAAAAATTTTACAGGTTTTTTCGATTAGTTGGTTGTCATTTGATCTCCCTCCTCAGAACGTGGCCGTAGCTTACATCGGCATCTTTGTGGGTGGAGACTACATGTTCTCATGGATCAACTTCCTCGGCCTCAGCATTTGGTGAGGATTTTACTATGGCTTCGTTTTTCTGTTGGTGTCATAATTCCCATTAATAGAAATAGAATACCACACGAAGCCTAAGCTTTTACTCAAACAAATGAAGTTGTCTATGAATCCCAGTCCGATGCCGTCTTTCAACCAGATCTCTTCTGCATAAATGAAATCTTTTAGATATATTTTCTGGATTTATCTTGGCAAAGGTCAATTTTCCACACTCAATTTCTCAAATTTATGTTGCAGTTTTTATAACAGTTTGGAAATCTGAGAGAACATTTGCAAAATAAAGTTCTATTCTCTGCATGTCCCACAAACCATCGCACAAATCATTACACAACACAAAGCTAAAGTTGGTTTTCAATTTGGCAAAGTGATAAAGGGCTCCTTTAATTTTTTACTTTTTTTTTTGCTGACTCAGATCAGCTACCTGTGAAAAATCTGCATTATGTAGATCACACAGAATATTTTCTTTAAAGCAGAATTTACTGTGTTTAAGAACCGCAGCTTACATGTTAAAACTCTGTTCTGGACGTGTCCACAAGATCCAACACTGTCAACTTTAAAACAGTTGCTGGGCATCAAAATGAATAAAGGAAAAACACATTTTATTGGGACATTTTTGTGTTTTTACCTACATAATCAACAGAAAAACACTCAAAAATTTTTAATGGAATGAAGACAGTGGTCTGATTTTGTGAAAATGCATCTCAAAATAAATTTCTGCTTTTCTTTTATTTTTAACACAAAATTGTTGTCTGAGCCCAAAAGATTTACTTTTCACAAGCAGAGCCTTGATGCTCCACTTGAGATACATACATATATATATATATACAAAACTTCACTAAATGTTTTTCAAATCTAATGGACAAAGAGGGAAAAAGAAAGGAAAGGAGTAGAGAAAACACAAGTCAACACACCTTGGAAGTCTGTTTCTAGACTTGTAGAAAGAGAAAAAAACAAAACCGAGAAACCACATTCCAAACAACATATATGTGTATCATTTTTACTATATGCTGTTTGTTCTGGTTTTTTTCTCACTGAGAAGTACATGACACAAGTCAGAGGCAACCCAACGTAAATATAATTTGTACCGTTCTCAAATGGAGATGAAGAGCTGCATAGACGCCCTGGTCTGGAGCACAAAAAGCCCTTTTGGACTTTAGAATGAGAAGACAAATAACGACTGTTCTCAATCAGATACTTAACAACCAGACTGATCCATGAGTTTGACTTAAAATGGAGGATAAATATTATTTGGATATGGATAAACATTAAAAACCCCCGCTTTATAATAGATTCTGGAAACTCGAGCATTTTCTCTACTCATCTGAACCTGGAAAAGTCATTTTCAAGGCTGTGTAGGGGCCTTATGCAATGCACCCCACAGAAAATGTTTGTATCATTTTACTCCTACTTGTCATTTTCTTTGCAGCATGTCAGGAGGATTAGTCTACTCATACCTCACCTTCAACAGCAGCCAACCACCCGGAGGTAATGCAGAAGGAACTGAACAGCAGAAGATTCTCATTCCTGAGGATTTATCAAGGAAGGACTGAGAAAAAGAGGAAACCTTCAGCCACCAGGTGGCCTTATCCTGCTTCAAATTGAAGCATTTCATTAATTCAGCACCGTGTTGTGTCTCTCGTTTTACACCAAGAACAGATCTATTAACACTCATTCCTAATGCTATTTAATTCACATTTTAAACCGACACCAAATAAACAGAAATTGCCACAAACACGTCTGTCAGATTCAGTGAATGTTTATTGATGATCAACAATGAGATAACAGTGTGGACAGCCTGTCGAGAGTAAATAAAAACATCTACCAGCAAGCAGGAGCACCCTATACTGTCAAACACGAACACTGCTGAAGGATGTTAGAAGCAGAAAAACAAAAAGAAACTAAAATTAAACTTCAAAGCTTTCTGTAAATAGTGTGCATACTCATCTTCTAAAAAAACACTATATTTATATATATTAAATGCCTTAATTTACTCAAACCACCAAACAGACTAAGGGGTTGAAGCTCTTCCAAATATATTATCATTGGGTTCATTAAATCATTTGGGTTTTTCTTCTTTTGGATTATTATTTTGCCTCTTTAAAAGGTAATTTGCAGACCAGATTGAAAGGGCACAGCTAGATTAAACCAAACAGAGGCAGAACATCATGAGGGGCTTCGTACAGTGTTAAACGATGTAGTGTCGCATTGATAAAATTACAAAAAAAAAGAGGGGAAAACAAATCCAAACCCACCCAGCAACACTCAAATCAGTTTATGAAAAATACAAACCATTTCCAGAACAAACAATAAATCAAATCTTTACTGCATTGCAAGCTTAATCCGAGCCTCTCCGGGCGGTAAGTGCTTCATTGTGACTTTGATGTTTTACAAACTTTGGGATTATGTCACACTTTTAAATTATGATTCCAGCACTCGACTATTCGAACAAGATGTCGGAAATTTAAAAAAATAAAATAAAATTGTAAAAAGGAAGTGAAATAAATATCGAAAAATTAAAATGAGATGACAGAATTGTCACACTGTTATGATGCCATGTCAGTATCAACATCTGGTCTGTCAGCTTTTAATATAAAAGACGACGATCCATGAATGGAAAACGACTTTTCGCCTGCAGGCTTTCTCTTGTCACTAGACATGGGCCAACATTTAGATTAGTACTGTAAAGAAATCCTAAATAAAAATACTATGGTATTTAAACTAAATGAATAATGTGACCTAATTTACTGCATAAAAAGAAAAACAATTATTACTTAAGCTACTGACTGTCTCCCTTTTTTAAATTGTTAATCTAAAGACACAAGATAAAACACAGTAGCAGTTAAGATAGAAGTAAAAGCTAATATCTGGCTAACTGGTCAAACTATTCAGGAAAAGAAATAAGTGCAATCCTTTTCTTTCAGCCAGTTAACTAGCAGTGTGCAGCATCAGGTAGGGGTGAAAGGTGTGCTTACACACTGCCCTGAGAAAACTTACAGCCTGTCAGCTTTTCCTTTCCATTAAAGTGGCATTGCCTTATTGTTGTAGTTGCTCTTTCCTTAAATAACACAACTCCTTGTGTCATTTGTGATGGGAAATCTTTACAAACGACCAAAATAGCCTTTCTTTTAAGGAAGAGAGGAAAACGATGCCATGCTTTAGACTCCGAACAGGCAGCAGGCTATTCTCGCTCACATTGGCACTTTCTGTGGTTTTAAAATGGTACAATCCTAAAACACAAGAGGAGTTTTTTTTTAATACTTCCAAATAACAGAATTTGCTTCTTTTTTTTTTACATGCCAGAAGAGAAAAAAATCTAAGAGCCTTTTTTCAGCCAGCTGATTAGCAGTGTGCATAATCCACACAACTGAAGAAAATCCCATTTTAAAAACTTCACTCTGCAGAGAAAGTGTGATGGCAAACTGAAGCGTTTTTTGTTTTTGACACTGGAATTTTTTAAAAACCTTTCTGGTGCTAACTGGCCCATGCCTAGTTGTGACAAGAAAAACTGGATTGTTAACAGAAACTATGAATCCATAAAGTCCTGAACACAGAATATGGTCAACTACTTTGTTGGTTCTGCAGAACATGGCAGCATTTAGGGGCTGAGTTTTTTGTTTGTTTGTTTGTTTCTTTTTATGGTTTTTAAGACCTTCTGCATGATCAGACTTCTGGATTACGCTTGCAATGATTGGCTGTCATGTGCTTCGTTTTGTCGCTGCTCGCCCGGTTTGTGAACAGAGTAGTAACAGTGAGGCTAAAACTATTTCACTTCAGCTTTCTCAGTTCATCTGGGCCATCTGACAGCTGGATCTGTGACCACACCCTGTATCATTCGGTCCATGTGAGCTTAATCCACACATATATATACATCAGTCATACACTTATTCCCACAATATACTTAAAAACTCGTTACCAAAGTGCAAAACAAAATCAAATTAAAACATAATAGGTATTCTTCCTTTGCCTTCAGAAGGCAGAGGAAAGAGACATTCTTCATGTTGTCAAACCTACGTTCATAGCAGCCAAAAGGTTAAAATGGAAGCTGAGTAAGGTGCTTTAGCTTGTGCCTTCCTGGTGCTGAGAGGGAGGGGGTGATTCTGTGCTTTAACACGGATCTCAGGCCAAGTCCGATTCTTTCTCAAAGTCTGGTTTTACAACTAAACTAGGCATTGATCTGCGTTTATGAAGAACTTTTAGCTACAGCACGTTCTGCAGGAAGGCGGATTAGAGGAGGAGGTCGGGTCAGAGGGCGGGGGAGCTCAGGGCGACAGGTTGTTGGCCAACTCAATGAGGGCCAGGGCGCCGTGGAGACGCTCTCTCTGCTCCTGAAGGCGCCGCTTGGCCGCCCCGCCCTGGTTACCCTTCTCCTCCTCCATGGCCTCCGGCTCCTCTCCGTTCTCCTCGTCAGAGTGGAGGAACTCCATGGGATCCTGCTGCTCCTGGTCCTCCGTGCTCGCCTTGCCCTGCGGCTTCATCTTGGTGGTTGTAGGAGCACGCTGCTCGCGGGTTTGCCAGTACCTGGAGGATTAAGGATTATGTTATAATCTAAATGTGGCAGAGCATCTGCAGAGTTGATAGGTTTTGATACAGGCTGCTGCCCAGGGCGACACAACCTCTGTGTACGGAACAAGCACAAACAAAACGTAAATCCAATCTGTCTGTTGCATCTTGAATAGCTTTTCTGTTGCTTATTTGCACATCCAAGTCAATGGAAAACGGATGCTCACAGCGTAAACACAGCAGCATCTTATTTAGCACAACTGTAAAGACTTTTTCTGGTGAACCTGAACCCAATACTTTGTTTTGATGATAGATTCTTGAAAAGCAATTTAAAAAAACAAAAACACAAAATTGAGTGGCCTGCCCAGGACATGATTTATGCAAAAAAACACCACTGCTATGAATGTTTTTTTGTTTAGTTATACATTGCCCTGGACAAAAACAGCCAGAAGCCATTGCAATACCATATGCAAAACCTATTGAACTAAAATGTGTTTTCTGATTCCAATAAATAAACATGTACCGACATTAAATGGTGGATTTTTAATCCACCATTTAAAAAAAAACCAGAGTAAGAATCAAAATCAACATGAAGTGTTTTCAGATTCAAATTCAAACTGCAAATTTCTAAAATCCACCAATACTTCGAACCTCCAATAAAACTACATACAACAGCCTATTTTAATAGTTCAAACATTTAACATGAATCTTTCTTAGCAATAGAGTGTCCAGTAGCATTAGATCTAGGTAACACAGCTTACCAAGATGCATTTTCTTTGAAATATTTTAGATTTGCTCTAAGGAAAAATCCAAAGGTAAGCACATAATTTAGAGATATGTTCCACTGAAAAATTGGCAAATACTGAAAACGAGTCTAGTTGGAGATTCACTGTTCACAACTGAATTTAATTGTGTAAAATTTGAGAGTTTTTAGAGCTATGTATCTCCATAATTAATAGAAAAACACTTGATTACAATAAAAAAATAAACTCGTATATCAGGGACAAGATGGCAGGTCTTGGGCACTAAATCGAGGTGTGAAAGATCCAGAGTCTGACTGGAACTGAAGCATTAACTGGATTAAAAATGACTTTCAAACAGAGACTGTGTTTCAGAGCTGAAGAATAAAATGCTGGGGAGTCAAATCATGATATCTGTGTTGATTAAAAATGAATTTAAGCAAATTCTTGTTTCAAAACTAAGACTAATACTAATAATTATTAGTGGACACAGAGGCAGTACTTTGAGAGAGACTATTAAGCTCCTCGAAGCAACTTTTGTGTTTTACACCATCAAAGGTGGTCAACCTGAAACTGTTTTTCTGCTCAGTTTCTGTAGAGGGACTTTACTCACTTAGCCAGCCACTCTGCCACTGCCTTGTTATCCACAGACTGAGCCTTTCCCAGACCCGCCTTCGGTTCTTCTCTGTTCAGACGAGAGAAAGGATGCTTGGAGCAGTGACGGTTTGCATGGGTGAACCGACTGCCACATCCTGCATGCAGGAAAAAAAAAGAGACATGAATAAACACATCTACAGTCCTATGAAAGCACTGATTTTATATGGGAAGAATTAAAGATGGTAATAATAGTAAATAAAGTCCATCTCTGTATTAATCAGACTCGCAGTATTTACTCATGTTGTGTTTTCAGGTACTTTCCAAATGCTCCAACTGACCCCCCCTTTAATAACACTGGAAAGTACCGAGAGGTGACTAAAAGTGAAAGTATGAAAAAGTCTGGGCTTGATTTAAATAACCTACAGATGAATGCGTTAATCTTCTTCTACTTTTTAAAGTATGTCTGACTCACCTTTCTCTGAGCAGACAAATGGCTTTTCGCCGGTGTGGAGCCGCTGGTGAGTCTTCAGCTGACCGCTCTGGACAAACGCCTTCCCGCAGTTAGGGTAGTCGCACAGATAGGGTCTCTCTCCTAGATGGGAGAAAAAGAATAAATAAATGAAGAAAAAATGTTTTCCCATTTTCAGTACACATACACTTTCACTTTTACACAAGCCAAGAAATATTTCCTGGTAGAAAAGCAAAGACAGAGTTCCAAATTAAAGACTCAGATTTGTAACATGTAGGACATAAGAGCATCTAAATGCATTGCATTATAAAAAAGTTGCATAAATCCTAAAATAACACTCCTCCTTGGCTGCTGATGCAGCATTGCAGTAAAGGGAAGTTTCACAACTTTTGAGTTTGATCTAGAGCAGTGTTTCTCAATTCCGGTCCTCAGGGACCTCTGCCTGCATATTTTGGATGCGTCTCTGTTCCAGAACATCTGATTCAAATGAATGCGTGACATTCTCTGCAAGCTGAAATATCTTTTGTCTAAAAGTGTGAAATAGCTAAAGGTGCACCAATCCGGTTTTTTTCCTTCACCAATAAAGATCTTTGTTCAGGTTCGACCTTTTGATTTTTCTCCCTTAAGGACTTTAGCACAAGACCAGATGTGCTATAGGTATCTTGATAGAGATATTAATCATTAATCCAGTAGTAAATTAAAGTATTAAAAATATATTTCCCATTTGTGAATGCATTGAGCTTTAACTTTTAGCTGATATGGATCAATTTCATCCCATTGGTAAACCAAATATTATGAAGGTTCTCAAATTTTGATGCTTTTAATGAATAAAGAGAAAATATTTTGCTTCTTTTTTAAGCATTTGACCTGCTGATCATCCATCAGAGCTAGTGAAGAAAAATTGAGATTACAGTTAAGTTAAAAAAGAAAACGTGTTTTCATATTGGACTATTAATCCCCTGCATTTATTACATCCATCAATTCATGCCGCCATTTAAAACATGTTTGCATCCGACATCTCCATCTACCAGCGCTGCATCTGTCACACCCACCTGTGTGTGTTCTCTTATGAGCCTGCAGGGACTTCTCTCTGGGGAACACCCGGTTGCAGATGTTGCATCGGATCCGGCTGGAGGAGGTCTCGCCCTCGCTTATCAGCTCCCGCACCGTGTCTGCTCGGGGCCGGCCTCTCCGGATACCATCCTGACAACCAGATAAAATCTGATCTTCAGCACGGACAAAGCTGGATGAAGCTCATTACAGCAGAACAGTACCATGTAATGTCCTGATTTTTCAGTCTCTTAGCCCTGGACAGGGTCATCCACTGAACTACTGCTGCTAATAACAATGACATTTAACCAATTCTATTGGCTTAGCTCTCTGGTCTATTTCTCTCCTAGACAGAGCTGATAATAGAGCTATTGATGCCTTTAACTTTGTTTGCTCTCTTTCATTCCTGTAGAAAATACTCCTGTGTTTTTGTGCTTCTGCTCTCAACCACTAGTGGTATGTCTACTCCAGTTCTTCCTGGATCTGCTGGAGGTTTCTGGCTGTTGTAATGCAGTCATTCCTTCCCCCCGTCGCCACATGCTTGTTCATACTGTTGGAAACACAGACGCATTTAGCCAAACTTCTTGGCTTTCTAGTAATTTGTAATACATGATCTATTAACTTTGACTGTGTTCTATTATAATTAGGATTCCGAACGTGGCTAGTTAATAGTTTAATTTGGACTGATTTCTATGTATCTGCATATGAATTGAACTCGTTTGTAAAGTTGAAATTTGTTGTAATGTGGCTCCATGCAAGAAACATAACATAATCATACAGGACAAAGTATCTTAGTGATGCAGGCTCATTCATTTTGTGAAATGGCTTAGAAGCCAAAAATGCTCAGTTAAGTATTTTTGTATACATATTATACCAGCATATATTTAATTAGTTCCATTTTCAACACCAGCCTTCGACACACATAAATATTCATGAGGTTTCTGGATTTTTTTTTAACCTCTCAAATGCCAGTTTAAGTAGTGCCAGGATCCAAAATCTGCAGTGACACCAACTGCAATAACATTTTTATCTTAGCAACGTTTTAGACGTTGTTAAAGAGGTCATTCTATTTCAGTCCTATCCTTTGAATGGGCTACAAGAAAAAAAGATTTTACCACCAGTGAATAAAATAGAAAAAATAAAACTCAAGTTGCAGCAGTGTATTCAGAATATATTTAAATATGACGTAAAAAGGCTGCGGAATCACAAGTTGATCCATTAAAACGTCAGAATTTACTGCAAAATACCCCGCTTTTTATCAACTTTATCCCCATAAACACAGCCAACATAAAAAAAAAGAAGAAAAAAAATACAATAAAAGAGAAAACTTATTGTAACATATCAGTTATTATGTCAGTTAGTGTAAATCGTACTAGTTACATTGTAACTCTTTCACTTCCGGTTACATTTTTGGCGCGCGGCCTCACGTCATGTTTCAGAGCAGCTGCAGGGTTTAAAATCCAGCATGTCACGCCCTAATGCGCGGGCGTTTTTTAAATGACTCTCCATCTTCTCTACATTCAAGCATAAATAATAAATAAAAAAAAAACACAGATTTTAACCCCTTCCTTACTGGGCTTAGGGTTCACTCACTGTCTTTAGATGCTGATTTGCGCATCTCTGAACAACACCTATGTAGTTACAAGTTGTTACTAGTTGCAATTTCCGACAACAGAGCTTTGTCAGCATTATCAAATTCTAACACAAATAAAGATCTGTGGATTAGCTCATCTAAAAATCAGCATCATGCAGGGTTGAGGCAGATATTTAAAAACAATATGTTTACCTTGATCTGATCAGGAGACGGAGCTGTGTCCGCCTCCCTGGCTGTCTGTGACCCGGTTGGGGATGCGGCCCCGCTCGCCGAGCCCGGGCTCAGGGTTACATTGTGGGCATTTTCCCCCCATTTCCAAGGGTAGACCATGAAGTCGCTGAAACCTGGACTTGTGGGAGTCAGAGTCTCCAGTTTCCTGGGTTTGATTGGAGTCTTGATGACAGAAACCAAAACTCTTTTGGGTGAGTCGTTGCAGAAAATGACGTGCGGATGCTTGCTGTCAGCCATTGTGAGTACAGTAATAGTACACGTGCCTAAAAACGCAGGTAAAATAGTTAAAAGTTGCTGTCTGTTTACAAAAAAGAGTCAATAAATAAGTCCTAAATGGCGGGTCTTCAGTCTGGGGTGAATATGTCCTTCATTTCCATAGAGGTACGCAAAAAATTGTTTGTTACAGAGTATCCTAAAAGTTTCCAAGCAGGGAGCACAGAGTAACAGACTCTTTCGGCCGGAACCGCTCCTCTGAACTGACCGGTTGCGCCCACAAATGTGTGGTCCCGCGTTGCAAACTCCCGCCTGAGGAGTCTGCCATCCAATGTGCAGGAGAAATCTAGCCCCACGTGCCAGCGGCAGCCTATAGCAGCGACGTTAGCGTCAGCACCATCAGCCAATCAGAAAGAGAAACACTGGGGTATGCGCAGGCCAATGGAATTTAAACACCTGACGCGCGCTCTTGTAAGTTGACACCGATTTTGGCCAATGAGGATGAACAGGGCGTGCAACATAGCCAATCAGAAAGAAGAGCGGTTAACTTTATGCAGCAGATGGCTCCTTCCCGCGTTTAGGAGTCTGTTTATGTTATTACATGTTTTTTTTTCTACTTTAAAGGGAACGGAAAAGGCCCAGAGGCGCCAAAATGACGTAATAATTTTAGGGTGGAAACAAAGGGTGCACTGTTTTAGGAGAATAGAAATCGAAACGCAAAGTCATAAGGGATTTACTGGAGAGAAATGTATTTATTTTTTAGCTTTTATAAACTTTACTACTTCTGTGTTTAAAAGATGTTTGGGTCATCCTTTTTATATTAATCAGTATTACAATCTTTAATAGCTCACAAGCTCATTTTCATATCAAAGGCCTTTATTGAAAAAAAAAAATAGATTAAATTTATAAAAACTCTCAAAAAGTTTCTAAAGGCCATTAAGATCTGGGGACTTTCTGGACCATGGTCAACTGGATCCCATTGCAAAGGGTTGATCCTATAACATAAGTAGAGCAACATCAGGACAGTTGGGTAACAACAGGATGGAAGAGCCACAGTAGGAAGGTTTCAGTTTCAGGTCAAACCGTTTAACGACTCAGAATAAAATCACTTTTCAAAAACACACTTGTAAATATCACCTAAATAACAGCAAAATACCTGCAGCATTCCTTGAGGAGGATTGCTAAGAAAGTTTCAAATCAAAATGGAGAACTGGATGAGGAAGCATCACCCAGGAACACTGCCAGGGTTTCCTCCAGAAAACCTGCTGAGGCCGGTGGCTGGGTTCATCCATCAGGATTACTGAGACACTCAAACCCATCCACCATAATAACGTAGCAGACTATGAAGGGGATAAATAAAACCAGAAACAGTTATTAACTGATCTGGAGAGAAGCCTGAAGGTGGCACTCTGGTGTTAGACCAAGAAAGAGGAAGACCTGACAGTATTAACTGGTCAAAACTGGCAGCCTAGAAACTTCATATTTTCTTGGACGGGAGAAGATCAATAAAAAAATTCACTGTGATTAATAAAGGGATAATTTAAGATTGTTTCAAAACAGTTTAATTTGTTTTATATTTAAACTAATCCAATGACAGGTGCACTAGTGTACAATTTATTACTTTGATAGTCATGCCACAAGTCCTAATTTTACAAAACACAAATAATAATTTCTACTGCTTGTGTCACATTTTATAAGCAATTAAGCTGTTCACAAACATTTCTCACTTAATTGCCAGATAACTTGTTGTATTTGTGTGTGAGCAACTCTTCCTAAAACTAATCTGTGGAATCACTGCGATGGGCTTGAATGAGGTTTATGCAACTTTATGTGTATTTAAAGTGAAAATCAGACAGACATGATGTTTCCACTACACATACATTTGAAAATTTTACAGAATCTTTAATTGTATTATTCCAGTAATTTAAACCATGCATTAGAGGTGTAGAACAGAGAGTGATGTTAAACTGTCCGATCTCACTCATCTTTCAGCAAAAATAAATAAATATCTGCAGCAAAAGAGAATGAGCATCTTCAGAAAGTTTGTCAACAGAGGGAAACCTGTGCCCTGCGATTTGTGGTGTTGGCTCTTGCAGCGCTGACTCAAGAGCCAACAGCTATGCAGCTGCAGTCTGTGCTTTGTGAATAATCTGAATGGGCCTTACCTCATAATCTTCTTATAAATCATTTTTCTAAAAAGGTCTTTCTTCCACTAAGCTTTTTACTAAAACACATAGGCACATCAGTCTGTAAACATTCTGCTTAGCAGTCACGAGTCAGCAGTCTTCCCTGTGATTGGTCACTAAAATATAACATTAAATTATAGGTCTTTTGTATAGAAGTGTATAGTACTGAAGTGTTCCCTTTATTTTTTTTGAGCAGTATATATTTGTCGGGTTTTTTTTAAACTCCACACTTCTTTCTTTAAAAGCTGATTGGTGCCGTCTGACTAAGCACAGAACAATCTACAGACTCGGACGGGCTGAGAGCCATCTCTATGCAGAGCGTATTGATCAGTGAACAGCCTATTAATGAGCGAGAGGGTGTGGTGAGGCCTCCGCACGTGGAAACATTTAAAACCTGTCGATAACAGCTCGCGCTGTTTTTGTCGGCTGCTGTCCGGAGCACATAAGTTCCGTCCGCGGTTTGCTTCTCCCGTAGCTGGGCTGCAAAACGGTACTCCCAATTTATTTATTCAACTTTTCTTTTTCAAAACGGAACCAGCTTGTTAAGTGTTTTGTGCCCCTCTCTCACACAAATGCAGGCGGAAAAAATGCTGCAAGACGCCTTCGGGTGCGTCGTGGCGAACAGGTTCGGGGATCTTCTGGACGACGAAGCTGACCCGTTCGACCTGATCAACGAGGTGGAGCTGGAGAAGGAGAAGAAAAAGAAGAAAAAGGAGTACGAGGACAAGAAAAGCAAGCAGAAGAAACCAGGCCTGAAGGAGTCTCAGAGGAACAGACGGCTGCCGGTGGCCTCAGGTGGTCCGGACCTGGTTCCAGGTGAGCCGCATCACCGCTGCAGATACAGGCGCGGTACAAACGGCTCTGTGCTGGCAGATGCTGGTGTGCTGGGGCTGTGTCAGCTGTTGGCGATGCAAAGTCAGCGAAGCTGCTCGTTTGCTCTATTTGGCTGCGTTTCCATTTAATCTTTTCCACAGGGTTCTGTGCAGGGGTTTCGTACATTAAACTGGTACTGCCAGAGGCGGTCCAAAGTTTAAAGACCCTAAGCACAATTTGATTTTTGGGGGCCCCCCCACTGACGGCACATGTTGGCCAAACGTACAAAAGTATTGCAAGCTTTTAAAGGATGCCAAGTTCATGCTTATAGGTTAAAGATTAGGACAGTGCTTTGAAAGCTAAAATTCTGATGCAGTTTGGGTTCCAAATTTACATAGAAACTGGTGAAAAGTTGTGACTCAAGTTTGTAAAAATTCCTTATTTTTAAAACGTATAATTAGTTGTGGACATGAAATGTTCAAGTATCTTTGCATAATCTACTTGGCATATCCCAGGCATCAAGTTCGTGGGATCTTCCACAATGGCTCAATAACTTTGGCTAAAAAGATAAAGTACCACTTCATATTTTTAAAAATCTTTTAACAAATACAAACTCTAGCAGTTTCATAAAAAAATTTACCAGTAACGAGGTTATTTCCCCAAATCATGTTGCACAAATATCAACATGTTGTGTCCTCAGGGCGAAAGCAGCAGGATTGTCCCCCATTTGCAAAGGAGGACAGAGACTCCAGAGCCGAGGCTCCGAGGAACAAGCAGAGAGGAGGCGCTGCAGGCCAACGGAGGCTGAACAAAGTAGAACCGCAGGAGTTTTCTGTGCCAAAGTATGGAACAATTCATGGTTTAGTTGAGTTTATCGGTTTATGCCGCAAGTTTCTAAAAATAATTGCTCTTTTTTAAATTTTCAATGTGGAATTCAAAGTGTATTAATCTTTAAGTAAAAATGTATTTTCCCTACTAATTAGAAAAATAGAAAAATGTTTATTTAATTTAAGCATAAAACACACTTCCTATTACTTTAAAATTTAGCTTTTTGTATTTATACAAGTTCTATAGGTGCTATAGACAAAGTCAGACGTGGCCTGCACAGTTTGAGACGCATCACAGTGAACTGTTGTTCTGGTTTCCAGGCCATGCTACACTGAAGCCTCTGACTTCAGCAGCAGAGGGGGATTCACCGGCCAAAGAGGAGCGAGAGGAGGTGGGGGAAGAAACTCTGATAACTTTTATCTGAGAGGCAAGAGAGAATATGATCGACATGATGGAACGTAAGGCTGCATGTTCAAGATGCATTTGGCAGGTTTAAGCGTTGTGGATGGTGGATCATGATGTAACGGTTGCAGAGGGATCTCGTCAGAAGAAAAGCGAGGAGGCAGAGGACCATGGAACTGGGGCAGCGCTGTGGAAGCTACAAGGTCAGTGAACTTTAATGAAGTAAACTGGGGTACTTCAGTACAGTACATGCCTTCAATTTAATTTTTAATTTTTCTATTTTTTTTTCTGAAGTGAAATGATGGAGGTGACAAGTGATGCTGGTGCCAAAGCTGAGGAGCCACAATCAACTTTGGAGGAGAATCCAACTCGGTGAGTAAACCTTGTGCCCAAGGTTTTTACATGAATACCAAGCGTTGTAATAAAGTGGGTTGAAGTCGTTTAGCTCCATTTAACAGAGCGACAGATGAGGACAATGAGATGGTGGTCCAGGTTGCAATGGAGATGACCCTGGATGAGTGGAAGGCCATGCAGGAGGTGAACCGTCCCAAAGTGGAGTTTAATATCCGCAAAGCAGAGGATAAGATTCCCTCTAAAGCGAAGGTCATTCACCAGTCCAAGCACCTGGAGGTGAGAATCACAGGATGTTTGAAACTGCACAGTCTGAGTGGAGTGCGTTTTTAATTACACACATGCTTGTAGAAAGCGTTACCTTTTTACTGTAATCCTGAGTGGATGGCTTGTTTCTGGAAGTGTTTCTTTAGATGAACAGGTTCACCGTGAATTAGGGATGTGGTGGTTTGGGCCTAAAAGCATCAACATTTTGTTGATAAAGTGGTGTCACTGCAGCCAAAGCCCCATAAACGATTACTGCTCTTAATATAATAATATTTAAGAAAACAAATCCAGGGAATAATTTATAGATCTTTAAAAAGGCTTATTCTTGAGACAAGATCAAACGTAATGTTTCTGAAAACCAGGGTATCTAAGGCAGTAAAGTTTGTTTAAATAATCATTTTTATTTATTTTCAAATCTAACCAGTTAAAGCAAAGGCAGGTTTTCACACTTAACTTTAACAATCAGTTGTGTGCAAAGATGGATTCTCAGAATGTGTATATGAATAAACACTACTCTAACACGTAAACAGATTCTACCATGATTTAATAACGACTGTAAATGTTACTGTATTGCACACCAAAGGGAACATTTTTGTAAATCGAGACATTTGTATGAAATGTATTTTGTGCCCACTTTTTTAGAACACAAAGGAGACGGTAGAGGAGATTGAGGAAGATGGAAACTTCTTTCGCAGGTCAGTGAATGACATCACCACTCTCTTGGACATAAACTTCGGGACTCTTGGACGCTCGAGTCGTGGCGGCCGAGGAAGAGGAGCTCGAGGTGGTCAGAGCGTTCGCCCAGAAAGAGCCAGACCCATTTATGAAAGGGTACGCTATCAACTCCCACAACCAGATGGCTCTTAAATCATCAGTGTGTCTGATATTAAAATGTTTTAGATTTTATTCTACCTGAAAACAAGCAGCTGATTTTTGTTTCCGATTCAGGAGGATGAGATGGCGCCTGATCCTGATGACCCAGAAGACTTCCCAGCCCTCACTGCAGGAAAATGACTGACTTGTCGCCTTCAACTAAACTGTTGACGTTTCTATTCTTAATGTTCTGTTGCACTTGCAACACTGTTCAATAAAAGCTTTTGCAAAGTTACTTTTCATCTTCTGCTACTAATATCTGGTAACAATGGCTGCATCACTGCCACATTTGGGGATTTCAACCAAATTTCAGGTGCATCTCAAACTGGCATTAAATTTATTTCAAGATTTGCCTTCAAAAATTCAAACTTGTGTTATCGGTTCATAATGATATTTGACCCAGAGTTTTGATGAATATGGCCTAAGCCAATGAAAACCTGAAATGCAGTTCCAACTGAAGATGAAGCTATATTAGCTGAAATGTAGGAGGGATAATAAGATGTTTGATGGCATGGGGATTTACAGAGAAACCTCATGTTTCCTGACCTGATTTTATGCTTTGGATCATCAATTGTGGAAAAGAATTCATTAAGGAGGCAAAAATTGTGTCCAGGACTGAATAGTTGCCTCCAAAAGTTTTAAGGTATGCATATTTGCTAACCATGATTATGGCAAGGGAGTGTCTGCAAATAAATGTCAGATACCCAGGGATATTTAATTTCCTAAAAGTATAAGATTTGGGGACAGAAATGTGGGAAGAATATTAATGCAGCCCACCATAGCTGTGGTTTGGATGGATGGTCACTGTAACTAAGCATGTGGTGCAAAAACAAAACTAGACTCATTTGGGAGTAAATTTATTTAAAATTCGTGTTTTTTTTTAGGCTTATAAAGAGTAAAGGCCCCGTTGGGACCATTTCATGACATGATTTTAACGGTACAAAATATTTACAATATACAAACCGTATATTAAATGTTGACACATGTACAGCCTTGAAATAAAGGAGCTGAAAAGGTGACCAAATGACAGGCCTTGTCCGAAACATGCTGAATGGCAGTATAACTGTGCACACTACTTCATGCTATGATTGTGTGAACCAATAATTTCTCAGCTTTACACTTAATATACTAGTTGTGGCTGCCGATAATTCACACCTTTTAGCTGAATGATTCAGTAAGTAAAAAACAAACACGATTAAAATGTAATGATGCAGTGTTTCTATTTAAAAAATAAAACCATCTTGTTCCTCTTCAGTAAACGTTTACATCAAGTTGAGATTCATGCCAGCCTTTCTCCAAAAAAAGATTCAGGTTGGACATCTTCGCATTTTTCCAGGTTCACAGGTTTACCGGAGAAGAGGAGCTCTAGCTTTGGGTATGGAGTGACTATGAGAGAAGGGAAAAAAATCCAAACGTGATTATTTAGAGATGTCACGGAAAAACTCTTTTTTTACAAAAGACAGCAAATTGAATAGGAATGGGGATATATACCATAGTCTGGAAAATCTAATTGACTGCAAAGAGCTGCGAGCTTTACGTCCTCGTGACACAGCGGGTCTGTTGCGTGCAAGAAAGACGAACAGATGGAAAGGTGAGCATGGCAGTGGAGCACAAGTAAAGGATGCCAAATACGACTACAAGTGGCTGACGGCCACAGGCAGATCACACAGTGAGCAGCAAAGTCGAGAAAAGCCATAGCCAGTCGAAATCTAAAAGACGCCGACGTAGAAACGAGCAAGAAAAGATTCTGAAAGTTGCAAACGAGAGACTTTTGCACATTGAGAGTTTAAGTGGTGGCATGGGACAATTTAGAGCTTATAGGCACGTTAGAGAGAGATTTATGCTGTAAACTACAGAGAAAACGTTTGCATGATTAGTGGAATCTGAGAAGCCATTTTTTTCCCCTAACCCCTCATTTTTAATCAGAGTAAGAAAGATTAGAAAGATTATATTTTATAGAGATGCTCTGTTAAATTAGTCCAGGAGCATTTTCATAAATTCCAACATCATTGAAAAATTAACCTATTTCAGTAATTAATTTCAAAAAGTGAAACTCAGATTCATGACAGACAATCGATACATTTAAGTATTTTTTATTTAGATTATTCTTGCTTGCAGCAATTAAAAGGCTATAATTCAGCTTCCCTAAAAACTAGAAAATTACACAAGGTCATTAAGGAGAGGAAACTTAATGCATAAATTTGGACCTAGTGTGAAATATCAATACAGTATTTGCTCTAAATACTTTATTGGTGCTGTTGTTGCATGAATTACAGCATCAACACATTCCGACATGGAGACGTTAAATCTGTGTGTGGGTCCGTCTTGTGTGGGCTTTGCCCCAAAATCCTCCCAAGGCTGCAGCTGTTGATTATGTTTGTTTCTCTATCACACTTTTTCCTTCCACTTAACTTAATATGCCTGGGTTACGCGCTTTGAACAGCCAGCTTCTATATTTCCCTTTCCTTTATATTCTTTAGTCTTCAGTTATGTCATTTTCAGAGAAAACAACTTTTGGGATTGAATCACTGTGTGTAATTAGGAGTAGTATTAACTAGTTTCACTTTTTGACATAATTGCTGAAATAAACTTCCAGTGGTGGGCTATACGAGTTATGTTTTCTCGTTGTAGCCCAGGCATTGCGTAGCAAATCAAAAGAAAAGAGTAAACACAGTCTCTGTACTTCTGACTAGAGAAATATGATAGCTAGAATCTAAATAGACAATTTTTTGGCACTTCCTACTCAAACTTTCAACCTCTATTTGGCCTAATATTCAACATGTAACATTTCTTATTTTAAATAAGGAATTATATTACAGCTTTTCTTTTGCATGAAAATCATACATGCAGGGTTTTTGTTTTTGGGACAAATCAAGTTATCTTGCAAACCATTTATATTTATCCACTGTCCATGCACCCTTATTTAAATTAAGATCTTATTTTTATTACTTTTACGTATAGGACTGCAGTGGCAAAACAACAGTTTCACTTCTTGATTCAATGTAAAGTTTGTTGAGGGCTTTTGAAAACAAATGACTGACCACGGCAATGAGAGCAACTACATAATTTAGAAATGCACAGCAATATTACTGTGCAAAATAGTAACGTGCCTACAGCATGTAGAAGGTGTAAATTAAAATACAGCACAGTGAAAGTACAAAGAGTTTAATTTTAGCCTGTTTACTCATAATTAAAAAAACACTGAAGAACAGGTTCATTGTTTGGAGGTTTTTTCTGCATTGTGGCGATCATTAGTAAATTATGAGCACCAATAAGAAGTATCTACATTTTACTATATATTATGTACGGGCCTTTGATAAAAGGTATGAAAGCTAATAGGTCTACTCAGAAATGATGCCAAATATCTCTTGACTTTCACTTGTAAAATCAAGAGGGTAAAATGGATCTCCCTGCCTCATCAGAAATCCAAAAGCTGAAACATGGAGTAGGAGGAGCCAAACATGTCTCTGTCTACGAAGTAAAAAGCCAGCAGTGCGTTTTTGCATATAGGTGCAGCCCCGGGTCTCTGCTGGGCTCAGAGTGTGACTGAGGGAGCTTGCCTGCAGGTGTCCCTGTGCTGCGTTTAAGTTGATGAGGGCGCCTGTGTTGGCTCTGACACTGGCCGTGTCTCTATGGCTGCCACACGGCTCACAGAACATTGGGTCGCTGTTGCCAGCCACTACATGCAGGTTGCCTAGGGACCTGACCAGCCTGGTTTGGCTCAGGGAGCTGGCAGAGAGAAGGAAAGCTGTTAATGTACTCCACAGGGATGTACAGCGTCTTGCAGAAGTATTCATAATTTTAAATGTTAACTTTTTCACATTTTGTCTTGTTGCAGCTTGGTACTTATTGGAGTTCTATGCCATAAACTAATACAAAGTTGTGGATAAGTGTAGAGTTGAAGGAAAGACATGATTTTTAAACATTTTTGCAAATAACATTTTTGCAGCTGTTCTGCGAAGACCTCACAGTAGGTGGAGCATCAGCTTACAGCCAAGTATGGGACAAAGGAAAAACACTGCCTTTTCACCAGATGTGTGCAAAATGAAACATTTTCATCTTCAGCACACCAATCCAACAATGACACATTATGGAGGAAGCATCATGCTGTCAGGATACGTTTCTTTAGCGAGGAAAAGGAAGCTGGTCAGAGTTGGAAAACCAGTTGGAGTTTCTTGCAAGCTGTGGGAGAAAGTCTCTGCTGGAGCAAAGTGGATGAATGAGCTCCATATGCCTGAACAGCTGCGTTTACCCTCAGATTTCACTGCCAGAAAAACATGAAAACTATGAACCATCCCAGTCAGATGAAGGTTTAGTGAGGCACGACAGGCTGCTTGTTCATATCACTCTAGACAGGAAGTTGCAGAAGAGAGACTGGGAAACTCACCCGAGGGCAGATGTAGTTTATGGGTCTGAATGAAGTATAATATGTTTTCCCATCCAAGAGAACATGACTGAATACACTCAAGGAATTATAAAAGAAATCTCTTACATGGAAACCCTGAAATAAAATCTGACAAAAGGCTAGACTGGAGGTGCACCTTCCAGCCAGACCAGGAGCCCAAACATGCAGCAAGGCATACACTGAAATGGCGTTGATCAGAACATGTTCATATTAGAATGGCCTAGTCAAAGTCCTGACCTAACGCCAACTGAGAATCTGTAGCATTACTTAAACATGCCCTTTCCAGAAGCTCTCCATCCAGTCTAACTGAGCTTGAGCCAAGTTGAGAGTCGGTGGAGATAAACCGTTCAGCATGAGCTACAACCAGTCAGAGCAGCAGAACACAGCTGCAGCCTGCGCCTTTCAGATTTTGATTTGCAAGATGTTTAGAAAACCATGCATTCTTTTCCTTGGACTTCGCCATTGTTTGCCACTTTACTTTGGTCTAACACATTAAAGTGCACTGAAATATGGAAAAGGTTTGATGAATAATAGTAAAAGACGCTGTGCGAGTGGCTATAGCCTCTGGATTTGCTCCTCAACTGTGTCATTGCCACATAAAAAAACAACAACAAACAATTAAACTCATTCACGGTACTCTTTTATATAAAAAATACAAATAACTTCAGATAATCTATGTTTTTTTTCTATCAATGAGAAGACATTTCTTTTATCTCCTCACTGTGAGTTACTTATGTGTGAGGAATCAAACCGACCTTCCTCCTACTCCGTTGGCTGGCAGAGATGCTCTGGTCCTCTTCCTGCTGTCTGAGCGGTCAGACAGAGCCAGGGCGCTGACGCTGGTCTTACAGCCCTCAACACTGTCCTGTATGATCACCCTGCTGCACAGACAGATAAAGCCACATCCATTGGTCATCACCATCTTTTATGTCTTCATTACATGAGCTGCACGTTTTACCTGAGGGACTGCGAAGACGACCTGGTGTTTATTTTGTTCTCTTCCTGTCTGCAAAGACATGCATAGTGTGACATAAATCTCTGGGAGTTTGAATCGGAAAATAAATGACTGATTTGAGGGTCAGAGAGGGGGGAGGCTGCATAGGAACTAGCAAAAATACATTCAAGTTAAAGAAGCTTTTTGCGTTTGGCAGGCGGGTTATGTTAGTAAACTAGAAATAAATCAATGGAGCAAAGTCTCATCTTAATAAACATGATTTAACTGACAGTTTGAAGCCAACACAATAAATAGCAAAGCATGGCAAGGTGACAGGAATGTCTATGGGAATAAATCATCAAAGAGGAGAAATGGTGACGAGGACAATGTGTGTGATTGAAAACAAAACTGGCTCTGCTGATCGGATTTAAGATTTAACAAACGACAGAATAAAGGAAGAGGATGATTCTGAACAGATTTCTAATTGGGGTTGGGGAATTAGAAGAGACCAGGGGCTCACTTACAGCATTTCTCAGTTAGAGCTCCAGAAGGAGGGGCAGGACAGGTTTGGGGGGGAAGGGGCGCTGATGGGCGGCAGAACTCAGAGAAATCCTAACCCGTCTATACAGAAATGCAGGATGGAGGAAGGGAAGCCATACACAATCCACCACAGGGCAAGGCTACACAGGGAGAGCAGCATGGCTACCAGCCATCTGAAAGGAGGACAAATCCAACAAGAGCAAACGGGGGGGAAAAAAAAGGAAGGAGAGACAAGAGACGTCTGGGCAGGACACAAAGCCTCTCATGTTGTGCTTTTCCACTGGGACTGGATTAGATGAAACACCCTCTTCACAAAGTCTTGCATCCATCCAATCGTCCCACACGGCTGGAGTTTGTTCTGATATTCTGACATTGCAGACATTGTTTAACAGCAGTCGACACCCGCATGTCCCCATAAATGACTCGAAGTGCAGAAACGAATTGAACATGAGAGTAAATGTATTTCATTGCACAACGTAGACTGTTATAACTGTCAGACTTCCCAACCAATGTGAAACCCAACAAGAATTTAGGAGCAGTTGAAACCAGATGTTGACATACGCTGTGTAAAAAGAAGATCTTTATTTTGTCACCGTTTGATGTTAAATCCAAACTTTTCTTATGAATACCAATTGTTTCCGTTTGTTAAGTGATAAAATATTAAACTTTCTTAAAACGTATGCAGTTTCCCTTTAAACTGGATTACTTGGGTCAAATGTTTCTAGTATTTTCCAGCAACAGTTTGCTAGAAGTTTGGTCCATTCCTCTTTGCAGAACCAATGTAACCGAGTCCGGTTTTTACTATGTCTAGTCACACACACCTTTTTAACTCTGCCCAAAAAACCTCTATTGGCTTCAGATCTTAGGTCTTGAAACAAATAGTTTCACTATCTTGAAACAAATAGTTTCAAGACATAAATGCTCCAGTCTGCTAGAATTCAATGAAGGTTTTTAATATCGCTTATTATTTTTTGCCATTTAACAAATATAAATGATCATATTAATACTAACTGGCCGAAAACAGGAAACGCTAAGTCTGATTAAGGGTTAAACAGTCAGTGAAAGAAAAATTGTTTCTCAAAAACATTGTTTCTCCTTACACAGGCGTTGTGACAAGACTTTTTATTTCAATCAATCAATTTTATCTATAAAGCACCCTTCATGTTGGACTCAGCTCGCTGGAAACACAAAACAAAGGGTATTTCTGAACTGGGTTTGAACTGTCTAGGGTGACAGTCTGCAGGTGCAAATACCAGAGTTGCGAAGTAAACTGAAACTGGTGGGATCCTCCTTTTTTTCCCCCTCCCCTCTTTGTAAGCGGGTTGGTGGATATTAAAAAGCGATGTACCTTCATCTTTTCTTCACTTCCCTGAACTAGACAGGCGAGTCACTGCTCATGTTCTTTGCTTAATTTCTTAATGAAATAATAATCAAAATGCATTTTGATTCATTCTTGATTGACTCGGTGTTTCACCTTAGGCAAGACTTCTTTATTTCCTTAACAACAGTTTATGCAAATATCTGGTTTCAACCGTGTGGATCATCTAATTTCATTTCATGAAACTGCCGACTTCGACAGAAGCATGACAGAGTCGGAAACCTGCAGGAGTGAAAAGCTCAGGTGGCATGTGAACACTGATCCAGTCATAAAGGCAATGGAAAAACAACAGGCAACTGACAGTGACTCCAGCCCAACATTGTAACATGTTAGACGGAAACGGTGATCGAAACTGAGGCGCGTGCATGCCCAAAGGAGTTTAGTACTTTGTGTCATGCATGGAAAACGGCAGAAGCGATGGGCAAAAGTTTGGATAAGCATTCTTCTAATTGTCCCTGCAACTGAACATGCGCTGCAGTGTTGCGCAACAAAACAGTGGAGCCAGATGGTGAAATTCAGCCCTGAATTGGATGTTTGTATAGCAGGATATACATTGATACAGCATATGCCCTAAAAGTGCAGGTGAACCTCCTATTCTGTCTCCACTTCCCCCTGAGAATGCATAAGAATCTGCTTTTAACCCCAATTCACCCTCAGAAATTTATGCATGATGTTTTGTGATTAACTGTCCTTACACAACCACAAATTAAGTCACAAATCAAAAATAATTAGAATATGGTATATTTACTTTAAAAGAGAAAAAGCTAGTGCTAAACATTTGGAGCAGGAAAAGGAACTAACTGACCAAAAACAGAAGTAGCTACTGCAGATTTTTATAAAGGCTTAAGTGTTTCTTAACGACTTTATGAGTAGTGCCAAGTCAGCAGTGCAAGCCAAGAACCAAAACCTTCAGTTCAGCTATTCCAGATCTTATTTATTTCTGGAATTAGTTGAACAACTGGTGCTGCTAGTAAAAACAACGGTGGACTTTATTTTTAGGCCCTAATTGACAGAAGATATCTAGGATGCAGTACCTTGCAAAGGTGTTTGTACCGCTCTAACATTTTCACTCTGTCACGTTGCAACCACAAACTTTCAGAAGTGTGTTTTACTGAGATTTGACGTGATAAACAAAAGCACAGTGCATGGAAGATTAAAGCTATAATGAGTAGGCACTTTGTAGAGCCATGTGGAACCAAGTCTTTAAGAGGATGTTTAGTTTTTGAAAATCTTTCTGCCAATTCTTCCTTGTCAAAAGTCTTTACAAGGATTGTAAAGATATCTACAATCTTTAGAACAACAAAAGATTGCTCTTAAGATTGAAGAACAAACAATTTGATCTACATTTGGACTTTGACTGGTCCTTACTAACACACTGATATGTTGTGAGCCATTCTGTTGTAGCTCTGGTTGCACATTTAGGGATGTTGTGCTGATGGAAAAAGAACCTCCACCCGAGTCTTATGTATTTATTTTTTTTTTAGCTTCCAGCAAATATTTTTGTCCCCAGGATTGTCCTGTTTTTAGCTCCATCCATCTTCACAGGAACTCTGAAAAATATCCCCACAGCATGATGTTGCACCCACCATGTTTCACTATTGGGATGTTTTTGCCAGGTCATGTGCCGTTTTAGTTTTGTTGTATTTTCCTTACTTAGCTTTTTATGGCTTTCTTTCTCACTGAACTTTTCAATGTAGATAAAGTGTTTTTAGCATTTCTCTAATATCAAACAAAATCCCATTGAAGTTAGTGGCTATAAAGTGACAAAATGCAGAAAAACATCTGAGGGGTTGGAGAACCTCTGCAAGTGACTGTATGCCTTTATATCGAAGCAGAGCGGCTCAGTGCGTCCACCAGGCAGACAATGAAAGGCGTGTAAATGAAACGCATTCACTAAGTGCATATCCACTTAACACCATAGTAATCCAAAGAAAGAAAGGAGAAAAAAAAACAACAAGATCAGCCATACCATTCATTGGCATAGCAACCATCTCTACAGGAAGAGGATGTAAGCTGAAAAGGAAGTGACGTGCACTTACCTCCTTCATACAAAACCTCACATCCTCTCTCTCTGCCCCACTGTCCCTCTCTCTGCCTCTCTCTGCTACCTTTTGAACGGCAGGCAACACATCGGCCACGCCGTGCCCATGAGGCTGCAGCAGAACACTACCACCTGCCTGACATGGGACAACAAAAGCCAAAGCCATATGGGTGCATGGACAGAGGCCGGTCAACCATCCTCAGCCAGGCTGACACCCGTCCTTCCACAGCTCCATTTTATATGGCCGCAAATGATGTGGAGTTGGACGTTTTTAGGATATTTGATTGGTAGAGAGTATGTGCTGACACCTCTTGTGAAAGTAGTGCTTCTGCTAAAGCTTGTATTCACACAAACCATCGTTTCTTTGCGTCTGCTTTTTTTGTTTTTTCCCCGTCGCCTCTTACTTCTATATTTATTTACTGTCAAAACCGCAGTTAGAAAGCTAAACGAGGCCATTACGATGCCACTCAGTGACTTCTTAAAGCTGTGAGCTCAGCAGTTAGGACCCATCACAAAACAGGAGTGAATTAGAAGCAGATAGTTTTCTTCACTTCATGCTCTGCTTACAGATTAGCCTCCTGGTGACAATAGAGAAGGTACAATTACATGGAAAATTTAAGAAACTTTGAATCTGGATCAAATTGTCCTTTGGTGGAAAATACTGTAGAAAACATTGAGCCACACAAGTTTCATGGTTACAATTAAACACAAAGACAATGAGCAGCAATAATTGATTATTTAAAGCTGTCATGCTGGCATTGATCCTAACGTAACGTAGTCAGTTCATTAAAAAAATACAACTAAGTTATTTTTATTTTATTTTCCAGATCGAAAGCAAAAAGGAAGGAACGTTTATTAATTATTTCTTCATGTAATTCTTGCAAGTCAATTTGTTACTGCAACTTCCACCAATTATACTGCATGTTTTCCTAATGCCATACAGCCGTAGCTTGGATGAAGTATGTGGTCAACTATTGTACTTCAAGCGAGATCTGAGATTAATATTCTGCATGCCAATAATAATTTGACCTGTTGGAGGCGTTCTCACTGCCAGAACCTCATAAAGGTTTTACTGGCCAAGACGCTCATGGAGAGTGTTGGTAGCAGATTTAAAGACAAGAAAAAACCCCCAGAAGAAACGTGAGGAAAGTTGTTTGTCACCACAGTGTTTAGCAGTCGTATCAAAATTGTTTATACTCTGCAGCTGCTTTGCAATAAAATGCAAGTAAAGAGCCTAGAATGTAGGGAAAAAATATTGTTTGTTGACATTGTAAAGTGTTGGGAGTGTAGCTGCAGCTCCGCCCTGGTTAATGTTTCCCTAATCTAGACATCTTTACGCTTCAGTGTCCCTGCAGAAGGCAAATAAAAACCTTTCTATGTGCAACAGAAGTATTTTTTTTACTTAAATATTTAACTATACGAGTACTCCCAGTCATGCAGCTTTCTTCAAAGTCTTGCCTTTTGATTATATGAGGGGCTTTTACATAATGAACATCTTGAGTGAATAACCTTGTGACCAGGAAGATCTACAATGTGTCCTCTCCCTGCCCAATCACCTCTGAGAAGAGGAAAAATAATTAGCTTTGCAACTGGTCTTTAACTTCCACATCTTTTGTTCCATTTTAAATCGAGCTCTTAACAAGTAAGCTGTTTTAACTGGAAGAGCGAGTGTCAAACAACTGTGTCCATAACTCTGTGAGAATATCTGAGCTGCTCCTTCCTTGATGCATCATTCATCCCTCACTAATTCACTAGATCTGCATGCCATAGCATAAAAAAAAACAAAGAAAAAAACAAAGAAAACGTTAAATTTAACAATATCACAGCTGCTATGAACTTGGCATTCTAGGTCAAACAGAGGACTGTTATGATTGCTACAAGCTGGTTTAAAAAGACAGCTGACTGTGCTGGGAAACCACTGAGGAAAAGAGAAGCTTATCAAACTAAATGGTCATGAAGTAAATTAAAAAGAACGACATACGTGGTCACTTTCTGGTCTTCAAAGCATAAGCTGTTTATGGTTTGAAAAACACCCGAGTATACATGTAATGGTCTGACATGGAGAACAATCTCTCATTTCACCCTGTTATAACACACACATGGGTGCAGGATGCATGCCGGTGCTCGCGGACTCCGTGGATACTTACGACAAGGAACCCGAAGACGACCTGGCCTGCCTCTTGCTCTTCAGGGCTCGTAGTTTGTCGCCCTGCGTGACGCCGTTTCTCTCGTCTTCGTCGTTGTACTGCAACACAAAGGGGCGTTTGGCAAGGAAAATTCAACATCCTCGTGTTTCATTTCTCTGCAGGTTGCAAAACTGTAGTACAGGCAACAGCTGCACAATCGTATTTTAATCTGCACGTGGTAGAAGAGGCGTAGAAAACTCACCAGCTCTATTTCTTCTTTCTTGGACGCCCTGTTCTTGTTGCTGCCGTTGATTGTGATGTCGTCCACTCCAGACAGGATCCTGGTCACAGCCGTCTTGCCGTTTTCCCGCTCATTCAGCTTCTTCTCCCGGAAAACATCTCCCTCTGCCCAGAGGCTGTTCTGCTTTCTGATGACGTAAACGGAGGGCCAGCCTCAGTTGATTTGTTTTTTCTTGCCAAACCACAACCAAGTGTTCTGTTTTATGTGTCTCTCAAAACCTGCCCAGACACAATAATCCTTTGAAACAGCGTTTGCCATTATGATCAAACACTGGCTTCCGAACAAGAGCTGTCACTCAAACCTGGGAAAAAAAAGACTCACACACACAACAGACCTGATTCATCAGAATACATGTTATCCTCCAAACATCAACAATACAGTGAGTTATTGGAAATTAGAGCAAATATCAGAACTCAGTGTGATTTTTTAACTGCATCAGCTGCATTTTTAATAGTATTTATAGACTTGATAGAATGAAAAAATTAGGGAATAACATTATTAAATTGTTAAAAGGTGATTTTTTTTTGTTGAAAAGTAAATCATATGCAGAAATATTCAGTCTTTTCAGAGAAAGAAAAATATCACAGGGAGCAACAAAGATTATAATCCCTGGAAGCTTCAAGTGAGTCATTACTCACACATTGCCAATATGTCTAGGGGAAATGTGTCAAATTTTACATAAAAGGCGACTTATCAAACAAATCATGGGCCTAATACTCTTCACAGAGGACAGACAAATCCCAGCCGCGATGAATTTTTCTGCTTTCTTTTTTTCTGCCGACTGAAATCGAAGTGATAACTTTCACGGTGGATTGAGAGAAAGAAAAAACAAGCTATGGATCATTAAAAGATTATGTAATGTCAATAAACTGGTAAAACACAGAGTATCAAATCTATTTTCACAATAAATATGTGCAAATTGAAGCATAATAATAAAAAACAGCTCAGGGTTTGCTTTGCTTATAGTATTATGTTGCCAAAACTACATAACATTTCTGTAATTTTCACTGCTCCCTCTCCTTTTCAGCCCGTTTACTAAAAGTAACAACTGTTCCCTTGTGACAGACATTTACACAATGTATGGATGAATGAGTGAGGGAGAGAGCAGACATGGATGCTGGCCGAGATGTGTTTTTATCCTACTTGGCAGTCAGCATTACTTGGGATATCACCAAGTAAGGAATTCAATTCTCTACTGTATGAACAGAGAGTTTCAGGCCAAATTCATTAAAACAAAAAGCTTCTTGCCATTTTTATAATGTAGAAATATCATGTCAAGAGAGACGTCTTTATTGGACATGCAAACTGATCGATGATGCAAAATCCTGTCTTGTTGTACAGAGACGGCCACTTTAGAGCTTCTTTGATAACAAAGACTTTATGTTGTGTGACTCTTGTAAGCCTTGTCACAGGAAAAAATTGAAAAAAATCACTTTTTTTTCCTCATTAAGATCTAGGTTGAATAAACACTTACTCTTCTACAAAGTTTTGCTGTGGTCCAATGATGGATCCTGGCCGGCAGATCCGTATCCAAGCGATGGCCTCCGCTGCAGTCAGGCCGTAATGTTTCATCATGTAACAGGCGATAAGCGTACCGGTTCTTCCCAGGCCAGCTGGAAACAAAAGCAGTAGAAGCATTGCAGTAATCTTCACAAGACAAACAGTGCAGAGCTGAGCAGCTATGAAGATGCTTCAGAGTAGAGCCTTTACCCTTGCAGTGGACCGCAATGGCTCCCTCTGCGTTCTCGCAGATGTTGAGGAACTTTCTGACGATGGAGTCGTTTGGCGTGCTCCCGTCCACAAAGAACAGGTCGTGATGCTCGAAGTCCGAATCGGTGAAACGTCTCGCATCATACATCTTCTTGTTGAGTCTGATGATGGTGGTGATGTTGTGTTTTCTGAAGTACGGGATGTAGGCCTCGGGAGCATGTAAAGGGTACCCTGCAGGAAAAGGAGAATGTTAAAGCCAAGAGGCCTCTGCGTGCAGCAGCACAACACACACGACATGCTTTGACCGTACGCTGCATAATCACCATTTTCTATCTTGCTTTTTGGATGAGGGCCACTGAACGCGAGGAACTTCCCAGGGATTATCCAGTTAAAGTCTCCGTTCTCCGCCCTCTCGTAGTGCTCGTACTCTTCCACATCAAAGTTGGAGAAGTCCAGCCAGTCGTACTGCACAGCCTAAAGGGAGGTGGACAGGGATTACATTTCATTTAATCGGCATCATGGCGTCAAGAGGACAGAAAGTTGTATTTGCTGTTTATTTCCATACTTTGTGAACTCCACGCAGGCAGTCCAGAATGTCCAGATTGTACATGCAGGTTCCAAACGAGGCGTCTCTGTGAAGTGCAGAAACAAAATGATGAGACTGCTCTGCAAAAACATCCTCCAGGTGATTTAGTCCATTAAAACATTTCATCTGGCTTTAATTCCAGAGATGATATTAGATCTCCTGAATTTACTCTTTGTCTCATTTTCTAATGAAACAGTCTGTCTCACATGAATCTTTGACAAGATACTTTATAAATCCTTTATTTATGCTCAACAGACACAGAAATGGGAGAAATTCAACCAGCAACATTAAGCCTCATTTACACATTTTCATGTCAAACATTCTGACCTCTCTTTAAAAGAAAACATTTGGGACTTAAATGTTCACCTTTTTTTCTGGAAGTTTTAAGGGAAAATCCAGATTTTGGTAGAATAAATGGATTTTACTTAAATGTCACATAACCACACCTTTGATTGAAGTAAATGTGATCCACAATTCTTTCTACAGTAAAGCATAAATTTACATCTCTTTACATAGATGAATGTTTTAAACACGCCTTTTCAAAAACTCGGATAGTTTTTCTCCACCCCTGGGTGTTTCCCCTGATGGAACCTAATCAGTAAAAATCTACACCCAAAATGCTACTGGCAGGTACTTAACACTGTTTGGAGGGAGTTTTGTAGGATGAACATGCTTAACGTTTCTCACTTGCTGCAAATTTCCAGCATTTTATTCCAGTTTGTTATTCTCCTTCAGTGCATCCTCCTCTCAAGTTGTTCTTTTCTGTTTACCTTTTATTACACAACAGGGTTTCTGTTTCTTTGTTGGTCAACCCAGTCACCCATCCTGAAAATCCCAAATGTTTTACAGAGTTTGCGTGCAAAAAGACACACCAAAAACATGAAACAGAAGGAATCTGGGACTTCCAGTTTCAGATTATCGAGAAAGAAACCCTTCAAAGCAAAACCAAAAGATCATTTCTTTGTGTTAAACTGTCTTCTTTAAAATATCCTTTGAGCACACAATTGAACAGAAGTAATGCCAAAACACCTGTTCACGAACAATAAAGCGGCGACTTATTACCTGAATGGAAGATAAGTTGAATTCCTGGATACCAGCAGGCTGTAGGCGTCCTCTGGTGTCATGTTTAAATGCATCACCTGTACAAGACAAGGATCTTTTCAGCATGCACCCTCTTGTACTGCATACCGATTTTGACATCTGACACCCACTCTCACCTACATGGATCACACATGAAATATGCACATTTGTGCAAAACTTACTGCATACGATCCTATTAGGTAGGCAGCGTTGGCTTGTTTTTTCTGATCCCCACAAGTATAAAAAATGATCTTCTTCCTCGTGAGTGTAATTGACTGTCCAAAACATGGCAAATAACAAGAGATGTTAAATCAATCCGACTGACTACGACCTGGAGAGCATATAAAAACAGAGAACTTCCCTAATAAAGCTGTGCTTTTATTTAAGCTGTTAACATCTGCTTATGTCAGCAGAAATGGTGGTGATTTAAAATAGGCGAGATAATGACTAAAAGTTCTAAAGACACCATTAGATTACAGCTGCAGAGATACTGGATCCTCCAGGTATAACTGGCTCAGCAAGTGGCTCACAAGCACCAATGCCGACAATAGTTGTAAAACAACTAGCACAGCAAATCTGCCGTTTTACACAGCCCACTGCAAGTATAAATAGATATTGACTGGTCAATGTTTTCTTTTCCACTCTCCTTTTCCAGGAAGTGTAATTAATTGCTGCAGTTTACTTTACCTTGAGCTTCTTTGTCAGCTTGCAACAGAAGCGATAAAACATGGCCAGGTTAAGGGGACCAAAATCCGCATAGAAGCTGTGAGAGGCAAAGAGAGAAGAAAGAGAGTGTAAGAATGGCTATTTATGCAGCCAGCCTCCGTCCCTGGGGAAGCTTCACAAGATCGAATCAGCGCCATCGGGCCTACAGTGAAAATACTGACGGGAGGAATGAGTATATTTGGAAGCTTCTAATCATAGAGTGTTTCAATTAAAAAAAGGAGAAAGAAATATAAAATAAGAGCTTGTTTTTTGTATGTTTTTTTTTTTTTTGTACTACTGAGTTGGACCTCACGTCAGCTGTGTCCTCTCTGGGACAAAACCTGAAACTGCTGCAACGAAGATGTTCTTCTGTTTGCTTTAAAAGCATTTTATTCCACCAGCAGAAAAAGAAGTTGCAGCCTGTTTACATTATTCCATTGTGGACAGCTTTGCAGTAGTGACAGGTTCTGGATAATTTCACCCAATCAGTTTTCAGTGTATTTTTTTTCTTTGTTAAATGTAAATTAAAAAAAATATATGTAAATGTATTATATAATGTGGACAACAGGGAACATGTTAGAAAAACATGCTCTTAAATGTTACTCGTTAAGTTTATTATCTTGCCAACAGTATTTGTATTTTGTAACCCTTCATGAGGTTAACTGTATTAAAACTATGCTTTGAATAAAATGTGAAAAGTTTCATACTGAACACCCATTAATTCATAACCGTATAATGCATTAAAAAAACAATTAAGAAATATGTTTAAGAAAAGAAGATGAATGATATCTACCATCAGGAGTTTGGTTCATTATTTTGGTCTGTACTGTGGGCATAACATTTTAAATCAACTGAAATAGGACAAAATAAAACCTTTTTGGAAATAACAGACAATAAATAAATTGTTTGTGAGATTTGAGCGGAGGCCACAATAATAAACACAGTAATAGGAAATGTGTTTGTAAAACACTTTCAATATAGGTGCTGTATAGAAAAAGACAAAGGACAAAGCTGTACATGAAGTTGAAAAAAAAAAACCCAATAATAACCAGAGTAAACATAAAACTACTAAAACCAGAAATTCGATTGTACATTAAAGTCACGCCAACTAAAACAGGAAGGTGTTACTATAATGGATGAAGACAAGTTTCAAAAACACTGAATTCATAAAACTGATTGTTTTCTTGACAGAAAGACCTTTTCAACAGGAACATGTCATAAAGATATGCAGTTATTAAAGTGCTCTAACAATCTATCCAGGAAACCTGTTTGAGCTAAATGGAAGTAAATAAATGCAAGGAGGACAGATCTCTCTTCACCCTTTAAAAACTGTTCTCATTTAAAGCCTGTTTTTTCTCCAGGATAATGAAGCAATTGGAATTGTGGATTTGGGTTAAGAAAAAAAAAAAAAAAAAAACACAGCCTAGAACTAAGGGACAAGGACACGACTCAGTTCATGCCATGTTTGTTCAAAAACGGGAGCAAAGTGAACAAACTGAAGCGTCAGTAGGTGTTGTTTAAGAGCGGGAAGTTTTTCAGGCGATAAAATCTTTGAGTTTAGTTTTTTTTTTTTTTTTTTTTTGCTGGTAGACTTAGCAACATTTCTTTTCTTTGTGTCTTGAGTCAAATAAGGGAGAGATTGTTTGCTGTTGAGTACTTAAACTTCTCCTCTAACCATTATGTGTTACATTCGCCATATATCCTTACTTCACTAAATTAAGTGCAATCTGTAGATTGTCTTTGGTGGACACTTTTATGAACTGACGTCCAAGTTCAGCATTTCCAATGTAACACGTTATCACTCTTGGGCAACTTTGAGTTGCACAGCCTTCACTTTGTCACCTAGTTGTTAACTTCTGCATAGAAATTAACAGAACTCACCGTAAATACACTTGAAAATTAAAAGCATAAAAACCCAGTGTATTACGCTTAAAATATATATTTTTTGGCAATAACACTATTGTAAATCTATTTAAAAACTCAGCACTCAAAGAAGCAGAAGGTCAAAGGGCAAAGTACGGAAATATTGCACTGCACTGCAAAGAACTCACTTCTCATATGCCAGCTCTTCGTCTATGCAGAAACAGTGTCGGTCAGCTGTGCTCTTGATCTTTTGATGAAGAATGGCAAAATATAGTTGATCTGAGGAGAGAAGGAAGGAAGGAACGAAGGAGGGGGCAGGGAGACAAAAAAAGGGTCCAAGTTAATTACTTTTGTCATTATATAACTCCTTTCATCCATTCCAAGCAGGACAGCAGCACTTCCAGCATAACTTATTTAACATTTCTGGTAACATACCCTTAATAAACTCGATACATCTGGAGGAAACATCGTCTGAGGTCATTTTGCGAGCAGATCCGAACATGACGTTATCCACCTAAAGGTACGGAGCGGATTCCTTCACGAAAACATGCAAGTAATTTTTTTACACGTGAACTGTGCTCTGTTATTTTTTGGGGTTTTTTTTTAAAAGGGTAAAATCGGTTGCATAAAAACTTTTCGCCAAAAAAGTTTTATTTCCAGATCCTGAGCTGTTCTGAAAAGGAAGAAAGTCACCATCCAAAGAACGGAGACTTTAGAGAGCAAGTGCGCACTCTGCTAAAACTGATCCCCCTCCCACCTTCCCTCCGCGGGAGACTCCTCCTTCTCAGAACTCCCCGCGACGCCATTGGCTGAGACAGATCCAGGACGCCGTTTGATTGGAGGAAGACACTGTTATTTGAGTTCGGTCTCCGCCTGTTTTAGTTTAAAGTTCTCCACATAAGCGACGTGATAGGCCCCGGGATAGTTGCCAAAGCGGTTGCTAGGACGATCCGTCAGCCAGTCAGATTTGCGATTTCCACTTAAGACAAACCTCTTTCTGTCAGACTAGAGCTCATGAAGGATGAACTGGAACCAGGAAACGTCATAAACATTTGAAAAATTATCAAGAGAAGCTGATGTGGAGTTTACTATTTATTATCTGCATAAACACATCACAGCACCGTCCTTGTGCACATGCGTGCCATAAACACGATCGGCTAAAGGAGACGCTTGGATATAATGAATTTCAAGCGTGACTGGTTGCACTAGAATAAATACTAAACATGAATTACAGTTTGTGTATTTGTTTTAAAGGTAACTCCCTACAAACCCTTTGGCCGATAAAGGACACACGGTGTCGCCATATTGGGGGGGAAAAAGCTGAAGAAAATCAAGGAGTGCTGCGTTTTAAAAGGACACAGTGTACGCAGGTCTCCATGCGTTGGCCAAGTGGGCAGAAAGTTGACAGGGTTCACTGTGCAGACCCCTCTTACCTGTTATCTCAATGTAAATATCAGAGCTTAGCTCCGCCTCTGAGCTGCTGTGGGCTGCGCGGCGTTTTTTCCTCGACTCGGTTCGCCTCTTCTCGCTTTTGCGCTTCATTCTCTCCTCAGGAGCTGCAGCATGAAGGACATTTCCCGAGAGAAGAGTTTGCCACCGATGCCCCCTCCGCAGTCCCCCGTTGCTGTTAACGTGACATGGCTGGGCTCCTGCGCTCCCGGTGCAGCCTCTCTGTGCGTGCTTGTGTTGTGTTCTGTGTCAAACCGAGGTTGAGTTGGCTCTCTGTGGTGGTGGTGGTGACGTCTTTGAACAGGGGGCAGGTTTCCGTTTTCCGAATCCCCTGCATGTGACGTATCAGGATTATATGTCCAGAGCCCACCCTTAGCTGATCAGTTGCTTTAGTTTTGTAGCTTACCGAGACCATTCCAAAATAAAGTAGTGCAGGGGAAGTAAGTTGGATGCAACTGACCAGACCCTTAAATGTGACAAAAGGAAGTTGGGAGATAGCATTTTATTTGAAAATATGATTTAAAAACTTAAAAAGATGAATACAAACGTCAGTACAACAGTAATTTTACTCAAAGTACAGTTCTAAAATTGCACTATGCTGTACATAGAAACAGATCAATTCTGAATGGAATCATAGAAAATAAACAAAGCCAACATGAAAAACTAACTCAAGAAACTCTTTCAGTTCTCACACATGTTGAAAGCTATCAATAGTTTTAGCAAAAATGTTCTCCACCCATCCATTTTCTTTCACCCTTGTCCCTCAGTGGGGTCGGGAGGGTTGCTGGTGCCTATCTCCAGCTGACGTTCCGGGAGGTGGGGTACACCCTGGACAGGTCGCCAGTCTGTCGCAGGGCAACACAGAGACACACAACCATGCACACACACACTCACACCTAGGGACAATTTGGAGAGGCCAATTAACCTGACAGTCATGTTTTTGGACTGTGGGAGGAAACCGGAGTACCCAGAGAAAACCCACGCATGCACAGGGAGAACATGCAAACTCCATGCAGAAAGACCGGGGCTGGGAATCGAACCCAGAACCTTCGTGCTGCAAGGCAACAGCTCTACCAACTGCGCCACTGTGCAGCCCACAAAAAAACATTCTCACATTATGAAAACAAGCTTTCATGAAGAGCATCTAATTGAGATTCTGTATGACAGATCAACTAAGTGGTGCTTATTTGTTAAACAGAAGGAAGATTGCTTAAATATTTTTTTAAATAATCTGAAAACTGTGGCTTGCATTTGTGCGCACCTTTGTAGGGTTCTATAAAAAGTGTTACTGCTCACCTTTATAGGATCGTATTGCATATCCCTACTCTTTTTGTATGGAGTTATTTGTGCTCCAATCATACTTTATCAAAAATTTTCTGGAATTTGTGCTGCTGCAATATTATATAGCATTATTTAATCTCTTTTCTTTTACTCCGATACGCCTAAATAAAATCCAGAATAAGTCACAGGCACTACAGAACCCAGCCGTATCATTTCATTAGCTTGAAAAACCATCTCTTTCAGAAACTTCTAAGTTTGAGTGAAATTGATGTATCTTGCAATAAAAAAAATATAATATACAAAACTGCCAGTCTCTCAGTGTGCACAACTGGTTGGGCCTTCCTCTCAAACACTGGCATTAAAAGGTGGGTATAACAACTGTTTTTTTAGGGGGCCTGAAAACAAATGTACTTCACAGTTTTTTATTAGCAAAAATAATTTTAAAAACACATAATTTATCTCCTGCATCACAATTATTCATAACTTAAAGTTGGTCAAACGTAATTGCATGAAATTGAAATGTGACACAATGTTCAAAGCAGCCACTTTGTCGAGGACTGTATACAATTTCTTTTCAAAACTAAAACAAGAAAAATTCTACTTTTTGATGGCAGCAAGTAAGACATGTGTGAATACATGTAATCTATACAAACGTAGAGAACATGCTGGATCAAGAAAATACGGCACGTAAAACAAAAATGAAATATTTGGCATATTCAGTTCCATCTTCAGGTCTATAACTTATGCAGATCGGCAGAACTAGTTATCACCATCTCATTTTCCCTAATGTTTGGTCGTCGTTTCACATTTTAAACATGTAGTTTTAAAATTTGAACATTGAACTCATTTCCATAGTTCTGGAAACTTTCCCAATTTATGTAAATAAAACATGCCACTTCTACTGTAGTTTGTATTCATATCCTGATGAGTGACACTAGATTACAATATTAACTACTGACCTTTGACAGACAGGAAAGTAACACTGGTTCTAAGGTTTTAGATAAAAAAAATAAAAATAAAAAAAACCGCACAGGAACCTAAATTTACATCCTAAACAGGAATAAATGAAGTTTGCAACTGACTTCCATCAGCTTAAAGGGAATGACCAATCCCAAATTAATTAATGCTACACATGGATAATTTTTGGTTTAGGACTGAAGTCCAGGCTCTGTTGAACTCCAGCTAGTTGGAGGAGCCAGGTGATGGGCATGTGATCCAGTCGGTTCATATCAAAATGACAAAAATGAACTTGAGAGTCTGCAGAGAGCAGAAGAGAAGAAAAATAAAAGTAAATAAAAAGAATACAAATTATATGATTGAAGACTAAGAGATTACACCTTACCTGGTCCTGCAATGATGGCTCCACCTTGCTGATGCAAATTACCTTGAAAATCAAAGGCAGGGCTGGTCATAGCCCTCCAGATGCTCTTTATTTGGCCCATAAATAAACCAGACTTCACATGAGGACTGGGCAGTGCTGGTTACAAAAACACATCTCAGTGAAAAATGTAATTATCCAGTTTTGTCATAAAGAAATTACATCCTCTTCAGATTTTAGGCTTTTATGTATATTGTATGTAGCATATCTACATGTTTTAGAGGGTATACTTTCTTTTTAACACTAGCAGAAGCACTTTAAACTCTCATAAATATATTACCAGAGTCTGTGAATGTCTCCTCTCTTTTCATCCCAAGCTTTAGGTAAATGGACCTTTTTGGATCCACATATATTTCATGAGAATAGCCCGTCAGCAAGCAGAAAGGCTGGATTAAATGGAGCACAAAGAACTTATTCAGAAATGAATTTTAAAAATTGAATCCGTTACAAAGAAATAAATAAGGCCGACATGATTTTAGTTTAGGACAAACGGCATAGAAATCACAGGTGAAACATTTAAAAGTATTTTTATTCCTTTCACTTCTTTGCATTTCCCCCCTTTAAACGAGAATGTATTTTATTGGAATATTACACAAACAAAATAATACAGAGTTGTGCTGTTTAAGAAAAATTATGCAGCAAATTCAAAATGTCTATAAATTCCATCCATCCATTTTCTTACACCCTTGTCCCTTAGTGGGGTCGGGAGGTTGCTGGTGCCTATGTCCAGCTAACGTACCGGGCGAGAGGCGGGGTCACCCTGGACAGGTCGCCAGTCTGTCACAGGGCAACACAGAGACACACAGGACAAACAACCATCTACACGCACATTCACACCTAGGGACAATTTAGAGACCAAAATAACCTGACAGTCATGTTTTTGGACTAAATTCAGATCTAAAAAAAAAAAAAGGCAGTTGCGTTCCACCCTTATAAATGAATATATTGTGGAGCCAACTTTTGTTTTGAGGGTTGTCTCTACCAGGTTTGCACATTTGGAGACTGACATTGTCTTTTTTTTTCCTGAAATAGCTCAGAGTCTGTGAGATTGCATAATTTCCCTTCCAATTTACAAGCGCGCTATTGTGTTGGTCATTCACATAAAATCCCAATAAAATACATTGCAGTTTATGACCCGACAATATGTGGCTCAAGGGGGACGAAAACTTTTGCAGGGCGCCATGCATGCACATACATTTATATAAAATTCCAATAATCAGTTTTAAATGTAAAGTCATACATTTCTTGAGACAATGTCACACAGTATCAATATCAATTTTATTACCTCTATATGTTGATGAGTAGACTGACCTATAACAACCAGTCTTATTCCAGCCTCCTGCACAGACATATAGCAAAAACTGGTATCTCAACAATAAACACAATTCATATTTACTTAAGATGTCACAATAATACAACAAAAATATCTGATGGATCAGACGAATGTAGGCAAGTCCTACATGTCAGGACTCACCTCCAGAGCTCCTCTTGGCACTTTGCTTAAATCATCAACATACTCCTTGCAGCTGTAGCACAAGAAATTCTGCGAGGACAGATGATGTGTGGCATTTAGAAACATGTATTGTGAGAAAACAAGTTTGAAACTAACCATAAAAATTGCGTTACTTAGGCTTCCACTCAGGGAACTAAATAAACAAGCTACAGAAAGTTTTATTTTCTTACCCGGACGAAAATGATGACCGATTTGCTGTGTTGATATAAACTCTTGAAAGGGAAAGGGACTCCACGGCGGTCGTAAATCAGACAGTCCTCGACATCTTTAAGGTTGATATCAACAGTTAGGGTTTCAGCTTTCCACTTTTCCGTAGAAACCTGTCGAGTAATCGGTGAGACCAATTCAGCCATTTTCCCCCCCTGCATGCCGTCTTCCCAGCAAGCAGCGCTATTTCGGGAGTTGCCTCTCAGCCTGGAGGAGCTGGGAAGTGGAACTTCACGCCCATGGAAAAGACAGAGAGAGAGAGAGAGAGAGAGAGAGAGAGAGAGAGAGGTAACTTAACAGCTCTATTTTGGAATTTGTAAAGAACAGAAGAACGACCGGTTTGTCATGTATTTATTTATTAAAAATATCTGAATATTGTTTGTTATAATTAACTGAATACACACGATAATATTGCCTATGCAAGTTCTTCTTCTTACTAGAAAAAAAAAACCGTGATGTGTGTTTAAGCCAGTGTTTCCCAACCCTGGTCCTCAAGGCACACTGCCCTGCATGTTTTAGGTATTTCCTCACTTCAGTCCAGCTGATTTCAATCGATGACTGATTAACAGGCGTTTGCTGAACTGCAATCAGTTGAATTAGGCACATTAAAGCAGGGAAACCTCTAAAACATGTAGGATAGTGTGCCTTGAGGACCAGGGTTGGTCAACCTTGAGCTCCTTGAGGAGCTTAAACCCTCAATATTGATTGAGGGTTTAAGCTACCCTCAATCAATATTTTTGCAAAAGTGCCTTCTGTGGTTACCTTTGCAATTCAATAAAATTACATCTTTGCCTATGGCTCTTTACAATATAGCTCAGACACAGTCAGATTGAGGGACGAACAATTTCCAAGTTCTCTCAGAGTTTCTAAATTGGATTGAAAACGGAACTTTGAACAATTGAACACAAAGACTTGCATTGTTCCAAACCAAGCTTCTATAGCTTTGGTGGTTAAGTTTAGAGTCACAGTCCTGCTTGAAGATAAAACCTAGTGAAAAGATGCTTACACAAGTTACAAATCCTGTATTACACACGCACAGATATTTTTATACACAATTCACAGAAATGTTATTTAATGTGCATTCCCCCAACCCGATAAATTAAAGTTAAAGTCTTTTACGACTATTTAGAGAGTCACAGTGAAGGGGGCACAATATGCAAACCAGACAATTTCAGATTGTTACTTTATTAAAAATAAAGAAAACACATTTTTTTTGGCTTTTCAATAAAATCTCAATAAAATACAAATGTGTGGATGTGGCAATGGCAAAACAATATTTATTGTCATGTTTTTCCACATGACAATTCCTTCTTTTTACAGAATAATACCTTAAATTATTCTATATGAAGGGATAGTATATAAAAATATATTAACGGTTCATAGTATAGGATAGTTTATACATAAAAATACTAACGGCTCTTACTTTAACAATAATTTATTAGATTTGAAGCTTGTTTGAGATGCCATAGCCCGTAAATAGGGCATCTTAAAATTTTGCTTTCAGTCTTTGTTTTGCATTCATTGTGTATAGTATGGACTTTTAGTAAAGTCAGTATTCTACCGGTATTTAGCTCAGGAATAAAACTGTTAATGTTCATTTACATAGATGAAACTTTGCCCTCGTTTGGATTTCCAAATCGCCCTCGTCGGCTTCCTTCGCTCTACCCTCTCGGTGCGGAAGTGTTATTCTGCAGAGCAGCAGCAGAGGCAGAGCTGCAAACTGTTTGGATAAACACCGCGGCGGGTCCCGTGCTGCTTCTCCGGCCCCTCCATCTTCACCGTCGGGGCTGTCAGCGCTCACTTTGTCTGTATTTCGTAGCAGGACTATGCGGGCACCGTCCGGCGGAGAGCATTGAGAGCTGCTTCATGCTGAAAGCTACAGCTAAGTTAGCATCTGATGATGAAGATGGAGCTGCTTAGCCTACCAGAAAGCTCTTAGCTTCTGCCTTTTTCACTCCAAATGAGGCAGAAACCGTGAGCTAAACTGGACTTATACCTGCAGAGAGTTCAGGTAAGTCACAGCTTCAAGGTTTACCGTGCTGTGTGTTTTTGTTTATGCTAGTCAAAGAGCCACCTGTTCACTGTTTACATCCCTGTGTTTTCATTCGGCTGCAGCCAGACGAGGTAATTTTTTTCTGTTAAAAAAAAGCTAAACTTTATTGTGACATAAACAGATCCGCAATTAAGTAGAAATTGTAGAAGTGATATCTCATATGAGGGAATAATGAAATACGCATGACTGTACAGAATACTACTGTATTTCGGATGAATTATGATTGGCTTCACTAACGAGGGTAAAACTCTAGTTTGGTATAATCATTAATGAAGTTGATAGCACTGATCATTCATTTAGCGCATCCCTATCAGTACCTTGATTTTTATTGCCACACAAATATACAGGTAGCTCTCAATAAATTCCAATATCATCGAATATTTCTGCGAAGCAATTAAAAGAGATAAACTCATAAATTCATCAAACACAGAGTAATTTATTTCAATCATTTGTAGGAGTTAACTTTGACTTATTTTGGGCAATCAAGCTCCCAGAATGTCATAAGAACTGTTGGGAGGACTTTACAATGAAAAATTGTTGCAGCATAAAGAATCCCCTGTTCGCCCCACTAAAAAGAGAGAGAGAAAAAAAAACTTTTAATTTTCTGTTAGAAGAATGAGGAGAATGAATGTAATGCTGCTTTGAGTGAAAGATCAATCACAGTGAAGCTGGTGATTGATTGATTTAGAAATAAATCAATAAATCAAGGGAGGAGTTTCTTGTTTTAAATGGACACCTTTAATCAAGCAACGCCTTGATTGAAGGTGTTGCTCTTTAATCAAGGCTGAACTGTCTATATGTAATCCATGTAACACTGGGCACTGGGAACATTTACCATCATGTGTCCATTTTGTACCCAGTCTGTACCATTTCTTCTGTACTGATATTTCACAACCACTTTATGTCCATGTGATTTTTATTTTCTTTAGCAATCAACTAATTTGATGAAATAAGGAGAATATTATTCCTAGAAATGCAGTTGCAATAAAAATAAATGTGTTTCTGATTGTCAGGAGTTTCCTTGAATCATCTATATGGGCCATCTTCTCTCCAAAAATGGTCTACGCCTGAAGAAGAGGACACACAAGTTAAATCACAGGAAGAAGAAGAAGAGGAACTGTTTTCTCCAGGGGCCTTGCATGCTCTGCTTCATCGTCCACAGCAACAGCAGCGGTCTTGACGACGACAGCGACCAGCTGGAAGCCGGTGTCAACGGCTGCCGTCACAACAGCATCGCTGGAATCAGTGTGCCGGGCGTAGGCGAAGTCGGCATCGGAGCGGCGGCAGCCTCGAAGCTCGCCGAGCGATACGCGGCTCTTGCGTCGCCTGAGGACTGTTCTAAGTTTCTGCTGTCGCAAAGGGAACTTGCCATCTGGGAGGGCCAGGGGAGGAGTCTTCTGTCAGCCGTTCCTGCCAAACTGATTCCACCACCGGTGCTTTTCCGAACAGCTGGTGTGTCTGTGACTGTGCCCATACCTGTGGCTGTGCCCGGCTGCACCAGCGAATACACAGAGATGGTAAACATCGACTCTAAACTCTTCAGCTGCTGAAAACTCTTACAAAAAGTATTCAGACGCCTTGGCTCTCATCACATTTTGTCACAACACAGCTACACATTGTGCTTGAAAACACAAGAATTTCCAAACTTTATGAGTTTTTTCTTCTTCTTCACAACTAAACACTTTGGTGGTCTATAACAGGGGTCTGCAGCTTCCGGAGCCGCAAGTGGCTCTTTGGCTCTTTTCCACAATGGCTCTTAAAAACGTTGGTAATAAAAAAAACTAGTTAATGTTTTTTAAATATAGAGATAACAAATGCAAGCTTTGGCTGACTTTTTTCATGGAATAATTGCATTAAATTTCAACAACAGAATGCCAATGAAAGAACCACCAACATTTTTTAATCTGTTTTTCTTGTCATTAGAGGGAATGTAGAGTTAAAAAAAAAAAATTCATAAAAATCAACATCCCTCAGAAGAAAATGTATGTATTCTTTTCGCAAAAGTTTTATGCATTTTTTTTATTTTAAACTGCAAAAATTTTGTTTTATAAACAGGGTTTTTTAAGATTGACAAACACATTTCCTGCAGTAGATATTCATCCAAATTGGAAGTTGTCGCCTTTTCAAAAGGTTATGTAACATTTGTAAATCTAAGCAAATTTTACTCATTTGAACCAAGGGAAAAAAATGTCTCTTTGAATTGCAAATGTTAAATGACCTGTACAGATTGCAGACTGCTGGTCTGTAAAATCTCAGTAAAATACTCTGTAACTTAAAGCTAAATTGTGGCAAAATGTGGAAAAGTTAATGGTGTCAGGATACGTTTTTGAGGACAAGTAACTAAATGTATTTATAAAATTTGTATGCAACCAAAAATGACCGATTTAAAGTATTTCCTTTTTTGTGCATCTTAGAATGAACAATCATCATTCATTGTTGAAGTATTTAATAAGTCATAAGGAGTATTGAAAGTACTTCAGTCAGCTTTTTCATTTAAAAATGTAAAGTTAGCTGTATTAAAGCCTTGATACAGCAAAGGTCCCTGATCAAAAAAAGTTACACTTGAACACAGCGTGCAGACACTCGATAACTAGGCTGTGCCGTCTCAGTAGAGGACCTGATGGATCTACCTGTGTCTCTGAATGCAGGTGTGCAAGAGGAAGTGCTCGGAGGTGCAGAGGTGCACCCCATGCAAGCAGCCGCGCTGTGCCTTTGCTGCTCCTGACGGAGTGGGAGCAGGAGGAGATGTAGGAGGAGCAGGGGATGCTCCTTCGAACTCTGAAACTGGTCACAGCCACCTTCCCATCTGCCCCATTCCCTCTTCCTCTTCCACCTCTGCTTCCTCTTCCTCCTCCCCGGCGGACTGCTGCTGTGGGTTGGCTCTTCATACCGAATCGCCCAACAGTTCAGACTCGACCCCGTGCTGCTTGCATCACTATGACGACTGCCAGGCTAGAAGTTCTGATGCTGCTGAGCATCTAAGTATCAACCACCTGCCTTCCTCCATCCTTCTTAAGGTCAGTTAAGGCAATGTAACTCTACCGCTTATATTTTTTAAAATTTGTATGCGTTAGTAAGCTAGAAATGTTTGCGTTTCTTCTGCTCACAGGTGCTGTCCCACCTGACAGTGAAAGAGCGCTGTCTTTGTGCCTCTCTGGTTTGTAAGTATTGGAGGGATCTTTGCTTGGACTTTCAGTTCTGGAAGCAAATCGACCTCAGTGGCTTGCAACAAGTAAGATACTACTTATTGAACATTATTCTTCATAAACAATCACATAGAAAACCTTTGCTTTCGATAATAGAAAATAAGACTGTCTTTTAAATGTATTTGTCAAATTTTTTTCTTCTTCTTGTTCTTTAGGTCAACGATGATCTCCTTGTGAATATAGCGTCTCGGAGGCAGAATGTGACGGAGATTAACATCTCAGATTGCAGGGGAGTCCATGATTATGGCGTGTCCTCTCTGGCCTCCCACTGTCCTGGTCTGCAGAAGTACACAGCTTACCGGTGCAAGCAGCTGGGTGATATCTCAGTGACAGCTTTGGCGACACACTGCCCTCTCCTGGTCAAGGTGCATGTGGGGAACCAGGATAAACTAACTGATGTGGCATTGAAGAAGGTGAGGCTTTTGTTCCAAGTGACGTTCAGTTTAGTTGTTGGTTCACAAATATTGCAAAATATTTTGATGCTTATTAATTTTTCGTTTTTTGCCTTAAGTTGGGAGCAAACTGCAGGGAGTTGAGGGACATCCACTTGGGTCAGTGCTATGGCATCACTGATGAAGGTATGATGGCGTTGGCTCGAGGATGCCCAAAACTGCAGAGACTCTACTTGCAAGAGAACAAAATGGTCAGTTCAACATTTTTAATGTAATACAAGCATTTATTCTTTTCTTCTTTACTTCATGCGAGGCGGTTTGGTTGTTGGATTGTCTTTTTGAAGCTCTTTTCTTAGCTTTATTGAATTAATGGTCCTGTTGGAATTTACTGTGATAATGAGAAATTCATGTTTGATCAGGGAGAGAATTCTCAACTTTCAATCATAACAACAACTTAAAGACTTTTCATGCAGAAACTACATGATGCATTCATCTGTTTGTGTCTGGTTCAGATGTCCATCAGGGCTACACATCTGGCTGTATATACATAATGCATATGTATATGCATTATAACGTCAGTATAAATTCAGGTGTTCTGGTTGGTCCTCAGAGGTTTGTCACAGAACATTAGGGAACAAACAATGTTGAAGGTTAAAGCCGCATTCAGCTATGAATCAATATCTAAAGCTTTACACTTCTCACAGAACACTGATCAGTCTATTATCTTAAAACAGCACAGCACTTTGTATCAGCTGTGGTTGTTTTAAAGTGCTTTATAAATAAAGTTGGTTTGGTTTGGTTTAAAATGGAAAGAGTGTAGCACAACTACAAACCTACTAGTACTGAAATACAGTTGGTTACAGTGATGTTCTCAATTGGTGCATGAATACTGCAGTATTTATTTCGTATACTAAAATTTAGCTGCGTTAAAGCTATTAGGAGGAACAATAATTTGGCTACCTGCGCTAAACCACCACCAGATGGCACTGTTTTCTTTAAGCGGCTGGTAAGCTCTTTCTCCTTAATTTGCCACGTATTCCATAGTCTGGTTCTCTATCACTTCACAATCTTGAGAGACATTTTTCTATTTACTATCTGATATTGGACTCAGATGCAGACACAAACTGTGCAGAAAACCATTTTGTATACTCTCATTACAATTTCAATGGTCCATTTCAAACCCTCATTATGTGGCTGCTCTTTGTTTCACAAATGAATTCCAGTAAATATTTCTTTAGAGTCCATGAGTAATGGTGACCTTGATGAATTAGTCCACTTGAAATTGTTAGAAATTGCTCGGTTTTTTAAAACCCCATTCATCAGCTTAATAGCAAATGAAATTAGCGATTAAAGCCAGGTGAGAGATTAATATTGCTGCTGATAACATTTCAGCAGAGGTGTATTGATTTCAGATGGGGATATTTAAGATGTGCAGGGGTTGCAGTTATTTATCGTCTCGTCATTAGGGCAGAGAGAAATGGCCCATAAAGCTCATATGGGAATTATATCCAGGGAAGTGGTTGTATGGCCTACAAATGACATTAAATTGCCAGGAGTTAAGAAGACAGAGAAGCCGGTTACTTTCTCCAACAGCTTTCAAGACAACTTAAGGTTTTCTGTGAGATTGCTGCTTTTTACTGCTCTATGTGCAAGAGGTTGTAATTGCTCTCTGAATGAGCGTGGGTCCTGTGAGATCCACAAATGTGCATGAATATTTCCTGTATTATTTGTGTGATTTCAACATAAAACGAAACAGCAAAGAGGTAATTTAGGGTCCTATTTCACAGTTAATGAGAGCTTCTTGGAGAAGATGGAAGTACTTTACATGATATGCGGTATGAAACCGTCTTAAGACAATCCTTTTTTTGTCTTGCATGTTCTGTGTCTGTTTATCATAATCAGTCACAGATGAAGATGAGTTTTTTGCTCACTTTGATCTGCCCCAAAAATGCAATAATTGAACCCCCTTTAGGATGTTTCTGTGTGGTCTTTCATTTCCCCTCTCAACTTTTTCTTCATTTTATCTCTCTTCTTCCTTACATGTTGTGATTTTATTTATATTCGTGAGGCTTTGTTTGGTCTGCATTAAGACCATGTTAAGCTTTTTACAGGAAGAGCAACAAGCGCTATCTCCCTGAAAAGGCGGAGTTCATTTTAATGATGTTTTAAAGCAACGTCTGTATCAATGGATGTTTCTGCCGATTCCGTCTCTTGTGGGGTTCCTCAAGGATGCTTGTTAGGTTAGGTCCGTTGTTATTAAATTTGTTTTTGTGGCAAATTTTTTTTGTTGCCCATTTTCAGAATTACTATAATTTACAACTTTGCTGAATTTATTCATGCGTCTACATTTAAGAGAAGAGAAGAAGTTTTATTTATGTAGCACTTTTTCAGCAACAAGGCAGTTCAAAGTGCTTTACATGAGTTAAAAGAGAAACAAAAACAACACAAGCACAATGAAAGAAAAAACAAGCACAGCAAAACAAAAACTATATTTTAAAATTTTCCAGTTGTTCCGGGTTGCTAAATATATAGTATTTTCTAATTTTGTTCTACATTAGTAAAGTGCAAAGTGTACAGCTAAATGTTGGTTCTCCATGTTTGGTTTTTGGTCTGGGTTGCTAAGTACTCCACAATTTATAAAATAACAGGAGTTTCTCTGGGTCCTGCTCTGATATTAAAAATATACAGCTAAATGTTGGTCTAAAATTATATGTACTCCACAATTTATAAACTAACAGGAGTAAATTATTTTAAAAGTGGAGACAAAGACCTTGTTTGTGTGCACAGACTTGGTAAATATAGTTGCTTTTTCTTCGTGAAGTTACAAGAATATCTGGATGAAGTTACATTTTTGTGGTCTGCCATAGGAAAGCATAGGAGAGCATTGAAATACCTTGCAAAGCCTTCTATTTGCATGGAAGGTACCCGTTACTCAACACCTAAAAATAACTGTTGCTTCCTTTCACGGTTAATATGCACGCTGTGTGCAACCCCACAATATACAGTATATATCAAAACATGGGGCTTGATCTGGCATGCGGGTTTTTTCCAATGTTGCCATTTCGAGTAACCATGGCAACGTAATTAGCAGGAAAAAAAAGGGCCACATTCAAATCAAAACAAACACTGTTTTGACTCAAAACAGAGATAGAATTTTGTCTCCCCCTCTATTACTCTGTTTACAGGACAAGGGACACCAGTACATTTCAGAAACAAAAATTAATTTTTTTTGTTGTGTCATTGCCTCTGTTTCACTCACACATGACAGTTTTACACTGAAGAGAGCTGAGACGTAGAGAACTACAGAGATGGTGGGACGTGAGTTCCTACAGAGGAGGACAGAGCTTCCAGTTAGAACTACAGAGACGCCACTTTGGCAGAACACTTACTACAGACAAATATATGTTTCAGAATATATTTACCAAAAATGTTAAAATAAAATAAATAAATAAATAAAAAAATCACTTCTGAAAAATTTACCTACTGCATAATTCTGCACAAAAATATTTCACTGTTTTTTTGAACAGTAAATAATTGTTAATCTGTTGCTAAGAGATGAGTGTGTTTTCTGGTAACAAAGTGCCACAAAGTAGACATCTGATTTTTACTTTTGCTAAATTTACCAACACTAAATTTCTTGCGTCTAAGCAGATAAACAGCATTTCAAAAGAGCTTATGTTTTATGAACAATAATATTACTTGTTATTAATTTGGTGTTAAAAGATGAGCGTTTATTTCTGGTAATGAACTGCCACGAAGTATAAATCATATTTTTACTTTTCTGTTGAATGTTTTATAATATATTCGCCACCAATGACAAAAAAAGAAGAAAAAAAATCACTTTTCTGCCAAATTCATCAACTGCACAATTCTTAAGTAGTATAAAATAAGTAGTATATCAAAAGAGCAGAAGAAATCTTATGTTTTTTTGAACAATAATAATATTTGTTGTTAATCTGTTGCTAGGAGATAAGTGCGTTTTCTGGTAACCAAGTGCCACGAAGTAAACATTTGATTTTTACTTTTGCAAAATTTATCAACTGTAAATTTGTTGTGTCAAAGCAGATAAACAGTATTTCAAAAGAAGTTATAATATTACTTATTAATTTGGTATTAAGAGATGAGAGTTTATTTCTGGTAACGAACTGCCACAAAGTATAAATCATATTTTTACTTTTCTGTTGAATGTTTTATGATATATTCGCCACCAATGACAAAAAAAAAAACTTTTCTGAAAAACCAACTGCACGACTGTTGTTAAATAGTATTTAAAAAGAGCAGAAGAAATCTTATGTTTTTTGAACAATAATAATATTTGTTGTTAATCTGTTGCTAGGAGATGAGCGCGTATTCTGGTAACCAAGTGTCACGAAGTAAACATGATTTTTACTTTTTTTAAAAGTAAAAATATTTTTACTTTTTTTAAAAGTAAAAATCAGAAGGTAGTGCATTAACATTAGCACAAATATTGCTAATGCAACTACTGTCCACATTAGCAGTAGCATTTTCCCTAAAATAAGATTTTTTGCTGTTTATTTATTATCCATGTTTAGCATACTGAATGGAGGAAGTCAATGTGAGACAACATGTGAATTATACCCCACATGCCACTGGCAGCATTTACGCTAACATTAGCTTTTTGGCTATAGTTAGCTTATACACTAATTTTAACATACTGAATGGAGTAAGTCCATGTTACTCAACGTGCTTGTGACTCTCCACATACTATTGAGTGAGTACATTGTATCTTACTTTAGAATTGATGCCAATTTTTTGGCCCCGTTTAAATTTCTTCAGAAATGTTAGAGTTTTTAATCATGTTCTTCTTGTGAAAGATGTGTTTCAGATTAGAAATGTTGATCTTTTCTCCTAATCTTTCAAGGTAAATGATCATCTAGCATTAAATAGTTACCTTATCTGAAATGGGTCGTGTTATACCTCTAAGTGCAATTACAGTATAATTAGAAGGCCTGTTAAACTTTATATATGCTTTTATCAGCAGATAGCAAAGCTTTTATAATAATCTGTTCATTATCCTCATTTTTTAAAAGGTTTTGTTGGCTTTAGTGGCCTTTATTTGAAAGTAATTCGACAGGAAAGAGGGAAATAAGGGAGAGGGAAGACGTGCAGCAAATGTCACCAGGCCGGGAATCGAACCTGCGACCACCGCCAAGAGGACCAAGGCCTCAATACGTGGGTTGTGCTTTGCCCCTGCGCCACCACAGCACCATTATCCTCATTTTTACTTGACATAGGGAAGCTAAGAGTGGCTCTATATATTTCTGTGCCCTTTACAGCCGTAAAGAACCGTAGGCATGTTTCAACACGCTGTAGAACAGTTTCATTTAAAATTTTTGGTAAAGCTTAACCATTATGTGCTTGTTGATTGGACTTATTTTTCTTAGAGTGATTGGCAAACCTGAAAATCCAAAGATTCTGGTCACGAGCTGATGTCTCTGTGCATGTCTGCTGGCAACCTGTTCAAGGTGAACCCTGCCCTTTGCACACTGACTCCTGGGGAGGTACCAGCTACCCAAGTGAGAACTAATTGTAGGAAATGCGTGGATGGATTTGTATGTAGTACTGAAAACTTCTCCACAGACTCTTGAGTTTGTTTACTGTTGGCAAACTGATGCTTGCTCATTCACCTCGTTAGCCCAGGGCCAGATCTGCCCAGGGCAATGGATAACCTTGGGCTAAAAGTGCTGAGTGAAAAGCAGGTGAATCTGGTGTTTCAGTGCCCGTTTTTCTTTTCTTTTGACATCCGACCTGCATTGTTTTCTGGGCATTCATCCAATATTTCTGCCAGAGTTGGTTATAGCACGCCAGTTGTATTTCAAGGCTTGTTTTCACATGCTGAAGTGTTTTCTTTTTACTCTCATCCATTCATTTTTCTCCCGCTACCTTGAAGGGCAGAGGCTATGAGAATAGCAAATTCCCTTTTTCCTCGTCTTACTTCAATTTGCTGTAGGGCGGAAAGACAGCCTCGAAATTTCAACTCTCTGCTCTGTCAGTTATTTTTTAGACTAACTGGTGGAGGAAATGGAGAAAACTCTTGTTACCCAGTCCTCCACTGTTGGGAACTTTATTGCAATTTTCCTTTCTCTTAAAAGCATTGTAATTTAGTAACAGTTCTGCTGCTGAAGCACTTTTTCACTCTTCTTTTTTCCAGCCTTTTAGAGAAATGTTATCTGTTCTCCTGTCCTGTTGAATTTAACGAGTGCTGCCTTCATTTTCCTGCTGTGTGACGGGAACATTTTCCCACCGGCTCCTCTCAAAGACACTGAGCCTACCTAGGCTTGTGATTATTTACAGCTTTAATTAGTTCAAGGTTTGGAAATGTAGGTGGAATTAGAGATGACCTAACATAAATTATTGTGTGCCCTCAATTTGGGTGCAGCTTCTTCTTTGAAAATCATTTAGTGTGTCCCCAGCTTCAGATTGTACATGCAGGGTTTGAATGGATTTTGGCTTCAGTTGAGAAATTGAATAAAAAAATCTTAACAGACAATATAATGTTTAGACTGGACTGTGTAAATAAACATTTAGATTTTTATAAAATACGGATTTATTCTATTTGGAAAATAGAACACACATCCATCCATTCATCGATCTGTGCATCCGTCCATTTGTACATTCCTTTGTTCATTGATTCATTCATTCACCCAGTCATTTGAAGATCTTACATTTAAAACTTGACCACAGTAGGACTTTGTTCCATTAATGTTCGTATAAACTTTCATCTACTTCTGCAGAGTTTAAACAAAAAAATAAATCCTCCAAAACTAAAAAATGTGGAAATTTGAGTATGGAAAAGTGTGGACTTAAAGAAAAAAGGAAACAAAAATGTGTCTGAGCCCTGGAAGTAATGGATGTCAGTGTGAACAGTGTTTCTTGGCTACATGTCAGTGAACGAACCTTCATCTCCAGCTCTGATTTCGCTGTCTAATGTCTCAGCTGTTTGGTTTTTCCTGGCTGCAGGAACGGCTGCACGGTTCCACATGTTCAATTAGATCTAATCAAGCTGAAATGTATATTGACAGAAGCAGATGCAGTTAACTAGATTTGAGTGAAATCAAAGACTAAGGGCTTGATAATGATGGCTGTGTGTTATTATGGGATAGAGCTTTTGACAGGAAACAACAGACAGATTTGGAAAAATAAAATCTGAAGACAAGACTCTAATTGGATTTGGATTTTTCCCTGGAAACTGTTGATATGTTGGACTGTGACTGCAGATAAATAGAATCATAATTACCCAGACACACAAAACAATGCATTGTTCTTCTCTCCAATTCCCATCCCATCTTCTCAGACAGCCATTTAGATCATTCAGGATGTTTAATGTCAGAAGCTGCATGATGTATTTAGTCAGTATCCCTGCTAATGGCACAGGATTATATCTGTCAGATTGAGGAAAAGTTCCAGAATTTCCATGCTTTTATGTCATCAAGAAGTCTCACTATTTTTCTTCCTCCACATAGTTATCCTTCACTCCGTTTCTCCATTTGTCTGTGTTGGTTTTGGAAAAATCTTCACCGTTTTCACAGTGAAGCTGGAAGAAATCATTGGAGGATTGTTAATATATTTTATCCATTTGTATATTTTCCCCACTTACAGGAGTGTTTGACAAATGGTTCAAGGGTACCTTAAAAAAAACCCTTGAATTTATGATCATTATTTAAAACTTTATTGCTACTGCATATACAAAAATAAGGTAAAATTATGGACACATTTTAAGAAGTGTTCTATTTTGCCGTTTGCTTTCCTTGAAAATCTGACCAGTAGTAAAGTCTGGACTTTTCCCTTGAAGATAAATGCTGCATACACTCTCTGGCCATTTTATTATGTTCACTTGTTTTTGCTAGAGGATCAGAATAAGGTACAAAGAGGATTTATGTGACTTGAATGCACCGTGGTTGTTGCTGCCAGGTGAACTTGTTGGAGTATTTCAGAAACTGCAGATCAGCCGGGATTTTGGCTCCAAAGCATCTCTGAGGTTTAGAGAGAATGATTCAAAAAAGAGACGAGGTCCATTGAGCAGCAGTTGTATGTACAGAAATACCAGTCAAGAATCATTTAAACAGTCTAAATGAAAAGACTGTTTAATCATTTAGACAGTGTAATCATGACATGATGAGTTTTGCTGACCATGTCACAAAGCTCAAATCATCTCAGATTGGTGTCTTTAACTTAATAAGTTTGATTTGCTCCCATCAAACTTTGCTCTGTGGTTAAACAACAAAGGATTATTCTACAGTAATGGCAGATTTTTTAACCTTTCTGAAATGAGAAAGTATGAGATGTCTAATTTTCTCCAAAATCTTTTTAAAGTTAAATCTTGTATTGTTCTCATAAACCAGACATTGTTGTTAAAGAACAATGATTGTGTATTTTGTCTCTTGTTGACAAATGTTTCCAAATTAGATTGGAGTGTACTTTCCTGTAAGCTTTGTTTCTAAATAGCCGGCTTAATCGTTTTCAGGATAAATTAACTGCAGCAATTTGCAACCAAAACCCTCATTCAAACTTCCATAATTATTAATTTTTACTATTTAATTTACCAAATAAATTAAAGGGTGTTTAAAAAAAAGAACAGTGATGAGTGCTGTCATCTCACAGCAAAGTGATTATGTGGCTGTGAGGGTGGCGACTTTTTTTTTGAGTTTGCATGTTCTTAATGATTGCTTGGTTTCTCCCTGGTTCTTCCTCACAGTCCAAAAACATGTATGTAAGATTAACTGGTGGTTTTGAAGTGAGGACTGTCTGTCTAATGTGCATACTACTTGTCGCTCCACTAACCGTTGGACCCTCTCCCTGGCAACCTGCACAAAAATCAAAAAATGTAATTGATTCCTTGGTCTAACCTTTAGATAAGTTAAGAATAGGATAAAGTTGTAATTTATTTGGTGACCCCACACATTTTAAAATGATTCTTTGTAACCTTTACCGCTACTTACATTCTCAGTGGGAAGTCTTAGGTTACCAGCATATTCCTGACTCCAATATCCTCCTTTTCACTGTTCTATTGAAGTGCCTCCATATTGATCTATAGCCCCAAAAAGCTCCCTCTCTCTGTGTTTGAGTGTTCACGCCAGTAACTCTTCAGTCTTTTTTTTTTTTTCCATTTTTTTTTTTCGCTGGGAGGTAATCGGATGCATTAATGAGCACTGACTTCTGCTCGGACTGCCGGCTGCGCTCAGACACAGACTCTGTCGATATGTTCGCTCTGCCGTCTGCAGAGGAACAAAAGAGGTTTGAGAGGCCAGAGAGAAAGAAAGGGAAGAAAGTGAAATGCGAGTCTGTGAAGCGTACCTGCAAAGAAATATTTCACCTTGCTACAGTTTTGTTTCGATATTAGTTACCCCAGGAGAGAAATTCTGCCTCAGCATTTTTTTTTTTTTTTTTGTTTTTTTGGCCCCGCAGTCTGTCAATAATAGAGAATGAATTGCTTATAAAGAAGAAGAAAAAGTAGAGGAAGGTTTGCTGACTGGGTCTGTTAAAAGTTTTAACCTTTTGGAAAGAAAGCAAAGTCAAGTGAAAGGCAGGCATTTAAAATCTTAGGCAAGTGACAGAATGCCAAAATTATGCCAGTTATACTTGGCAGGGAACAATGGAAAGCAGCTCAACTATTTAGGACGACTGTTATTCATGCTTTACCAGTAAGAACATAGTGGGAGTAGATTTATAATCAAATCAGGTTGGCTGGACAAAAAAAAAAAAAAAAGTTCACACAAAAATATTTGTTTTTATACTTTTTTGTGCTTTAGAAAATCTGCATTTAATGTTGGATACACCAGCACAATTGGTATAGATTTTATACTGGTACTGAACAGGGCTGATTCAATTTCAGCTTCATGTGGCTTCGTGCTTTCTTTTAACCATTGGTTATTTAATGCATATTCAAATGTTCAAATTGTTACAACTCAAGACTCAAATTAGAAATAGGAATCTTAAAAAGTACAGACTTTTGAAATAACAAATGTTTAGAAAGCCTGGGTCCGAAGCCCAACCACTGGCTTATAATTAAGGGGAAATATCTTCTAAGTTTAAGAGTTTTTTTTAAAAACATGTGCTGTGGGAGTGGTTGTTCTCATCAGTAGAGGGTGCTGTAGGACTGGATATGAATAACAGGAGTACATTCATAAGTAAGACGGGTCCACCAGGCAATTGAATGTTTTTCCTAATAGTTAAGCCACTCTTTAATTATTCCAATTAAAAGTTTGTAAATCTTCAGCTTATTAATTACTTAAACAGTGGCGCAATTACCTTCTAGTTACATTTGTTTTATTTTTGTCTAACATTGTACCTACAAAGTATTACAAATAATTTTTATTAGTGAAATTATTGTACTTGTTGAGGCAAATGAGTTCATATGAAACTCCCACGTGATTTCTATTTGCACTTTTCATCCCTATTTTGCCCCCACATGAAAATTTGAATACTGCAAAAATGAAAATATGCTTTGCCTCACACGTAAATGAGAACTCCAGATGACCTTTGCGATGGTAGTATGTAATCTCTTAGTGCCGGAGATGTAGCGGCACTCATCTCCATTACATTATCAAGCTTTTGCCTGCAGCAATCAGAGAGCCTGGGAAGCTCAGAGTGACTGAGGCTTTCATAATGTATGCATTCTCACTTACTGTGGCAGAGCACTTGGCTGAAATGAAGTCAGAGATGTTGGGTATAGCTGCAAAGAAGCCTGCTTTTCAGCTCTTGTGAAATTTGCTCAGGTCCTTACAGGGGCACACAGACACTTTATTATAAATCTGTAAAAAGGACTGTTGGATGAAGTTAATTGCAAAGTTAATTGAAACAAACTTAATTGACCTTGTTTTTGTTCTATAAAACGTTCAAGTGAAAACAAATTAAATCTCATAAAGTGTTTTGGCTCAAAAGTTTTGCTCAACTAAAGTTTCTTACTGTTGTTCTGACAGCAGCCCTTTAAACCTGAATTCGTATTATTGTTGGATTGTTTATGGACAAACAATAAAAGTCAGCCTTGGCTGCCGTCGTGTGTTTACTTTTGTTATTTAAAATGTTCATCAAGCCCAATGTTCCTCTTTTGATAATCAAATTAAGAATACAACACATTGAAATGTTCCTAGAACAAATTGAAGTCTTTCTTTCTGAGACAGAAGCAACAATTATAGAACAAAGTTACCAAAACACTAGACGCCATAATGCTAACATTATCTGTAAGGTCCCAACAGTACTTAAGTTAATATTGCAGAAAGCTACTAGTGTGACTGTGGTTGAGAGTGAATATCAGCAATAAATGTTTGCAATCTGGAAAATGGGGATTAAAATGTGAAAGTAGCTGGGTTGATAGATTCTCACAGCATGATAACCTCCAGGAAAAGTATCATAGTTTTACAGTATTAAAACAAAAAATTTTTAAACTAAAATTTATTGTAGTTTTCATCTTTTTCTTGCCCAGAATATTACGTTTTGTGAGTTTAGCCCAATTATAAACCTCTAATTGCAGATTTCTAATTATTTGAGAGATTCCTGAGATAACTAACCTACAGTCGGCTGCTAAACGGATTCATGCCTCATACCCTACATCTGCTGTTTAAAAAGGTTCGTTGGACTGAAGCATTGTGCTCTTTTAGTTTTCCCTGCTTAAAGTTTAAAGTTCGTCTTAAAACCCATTTATTTTACTTGGCTTTTAACTCCTGCGGGATCTAGTTTTAGAGTGTATGTTTTTGTTTTTAAACTGTAAGAGTTTTTATTTTTTTTATTATGCTGTGTTTTAATGTACAGCACTTTGTATCAGCTGTGGTTGTTTTAAGGTGCTTTATAAATAAAGTTGATATGGTATGGTATGCTCGACTATCCTTGTGTTCTGGTAACCTTTTTGTTGTGAAAAGAAAAGTGTTTTGGACTTTTCAGCCAGCTGATTGGCAGTACTGCTAGCAAAAACTCCTAGAATTTAAACGATGCAACATAAAATGTTCTCAACTTTGGAAACTATAACTTGAGTCTCAATAACTCTTGTTTGTGATAGCCAATGCTAAACGCTTCTAAAAACAACTTATCAATGACTTTTTAAAACTCTTCAAATGCAAGTTGAGGCCGTACCGTGCAAAAACAAGAAAACAAACAGATCTTAATGACAACTGTAATGCTTGTTCTACTACAGATTAAGTGTACATGAAGAACTCATCTTTCATTCAAATTAATTTTGAATGAAACGCTCTTCTGAATGAACTGTTGATTCATACATGCAGATGTAAACATCTGCATGTTTACATCTGCATGTAAACATGCAGATGTTTACATGTTTGATGTAAACATCTGCAAAGGTGTGTGGGTACAGCAGTGCAGGTGGCCCATGAACTGTTTACATACTTCATCTCTGTTCTAGTTTTGAATCCCAGATTGCAGCAGTAAGTGCTCTTCTCCATATTGCGCTTATTGTGGGAAATATTTTACATCTGTACCAACACTTTCTGGAGTCATCGAAACTGTGAAATATTTCTAGCCATTGTTTTACTTGCTCTGAGTTTCCAAACTCTTAAATATGTTTGGGATTTATGAGAGAGACGAGAAGCGAGGCTGTCAAATATCGAGCTGCTGAAATTAAATATGCTAAACATTGTAAAATCTTTTCCTTCCCAGAGACAGCAGCTATCTAATGCTGAAGTCTTTTGTGAACATTTAACTTCATTTAATTTTTTATCTAGAATAGACAACAAATTTCACCTCAAGGCACTTCACAAGACATAAAGGTTCAATTCATTTCTAATGTGTAAAATCCATCTTGTTGCAAATTCAATTCAAATCAGTTCATTTCATTCCAACATAACTCGTTCAGTCCAATTCACTCCAAACAAAACACAGTGCAGTCAAATTCAGTTGTTTACTAAAAAAAGCAAGTTGGGAAAGGGGCTGTCTGTCTAAAGAAGGGCTACATTTATCAGGATGAAACCTTCAGCAGTGTGGACATTAATCTGCTTCTGAGAACTAAGAGGACTGAAAAGGAGTGAAATAAAGAAGTACTCTCCAGTATCCACTTAAAGGCAGCAGAGGTTCTGTGCAGGACAGAACCCCATATAAAAAGAGAGTCAGAATTAAGGAGTACCTTCTATGTAATAAAAACAGAGCACATTGTTTCTACTGCTTTAACTAAATGCAGATGGTGGATAGAATGTAACCGAATGCACTAATGCTCTAAAATTATTACTCTATCAACAAATCTAAACAAAATGTATTGTTAGTTAAGGGAGTAGATGTAGTCGGACATTTTTATGCTCCTCTGTGATTCTCTCCTTTGGCTTCTATGTCTAAAAAAATGTTTTAAGTTGAAGTACAGTTGCAACAGCTCTAAACTTGATATTTTAATGGCTGACCCACCTTTAACTTGCAGTAAATCGAAAGGTTTATGGCAGCAAAAGTAAGAGCAAGTAATTTTCTGGCCACAGAAAGTCATTGAAAAATGTGGCAGTCATTTAGATTTTCCAGTGAACCAGTGCCGCACTCTGACTGGACTACATTTGCCTTCGACTGCCTCCAGAAAGCGGCAACAGCCTCTGACGCTCTGCCAGCAGGGATGTCACTATGATATATGGTCCTTTCAGACACCTTGCTCATGCCTTTACACTTCTTAATCTCTTCACACCTTTTTCTTACGCCCTGTTTCTCTGCTCTCTCGTGATGAGTTTTCCTTTTGTTTGAGAAGGGCAGAAATGATGTCATAATTTAAGGCCTGACCCTAAAATCAGCGCCAAGGACTCGCCTTTTTTGCCCAGCGCCAGTTTAAATGAATCCTGGTGGAAAGCCCTCCTTTAGGAATTTCTTGTGTCGTGCTTTATGGAGGAAACGCAGAGAGATGGCACAGGAGACTGTGAGAGTGTCTGGCTGACTCGTCAACCTATTTTAATTATTTTCTTCCTTTTCTTCACAGGCCTGCTTTTCCTCTCCTCCCTTCAATCCCTTCTCAAACTAAGCATATCCTCCCTCTTGCATCCCACCCCCCCACCCTCCATCCTCCTTCTGCTCCTGCTGACTCCTGATTGAGAGACCCAACCCGATCTAAATACTGACTTCATTAGGGATGATTGATAAGACTCAGAAAGCTGCGTGCCCATATTGTGGTGTATAGATGTTGCAGTCTGCGTTTGCTCCCCCCATGATGAATTTGGGGCCAGCAATGGCGGCAGCAGTTCAATACTCGGGGTAATGAATGCGTTTAATAAGCACCGTGGGTCGATGGGCTTAATGAAGGTGTGACAGAGGATGGGCCTGCAGAATGCAGCTCTAACAAGACTCCAACGAGCCTCTGGGGTTAGCGAGGTCACGCTGTAATCGGGATTCCCTCACCCTTACAGTTGTTTGCCTTCACTATAGAACATTTCTTCTTGTCCTGCTAATGCTTTCACACTATTATTCACTCTATTTTCTGCAAAATTATTTTAGATAGCAGTGAGTTCAACATGCAGACCTGAGAGTTTTCTATTCTTGGACTGAAGACCACAGAACTGTCATTCTGGGCTAAGATCTCATATAAGTTTGAACACTGAAAGTAGATTTTCTTTCATTATATTCAGGTCGAGGTGACCTGCATCTATGCTTTGTGAGACACATGCACAGCATTTTTGCTGCTTGCTTTCTTATTTTAATTTTTTCTGTTCCCATATATCAAGATGTTTAGACCTAGACTTGCATCAATGTGGGGTGTTGGAATACCTTGTTTTTGCCATCCAAGATTTTTGTTTCAGTACACTGGATGGATTTACATTTGATGATTTATCCCCCCCTTCTCCCCCCCTCCCCCCCCACAAAGGTATGGATTTCATTAATTGTGTTTTTTTTTAAAGTATTTTTATCCTAATGCCAGTTTGCAATACAGATGCACTAATAAGAATATATCAGTTAAAATTTATCCACATTTCTTTTCTTTCTTTGTCATTACTAAGTCTTAGCTATTTCCTGTAATCTTTGGCATCTAAGATTAAAAACACATAGTTAGTTAGGATGTTGGGTGCAGCTAGAATCTTGTTATTGACGTGCAGTTAAGCTTGAAATATAGTATCCTAACAAATGTTGCATCCGATCAGTCCTTTGCGATTGGGTTACTGACACACTGATATTGCGATGACTAATGGTATTTGATATCTTGTGCAGGTCTACAACTACTCAGCCAGAGATCATAATTGGCACATTTTCTATCACTCAAACCTAGACTGGTCAGAATCTGAATCAGCAGATCAAAAAGATAACTGGAAATCTATACTGACCAGGATAGGCATGATTGGTGCAACTTCAATTCACAGAGTATTCAGTAACAGTCATTTTATTTTTTTTGTTTTCTGCCAAACATTGCTTTTTTTTGTTTATTGGTTGTGGCAAGAGGTTATTGTTGCACTTATTGGTCAAGATATCTTATATTTTGTCTTTGGATAAAAAAAATAAAAATGTTTCTGGATTCAGGACCAGCTGCCTCGGGCCCTGCTCTTGAACTGTTATTCCAGGCTGAGGTTTGACTTTATCCACCATCTCCAAACCAGCCGCTGAACTGACTCAGTGCGAAGGATGATATTTGAGATGATATTCTTATTCAACATAACCCGCTGTCTCTTTATACTCCCTTTGCACTATTTGCTCCTGACTTCTCACGATACTTTTTCTTTTACATTCAGCTTCACATGCAGCTTCAGTTTCACAGCAGCTTGCCTATCTGTTCAAGGTCGACCTGGCTTAAGAATGCCGGCAAAGATGCTCTGGAGTACTTTGGAGGTTCCTTTTTTTTTGTTTCCTTAAGAGAAGATGGTTTCTAAGAGGCATCTCATGGGGTCTGGAGTCTTTATTCTGGCTGTTCCAGTCTTCAGAAGCAGAGCTTTGCTGCACAGACTGACGGCTGCACTTTACTCTGCTCCTCCTTGTTATATAATGAATTATGACGTGTCACTACAGCCTCTCCAGTTGTATATTGTTAGTTATTCTAACTCATAATATTTTAATTTAGGAAAAATAATTTTGTCCAGAAAGTCTAAGTAATTAAAGGGGGAAAACACTTCAAACATAAAAATGAAAGGCAAAAATATAAAGGTTCTTGGGTGTCAGATGAACTGCCATCTGTTGATTTATAGATTGCTGCCTGTTATCTCAAAGAAATGTGTCTTTTGTCCTCCTTCGTGTGGTTCTTTAAGAGAAGTGCCTGAACACTTTTGTCATAACAGGAATTCTCCAAATGTAACTTTTCTGGTAGTATAAATATTTGCTGCTTGCCTTCACTGACTCACTGTAAAAACCAGGAGTTTACATATACAAAATAAAAGACACACAGATTTTTTTTTCTCACAATCTGAAGTTAAATCAGACCAAACTTCTCTTTTTTAAAAAAAACAACTGAATTACCAAAAATAATTTTATTTCCTAAATCCCATTCGAAAATGTTGCGGATGCATTTATTAATATCTTCAAAACCAGAGGTCTACGTGTCAGCCTCCTCCATCAACCAGCTACGTCTGCTTAAGGCCAGAGTACGCCTAGACTCCTCTCCCTCTCTCTTCAGAATCCGTATTTCACAAGTGGAAGTGTGTGACTTCCTGAACCTCGCATTTCTTTGCCCGCTGTTGCCAGAGAGCAACGCCGTTATGAGATATAGCGCAGAGACATGCAATCGATTAATGGTGCACTTAGCTGAACTAATTAACAGCTATGTGGAGGTAGTGAAAGCACTGAGCAGCGTCAGTGAGGTTGTTTCCACCAAGCAAAGACCCCAGATAACCTTTGGAGCGTGCATCACTTTACAGCATCCATCACAGGTTGCATGACCTTGCTGCTCTTTTGGACATTTGCACAAGGCTCCACTTGGACTTTTAGTCCAGGTCAAACGTGTGGCATTTTAAAATGCGATTTATGAGTATGGTATGAGAGTTAAGTTCTTCTGGCCTTGATTTTTATTTATTTACTTATTTATTTATTTTACTCCACACTTTTGTAATTATAGCTACTTTATAACATTTTTCTTCCTTCTGGTGGTGACTATAGCTACTTTTCGTTCTTCAAAGTAAGAACAACACAAAAAGCATTTTCTATTTCACCTGTGACTTCCTCCTCCTCCCAGTATATCCCTGTCCATTTGCTACGCTCCATACCTTTATCTGGTCTACCTCCAGCATCATGGCGCCTTAGTTAAATTAACGCTCAATTATAAGTGAAATTGGTGAAAATGAGTGTACCCTGGAGGGTACGGATGAAAGGAGAGGCGGAACCGATGGGTTGTCCAGCTGTCTGACGGTGCGATTGACTTTAAACTGATGATATTTTGGGCGTGCTATGTAAATTATGTGCGTGCTGTAGAGTAAAGACAGTTTATTTGCATTTAGATAAATCCCGGTGGATGTGGGATTGTCACTGAAAAGCAAGAGGCTGAAAAGAGGTTGCCACTCTCCACCTGGACCTTCCTACCTGTATAAAAAGGTGTGTGTGCGTGTGTAGGAGTGTACGTGTGTGTGTGTGCAGAACTTGACCCACTTTTTGAGATGGTGATGAAAGAATAAAAATGAGTCCTTGAAACATAGGTGTGTCCAAATCTGTGCCTGCATAAAATAACGGTGTCTGGCCTTTTCTCAGCTGGGCAGAACCTACAAAATGACTGATTTGAACTGACCTCACGGCAGAGGCACATCATGCAATTAGACAAAATTGTTAGAAAAACAAAGAATGGCTTAAATCTTAGCTGTGCAGTTTGCACATATGTTCTTGATCTCCTCTAGTTGGAGACACATTGCTGTGTGTACGTACACCGTATGCAAGACATACGTAGAAGTCCCTGATTTACATTATTTCTGTTATGCCTGCTTCACTTGGCAAGATTTTCAAAACCCCAAACCTGATAATAAAAAAAAAAAACTTCATGGGTGGTTGTACAATGTGTGGTGTACAGCCACACAGTAAAGAAAACACACCGCACCTGGACAGATTTCACTCACAAATATTCAAATGTCAAGTGTTAAAACTTGCCAAACCTCTTGAGATCAAACGTGAGTTTGGAGTAAACAAACATGGCTGACCAGGAAGAAAAAATGGCGATAGCTTATGGTTTTGTTTTAATAGTTAAAAAAACAATGCAAAAAGAAAAGTCTGTGCCACCCACCTGACTTTCTGCTGTGGTTGTTTTGTCTTCTGTATTTTGAATTCTCCTCCATGTTTCTGTCACCTTGCTTTCTGATTGGCTACTACACATCACATTTGACAGACTGTGTGTGTAGGCCACACACCTCGAGGAAGACCCCGCACACTGATACCAGACACCGCAGACTGATACCAGGCCAAGGCTATCCATTATCTTGCATTGAACCTTTTTTTGGTTACTCGATCAACTTGTTCCTTGGGAAGTAATGACTTATGCAACATTACTGAATCGTCACAGAACATACATATGTCAGAGATCACTCATTATTGTCTCTTTTGTTTAGAAAACGTCACACAAATGTGATTTTATTTTCTGTTGCTTCTTAAGTATAATGATGGGAAATTAAGCTGAAATCTTAAGCTCTTTATACCAGACTAATTGAAGATGGCTGGGTATTAATGACAATCATGAGGTTAAAGACCTCATTTGCTTGTTTTTCATCAGAAGTTAGCAGATTGTAGTTTTCTTTTTTAAATCGGAGCACTGGAGGGTAAGCAGTGGAGTAAGGCAAACCCATTGTGATATAATAGGGTGTTTAGCAAGAAATTTTTGGATTTAATTGTATGAGTGTGTGCCATCATTTTAACCTAATAGTCTCTGTTCTTTTGTGCAAGCTGTGTCACACCAGGTGAGCTAGAGATTTTACAGCACTGTATTTCTGTATTGGGAGAGGTTATTCAAAGCTGCCCTGGCTGTTTGTTCTGCATTATGGTCAAATGACTTTTATAACAAGGCAGATATCTGGATTTCAGTTTTCAGCTAAAATAAAACTCTGTCTGACTTGTGGCTTGTTGATCGCTGCTGCTATTCTTTTGTTTTTAACTTTAAAAGAACTCACCAGTACACAAATCTGCCTTGTTTAATTATCCTGCCATGTTAGAGCCTCCTTTCTTATACAGTTGGTACATTTTTCTATCTGTTTCTGTGACTTATATTGCATGTTGTAACACAAGTAAAATGTATAACCTAGCACTGCTTTAGCCATGCACAATGTCTTAATCTTTTGAATGTAAAGTAGTTGATTTTGACAAAATGCCACCCCCTGGTGGAGCATGTATTACACTGTCTTTCACTGGAAGCTGAAATAATATGTTAGCATATATTTCTTCTGAAAAGAGAGGAAATATCAATTAGAAAATGTATGGAGTAATGTCGCTGGTTCCTCATGTGTAATCAATGCTATTCAGTTTAATCTAAAACAAATCAATATGGCTTCTTAGAAGCTGATGGACTATATGTTGGACTCTTTTATAAAATATTTTGTAAAATTATAAAACCAAAAATAAAGGTTAATACGTCCTTTATTTTATAAGTAAATATTTTATAATAAATTTTTCCTTCATCCATTTTAAATTATTCGTTTTTCTCTAAAACTTATTTTTCCTGTTCCGTTTAAACTCTGGCTTACTGCCGAGCAGAAATGATAGTCTCTAACCATTTCCTCCACTTTGTCCGTGCTTTTGTGCAGATACTCTGGCTAATGTTTTCCAGGAAATTCTTTGCTCTAGTTTCCTTTTTGTACTGGATCCTCCTCCATTGATCTCCCTCTCTTTCCTCTCCTCTCTAAATCCCCCTCTTCCACGAGTAATCCATTGCGGCGTTCCCATGTCTGCTGGGGTTGTGCCAGAAATTCTGCAACTAGATACACTACAGACACAGAAACAGGCAACCATTTACACACTTTGAAATTTCTCACGCGCAATGTGCAGCAACAGAGGAATGTGCCAGGGGACTTCGTATCGACTCCTGCAGGCAGGCCTACCTAGACTCAAAGAAAATTTTCACAATGACAATAGGTCTGGGGAACCTTCCTTTTTTTCTCTAAATGGTTATAAATGGAAAATTATGTAGTGAGAATTCAGGACTTTAAGTCACTTTTGCTTACTTACAATTGAGTGTCTTCCTCAGTTAGAAAAAAAAAAAAAGGACTGCGTGGTGAGGTTTGGTTGGAAAAAAAAGGTGGTAGATCAAAAAAAGATTATATCAGAGAGGAAGGAAGCATTAGTGGGTTTTTTTCATAAAGTAAGCTTTTACTGTGCATGGATGTCTGTTAAGGACTGGATTCTTTGAATTATTTTGCATGCATTAGAATAAACAATTGTTCACTTCAAGTAACTTTATCAAAAGTAAGCTTTGATTTAGCTGGTACAGTTGCACCACTGCTCCTGCCTATGGAAATATAATCGCTTTTGTGTTTGTTTTTATCTGAGAGGTAAGAGCTTTACTGGAAGATGTTTCCATATTCAGAGGAATCATCCCAACAATTCCTCTAAATCCCTTTTTCTCCTTTGCTGAGTTTGGTGCTGTGTATGTAGGAATGGTACAAACTGAATAAAGTATAAGCCATTTGACATATTGGTTTTATTACAGATGTAAATACATGTCTGATATTTGATACTTAAAATTTTGTCTTGGTTGCCAGCATACACGCTCCTTACAAATTAGAAAATGGCAGTTCATGGCAACTATGTGAGACACAACAGCAAAATCTTCTGACTCTTTAATTGGATCGAAATGGCTTTGAAACCTACCGGATTGGTGACACATAACAACTGGTTTTAGAAGATTGTGACAAAATCATCTCGAAAGCCTTTCAGAAATATGTTTCTATGAGTTGACAATGTGAGTTATATTGGGGAAGAAGTTTTTCTGTCTTCTCTGAACAATAGAATAATGCCTCACAGTTCAGAAGTAACAGCTTAATGGCTGCCAATCGACGCAATTAAACTAAGCCTTGGAGACTAAGGAATCACAGCGTATAAAAGATTTATAGTTGAGGGTATATTTCTCTGTGCCGGGGATGTTTGTGTTCAACTAGATCTTGTTTGGTGAGAAAGTACCTATGTCACGTACCCTATCGATTTAAAAAGTATAATGCTCCCAAATAGCAGAATTTCATGATAGCTGGAAGAGTTTGTGCTTTGCTGTGTTGTGGTGCCATTGACCGGAGAAATTGTGCACTTTAGTTCTGCATGTGAACTTCTCCATGTGTATGAGTTTAAAACAGTTCTGTATTTGTTTGGTGCATGCATATGCTGAAATAAAACATGTTCCCTTTGACTCCTGTTTCTTAAAGACGCTGCCTTCCACAGATAAAGAATCTTCTTCAATAAGAACCACTCCTACTGTGAGAGACAGAATAGACAAATATTTGCCTCTTAAACTGAGAACTTGTACTATAATGTCATGGTTTGTATGTTCTAGTAGTACCATGGTATTACTGTATTCCAGGGCTCTTGTTGTACTTTGTCAGCTGCCAGTATATGAGACGACAGGGCTAAGGGAGTTATGCTGACTTGGGGAAATAAAGAGTTCTTCACGACTATATAGGATTCAGCAAGATCAGGCCGAGCCAGTCTACTCTGTGTGTGTGTTGGAGAGAAAGTGAGAGCACACACGGTCTCTTCCTACCTCCTCTTATTTTACTTTTCCTCTCCTTCCTCCTCCTTCCGCTCTGTCTATCTCCCTGTAATAAAGCAGAGTATTTATTTCTCCCCCTTCTGCTCTCGGGTCTCTTAAAGGGAGTCGGGGACTGAGCTGATATTAGACTTTATGTGTGTGTTTGTATGTGCGACAGTAAGCGTGTGGTCGCCCTCTCACTCTCACGCTGCGCTGTCTGCTTGTCTCATCACCTGTCCCAAGCGTACTGTTGCGTCTTCTTGCGTGCTAACACACCGAGATTGAAAGTTGCTGATTCTGAGCCGCGGGGACTCGTAGAGAGGCGGCCTCTGGCGGGGCCTGATTGAGCTGTACTCAGATGAGGTAGAAAAGTTACAGTAGCATGCCATTACCTGCCAGGGCCCATGGAGTTTATTAGCATTGCAGATATATTCTGGCAGAAGTCAGTGCAGCCAAGCAAATAATTTCATGACTGCGGTCCGCCGGGGGAGTTAAAGCCTAAAAAGGTTTGTCATTCATGTCAACTAGCTTCCAGCTAGGCCTCAATGGATGCCTCTCAGCTTTTAAAAAAAACCTTTGAAGGTGTTTATTCTTAATTTGGATAAATACACGTTAGACCTCTCAGTTTAAGTACTTCAGAATAATCCTTTCTTACCTACTGTTGATCCAAACACATTCATGATATACAGCCTTATGACAGAAATTGCACGTTTCTTCTGAACTCGCCGTGTAAAGTAATTAGGATAGTAATCAGTGTCATGTGGGATCACCGACACAAGTCCAGCAAGTTCAGTAATTTGCAGCGTAATTCTTTGTTTTGAGCTAAAGGAGCAGAGCGGAGCCTGGCTCTGAGCGTCGTGCGGCTGAATTAGCTCTTCATGGCTCTGGGACCGAGTCTGACAGTTGGCACAGTGAAGATGATTTATGACTGGCCAGGAGAGTCAGAGATGGATGAGGAGAAATAACTTTGATCAAAGTTTTCCTCTAACAGCAGCACAAAGCTGCTCCTTAGTTGTTGTTGGTATTCGGAAATGGCTTGACTTGTTTTTTTTGTGTTTAGGGAGAAATGTTGGCTGCCTGTCGTTTTGTGATTATATGAAAGTTTATCGAATTGTGTAAATTGTTAAGAGGCAAATATAGGAAACATCGTCATTGTGTAATTATGAAGGGCAGTCTTACTCATTCTGAGAAATTGTGAATTTCTTAGAAATTCACTTGTGATTTTTAAAAAATCCTACACATAAACTTGAAGACCAGTGGTTCTTGAACTAAATCTATTTAAAATGTTAAAGTGTCAAAAGTGTTCTTTTTAGATGTTTTTTTTCTGAAAACGAAGTAAAAGTACCAACGTTTCATAGAATTTTAAAGCTTGTGCGTTACATTCTTGTCTAATTCATATTTACTAATTTCTACAAGACAAAGAGCTACAGTATTTGAAATGGAGCATCATGTTTTGGTCCCGATCCAGAATATAGGAAGCCAATTTCTGAATTTGTTTTGATACATAATTTCTGGAACATATTGAAAAGACTTGATTACCATTCTGCCAGTTAAGGGTAAATGTTTTGTACTCGAATGACGAGAATGTTCTATAAACTCCAGACAAAATCTAATTTAAGCCTGGAAACATTTTTCAATTCTTGAAATTAAAGATGCGTAGGAAACCTGTTTAAAGTCTCTTCAGACCAACTAACTTCTTTTCCAGAACAACCTGTTAAATGACGTTTTTGTGCTTTTCCACAGCCTGCTTCATTGGCCAAATGTTACACCTAATACTGTTTTATTGAAGTCTCTTCATCTTAAGTGGGCTTGAGCATTCAAAAGTGCAGAACTAGTTTTGTATCTACTTACCAGATCACCTATTGTAAATTTGATCTAAGGTACTTTTTTACTTGCAGTCTGTCTCGAAGAGATAAGTAACTTCTTCTGTATTTCTGCAAAAGGCCTCCACTATTAAACATTGAGTAAGGTCACCTTTTACATTTTAGCATATCTGCAATACATCATCTACTTTTTGTACTTTATAATGACTTTTTGAGACTAAAAACTTTATTTTTTTCAAACCATCAACTTCAGAAACTGTCTAAAAGTTATTTAAATGTCTTATTTCCCCTCTCAGTCGCCCAATTTTCTGTCTTTTCTCGCTTCCAACAGCTTTGTAATAAAGGCATTAATAGCCCTCCTTCTAACTTGAATAAAACAGATGGGATTTGAGGCTGCCTGCTTCCAAACAGTAGAAAACAATTAGCAGCTGAACACGCGCACACAGACACACTCGCAGTGTATTAGCTTGTGCTTCGAGCTCTTTCAAGGCTTAAATGTTCTGCAGAACAAGACTCCTGTGACTCTCCAGCTCAGTGTGTGTCCAGCCCTGCTCATCTGCTGTCTTTGCTACAGGTCACAGCCTAATCTTGTGTGGGGATTTGGGGGCCAGCACTCCAAAAGTAAAGGTTTACTGAGCTTGTCTCGCAGGGACCAATCAAAACGAAGTATATTTAAGAAGGTTGCCATGTTGAGATTGATGAGAAGCTGGTGAGAAACCAGCTTCATGTGGAGAAGCTGCACCACGTCCATCAGAAGTGGCACGAGGAGAATACGATCAATGGAGTTTGTTTTTTTACGTTTGCAACCTCTAGTATGTGTGATATCCCCTAACTTTCTTTCATCCTTTCATATTTTTGCCTAAGATTCTTATATAAAGTAAAATACCGTTTGACTTTCACCTGAGAATTTGAGATTTTACGGGAAAAATTGCAGATTTGTTTTCCTTAAAGTAAAATATTTAAAATAGTCTTCAGGAGGAACACAAAACTAATTAAAACTATCTGCACAGATTGACACAATAAATGTATTTATTTAAGTCATATGCTCTTCCCTGCATTAAACCAAATTATTGAATCTTGTGAATTTTAATCCTTACGTCGCCAACTAACTCTAACATATGAAAAAAAATAAATAAAAAAATAGAATTCACATGCGAATCATGATGCAGTACAACATTGAATTCTCCACCAGTACATACTTACGGTGGCCAACAGGTGCAAATGCACAGCAACAGAGAAAACATGCAAACAAAAAAAAAAGACGCCCATCAAACATAAAAATAGATGCAAACAAAAAGCAAATAAAATGCAGCAAACAAAAAAGAGACGCAAACAAAAACAGAATACAACCACAAATGAAATTGAGCAAACAAAAGAAAGGATGCAAACAAAAAGTGCTGAAAACCGGAAGTGCTCCAGACCACTAGAGGGAGTCGAACAAAAAACAGCTGTGTCTAAATTTAGGGTCTGCATCCTTTAAAACGGGTGTTCAGAAAAGCAGCAATGGCGGCAAAATTATTTTTGCTGTGTTACACTTAAAATAACACAAAATGATTTTTCACAATGTTTTTAGGTGAGAATGTAGATGTATAGATCTGAAATATCTGCTCGGTTCATTAATAAATCACTTAATTACAATATTGCTCTGATGTTTTCGGAGATGTCTGCTCCCGCTGCATTAACAGCCAGCTTCCCTCGCCTGCTGTTAGCTGGCCGGGCGCTCCAGGTTCAGCACACCGAGAGAGAACCCATGTCTCCTGGCAAATTGTTTTAAAAACTCCCGATAGTTTTCCCCTATGAGTGGAGGTGAAATACAGATATTAAGCCAGGTAATAGCTGTAAAAAAATTTTTGGTTCACTAAAGTATTTAATTTATTCCTGAGCAAATGGGTTTGACTGATTAAAGCTAAGCCTTGCTGCATTTCATTTGTTTGCGTTTCTCTGTTTTTGTTTGCTGCATTTCATTTGTGGTTGTATTCTTTTTTGTTTGCGTCTCTTTTTTTGTTTGCTGCATTTTCTTTTCTTTTTTGTTTACGTCTATTTTTGTTTGCTGCATTTTATTTGTGCGCGTCTTTTTTTTTGTTTGCATGTTTTCTCTGTTGCTGCGCATTTGCACCTGTCGTACACCGTACATACTCGCTTTGCAAAACGACTGTGCATCACAATAGAAATGGACATTTCAAAGATGTAACAGGATTTGAAGTTTTGAAAAAACGAACAAACTGACCTCATATTTAAACAAACATACATTTTTCCACACACCAATGTAGATGCTAAGGTAGGAAACTGGTAAACAACAAATAAGAAAGTTGGGTTGGGGGGAAGCAAATATTATTTTGACTTAAATTTCAAATATCTGCTGATGCATTATGTAAATATTAAGTTTTATGCCACTGTACCGACCAGCTTTTGCTGATTATGTTTGCACACTTTGTGGTCTAGATACCAAAGTAACTCCAATGTGGTTGAAACATTTGTTTATTCTCATTTGTCAGTGGAGTCTTATTCAAAAAAAGTGCAACAATTACATCAACCTTTTTCAAGTGGTTTTATTGTTGCGTAACATCTCTGTGCATCGGCTGTGCCTGCATATGATTTATGAATTTAAAAACATCCCACTAAACCTACAGTCAGATCTCTACTGGTAACTGTTCCAAGTTTTAAAGCATGATAAAATCAAATTGTTTTCTTTTGTTTCTCTGAAGCATAGAGAAAATGTGCTGCACCAGGACTTTAAAAACAAAGTTTTTGCCAAATCCTGATTGTTTTGTACCATTACAACCCCACTCTTGAACTTAAGAGCTTGTTTTAACCACAAGTCTGTTACAAGAGAATTTGTTCTGAAATCAGTTTAGGGTGGTTGTTGTCTCGTTACCTCTCTTTGCCTTCGCTTGCTTTTGTCAATGGTTCCCCTTCCTTTATTTGCAGTTCAGACCCAGTCAGGCTCAACAGAACGCCTGATCATACTGGGACTCTGAGTTTGATTCTCCTTTCCACTGAGCTTGCTTCACCAAACCCCTCCCCAGATCTCATGGTTTCTCTCTTTCATCTTCCTCCTTCCATCAGACCCCAAACTGACCTGGCATGTAGTGCCTCACCCGTGTTTCCCACACATCTCCCCAAATCCCGTACTTCCCGCTGTCCCTCCTTGTCCCGTCTCTCAGTGAGGACGTAAATTCGCTGTCCAGCCACCTCTGTTGTCCAGACCTGAAGCTAAAGAAGGTCTCCCTTTGTTATGACTGATAAAAGGAAGAAAGCACGCTGTGGGTCGAGGATTAATTTTAGCGCAGGCCAGACGACACATCTGCTTGTTGTGTTTATGTCTTTCCTGTCCCTCCTATGGTTTTCCTTTCTTTTCTTCTATTATCTTTGGTGAGAGCAGAGGATATTGGGTCGAGATGCATGGTGAACTCTCAGGGCCACGGCACCTCTCTAATCCGCTTTCTGTTTGTGTCTTTTGCCCTTTGTCGTCCTGCCGTCTCCATCCAGCATTAACCTGCTTCCTCTCTGCCCTTGTATTCCTTCTTTCTCACCCAGTGCGCTAACGTTTTCTACACCAGCCATGTTTTTCTCTTCAAAGGGATTGCCCCTTTCACTCTTCTGTTTAGAAAGTTGTCATTTCAGGAGCAATTTGGTTTTATTATTTCTGAATAATATTTAAGAAGCACCAATTAGTCAGCTTGTAATTCTTAATGAGCAGTTTTAATACTCAAAAAGCTGGTTCTTAATATAAGAAATGCTGCAAAACTTCCAGAAGTATTCTTACCATCTTTTGTCCATAAATACATTGGCCAGCACTTTGATGCACTTTTTTTGAGTTTTGCAAAAATCGGATACATGTTGGGGACATGTGCTTTAAAAATACCTTTATATAAACAAATCATAAGCTCTTTGTTTTTGTTTGGGTTTCAAACTGCTACCTCCATGAAAGAAGCTGTTGTCCACATATTTGTATATGTGGACAACAGTGTTGTATTTCCCAATTATTGTGGAAATAATGTGAACTTCTAGGTTGGACATAAAAATAAATCGTTATCGGCAAAGAAAACCTTGGTTAGTGCTTGTTTTCTAAACTAATCAAAGTGTGCATTTCATTTCATTGGCCTCAACATTATATGAATTAGACAAAAATACAGAACAAAACGTTAAAAATGAAGAAACCTTCAAATTTTCGCTGTATTTACTTTAGCCATTTTGTTTTAATTTGCAGCTCAAGGAAATCGAACATTGGAATTGGCCAGGATAAATCTGATTGGTGCACATTTAATATATATTTATTATTTTTGTTCCTGTCTTCTTGTTTCTTTTCCAGTCCTCCATCTTTTCCTTTTGTTCAGACTAAATTTGGCTCATGTTTCTTTTTCACTCAGCGTGCAAATCATCTCGACTTACACACCTTCTTTGCCTCCCTTACAACCTCGCCCAGACTGCTCCATTGTGCTCAGTTCCGGGTCATGGTCAGCAGTCCATGTCAGCTTTCTGTTTAGGCCTGTTTGATGGCCTTTCTCCTCAACTGACAGGTCTCTGGGTCAGCAGAGACAAAGATGAGGGGTGGGAGAGTCTTTGTTTTTAATATGCATGAAGGAGTTTTTTTATTTTATTTTCTCCTGTTCATCTTTTATTTGTGTATAGGTCAGCCAACAGCAGTATGCAGAGGGAGGGAGCTCTGACCCTTACAGCGATCTATGCTGTGTTGGGTTGATGGCGGTCAGCTTGAACTGATCTAAAATGTCTCTGATTGCACAGCTCAGGCGAGCCGTCAAATTTCCCGGTTTGCCTGGCCTTCTGCCCCATCTATTGTCATCCCGCAGACCCCCTAACCCCCGTCTACACCCCAGCTCATACTCAGCATCCCACGCCCTCTGGTCCATTAGGGAGATGCCGTAGGGACAAGAACGAAAGCAAGTCGGAGTCTGAATCTGTCTGTTTTGTGATTTCATGCTAATATAGTGTAAGGTGGAGTGACACTGAGCTTCGTTGCCCTCTCTGGGAGAAAATGGATCCAGAAAGCCCGACTTCCATGACCCCTTTCCCAAATGGGCAGGATTGAGGAGGAACTGCCTTTTGTTTGTGCCGTGTAAATGTGTGTATGCAGAAACGGGAATAAAATGATCCCGGGGTCTCTGAAGAGGGACCTCAATTGCTAAATGTTGCAGTTCAGCAAAGCCTTTGTGCTTCTTTTACAAAAAAAGAAAAAGTTTCTGATGAAATCTGTGGCAAAATGCTGCCGCAGGAAATGTGTTGAATGGTTCATAGTTCTTCCTGCTGTTAGGGTCAAGGGTTAAAAGCAAACTGTCGCCACTGCTGGATGTGGAAATGACCTCTCACGCTCTCTTGTAAATGCAGACAATAAACAAGAAGGCGTTACCTTTGCACTTTGTGGTTCAGAAATCACACTGAGTAAAAGCGAAGCAAAACAAAGACGAGAGACATAGTGAAACTTTTAATGCACAGAAAAATGATTGTGGAACTACATGTTAAAACCAAAAAAATGGTCAACTCCGGAGCATCAAGCTGGAAACTTGCTGGATAATGGTTCCAATGCAGAGGGCACTGCGTCACTAATGAGGATGGTGACGCAGCGCCCTCTTCAAACGAGAGCAAAATTAGACTGTTAGTTTTACATGTGAAACACTGTGTAGGGGAAAAACTAACTTTGGACATCACGCCAAGCACAACATACTACCTATGGTGGAAAAAGGCGGTGGCAACATCATGCTGTGGGAAAGTTTTTTGATAGAAGTCATAGCAAAGCCAGATGGCAAGAAAGAAGGGATGCAGTATTAAGCTAATTAGTAAAGAAGAGTGCACAACCACAGTGAAAAGTGGTTCCAGACTTCCATATTAATATTCCATATACCTTAGGAAGAATTAATATAAAAGTCCGCAACAAATTTTATTTGCAAGAAGCCTTGAAAGCTATGTGTTGTTTTCTTTCCACTAGACAATTATCGCATTAGTTTATATTGGTCTATTAAGGAAAGTCCCAATGAAACAGATTGAAATTTGGAGTTTCAATGAAACAAACTGGATGTAAATACTTGTACAAAGCACAGAGAAATAAAAAAGGAACAAAGAAGGGAGGGGAGATGGGGAGAAAACAGTCTGAATGGAAATGACACGACAAGCAGTCTTTGGTAGTGAATAAAACAGCTGCTTCAAACAGAATCAGAAGCAACTTTAAGCAAATCAGTCAAATCCCTTTGGGCTCTGAGCAACTTTCAGAGTGATTGCATTTTGAAAATGATTTTTTAAAAAGAAAGCTGCAACAGCTGTCTCAGGTCAAGCTGAGAAACTTAATGAAGTGTAGGTTACTCTAATCAAAGATGGATCAACAAGAATGGTCATGCTTGGAGTCAAGGAAGTCCAAGAAATGTGCGTCTACATCTGTTTTTTGTACTTGAGATACTGAACTCCAGAGCATTGGCCTATGTTTTCATGGCAAATATTAATGTATGATTTAAAGGTTTGGATACAAATCAAAGTGCTCAAACTGAGAACCATCTGGGGAGGTTAGCTCAGGCGCACACTTTGTTCACACATCAAGAAGAGATTTCAGAAGAACATGGAACTAGCTCTATTTAGAGTTACAGTCAAAGATGAATGTAAGCTCACACAAAGATCTGCTGAATGACGTTAACCTAGGCGAAACGTGATACCCATATTGACCTTTTAGAGCCATTTATATATCTTTGCAGGACATTTCCATACGCTGAAGTAGAGAACAAAGACGATGCACTCATCAATACAATAACCTGTAGTCCTCCTCAAGCTGCTCTTAAAGTATTATTTGCTCTGGCCTGAAAAAGGTTGCAGCTGGACATGTTTAAACCCCCTGCTGGGCCCTTCCAGGGAATATTTACTGAACTGTGACAACCCTCAAGCACTCAAAGAAAGGCTCACCGTCTCCTATGCAGACTCGCCATAACAATGCAATTATCATGCAGCATATGCGTTCCTGTTGGCGCCATTGTCGCCTTCCAAACTAACTCAGACGCCTTTGTTGCCTTCTCACCTTTGTCTGAGTATCGCTGTCAAACTGTGCTTTCTGTGGAGGCTGCCCAAAAGCTTGAGATTCAAGGAAAAAAAAATAATGGCGGCCGTTCAACAGGCTTTCCCAAACTGTAACCATTGAGAGGCACTGAATGGGGAATTGAAGAATCATCCAAGAGGGAATGGCTGTTTGCATTTGTGAGAAAATGTGCACAGTGTGCAGGAGGAATTAGAAAGTGCAAATTCCTTAAGAAATTCCCACAAAACCGTTTTATTCGCAATCTGAAGGCCGCAAATTTAAAGTTAAGCACTAAAGAAAACCCTGAGACTCAAACGGTTCTTGGCCGCCCTTTTTCCCCCTGATTTCTCTACTTTCCAACTCACAAAAGAGCTGAGCTTCTTCCCAGAGAAATCACAGACTCGCTGCAGCTCCATCCATTTTGCAAACATACAAGCCTAGTTAGACCTCTGCACTTACTGTTCTGTGCGTAATGATGTGTCCCACTTCGGCACAAGGTAAGATAAATGGATTATCTCCTTTGTACTTGTTTATGTAAGTCCCTCAGACGAAGTAGTGACACCAAAGTTCCAATTACAGGTGCAATATCAATGTGGTGCTTAGGACAGAGACTTGACTCTACTTGAAGCTGATGGCTCCATCTCTGAGGGGTCTGTGCACCAGCTCCTAATATGTACTACTGTGTTATTAATGGGTGAAGATTCGCTGGCAATTGGCTCACATGTTGAGCAGTAACAAAACAATGGTCAAGAAATGAAAACCATGTGATGCTGAGCAAAGCTGCCTTGTGCCAAAGGATCTTGGTCTACCATCAAATGGAGTTAAGTTAACTAAAAGTGAAGCGAAGGAAATATTTTATGACTGAAATGTGTTGGTAAAGATTTTTACAAGTCAGATAAAATTCTTTTTTTTAATCTTTTAATTATTCATATTTATGTCCTAAATTCAGTGCTATTCAGTCACATGCTATACGTTTTTCCACTTATTATTGTAATATATGTTTTAAGATATGGAATCATATTCATGAAGGTGTCCTGGATGACATGTTGGTAGCTGAAAATAGCTGTAAAATACAACACATTGGCATTTTATGTATGAAAAAAAACTCAAATGTCACTGAAAATATGACCAAAACTAAGAATCTGAGACATTCAATGGTCCAGTCAAAACATGACCATGTAGATGTTTGAGTACTTTAATAAGTAGAAATATTAAACATCTTCTTTCTTCATCTCTGTATGAGGCAAAGTCTTTTTGAACTGCAATATGGTAAATTGATGCACTTTTTTGGATAATTTAGTTAGATTCAAAACTGGGTCAATCCCAGTCATTAATTGAGAGGAGTGTAAATAATCTTTAGCATTCAATGAGTATTTTGACAAAATGCAAATAAAAAAATACTTGTTTTCTTCAAATTTATTACTCCTTGTAGGTTATTTAATTATATATTTTTTGAGGAAAATCTGTTTCGTTTCCTGTAAGAAACACACATCTTGGTTGAATAAAAATAAACTTCAGTCCAATCTGAAGTTTGGATCTGGTATCTGGTAGGGGTAGAAATAATTTTGGACTAACTGTAGAATTTTAAACAATAAGGGAGAAAACAAAGAATAACTTTATAAATTAGCATAACACCAGTGGTTTGACGCGTTATATTGACAAAGCAGACCATCCAGTAAACAATGATGGGTTTTAAATATTTTAGTTTTACACAAAACTTTGTGGTAGACCCTGTCAAGACCAGGCAGCGTCTTACTCAAGGACACAGAGGTGACTGAGACGGATGTGGCATTGGTTCAACCGGCAGCTGTCGGGCTACAGGACCACCTCCTGACCCATTGTCCTCACTGTAGGTAGAGGAAGAACATATTAAGACTGTAGAATTTATTCATTGGAAGTCACTTTTCTGTTGTACGCAAACATTATAAAACGCTTTTTTCCATCCATCCATTTTCTTCCGCTTATCCGGGGTCGGGTCGTGGGCGCAGCAGCTTCAGAAGGGAGGCCCAGACTTCCCTCTCCCCAGCCACTTCTTCCAGCTCCTCCGGGGGAACCCCAAGGCGTTCCCAGGCCAGCCGAGAGACATAATCCCTCCAATGTGTGGAGGCCTCGGGCCTCCGGGAGGGCTTTTTTATAATGTTTAATGATTTTATAATAATAATGATTTTGCACAGCCCTTATTGCTAAAGCAGAAGCCCCAGAAATGATCCTTACTGAACACCTTTGGACACAGTGAACAAAGCTAGAGATGTCCTCCGTTCTGACAATCCAGCATGACATGCATTTACTTTAATAAAATGGAATGAAAGCCTTATAATTCAGTTCTGGTTATTTTGTGCTGCTTTTCAAAGCTGGTTGCATTAAGGAAAAGAACCAAACGCATCAAGGCCCGTGGGTGTTTAAATGACTTTTTCTTTTTTGTTGCAGTTTTCCTTGAATTTCTAACTCATTTAGCTCCACAGGTGTAACGTTTTCTTGAGGGTTCCAGCCTCCCACACTTTCTCTTCATCAGCTCCTCAGGCAGAGTGCTCTGGTGTCTAGAAGTGTACTGGTATTTGTCGAGCTTTTGTTTTATACCACCAGAGGAGCTAATTTACTGCCATTCAGTCTTGTTCAGTGTGAAAACAATTTACACAGACTTGAAAATTGTTTTAGCCAGGTAATCCATCACGGTAAATTTGAAGCCTTAATTTGTTTTGTTTTCCCAGATTGTTGCCCAAGATGAGTGGATTTTCTTGTCAGGGTGGGCTTTATGTAATGCCATTCCTTTTGTCAGTCACCTGAGACCTATACTTAATTAATTTAACTAAAATGTTTGCACAGTAGTTCATATTTTTCCCCTTCAGAATACACAATGCGGAGCAAGCTAGCAGGAGAAATGCAGGCTGAAGTGGCCATAATTCAAATCAGGTTTTTATAGCTTAATGCAGGTCTGCTTTGTTGCAGACTAGTTTTCCTGCTCTGTATTACAGTGCCTTTCAGTTTATACATGTATATTTATGATCCTGTTTTCTTTCTGAATATATCGTAAAGAAATCCCAACATAAGGCTACTTCCACTGTTGCATGAAGTTTACGTAAAACTTGGCTCTACGTGAACACGTTTTATTGTCTTAAAATATCCCTGGAGTTTTTTTTCTTTTATAGTTTTTATTAAAGGCTTTGTAGTTCAGAAAATTGGAACACAGTTAATGTCGCAGTGTGCTTGGATTAGCGGCTGACTCTTCAGTCTGGGCCTCCTCCGGACCAATTAGCCTGCAAAAGGAAACTAATAACTCTGGTTAAGTCTGCCGCTGATGGAGCTGTCCCTGTTGGACGGCCACCTCATGGATTGAGTGGATTGAATGGATTGAGGAGGGTGTGTCTTAGTTAATGTGAGCTGGGATCTAAATGATGACAAGAAACCTGTGGTGGGAATGTCCACTAATGACTTGACCTCAAAATTAAAACGTAACACCTCTTTTGCACTCTGGAGGCTCCCACCTGGTTGGGCAGTGTGAGTGTTGAAGAGAAAGGAAATGATTTTTTGATTCCTCACCTTTTTAACAAGCTGATTAAACGAGGCTGTTGCATCCTGAGATGGCACTAAAATAGCAGGCGCATGTCAGCACTGGTTCGTCTGAACCAAGCACCAGAGGGAGACACAAAGGAGGGAACTGGAGAGTAAACCAGGGTTCATTTTAATTATAGATGTACAGCATTTTCTATTTGGAAGTGTTGGTTATACCTGCAGATGTTTGTTTAAAAAAAGCATTTTACGTTTACCAATTTGTTTCTTCTGACTGGCAGTAATGATTATGTTTTTCAGGCCCCGCCCCAGAGTATTGATCATTTTGATTTTGATGCACAGTTTTCAGAAAAAAATATTGGATTAACATTGCTGAATTTATTAGTGTCCAAGCAAATGCTGTTTAAAATATTACATTAATAGTCATTGTTGTTATATGACGGTTCATGTTTTTCTCAACGAGAAATATTTAAAAGACACAAGTTGGACTTTTTCGAAACCAGGGGTAAATATCGTTCTATTACCCAGCTTGAGCGATGCTCAAGCTAGGTAATAGCTTGAGCATCGCTCAAGTAAGTTGCTCCTCCCCAGGTTGGGGAGGAGCAACTTACTATGCGCTTCACACTACCTGAATATTTTTGACACCTATTGGAAAAACAGAACTTTTTAAGACATTGGTTGACTTTGATTACAGTAACAACCGCATGCCTGTATTCCACTTTGTAATGAAAGAGGTGTCTTTTTTTTTTTTTTTTCTTAAAAAGACACAAACTGTTTTAAATGTGAACTGTTTGTCCCTGAAGGTCTGATGCTGTTTTTACATGATACTTGTTTGTTTTCCAGTTTTCCTTTAATGTTGTCCAGCTGAATCTGCCAAATCCATGTTGCCTTGGCTTGTGTTACTAACCTCAAACCTCCAGACTCATTTTCCTCTTACTGGAGAAATATTTGAATCCACTGAAATGCATAGCATGAAGGCATCAGTAGCCAGATGCCTTCATGTTCAGATCGAGATGCGCTCCTTGGATCTGGTCCACAATTTAGACATTTTTTGCCTTAGGTTTGCTTTTGGATGCTGATTTGGTTTAGGCTCACAGTAAGTGTAGACGGTAGGAGACTGGGCACAAGGAACATGTTTAGTTTTCGACCCTGGCAGGTGCTGGCAGATCTCGATTACATGCTGCTCCTTGAATGAACCAAATGTGCCACTGACAAAGAGCGAGAGGGGACGCAGCTACAGAGCGAGCCGACCTGTCAGGTACCTGCTGGTACATTTAGTCGAAGCAGGCGGAGATCTAATCTCCCCCGGGAGTCCCAAATTAGATCGCCCACAACTTGTTGCCTTGACCCTTTACTGAAGCTTTTACTCACTTTTTAACAGAAGCGAGGGGAAATGCATGCAGGAAAGAAGAAAACAACTTCAATGGAATTTTAATTTGCTTTATTAATTTATGTAAATGATACCGAGCAGCTGTTTGAAATTGTTAAATTGCTTACCCAAGCAGCACTATGTAGGCTGTATGTAAATTTAGGTGTTTGCTAATTGAAATTCAATATCTTTCTCGTCAGCACCGGCTTGTTGGCCTCCTCAACTGAGCTGCCCTCTTCCTTCTCCTCTTCCTCCTCCTCCTCCTCCTCCTTTCTTTTCTTCCTCTCCCTTTGCACACTGTTCTTGCCCTCCAACCTCACCTAAGTGGGTCTTTAATTTAAAAGTAAGCGCATTAACTTTTTCAAACACGGGTAAGATAAAGTACCTTTTGCCAACAAATGAATAAGCGGCGAAATAAATAACTTCGCTTCCACACACACACATGCACACGCACGCAGACAGAAATAAACACACAAACATGCAAGGGAGAGATCGATAAACAGCGGTATTGAGGCATCTCTCGAGGTCTGTGTCTGGCTCAGTGTGATGGTTGATTTATTTGTTCTTTGCAAAGAGCGGTTAAATCAGTGCTTACCCTCAGGCTAGCTCAGATTCACACGGCCAGCCCACATATTTAGTGTCGCCCCCCCTCCACTACAAAAACAAGAAATCCTAGCTGGTTTGGGCTTCTGACCAACATTTTTGTGTTTATGTTTTGTGCTTTCAACAAAAAATTAGGCTTTCAAACTCCCCTATTCCCGCTTTGAGAAAAAAAAAAAAAAGAGGGAATGCTCTTTAAAGGCCATCGGCAGCATAGTGTATGAGTGAGAAGTTACTGTGGGATGCAGAAGCAACATTTTCAGTTGTTATTCAAAAAGGGTAAGGTGAAAGAGTTGGCTTTTGGGTAATTGCAGCTCAAAGACGTAGATAAATTGAGAGGGGAGAGAGAGACTAAGAGGAGGGCTAACCTTCCCCCAGGGCTCTCTCAGGGGTTGGCGCTGTGTGTCGCTGCCGTCAGTTCCTGCGTCTCTTTTCCTTTTTAATGCTGCTGCCCTAAAACTGTAAGCCAAGCTGTCCTCGCCAAACAACAGCCCTCACTGTCGAGACAGAAGCCACCAGTATTAAAACCTCTTTGAATTATACCAAGGTCTCCTTCCCTCACAACATCCCTCGCATTTTCTTTGTTTATCCCAGGGAAAATATATATATGTCTGGGGGCCACACAACAAATGACGCGACTTGGTTGTTTACTTTGTCATCACTTTTAAATAGACTCTTTTAATTGCGGCAAACTTTTCTAATTAAGATGTGTCTCGTCTTTTTGTCTTTTGACACATCGCATCAAAAGAAAAGGTGAGGCAAGACTGGAAGTTTGTTTGTGTGTCTCTGAACCAGTGCCTACAATGCCAAGCTTTTAGCCAGGCAGGCTAATTATCGTTGGATCAAGAGTCATTTGGCCTGAACTCCTTCCCTACTGTGTCTTCACACAGTGGCAGCTGGTGCCCACATTGCTCATTGGGGAGGTGACATGGCCTAAGAGGCATCATCAAGCTTGACTTTGTCTTGACCAAACACTCTTATACAAAACACTTTGGCTTTTTAACTGCGGTGTAATTGCAGAATACAACATTGCTGTTTTAGAGGAAGATGCAAACATTTCCACCTCACATTTAACTACAATAGCAATCAGATGCCGATGAGTTACTTGTATCAAATAAAACCGTGGTTTCAAAAAGCTCCCTGCAGAAACTTTCTGTCACTACGTTCCTGCAGTTTAAAGTTTTCCTTTCTGAGATGCTGCACACTTCTGATCAACTGGCTAAAATAGTTGCACACTATTCCTTCTCTAATATCTCTGGTCATTAAGACAGTTACAGTTTGTGTGAGCAGGATATTAGGTTACATCAGTTTGTTAGACTCCTACTGTGTGAGAAACACACAAGCGTACTAAAACTAAATGTAGTGAGTGTTTTATTTATTAATAAGTCAGTATTTATTATTAGTCTTCATTGTGTAGTTTTAAATACTAATTTTGACATTTTAAACAAATTTAGTATATGCACATTTCTTCTGAATAACTGGTATTGAATTCCATTAAATATTGGTGTTTCATAATCATTGTCACTGTTGAAATGTGCTTCCAATAACAAAACATTTCTTACTTGGAAAATGTAAGAAATAAAAGTAAATAAATAGAATAAAAGAACCAACACTATCCACTTCCACTACCACCGAGTTGCATAACATGTTTTTTCTCATCACCATGAAACTTCACTGGAAGTGAGTTGTTAAATAACTCAGGAGCTGTTCTGGTGTAGACTGCACAGTAGCGTACATTTGCTCCGATTCTGAGAAGTGTTCATAAAACTGGACCAGTATTTTCTTTAACAGCAAGTTTGTTCTTCTGCTTAAATGTTTGACCTGTTTTCTGTTGAGTCCCCTGGTTATATAGTGTTTGTTTTATGGACAAGTGTTTAACTTTATAAGTGTCTTCTAAATTAGAGGCAACGGTTAATGGTGATTTAATATTCTGTTTAGATGCTCAATTAGATTTGTAATTGCTCCTCAGGCATGATTGCGTTTATAGAGGCTAAGTTCATTAATACTTTGGAGCCGGGGTTTGCGGCCAGCAACTCTGTAAAAATGAAATTAAACCCCTCAATATGGCGTTTAGGCTCAGCTGCAACAGACGTGACGCGTTCAAGACTGTAGTCAGGCTGTAAGGCTTTCATGCAGAACGAACTCGGCGTCATTAAAAGCTACATTCGGTTGATTTTATGCAGATATGTGAACTGATTTTGTTGTCAGATTTGAAGTGTGCTCTCAGCACATGGTTTAACTTACACTGAGATAATGTTTCGGGCCCTAAGAGGATGGTTAAACAGTGGTTCATTCAGAGTTTGAGGACTAATGGAGAGATTGTAATGACAAGCAGAAGACAGAAAATATAAAAATTATATAAGGCTCCTTTTTTTTTAAACTTTAAAAATATTTTCCGTTTACTTTACATCCATCTGTTATTGTCTTATGTCTGTCACTTTCTGTATTTTTATCTTTCATCATTGTTTTTTGATGTATAGGGTATTATTAGTATAAGGATTCGCTGTCCTGAGGTTTAAGCCTCATAGTTTGTGTAATCTTCTCTGAAAGCCCAAAAGAATACCCAGATGTTGAGCTGCTTGCCAGAGAAACTCAGCCTGATGCTCCTTTCAGGTGATTAAAAAACACACCTGATCACACGTCTCTTACTTTTACATGCTTTCTTTTGTAATGTCTCCCCCCCCGAATTGCACAATGTCCTTGTTCAGTGTATGGAAGCTCTGGTGCTTCAGTTTCGTTGATTATGTGTTTAGCACTTAGGAAGGCTGTGAAAATTGAAAAAAAGGCTTCATTCACTTTCAGCACAAGATGGGTCCAAAAAGAAATTAGACTAATTGGCGAGCCTGCCAACTCAATCACACCACCTGAGTGGGATAATGGACACATTTGGTGTGAAAATCTCCAAAGCATTAAAGAAAAGGAAGGCGTTAAAAGCTTGGAATGATTACTCTTACATTTGCTTGGATCCAAAATGCCTTTTCATTAATGTATTCAGTCTCCTTCTAATAGGGAGAATGTTCTGCTTGGGTTGTTGTTTTGTGTCATTTGCGAAATTTACATTGATTACAGTTTTGAACATAATCACTTATAATTCACTGTTGTGTGACAAAGATGTTCCCGACGTGTTTCATTTAAGTCCCTTTGAGAGTCTGAGCTACTGTAGAAAACCCTTTTTATCAGCTAAATTTGGGTTTTGACAAAGGATTTATTAGTGGATAGCATAATGCTTCTGTCAGTGCTTTGCTTTCCAAGATGGACATTTAATCAGACGGTGACCTGCTTAATTAACTGGAGGTTTTAATACAAAGTGATGAAGCGCATCTTCTGCGTCGTGCCAAATACCGGCCGAGTCTCCAAGAAATAACTTATTCTCCTCCTGGCACCGGCGTAACTACAGAACAGGCATAAACAAATCAAATGTCACAGTCGATAATTCTTTGAAAGGCTGTTTGGCTGCTTGCTGCCATGTGATGCGGGAGCTTTTGCGTTATTTCCTTTCCGGAGATGATAAATTGTGCAGATGAAGCATAACTCCTAATGCATGTTTCATGGCTGCATGCAGTGAAATGAAAGTGGCCCCTTGGCCTTTGATCCTCTGAGTTCTGTAAGTTATTACACAAAAAATTATTTTTTAAACATTTTTGGTGCGAGGGGCTCAGAAATGTCGCTTAAAGATTGGTTTTGATTGATCAAATGTTGCTGATTAGGTTTACATTCCTCCAAGCTCAGGGTTTTCAAAGTGAATTTGAATTTTGTGGTTGATGGTCAGATCAGGTATACTTTCAGCTAAGGATGGGCTTACTCTGAGCTGAAATGGTTTTATTTTGTTGAAATGATCTCACCTTATTCCCCAATAAATATTTTCTTTTATGTTTGCAATATTTTGGCCATGTGTTGCTGTTGCCAGTTCACCTAGACTATTGGTAGTTGAGAAAGAAAGCTGTTTCCTTGATGAAGTTTAGTGGTGAAGCATTCCTTTCACAGTCTGGTCCTGTTTACCATAAAAACACCAACACCACTGACCCATGCACAAAATTAACTGCATGTTTTATGAATAACCAAAGCAACAAAATTAACTTTTCTCAGTAAACCACTTACAGGGAAATTTCAGTAAATTGAAATAGTATAAATTATTTTAGTATTAAATGCAAAAAGAGGAATTGACTTAAATAGATTCATTGCAACAAGTTAAAAAAAAACAGCTCATTCAGAAATGTTATGTTATGACCATGCAGTGGGAGAATGCAGACAAGAACGTTTGAGTGGCATTTTTTCCCTAATGCAAATTAAAATTGCTGTTAATTCATATGTTTTTCACATTGTAGAAAAATTGCTTTATATTTTATGGGTCAAATTAGGGTCACTTACTGCTAGCCACTAATAAATCCCTTTTAGTAATAGAATATACTTAGCCACCATTCCTCAGAAATGCAAAATCTGTGTTTATGATCAGGTGACAAGGCAGACGGATATTTTCTTTTTGCTTTCTTCATATTAAGAGTCACTGAAGGGAAACCTAAAACTTGTTATTTCACTCCGTACTTTTTACATGTTGTAGTTATGCTTATGTATGAGCAGGCGGTGCAAATTCTAGCAGGCAAACTTGGCACTGAATTAATGGAGTGGTGGTGTTGTAATGATAGGAAAATTCTCATTTAAAACCTGCAAAAATGCTAGAGTGAACCGCGCTGAAAGAATGTCTGCCTGAATGTCTTTCAGTGACAGCTTGGTTTTTATAAAAATTGCTGAAATGGTTATTGTTCCAGTATGGCCCCTGAAGTATTGGCTCCATGAAATATGAAGAAACAGAGGCTAGTGTCAGCCAGAATCCTGAGGAAATTTTACACCATCAGTTCTTAAGTGTTTGTTGTAGCAATGGCCAAATGCAGCAGATCCATTCATGAATGTCTTAGCTAGCTTTTTTTTTCCTACCAGTTTGTAACAAATTTGAAATATGTTCAACTCGTGATCATTTGCAGGTATTGATGAAATGCCCCTGACAGCTTTTCGCAGTCTGAACTTTTAACAAAATGAAGACCTTTTTGAATCCTGCACATTTGGGACTCTTCTGTTTAGGACTGATTGGAGCAAAAAGCCCATTTGGATGGGTTAATTGAGAGGAACAGAGAGGGCTGCTTCCAGTTAGGGAAAAGGAAAACATTTTTCGCTTTTGTTAGGAAGCTCTTCTTTTCGAGAGTGAGGAATATTATGTTTTCTCCCATAGACCTTGATGGGGAACCAAATGAAGTTTCCTCATCTCTGACCCAGCTCGGGTCTGTCTCATTAGCTACTTTCTCACCACAATGATTGAGCTGTCATAATGGCTGCAGGCTCTGAATACGTTTTCACACGGCCCTCACAGAGTCGAAGGTTTGACTTTTACCAGCTCTCTGCCGTCTGTTTTTCTTTTTTGCTTTATCTGATAATGTCTGTGTAGATACTTAAAATAATATTTTTTACAAACATAACCAGAAAGTTATTGATACCATTTATTTTCTGTGTTGACATATATATTTTTAGTGTATTTAGAGTCCTTTTAGATATGATTAAAACCATAATACAACAAAAAAAATAAATCGGCTACAATTGATTCTGGATCATCTTAAAAACATTCAAAGGGATTATTTCTCTGGGAGAATTGTCAGGCGTTGTAGTGGCACCAGGGTGACTTAGTTGTTATAAACCTGAAACGAAACTGGCCAAACTGGCCTTTATCCCAGCCACACTTAGCCAGGAGCATCTGGAAGTAAATTATTAGAAAGCATTAAGTTCTCCAGGCGCCAACAGTTGCTGTTTGAACTCGACAGAGCAGTGTTTGAAAAGGATTCACTTTTCTTGTGTATTAGCTATTTGGGCTTTTGTTAGCTGCATTTCCTGTAGTTGTAAGCTGGGTGTTGAGATCTAAAACTATCTGCCAGCTTTGGTTGAATGTTGAAAAAAAAAAAGAAAAAATTCTGATATATCTGTGATATGAAGAGGACTTAACGAGTGAAGAAACAATTTTTTATAAGTGATGGTTTTCATTTACTAATGTGTTTTTTTTAATTGAAACTATTTGTTGGAGAATTTTTGAGCGTTCTTTAACATTTACTCTCTTTTGTTTCTCAATCTGTGCTCCTAAATCCACTCTTGTGGTCATGCACTCCTGTCTCGTTCACCCTCTACTGAGCACATATGGTCCATGTCCCAAAAAAAAAAAAAAAACCCACGTCATACAGAGCCCTTAACCCGCACGTTATGCACCCGTAAGGCTCAATTATACTTCTTACGGTCTCAGCGGCGTCGACGGTATTTTCAGCATTCTCTCTGCGACTGATGGGTTTAGGTATTTATAGTTTCACATCAGTTCTGTGATCACCTCAGCAACCTTTTTGTGATGATGTGAGCAAGTGTGGGATTTGTGTGGTCTCTGAGGTTTCCCCCTTGCAGCTTTTCCATTTTGGGAAAGTTGGAACAGATTTTGATGTCTTCATAATGTTCCTCGATATAAAAACACAGCTCAGAAAAAAAGGGTTGATAGACTCTCATGGTTTAATAAAATCTGAAAAGTTGAACTTTTAAAATCAGTCTGACACAGTTTCAGATATTTAATGTTCTTTAGGGTTTATGAAATCTACAGAAGACATTTCATAAACACAAACTATTAGGCTAGAAATGGTCAGACTGAAATTGTCTTCAGAGTGTAGAAATTTAGTTCAATCCTTCTTTTGTTTGCATTGATTTATTAAGAGGATACCAGCCCCTCAGGCCTGACTTTGAGTGTTAATTACTTGAGATTTTTCTTATTAAAATCACAGATTTTATTTTGCCTAACTTGGTACTAGATGAATAAACTGAACCAAGCTAATTTAAAATTGATTATTCTGATTAGAGATACACAGTATATTAAATCAGAATCGCAATATTAGTATAGCTATATTGTTAAATAAAAAATTATGGATTTCTTAGTTACTTATTTGGACCGAATTTTCAGTTGGCTTGTTTTAAGTTGATCGGGTTGTTGGGGAACTTTTAATTTGTAATCTGTGACTTTCTGTTTCCCTGTGGTATAAATATGGTGTGACAGAGTGTGAGGGAGAATCTGGGACTTTGAACAATCTGGAGAGATATATGTTCTGCCTTTCTGTATGCTTTAAACTTATTAAAGTTTGTATCCCCTTCTGTCATCTGGACAGATCCGCAAAGTATAAACGGAAGGTGTCCCAGTACATGTAGCACATACTGGTTCTTAGGGGTTTTTTTTTATCCACTGAATAAATGTGCTCAAAATAAAATAATGAGGGTTTTTACACTTTTAATCATTTTTACACATCTTTGCAAGAGTTGCTGTTGAGTCTGAAGCATGCTTTGGATGATGAGGAAAGTTGAATGCGACAGGAAAGGGTTAACACCGCTGTTGAGTTACTGTCTCTATTTTGATTTTAATTTTGAGAACATTTTTCACAGTGAGACTTTAACAGCTCCTCTAATGTGATTCTTGAACCTAGTGGCAGAAGTGCTCCTCTCCTCCTCCACTTGCCTCGCTTTTCAAGCTCTCCTCCATCCACCTCCGAGTAATTGATTTGAGGATGAGAGTTTTGCACGGGGAATAAAGGGAATAACACAGCGTCTGGTCTCACACTTTTAATCTCAACTCCATTTCTCTTCCTTTTCATGTCTATAATTTGGTTGATGTATGAAAAAAAAAAAAGAAAATCCCGCTGAGATGCCCTCTTCTGCCTTACTCGAGACTTAAAATGTGACCCACCGGTTTGCATATTTATCTCTGTCCTTGTTTGTTTTGGTTACAAAGTTGCAGCTGCTCACTTTTAGGAAAGTCAGATCTCGAAGAGCATCTCAAAATGCCTTTTGATTTACATTTTCAATATGCATCCCTTTTTTAAAATTGTTTTATCGATGCTTGCATAAATCCATTTAATGATTTTTTTTTCATAAACAAATGTTGTTGTTTTTTTATATATATATGATTTTGTTTGATGGAGATTAAAAACAAGACTTCCTTTGCAGCCATCTGCAATACTTCACCTCACTCTCCCTCTCTCAGGCTTTTACCATAACTGATGCTCCCTCTCAGCTCCAATATTAGGGGAGTGAATGTTATAAAAAAAAGTTTAACGAGGTGAACAGCTGCACTTTGTTGCCACATTAAATTTAATGCTGCCCAGCAAGTTACCTCAGTGTTTAATACAATGATTAGGGAAGTTTTAGATGCTACCTGGAACTTGCGCTGGTGTTACTGCCCAGTTATTGACTTCGCCTTCATTTTTTCTGCTTTTTTGAGTTCATTTATTTTCCACAACTCTAAATTATTTTTAATCATGTCCATTTGACACCTTACTGGAAGTACACATAACCGTTTTTATCTGCTAAGAATGTCTTCCCACAAGGCTGCGCGTGCACAGCATTCTCCCTGACACCACCTCCACGCATCCAGAAAGACCTTTCCAAGCCGTTTCAAGTTCTGCTGGCCCATTCTGCTCAAAATCGGTGGAAAATGGAGGTACGGCTGCCAAAAAACCCGTTTGCAGAATCACAGAAAAAACCCCAAATGGTCTTTATTAAAGTTTCCGAGCTCTTGGCGGAGTGAGGCCACTGTGTTTGGAGGTCATTTTTAAAAGCCCCATGGAAAGGCGACCCCCCCTTCCCCCTCCCAGCCATCTTAGACCATCACTGTGGTTGTGTGAGAGACTAAGTTCAGTCTTTATTAGGCTTCAGTGGTGTTTGGACAGCCGGAAGAGCAGTACTAATAGGACAGAATGATGCAGAAATGGACAGAAAGCCCCTTTGGAGTTCTTGAAGCTCATTTTCTCTCTCCCTCCTTTTACTCTTTCCCTCCGCCTCAATCACTCACTTACTTTTCTCCCTCTCTTCTCCTTTTTCCCACTCCTGCCTTCACTGGCTTTCTCAGCCTTGGCTGTCACACACTCTCCTGGTGTTGCTCCACTAATTTTTCACATCCCTTTATTCCCGCTATTTGCCTTTTCCCAAAAGCACTTTGAGTCAGCGGGGGAAAGCTTTTAGCCTCTGATTACTCCCACACTGTAATTTCTCCTGGTTTTGCTCGTCTCTGTTTGTTTCGCAAGTCTTTTATTCTGTCATTTCCCCCCCCCCCCACCTGTTATCTCAATGTGCATTTCTTACACCTGCTTTTTTTTTTCTTTCTTTTAAAAAAATAAAATTTCCCCATTCCCTGTTTGTATTCTCACTTTGAAAAATAGTGAGGAATTACGGTTACTGTAAATGCCTTACTCTTACATAGCAGCTTTTTAGCCCTTCAGACTTTATACGCAGAGCTTCACAGTTTACTTCTTTATTCAGCTTTTAATATATTCACTCATAAAATAATTTTTGTTACGTATTTGCGATCATTTCCTTCTAAAAATTTCAGAATAAAGCATTAAACTACTGGTTGCACAAAATGCAATCATTTTGCTAATGAATGGGTTTTCCAACATTGTGGAAAGAAGCAGATATAATTTTTTTTTTCTAGAATTGGGAGCATATTTGAATGAATACGGTAATTACTGCAAACCTTTATCTACTAACATTAGTAGCTTTTAATAACTTTGGACAATTTTTATTGCAATTAAAATGTACCAATAAGCTTCAGTTAGTTCATCTTGGTTTAACTTTACGTTGCTCAGCTTTTTCAGATTTTAAACTTGGAACATGAATTAATTGTGGGTCAGTCTGTGTAAAATTTACTTTTGATCTTAATCTTGTAAAAAGTGGAATTTCCACAATACTTGAAACTATTTTAACACATTTCTGTTGAGTCGACCTGAGGAAGCAACAAACAAAATAACAATGAAAGGCAACAGCCTGTAATTTTTTTTCTAAAATGTTTTATTTAATGATACAGCCCAGATACTGCAAAAAAGATGATCAGTATACAGTTTATGTAGAGCCCTGTGTGGCCTCGCATTAACTCGATACCCTAAATCCTTGTAAAGCAGCATAAAGCATGACATATCCAAAGATGGCTGAACTGATACAGCAGTGACTTTGCCAGAAGGATATGGAAGAGGGAAATCCACACACTGATCTGAAAGGGTTTGTAGCACGGTGAAGGAATTCTGGCCATTTTTTCAGTATATATGAGAGAAGTGGCTGAACAAGGGCTTTTGGTTGGGAAATGCAGTTTTTACTCAAAACAAACATTTATTTTTAAAGTCCTGCCGTGGTAGAAAAAATTCAGTCAAGTATGTAAGAAATACAACCTAAACTTCACTTGCTAACTCATGTTCTTAAATAATACTGACATGCATGTGTCTTTTAAACAGACAGTGGCTGTTTTGATAACTTTTCATTATTATTTTTCTTACGTTGCAAATTTTTCAGTTATTTTTTCTTTTTCTTTTTCTTACCTTCTTTGAATATTTTAGTTTACCTTAGAGATGTGGCTGCTACACCTGAATTTCCCAGGTGTGGGACAGTAAAGGAATATTTCTATTCTTCTATTCTTCAGCTTCCTCTTTTTGTCGTCTGAATTTGACATATCAATTACCATAAAACCACGGAGAACCAAGATTTAGCTTGATACTTTACAAATCTTGAGCAAACTTGGATAATACCATCTATTTAGCAACCCAGAACAACTGGAACCAACATTTAGTTTTATACTTACCAATAGTAACCCTAAACAAGAATCAAACATGGAGAACTATCGTATAATTTTATACCACTCCAGTCTTCTTTTATTGTTACCATTCTTTTGGTTTTGTTGTTTGGTTTGCATTCACTTCTAATTCATGTAAAGCACTTTGAACTGCCTTGTTGCTGAAAATGTGCTATATAAATAAAACCTTACCTTAAAACACACTGATGACCTATGGACTTCATGATTTCAGTGTAACTGCAAAATTAGTTCTGGACTTTATTCTGTATTTTGAAAAAAGAATTGAGAATTCAACTAACATAAACCTGACTAAAGTTTCAATTTGCAACTTAATTCCTGCAACAGTAAATCAGCTGTAATCAATTGTTGCTTCACTAACTGCATGGCAGCATCATGCAGTGGCCAAATTTTATCAAACGCTGACAGGGAGAGCAATAATTGAATGAGAAGGCATAAAAATAAAGAGCTGTTGAAAATCTTCTAAAGTACAGTAAAATTTTATGTTTTGCCAAAGGTATATTTTAACAGTAAAACAGGAACAGGACATAAACCTGTGCGTAATAAACCCGTCCTTAGCCGAGCAATAACACATGACAATGCCTCGTCACTGATGGCTCCTCTTTCAGTTTGGCTTAGAGCTGAATCTTTCTGCCAGGAAGAATGAAAAACCTTCGAAGGTAAAGTGCGGCAAGAATATTGAATAATTCAAGGCGCTTCATGATTTCAGGCTTTCAAAGCTGCCAAATTTGCATTAGCACAGGCCTCAAAGAATATTCTGAATATGTGAAAATCAAATAGGCTCTCAGAGCTTAGAGTCCGTCATGAAATTTCTAAATCTGTTTTTATCTTTTGGATAACCAGGACATGAAAGAAGATGTGATGTCCTCATTTTCACCATCATTTTATTTAAGGTTGTGTTTAGGCTGAAGTTATCAGGTGGTAGCTTACAAATAGCAGCTCTGCTATAGTTCCCCCCCCCACCCCCCCTCATAAGTTATCTAATCAAATATATATTTGAAGAATGGAGTCAGGTTTAGCACACACACCAATCATCTCATGATTTTGAGAAAACCATTGGAAAAACATTGTGCAGAAAACATCTGCTATGGCTTCTATAACCAAACACATGTTTGCAAGGAATCGTTTCAGCCCTAATCTGAGCAATTCAGTTGTTAAAACAATTTTATTCACACCTGTTGAACCTTAATAGGCACAAACTCCTTGGTAACGTTAAGATTTATTCCAAATTCAGCTCAGAGTAAAATATACAATTTTGTTGCTGTGGTGGTCGATTTTGTGTGGGTGTTTGAAACTGACTGTAAATTATCAGTATCAATCTCTGCATGTCTCCAGAAAGAGAAAATTAAGATTTTGAAGTGTCCTAGTAAAGATTTGCACTTAAATCCTATTAAGATCTGTGACATAAACTTAAACAGGTTGTTTATGCATGCAAACTAAAACAACTGTGCAAAGAAGAAAAGAACCAAACTTCCTTCAGAGTGACCCAAAAGACTCATTTCTATTTCTTTTACATACTTGGTGGCCGTTGTTGCTGCCATGGGTGGTAAAACCAGTTATTAGATTTAAGCGGCAGTCACTGTTTCACATATGGCCATGTTGATAGAAATGCTAAAAAAATATTCAAATGAAAATAGAATATGTTTGCAGTTGGTCGCCTAACTAATCTTTAAAAATATAAGAAACTATAAAAGTAAATCTGTTCCTAATGTTAAGCATACATTGCAGGCAAATTGTTGAGCTAATTGCCTCCATTTTTACAAATTGTATTTATGCAACCTTTTAGTAGTTTCCTTCAATTTCTCGGTGGTTCACATTGGAATTGCTTGAACATTTTTTTTTCCTGTGTTCATTTCTGATCTTCTGTTGCCTCCTTCCGTCTCTTTCCTTCGTCTTTGCTCTCTCCGAGGTGTTTGTGTTCCCTTCTGTGTTCTCAATAACACTAAAGTAGCTCACATTTGTTCCACCGGCAATGAAGACGGATGAAAACCCGAGCGAGGGATGTTTGTGCGCCGTCTAACTAACAAACCTCACCCTTTTTCTGAAACTTCATTCTTTCAGCTGAATGCCATAGACCATCTCCTGACAGTCTCCTCAGCAGAGATGTAATTGTTGGAGCAACCTGAGCAGAAGTAACAGTAAAAGGTTTTTAATCTATAACAAATTTGGCCTTTGTCAATGTAACTTTTTTGTGTGAAAGAAAATCCATTATGTGAGGACTTTGGGCAGAAAGCACAGGAGGGTACCGAATGAGGTCTTCATTGTGTACCTGAAGCCTCTTTGAATGTGAGTGTTAATGTGCTTTTTGAGTGGTGCTTTGCTCTCAGCGATGTCTGTAATTAGGTGTAAAAACCCCAGTGATATGTCTCCAGCTCCTGTTCAAGGTTATTCTCTTGGTGCACTAAATTGAAGAACCCTTTCTGCCCCAGTAATTCTTCTGTTCGCTGGTCTAAATGAAGTTGTCTTTTGCTTAATTTCCTCCAGATTGATGACAAGTTTCTGTGGGGGTATTTCATCTATATTTATCGTAAAGGAAGAAAAAAAAATCATTTGATTAATGCACAGAGATGCTGTGCTGCTCTCCGTGATTCTGGCTGACCCCACGACCTTTCTCCATATTCTCTTTCTCAAATCACCTCAATCACAGTTTCTGTTTCATTCATGAAATATTAATCTGTTGAGGAAAATTAATAATTTACCATTACAATTCAGAATCAGACATCAGACAGTCACCATGAAATAATCATTTTCCATTTGCTCACAGCATATTGATAATTCATCATTTCTCTGCGCTCCAGTCTTTCCTCTGCTCATTTCATTCCCCTCCTTCTTTTCCAATTTAATTTTTTTTTTTGTAGCTCTGATCAGTCCGACACCTGGTTAGGGACCAAGACTGTATCGCTGTCCTGTTACCGTGCTGATTAGAGGGTTAGGAGCCCCCAGAAGAGCCCAAAATAAGAAGGAAACGGGGTGTGAAATGAAGGCTGTAGGACAAATGGAGCATCTGTTTCTGTAAGCCAAGCTGGGGAGGCGGAGATTTAATGTAAATGAACAGAAAATACAAACACCAGGTGGCTTGAACACGAGTTGCCTTCAAGTGGAAAAAAAAAACCCTAAGCCGTTTTATGTTCAGTTTTCTTTTTCCAATGAAACAAGGCATCACTTTTTATTTCATTTAAGCTTCTCCCTGAAGCATGAAACATTAGAGAATGAAGTACAGCAATAACCCTAATGGCTCCTTGTTAATACTTCTCATTAGTCATAGCAAATAATCAGTTTTTTTTTTTTCAGGGTTAAAGATTTAATCCTTAAGGAGGGATGATATGACAACAAACCTCAGCACGTCTATCGGGGAGTATTAGCATGAGAGACTGAATGCAAATATCTGTTTTAGTCTCTTGCTTCCTTTTGCACCCAAGCTGTCCTCGAGGTGCAAGGTGCACAAAAACAATCTGTCGTTGTCATGGGACTTTAACCATACAGCTGATCCTTGGATCTGTTTTTGTATTTGCACATTTCTACCCTTCATGTCCTGTGTGGCTGCTGAGCAATATACTTATGACTTTATCAGGTACATTTCACCGTTCAGTTTAATTCAGCTATTATTTCATGATTACAGAATGTTAAGTTTATTAAAACAGTTAATATAATCTAAACAATTCAATACTAAGCCTCAAATTTAGTCTAAAAGTGAAACCTGTTGACTTTGCATTGAGCAAACTTTATTACACATAAAGGTAACACAAATATTTCTGCTTATTTAAAACATTAATATGTATTTAGGATCAACACCAGAATGAACACTTCAGATATTATAAGAAAAAACAATATGAAAAAGATGTATATTTAAACAACTGAATGATTTCTATAAGTTAAGAGAAACACAAAAACAAAAATATAATCATTAAAAAAGATGAATGATGCTAAATTTACCCCACAGCTACTACTAAAACTATGGAATATACTTTTAAAAATAGCATCTATGACCATTTAAAAAGATTTGTAGTGAAGATGAAATATGAGAAAATCATATTATACATAAGATGACCAACAGAAATGTCTAAGTTGTTAAATGGTGGCAGAATTAAAGATTTTGTTGATAAAGGACGCTTCTGGAACATTTTAAGGAAACAAGGATTTGGAGAGCAATGTCAAAACCAAGCTAGTCCACATTTGCCCAATTACAGCAACCAGGATGGATGGACATTCTTTGATACCAGTAACCCAACCAAAACAAATTATTTTTATGCATGAACATCTAATTTTAAGTGTGACCTAGCCAAGATGAATAAACTGGATTTTTTTTTGTCGGGCTTCAAAACAAATTTGATTTTAACTGTTGCAATGTTGTTTCCATTAAATGGTTTGCGTGGGATTATCGACAGCTAGTTATGCTGGCCAAATTACACATGACTGTAACATGCAAATAAGAAAAAAACTTGCATAAGCTGCTGGATTTAGACCATCTGAATGAGACATATTCACACATTACATTTGTTCTTTTATTCTTTTGTCCTTATGATGTTCATAACTCTAATAATTTAGGGTAGATTTTGGGTATCATGAGTAGTTGGAATACAACTTGTTGAATATGTTGTTGATGTGTACAGCATAAATGCATAGAATATGGAATAACATGGCTTCCTAAATATTGTGATCAAAGCACTTCAGCATTTGGTTTCCTATGTTTCGGGAATCAGACCAGCAAGACGACCACTGGGTCAAATAAAGCAAACTCTTAGGGATCGTTCAAATTGGCTCTGGTGTGAAAGGCTTTTTAGATGGAATCAGAAACAAATGTTCAGCTCAAAATTATGCAACACTTTTTTTAAATCATTCAAAACATGAGACATAGCTGAACCTGGTTTTTCATTGTGCAGCTCTATCATTACAGATTAACTGTTAAAAGACTTAGCCTGATTTTTTGGTAGCATTGAATGAAATGGTGTGAAATGATTGTCTTATTGATGATATCTCTCTACGGCGTTGAGTGTAACTCTAGAAAAAGGTTGCATTTCTCTTTGCTGTTGGATCTTTCTCCTCTGTGATGGGCCTAATGGTGTTGGACAGGTGAAGCAATGGAGGAGGATGACCCCAGCTGTCTATGTGCTCATCACTAGCTGCTGCGATTCATTTGTTCAGTTCCAGGATGCCGGTCTTTCCCCATAGGGCAGTACCCAGCATGCCCCGTCTCTTCGGTTCATAGAGAAATTGCCTCAGAAACTGAGCTGATGAGGGAGACGCGAGAAGCAGACCACATGGGTGTGACTGTTTGATGTTTCAGAACTTGGATTCAGACTGTACTGACTTGCCTCACTAAGCTCTCTGCCCATGCAGAAAACAAGCCCGGGTTTTATCCTCTGTGAATTTGTGCATGCATCTGTCGGCCTATCTGCTAAGCAAGTCTTTCTGCGTGTGTGGTTTTGTTTTAGGGATGTGTTCATTGTAAAACATGACCTGGAGAATTTTGCTCACTTCAAAGGCTTTACCTTCTCTGCATTAAAGGCACCCTGCTTATTACCCAGGCCTGCTGAGTCACTGGCATTGTCTGTTTGACTCGCATGCGTTTGAGCAAGAGTTTTTGCACTTGTTGATCCCACAGTCAGCAGGGAATGCTTGTTAATAATACATTTACATTTTTTTTTTTCTGCAACTGTCTTCTTTTGGTTCCTGAATGTTTTACAGTCTCTCTTCCAGTTTTTCTGGTATTCATTTCTCCCTCTTCATTTCCCTCTTCCTCTGCTCTCTTCAACTTTGCCTCAAGGTGGTTTTAACTGTTAATGATCTGTGGGATGCATCAGCACAACTCCCACTTTCATAGGTCTATAGTAGCGTCCCTGATGTTTTATTTTGTCTGTAATGTATGAATTGATTTATGGATAGATGAATGGAGATGGTAGATGATCAGGGTGTGGCAGCCTTTGTGCTCTCTCTGTAGGATACTTAAGAAAATGTTACAAAACTGAAAATAAACTTTTTAAATGTTTATGGGGTTAAAACAACACCTGAATGACTTTTAGATAGCAAGTAAGATATATGCTGAGGGGATTTAGTTTTTCATTTTACTGTTGAGGTTTATCCTGTGTCCTTTGCTGTAAACTAAATTATCTTAGGGTGAGACACACAAGGAGGACACAGTCAAATCTGTAAGAGAAGACCAAAGTCAAACTTTCTGGAATTTCATTGCCCCAATGGCCAATTGATGTTACAGCAAGTATAAAAAGTAAAAGACAAAGTATCAAAGTTAAAAAACAATAAAACATACTAAAAACTAAACAAAACTGTCAGATACAAATCAATACATAATGGGAAGAGTACAGCAGTGTGTATCATTGTCGACCGAAAGTTGCTATGAACACTAACAATCAGGCGCGAGTCCCCCTACCTTGTTCTGCTATAAAAAGAGAAATTGCTGTAAAAGTAAAACTTGGTGTTCCTGCAGGACAACGGTCCAAATCAGAAAGCCTAACTTCAGGTCAAATATCCCACCAGAAATACAATAAAAGTATTCTGATGGCCAAAAGAACCTCACAAAAACATTAAGGCATATCGAAGAGATGTATCTACATATTTGAGCCTCTATTTAATATTTGATGAGAAATTAAAATTTATTAAAGATGCATGCTGTGTAATCGCTACCATGTAAAAATAACAGGTCACGTAAATAACTTAAAGCTCTAAATATATAATAAGTTAGACTGATGAGTGTATGTAAACAAAGCTGTATTATGTATTAAGCAGGATATAGGTTTTTATGTTTATGCTTTAGTTATCTAAGTGATGCGTTAACCAAAGACTCGCTTGGTCGCCGTCCTTTACCATATTGCAGATGTTACTTTAGATACGTCATGTCTGTTTCAGCACCTGCTGAGCGGCCTCTGAGGCAGACGTTCCTATGAAGTAAAATGTTTATGTATCTCTCTGATGCTGCTTTGAATGCGATGCTCTTCCGTCCTCCATTCTGCTGTCCTTTATCTCTACAAGGATGGGAACAGGTGGAAGCCTGAGGATGAATGTTTCAGTGTTTGTCCTCATAGATGCACTTACAAGATATAAGTCAATTCCTTATGATGCGCCGTTTTAATATAGCAAAAAAGAGAAACTACGGTGTCTGTGTTTGTATAAGGAAACTGTAACTCTGAGGGGTTGTTTTTCTTTCTGCTCAGATTAATACTGTCGACAAACACATTTTCTTCCTTTCTCATGACAAATAATGACATTCATTTTTATTGTTTCAGTTTGAATTGTATTCCTCATTTCTGCCCTATGGCTACCTCGAATCATGCATTGCTGAAATGACTCGTGCCAAGCCAGGAAACATCCACAGATTCAAATCTCAACGGCAACTATGCAGCAGACGTGTTGCCGTTTTTTTTATCAGCACATTCTCCTTTTTATTCTGTTGACTGCTCAGTTACCTGTTGGAAGTCGGTGTGTGTACACACGAGTGTGTGTTAAAACAGAGTCCTGTTCCCACTGGAGCTGTCTTGACTTTTATTTCCTGGATTTACAGCAGAACTCCAAGGAGCCTCGCTGGTTATTTCCATGCTGGGATCTAAAAAGTACATGAGTTTTCAGTTCTCTCTGCTCTAGCAACTTAGGTGGAAGAATGGGAGGAAAAGAAACCAGTATGGAAAAATATTTGTTTTTCCAGACTTCATTCCATAGTTTTTAGCACATTCATCATTGTTTTTCATCCGTCCCGCAGCCAATCATAAACATTTGAGAACATTACAATTTTAAGCCTGAAAAGATGCAATGTTTTGACAAATATGTGTAGGAAACCTTCGTTCTGTGTCTCCTTGTCTGTTTTTCCTCTTCTTTGTTTTTGCTACTTTCATTTCATTCTGCTTTCTTCCACTTCTGATCTCATCTTCCCTCTGGTTGAACCTTCTTTCACTCAAGGGAATAAGTGTTCTCTGACAGCCTTTGCAGAAATCTAGTGGATGTGATGATTGCGTCAGTGTGACAGAGAAAAGAACACAAAAGGTCAGTTTTCCATTTTTACAGCAGTTGGGTTGAGGTCTGATAACACCCCAGGTCTTGTTGTAGGCGCGTTTATTATGCAGGCCGCACTGAGTGCGACCCAGCTCTCATAGAATGAGCATTGATGTGGGTAATATGGCAGTGAATAAAGGTTTAACACTAATCCCTATAGCAATCTGTGGTCGTGAAGAGCTAATTATCTTACAACTGATGTATCCCTCTGTCTCTCCCTCGCTGCCGTTCAGTCTCAGTCCATCTCACATATGCATGCATAAACACTCGGTGGTCTTCTGCAGCCATTAGGCATGGTAATGGGTTGGGTTTGCGTTAAACTCTTGGACATTAATTGTTGAGTTGAGCAGTAATTTGGAAGGTAATGGTCCTGTTACATGCAGCTTATTATCTGCAACTTGATGCTTGTGAACAGGCTTACCTTGGACTTTGTCATCATACGATGCACTTGTTTTCATAGCACTCTCTCTTTTTTTAGCGGATATTGCTGAATCACAAATCCTTTGTAGTATGCTTCAGGATTGAAGGGTGTTCTAAAGCCATAAGTGTTTATCATGAATATCCAGCATCTCTTTATTTGTCTGGAAGCAAAACTAGACTTAGTTTTTGGATTTGTATGTTTTCTTCTGCAGCTGTCACTTTTTCTCCATTCGGTTGTATGTTTGTAAATTAAGTCGCCTTAGGATGCATGTGTGTGTCCAGTGGGTACTTTTTTTGAGAAATTCTCACTTTTTATTGCCATGTAGGTTGCCCGTGCCTTTGTTTATGTAGGGATGCTGTTTGCTTACATTCCAGATCCACATTAGACATTTGATCATAACAAAAAGAGCAACAGTAATTTGTTTCTCATCTAAAATTAAACTGCAGCTATTGAAATATATTTCAGAAAACTACTAGGAATACCAAGCCTTGTGTGAATCTTGCAATACTGAAAAAGCTAAATATAAATCAAATCTTCAGTTGGCTGATTATTTTTTATATATTTGCAGGTGAAATTGTGTAAAGAAGCAAAAGTGTTTAAAGCATTTTTATTTTTATCGAGAAAGCCCCAGTCAGTCACATATTAGCTATAGTGCAATCCCCTTGGAAAATATTTGACTTGTTTTGTTTTATTTGCAAACATATGTTTTGTAATTTATAATGCATGTGAATTAAAGTATGACTTAAAACTACTTTGCAACGATGCATGGTTTTGGAAACTGATGAAATTTCTCTATTTTGGTTTAAAATTTCCACAATTTCACTTGCAAAAGTCAATTTTTACTCCTCTTTTATTTAACACTCCAATATTCAACATCTTGGGCACTAACATCTGTTCCACTTTTCAGGAAGTGGGATTCCTGAATCCCACTTCCTGAAAAGTGGGATTCACTTTTCAGGAAGTGAATCCCACTGTTTGGGGCTGATGCTCAGCCCCAAACAGTGGGCTGTGGCAATTCATGACACTTGGATTTGTAATTATGTGACTTTCATGTTGAAAACAGATATTTGATTCCTGTCATCTCTTTTTTGCTAACCATCCAAATTATTTGACATCGTACAAACAATAGATGTACATAGTGCATAATATGTGTCAGACCCACTTTTATGGATATGTTTGTAATTGATTAATTCAATCATTAAACTTTTATGCCAACATCTTTATAAATGACCTGATTGTTTGCATTTTGTTATTGTATGTAGCTCTGGCTCACTTGGTTATTTGTGTACAGTTTGGACGGCTCAAAATAATTAACTGCAGGCTGGGATCAGGGAATATCTGGTATATGAGAAAAATTAAGCACAACAAACACATTAAGCATTTATATGTGACTAACAATTCACTGGCTGGCGTTCTTTAAATTATTGCTTTTTATCCCTAAGGCTCTTAAATGAATTACTGTTACTGTTTGTAATTACATGCTAAGAATGCATTGCCAATGGCAACAGCACATTAAAACAAAATATACAGAGGCTTCTTGGTTCTCTCAGAGCATTTTACAGGAGTCACTGAGACCTGGATCTGTCACCTACATGTTGTTCATTTGTCCATCCATTTGTACATATTCCATCTCCCCTTTATTCATCCACAGAATAAAATAGGAATATCCAAAGTGCAATGCAACTTTTTTTGTGTGAGCTCCGTTTTTTAGCTTTTTAGCTGTTTTTTTTTTGTAATGAGCTCTATATTGCTATGTCTGTGAAAATAACTGGTGACTTTTGCATTGCTATGGAAACCTAACTTCACTACATGTGAGAGAACATATGTTGCACCAGCGCCAAACCGTTTTAGCTCATTTAAAGAGCAGAGCTTGTAGAATGGAATGGAAGATCAAATTAATGTTGCTGTAATTATAGCTGGATTAATTAACTTTACTATAAAGTTAGCATTAAACAATGCATCACTCAATGCTAACACAAATGTAGAAATCTGAATGCAGGATTTGCAGTCAGGGCATCTTCTGGAATGTGCCTGATTTATGTAAAACCACAAAACAACTGGGAGTCATTCCAAAGTGGACAACTAGGCTTGGACCGCTAAACAAACTCGATGTCAGGCATATCTTGAATTACTTTTGTTTAAAGTGTGAAACACAAAGCCCCGAATAATGGTCGATAATTTTCCTCCCACAGATGCTTTCTCACATTCCCATATGCCTCCTGGGGGTTTATCATATTTGCCAAAGATCTTATTTAGTGAGGATTAACATTCAGTCAACAAGATCAATGTCATCTCAACTTTGAAGGCTTTGGAAAGTGCTGTTCCCTTTAGGGAGCGAAGCAAAGCTGTCTGTTGCTGGCTTTGTGATTCTCTCAGCTTTTGCCAACTTCTGCTTCGTGCTTCTAGTAACTGCATCAATACGAAGAAGAGGTGTGTATGTGTGCAGGGGGGGTTCCCTCCATACACCGCTGAACAGAACAATCCAATATGGGCCAGAGCTTTACCGCCAGGCATCGATAGGTACGTCACCTCAGCAGGCTGTCATTCTGGTCCAAATTGGCCTCTTTAAGTCCCATTTTTCATCATTAGTGTGAGACATAAAACTGATCTCTAAGTAAAGTTTAAAGTCAATTTCTGGTCCATCTCCATGGATTTTGCTAGGCAGTTGCCATGGGGACAATAAAGTAAGGGTTAAGAGGTTCAAAGTTGTGCAGACCAAAGAGTCTCTTGGTGGTTTAATTCTTCGTTAGAGTGAGAAATCACCGACAGATATGCCACTTAGTTGAAGACCACAGCTTACAGGATGCTAAAAGAAAGGTGCCTTTAAAACCATATCACTATGTAGCGCACATTACATTTATGATTACAAACAACAAATCACCTTTATTCATAAATCACATTTAAATACAACTAGGGTTGATGAAAGTGCTGTACAGTAACACTTAATGCAACGTTAAACGTGCAAGCAAATACAATCAAGAAATAGATTAATGCTTGGAAGTCAGGAGAGGAAAAAGTGTCTCAAATCAAATTGCCAATGGAGAGCGCACACTTAATGAAAGGCACAATCTTCCCTTAATGACCAATCTAGAACATCCAGGAGGAGCTGTTCAGGTGATCCAGGAGCTGTGCTTTTAGAATAGGGACAGAGATGTTCTGTGGGATGTGTTAAATTCATTGTTTAAAGAAGATGGACAAGTAAACGCCTCTCCAACTGTGAGGGATTTGTAGTTGTACAGTTCTGTGATACCTAAATTAAGTTTTGTAATGCATAATAGTGAAATCACTGATCATTTTGTTTGTGACATAAGATGCTGCTTGATGTTCATTAAGGGTGGAACAAAAGATGTTGACACAACATCTCACAATATTAAAATACCACAATATGTCTTATGAGATGAAATGCAATTCTGATCCTACTATGATGTCAGGGTGAACGCTTTGAACTAGACATTTTACTTAGAGACAAGACAGGAAGAGGTTCTGGATAATAGACAAAACTCTTGGTAATTTAAACATTGTGATCTTTGCTCTGGAGTGGCAGGGCAAATTGGTGAAATTAGGCCCACAATCCGACACAAAATGACACAAAATTGTTAATGAAGTTAAGTACATTTAAGGTAAAAGGTGAAAATTGGCTCCTTGGTTTTTTCTGCCATCTCTGGTCTGTCAGAACCTTTTACTCTACTCCTTGATTGGTTTTGACTTAATGTTTATTAACCTCAATAAGAAAACCAAGAAAAATCAGTTGGAACAATAAAAAAATGTTTGATGCAAAGTTTGATTCTTATTAGGAAATGTATTTGTGACATTAGACTCACTTCTCTGCATCTGTGATTTTTGTCTTTTTTTTTCTTCAAACCAGCAGTGTGGAAGGTCACCTTTTCTTGCTTCTTGTACAGTAAAATGTTTGTGTATTTATTTAGAATATTTGCGGTGTGTTTGGTTTGCTGAAATGCATGTAAAAAAAATCTTTCCTTTTTTGTGCTTTCACAAATAAAATAGGAGTTTAAGACGCAATGCTTCATCCTTTTCTACAGTCTAACAAAGGTTAAATAGTATCTGAAGAATACTTAATAACGCTCAAAGATCGGAGCATTATTTAGTTTTTTTTTACTTTGTACACTGCTGCTTGCTCAGTGTGTATCTGTACCTTTACCTTGTTTCCTCTAGAAGAGTTTCAGGTGTGAGATAAAACCTCACAATGAAAATATTTGACGGGCCTTTGAACCTTATTCTCGGACGGACCTTATTCTCAGCACAATCTCTAGTATTCATGTGTCAAAAACAGCTTTTTGGTGAACCACTCTGAAACGGATCACTTTGGGATTTAAAGACTCTGGAGGAGGGTTTTTAGGGATTTATGAAGTGCTGTAATGACAGCCAGCACTTTGCATTTAAAGGTGTAAAATGGGTCCACTGTGCTTTCTTCAAATCTGCTTCCGATTTCCATCTGACACGCAACAAAGAGTTATTGATATGTTCCCTGGGAAAAGAGCACACTGGGATCGAACCCTCAAGAGGGGCGTCGAAGGGCCCTGACAATGTTGTATAATGACATTGCATTTAAAAGGAGAAAAGCATGTCCTTTTGGGTTTCTCCACCATAGCTTCTGATTTCCATCTGACATGCAACAAAGCACTATTGATCCTTGGGGAAACAGAGCAGGAACAAAATCTCTTCCTCATCCCATGGAAACTGCTGTTTAGGGTCCCTCTGGAGCAAGCAGGCACGCGCTGTCCATGCATATCCACAATCAGGCACAGCTGAAGCCTGATAAAACTCAGCATGGGAAACTCATGCAGAAACTGAGGGCTCAAGTCACTGAAAAACGACAGGTAATTTTGAGCTGAGTGTGGAGCGCAGGGGGAAGTAAGGCGATCAATCACTTTGGTGATTACCCATGCAGATTTTGGTTCTTCCTGGCTTCATCAAGTCCGACGACGTTGACCGATTCAGGACTGCTTGACAAACGAGTGAGGAAGAAGCACGTACCGTTCATATGCAGAGATGGCAGAAGATATTTTTGGGCTAGTTTGTGAGGAATAAAGTGGTAAAATGCTTATTTTGTTCAGGCTACAGAATTATGGCTGCTAAGTAGGTGGTAGTTACTTTTCTTGTGAGGTATTTGAAAACGATGGGGCAGGTTTTTATATGGATTTTTCTTCCAAATGTGTCTGTGATGGCCACAGCTGGAGAAAAGTGGATTTATTGATCCCGGGAGTTTCATTTTTCGAACATAGTCATATTGCATAGGCAGCTTCGATTTTTGAAAAATACACGGTGTGCTTTGAGATAATTTTACGGCATTTTTGACTCAGTGGAGAAATGTGAAGAATTCAAACCTTTGTAGAGAAAATGAAGAGCTTTACACCGCTTTAGTCAAACTGCAAGCACTTCAGGTGATTCATGTACATTTACTTTATTATGAATTAAGCCGCTTTAGTGAATTTAGAGGAAATATGTGGATTAAATGGAGGAATTATTCATTTTCTAACACATTCTCCAAAATGTTTCGTCTCATTAAGATACAGAAATAGACCCAACAATAATAGATCTACAGTGATGAGCTACATGTCTTTCTGTTTGTCATTTTTTCTTTTGAATATAACTGATGACCAGTAACAGAAATAAACTGAAATTGATTATTATGAAATTGTCTCTGTGGGGCTGAAAAGAAAAGCACACATTATTGGTCACAGACTGACCACAGATTCGTTTTCAGATGGATTGCCCCCTATGTCGTGGATTATTAAGTATCTGGAATGTCTCATGACAGCTTATTTTTAGTTTTCTGGCAGAATCTTGTCAGTTTTTTTTTTTTAAATACCCAGTTAATCCAAGGAGTTCATGATATCTTACAATTCCACAGCATCACAGATCCTAACAGTGATCAACAGGTATGCAAATTAATTCTTCTGGCTCTTTTCCGCAAGCATCCAATGGCATTTTGATTCAGTTTGGGTGGTTTTGCATGACGGTTTCATCCCAGCTCTAGCAGGTGGTGTCGACATACTTTGAAAGGTAGCGCAGTGCGATCTGTATGTCACACAAACACAACGCAACGAAGGACGACACAGAAGCTATTCTAAACATTCTGCTCAGCTCGGCATTGTTTTTATGATGCACTCAGTTTCTGTTGTGAGTTTTTACAAATGGCAAGTTGTATCAATGGAGTTGCTTTTGTTTGACAACAGTCAGTCTTCTACTCTTGGTTCGTCTTATTTGACCAAAACACAAATGTCCAGTAAAAGTCTCAGTACCTTGTTTTTTTTTTTGTAGCCTCCCTAAGAATCAGTTAGCAGGTAAATAGTAGAAAAAGAAGCAGACAGGCATAGATTACTTAACTAAACAGCCATGAAACTCTTTTTATCAAATAAAAAAAGTAAAGTTTATTTTAAGTATTCATCAGTTACATTTGTTTTATCTATTTACTTATGTGGGATTGTTTCCCCCCAAAATAATTAAACTTTCCAGTGTATAACTTTAGTCTTTCAGAAATGGACGGATATATTTTAAGACTTTTTAATTTTTAATTTTTTTTTTAATTTTTGTTTTTTTAGCAGGGGTGCCAATAAATCACCAGGCCACCGTAGAAGCCTTTAGATTATTCATACAAAACACTTACTGTCTGCAGTGTGGCTTTGTTGGGTAGTCAGTCAGGCGGTCGCAGGGTTGTTATGTCGCTGCTGGCGCTTGCTGCCCTGTGTAGCCCAGCAGCATGCAGTGCTAACACCACACACATGAACACCCCTGCTGGTGGTTAAAGGTCTGCTCGAAGTGAGGACTTGACAGCATAAACACACAAACACATACAAGCATGCTCCACTGCCTTTCTTTTTGTTGTGACCTGCTTTGGCTTTCTTACCAAAACTGGGAGCAGGGGAAGGAGCTGCTGGACAAAAGCCACCTGAAATAGACAATCAAAACTGCTTTGCAAAGTTTAATATTTGAGTATTGTATTTTTAGAGCAAATCTTCCTCCGATCATATAGAGTCAGATGATTACAGCTACACCGTATATAGGGGTTATTCTTAACGGAAAAAAAAAATGCAGACTGGAGAAAAATAAAAATCAACACTGAAATTAGTAACATTTATCTTCTCTGCACAGTCTCTACTTTCATGTACATTTGAATACATGGAAGGTTTCAAATTCCCCATTTTTTTCTTTCAAATATACCAGAATCTTCTCAAATGTTCAAACTATCTAGAGTGCTACAGTCCTTTGTGAAGAAATTATGTCCCGTTTCGTTAACAAAATAACTTTGATTAACCACAAAAACCAAGTTTGATTTTACTAGCATCACCTATTCCTAATTAATACCAGACCTGCAGAATGAAGAAATTCCTCAACTAGAACCTGTCTGTCAGCATGAAGTAGGTTAAAAGTCCTCACAAAGCACAACTTCATGGTCTGATAAAAAGAAATTCAAGAACAGATGAGGAACAAAGCCTCATCTGGAAAGAGTTATAAAGTCGTTCCTAAAGGCTTTGAGACACCACAGAGCCACAGTGATAGCCATTGTTCACACGTGAAAAAACATGGAACCTTCCCAGAAGTGGCCAGCCTGATAGTATTTTTTTAAGAGTGCACTGATGACTCTTCCAGGAGATCACAAGCAAGCCCAGAACAACATTAGTCTTGCTGACCTCATCTGCTTCAGTTCTGGTCAGTTTTCATCATTCTTTGTTAAAAATGGGCAAGGAGAATGACCGGGTGTCGGGTTGTTGTCTTAGGCACAAATACAATACACAGAACAGGAAACTGCAACACACCAGGGAGTTCATCTTTGCATGACTATAAAACCAAAAACAATAACATTTTTGGTATGGCCTAGTTAAAGTCCAGACTTGGACTGCAATGGTGAGTTGCCTCTGGCATGACCTTAAACAACATGTTGTATCTGGAAAACCCTTCAGTGTGGCTAAATTAAAACAATTTTGCAAATATTTGCAAAATTTCTTGTGTATGATTTCAAATTTAAGAGTAAATTGTTTAAAATATAAAAAAATAAGAACTCGAGGGTGTGTTGTACAGGCTTGTTGAGCTAAAGCACCTCAGACTTGTTTCTTAGGATTACCTGAAACATCCAACGGAGCGACTTCTTAAACAAATCTGCTGGACAGGCATAAAGATGGATTGTAACAGAATGTGTTGCAGTGATTTCAGTAATCATTTTTAATCTGTGTGCTGGCGGATTCTTTCTCACCTCGGCCCTGTGTTCACGAAGCCCGCTTAATTAGACTGATTGATTAGACGGGGCGATTCAAGACTCTCATCACGGCCCCTCATCTCGACAGCGCTCTAATAAGATCAGATTTCTCTTGTGCTCACATGTTCACCCACAAACACCGAGCCCACCCACCCACACACGCACACGCACGCACACACACACACACACACACACACACACACACACACACACACACACACACACACACACACACACACACACACACACACACACACACACACAATGCTTGTTTGGCCTGTCATCACGCCTCTCCATCTTTCTCATCTTTCTGACTGCCTGTCTGTCACATGCATATTCAGCCAGATTTTACTGACATGAAAGAAGCAGCCGAGCTTGCAAGTGCAATACACTGAAGACTCGAAGTGAAGTTATGTTAACATGAAAAGATTGCAAATCTCTCATTCCTCTTCATACCTCTTCGTTTTCTTTCCATTCCCTTCCTTCCTGCCCCATTCTTCTTCTTCTCTGCCTCTAACTGTGATGCATCCTGTGTTCTCATCTCATCATGTTTCATAAATATGTCTGGTCCCCATCTTTAGCCAAAGAAAACATTGCGCTGGAAAGCAGGAATCTCACATCTGTCTAGACTCAACGGTGGACTCGCGCCCCAGCGTCCGCGCTGCAAAAGTCTGCCGCCCCGTTCAATTCCTTTCACGTTTGAATGTGGAGAGTCATGCACATATTTTTCTTTGTGAATGTCAATGTGCATTGCTGTAGCAGCAGCTTCCTGCACTCAGCAAAGAGCTTCTTCTCATCAGCACAGTAAAGAGACTCTCCTTTGCTGTTGTAAAACTTTACTGCTTTCCGTGTTGCTTTTGTCTCCAGGCATCGGATATTGCAAAGGATGATAGGTATTCATTTAGATTTTTGCCAGATCACCAGTCCTCTGTATCAATACAGCCCATCTGAGCTCTTTAAAAAGAGACACACGCTAGTGTGTGAGTGTGTGCACGCGTGGCTTTATGGGTGTACATTTAGGACTGTTTGTGATGAGCCCACTGCAGTATCACCCTCTTGAGAGTATTTATGGAGAAGATGATTACTGTGGAAGGAACAGAACTTTGATGAAAATCATCCCACTTCAATTTGTACCTCACAGGCTGGCAGTTGGTGTCCCCGTTTATAGATAACATTGTAAAGGTCCACAACTGCACTTGAGAAACAGAATGCACTCATAAAGAAATCATGTCCTCCTGCCTTTGATTGCTGTTCTGTAACTGTGTTTGAACAACTTTATCTCTAGAAAATAGTAAATGGTGTTGCTGATTCCTACCTCCAGCTGGAGCAGGGATGCATCCAAACACTGCAGGTCGGTAGGTCCCAAGAACTGCAGTTGGAGACTCCTGGTCAAGAGACAAATGACTTCCATGTCCATTTCTGATATTTCCAGACGCAGTGCCTGCTAGCTTTTATTAATCTCTCAGAAGCCAGACTCATAACAGAGTGAAGACTAGACGTGAGGAAGTAGTTTCCACACGAAGCCACATTTATAAACAGTCATGGACTAATGTAGCTTTGATGGTGGTCGGTTGTATACATCTGTGAAATACTGAGCTCCATTATCGTTTTACATGATGGCTGCACATGTAGTCAAAGTAATATAAGTAGTTGAATATTTCCAGCTCACTCTTTCCCTTTTCTTGCGCACTGTTGTTACACAACATTTTAATGTTCAGATTTTCCTGTGCTGCAAGCGCCTGATGGATTTCTCATATGCTGCAAAGCTGCACATGTGTAGCCCTTAACGTTCGTCTTCCTTTTCATGTGCTTTTCTTGTCTTTCTTTCTCTGACTGTGTAGCTTTTATTGATTATTTTGGTCCTCCTTTTAGCTGTTGTGTACCTGATATCATAAATTCATATTATTAGAATAGGATTTTGCGATCCGTTAACATTAGCATGATAATGTTTCTATCAAAGGATACTATTATTTAATTAAATTGAGGATAACTGTTGAAAGCCAATTACGTAGAAAATCTTCTGCTTCCACTTATTACACTGAGCTCTGGAGCATCAGTCCACTAATTTACCATCAGCTTTTTCATGGAATTATCGTTATAATATCAGCCTAAAAATTCACTTTGGTTTGGCCATTAAAATCAATCAGCTGCAGCTGTTGAGCCTCATTTAATCTGTTCTAACACTGGCTGGCCAACACAGAAGCCTCAAAATCCACTTTTGTAGATAAATGCTGGAAGCATGGCAAGAATCTCTGAATACATGCTTTGCTAGTAAATAAAGAACAACTTTAACTACTGGGTTAGTCTACCGGCTAACACATACATTCAAAATTAAAAAAATAAATAAATAAAAAGAACAAAGAGACTAAAGTAAGATATGAAAACTTTGTTGTGTTTGTTGGTAGTTTTAGATTTGTTGTCGATAAAATGAAGCGACAGAGGACTGAAGCAGATCTGTGGTCTGTTCCCGTCTCCTGATTTTGCATTTGATGGAGTCAAACGAGCCGTATGATAGACCATATTGACCAGCTTAAACGCCCTTATTGGATGAGAAGTGGCCCTGAGGTGCTGTCCCAGCGTTTTGAACAACAGACCAACCAGACGAAAACCACACACTCATGTAAAGCACCAACTCTTTTCGCTACCACAGCACTCTGAACAATTACCCCGCAGCTCTTTAAAGCACACACACAAAGACTATCTTTATGACTGCAGCATTTCCACCATTCTAGCTCGCTGTTATTTTTTTCCCCCTGCTTTTCTTACCTCCTTCACCCAGAGACCATTAAACTAGATCCCTCCTAAAAGGCTGTAAGGCCTCTCTTGGCTAGCCACTTCTCCAAAAGCCATCCCATCACTCTTTTCATGTTTTTAAATCAAAGTCCATGAAAGGTTGAGAGAGAGGGAGAGAGAGAAACGGAGGAGGGGGTGAAGCAGACTGAAAGTTGGGACGGGTTTTTTGTGTTTGTGGGCTGGAGACAAATCTTAGTTACAGAACCATGTGGCCGTTTTCACGTACACACTGCTGCTGCCACGTGCACAAACTTAATTTGATATGGAACATGCTCTCCTGGCCGGTTCTGCTCTGCTGGGATTTTACTTTTTTCTCCTCCATCTCCCTCCTCACCTGCTGGGAGTTACTCTAGATGTTTAACTTGCTCTTTTTCTGTTATTTTTTTTCCTTTTCTCTTCTGCTTCCAGACACTCAGCTGCACCCACTTTCCTGCAGCACAAACACTAGAGTAAAACAAAGTCTGGAGGTTCGGTGTGTATCAATTCCTTTGCCTCCCTCACACGAGGTTTTGATTTTGCTGGTGTTCAGTCTTTTCGATTTGGTTGGTAGTCAACCTGAAAATGTTTTCCTTGATGGTTTTTTGGCAGAAGTCATGTTAGGGTAACTCTGGCCAGCTTTCTTCACCTGCCAGCTGTTCAGCTCAAGGTTGTTTTTTTTTTTTTTTAAGTTTCAGACCTAAAACAGCATTCATTTTACAGTATATTCCTGGATTCCCAACTTACTCTGAAAGCCCAGTTCCACAATCGTGACTGTCTTAAAACAGGAGATCTCTTCTGACTGCAGTAAGTGGTGATGGGCAGTGTGATGGGTCCTAAAACACGTTTCATCCAGGTATTGATTGTTTAAAAAGCAGCATTTTGTTGAAACTTGAAGCACTGGGAACTGGAAATTTTCATATGTCCCTTATCTCACATGAAAAGATGTCTTACAAAACAGAAAAGCCTTGAGAAAGCTCCTTAATTACTGTAATGCCAGTAAAGATTTTTCATTTGTCTAGCATATATATTTTTTTACATGGCTTTGCTTAACAAAAATGTTAATAAATGCAAATAAATTATATGTATGTTTTATAGCTTTTTACATCTTTCCGTTGGTATTTTTACAATTTAAATTTAATGATGACCTCCTAGTGTTTTAGGCTCGTATATTACTTCGAGTCAAAAAGAAATATAAACCTCGTGGTAATTAATAAGTTTGGACTGAATGAAGATATGTGCACATCTTATTTACACTGTTGCAGCTAAGCAACTTTTTGAAATAAATATATGCTTTCTAAAAAAATGTTAATGAATGTTGTTTTGGGACTTATTTAAAGTTTAGATATTTATCTGCAGGTGCACCACGCTGTCCTCATCTCTTTGTTCAGTTTTCAATTATTACCTCAACCTATTCTTCCTGTCTCTGATAACTGCTAATACTTTGCACTCACACTCCTTTATGAGGCATTTTGCTCTCTGGAAGCACTTTGGCTCCTTGCAGATAAGGTGAGAAACAAAGCTTTGAGCTTCATAGGAGGTGTTTTACCCTGATAAGCCATCCTGTGACTTGGTGAAAGATAAATGGAAACCTTGTTCTTCCTTTTTGTGATTTCTCTCTACCTTGCTGTCTCCCAGGGTTTTTCATCTTCCTCTGCCTCGACTCAGTAACCTTTAAGGTAGTCCAGGAGGGGGGTAGTGGGCAGCGATACAGGAAGAAAGAAAAATGAAGAATGAGCAAACATTAGAAAGAGAAAAGGAGTGCTTAGATCTAAAGGTTTGAAGTCAGGAGAACCAAAAGAAGACAAAGGAATTATGGACAAGTAGTAAGGACTAGTTTGTTCATTTTGAGGTTCCTGCTATTTGAAAAAAACTGAAACCAAAAATTTGTGAAGCATCTCTTTACAAGTAAATGTGATCTTATAATATTTCTTTAGAAAAGCTCTTAAAGAAATTAATCTGATGTGAAAGTGATGAGCTTGAAACAAAGTTGTTTTTTTAGGGACATCTTAGCAGAATATCTTTTTGTCTTCCTTTCCGAAACTTTTATGTCAGCAAATATGAACCCAACAAAAAAAACAGCTACCACTGTCTGTCATAATAAAGTCACCAGAAGCTGCTTAAAATGTTCATCTTCCTTGTGGATCTCTGATCCATAATTAGCCGTTAGTTTACAGACAGTGAATGATGAGGAAAGGTCTAATATCATAAGCTAATGTCTGTGCTTACTTTTCATTTTACTCTTTTTCCCTCTTTGTATGCGTCTTTGTGTAAAAATGTAGAAATCGATTTAGCTTCAGTGGGTGGGAAACTACTAGTTATTTGCTCATCAAACATGCAGGATAAATAATAAATAACACAAGATTAATGTTAATGTTACTTAAAAACAACACACCCTTTCTTTAATTGATAAAAAGATCATGTTTTGCAAGTGCCATCGGAAGCTCTTTCTGTTTATTGCCCTCATGAACAGAAACGTCTGTTGCCACTCAACCCCTTTGACCTCCTTTCTGCTTTTTGCTCCTTCATAACACAGGAAGATGTTTGGTGGTGAGTGTTTTCAGTTGTTGCCTGCTGTGCCTTCTAAACCACATCGGTTGCTCTGCTTTTACTTCTAGGAAAAACTGTTATGATTACTGAGTCACTAAAGAAACGGTCGTAAACATTATTATGTCCCTTACAATGTTAATATAAAACGGTCATTTGGTATCCACCCTGCATCAGTTTCTCACTCATCAATGCCCCTTTGATGTTTCATACCCACTTTTAAACTGATGATTTAAACCAGCTTTTTATATTTAAGTCATGAAATGTGTTTATATGAATGACATTACTAATATCTACTTGCACTGGCTCAGTAGCTCAGTTATTCTGGTTTGATCAGAGATGATGATCCATCACATACCAGAAGATGGGACTGGTTCAAACGTGGATCAGAACCGCAATCAATTAGAGCTGTGGAGTAATATAAAGTCTTGAACGAAATAACATGAGATTTTATTACAGTTTCCATCTCCATAGTTTATGAAAAGTCAACGGATTTGCCATTTTTGTTGTCTTATGTCGGTTCTATCGAGCTGAATGCAGTGAAGAACTCGAACACATGCGGAGCTTTGAAGACATAACCCAAAGTTAAAGTGTTTCCTACTTCTGAGACAAGTCTGAACTGTTTTTCCTCCTTTCCCTCTTGTCTTTCCTGTTGTCCAGGTGACTGATCAGTCTGTGCGGGCGGTAGCAGAGCACTGTCCCGAGCTGCAGTTTGTCGGCTTCATGGGATGCCCTGTGACCTCTCAGGGTGTCATCCATCTCACTGCGGTGAGTATCAAACCAGTTCTTCACTTGGATTATCATAGTAATATTAAATTATCAGTGGATGATTTACTGTAGCTTAGGAACTCCACTTATGTGCTTACTTATAAGTTGAAGATAACATACTTCCCGCTGTCCTAGTTGAAGATAAACTCCCTTGTTGCTTTGTAATTACTTGTTTCAGTAAATGTCGCCAAAAGTTCGTTTTTTGCTGTCTAATCGGCTTACTCCAGGCCAGCTCCTAGATGTTGCTGCAGGTTGTCTCCAGGGGGTATATTTAACTTTTATGAAATGAATTCAGGCACGCACTCTGTTTTTATCTCTGACTTAGTTTTCAAGTTATTTTGTGTTAACTTTTAAATCTCATGAAAGCTTAATGAGATGAATCCTAATAATACGCCGCAGTTGCGACTACACCCCGCTGTTTGGATATTACCATGTTAATGAGCAGTGCTCCGTGCTTAAAGCCGTTCCATGCTATATAATGTAAACGCGGACACACGCGTATGTGTTCGTGTTATAATTGCTTGAAGTAAATTCACAGGAAAATCCCTCACCTTGTTTTCCTTGTCATTTATTTCCTTTTCCCAACATGGCATCCGGCTGGAGTGCGTGCAGCTACAGAGTGCATCTGTGTATGCTATGTCCACACCCATGTGTCCTTCTGTAATACAATTCGATTTGTGTTTGATGTACTTGGGTGTACACTTGAGTGTGCACACACCTCAGTGGACCTGCATGCTCCCGTTTCTCCTCAAATGCAATTACAGTTGTGTTAATAGGACTGAGGCACCCGATGCCGCGCTGCATTATTAGATTAAACAGCAGATTAATTTGTGCTCGTAGTTTTGGCCCCTATCATCTCTGCAGCCTCCGCTGACCTTGGCCATGGTGTTGTAGACAGACAGTAATGAAGCCAGCCAGTCATAACAGCATTAGCATACGTGGAGGTGGACGCAGGCACCTTTGCACACACAAACACACATCTACAGACGAGTACGCTCATTATTATTTATGGAAGTATTAACCAAGGTGAACATTTAGGAGTTCAGAAGAAGAAGTTCATAATTCTGCTAATATTTATAGATTTTTTCCAGCATTCAGAGCCACAAGCTTAGTGGATCGTATCGTTCGTTTGGATTTGACGTATTTTCAGTTCCGTTTGTTCCTACCAGATTCACTGACCTTGAACTTCCTAAAATCCCATAACAGTCCAGAGCTTTATTTACAAAATGTGCAAAATACCCAGAGGACGTATCAGAAAAATAAGAAGTTGTCTGGTTTGTCTTTGAAATTATTCTAGAACATTTCTACTGTTCAGAAGCAGGGCATTTTAATATAGTAATTTGTTTGTGACCATAATCCACTCTTTTTTTCATAATATTTTTGAAAATGTCTAATTAAACATTTTTCATTAATTTATTCCATTACATTTGATGTGTCCAAAAATGAAATGGCTATCTTGCACAAAAAACATTTACAATGTAAATTACACTTGGAGTACAACAAGACAAAACATGTGAGGTAAAACTTGTTGCATATATCCAGAGATATTTAGAAGACATAGCAGTAAATATTGACCATATGAATAAATGAAATATTACAATATTGTTTTCCTCTATTGGAACAGTTTTGATTGTTATCACAAAACATGATAAAAATTCACTTTTTACAGTCAAATCTGTTTCAATACAACTTGAAAGAACAATTCACATGTTTAAAAGCGATGAAATATATTTTTAAAAACAGTCATAAACCGAACACATAATTCGCTTTAACATTTTGGAAAATTGTAGCTTACAAGTAAATTATTTTATTTACTCAACTAACAATATACAAGTATCTGTTTGGAATCTGTTTGCATTTTCAGCACAATTAAGTTTAAGTAGAGGCATAAAATAATGCACTTTGTTTACACTCAATTTCTCTTCAGTGTTGTAAAAATGTTCAAATACTAGTCGCCCCATGTGCTGTTAAAACGCCACATTTTTCTTATTGGCTTATAAAGCTTACCTTTATTATTGCTAACATAACTAACTGTTCCTCAGTAAATTATCAGATTTGTTTATTGCTCAGATCTTCAGCAGCTTGAAAAATTACAATGTCTGAATTAATCAAGTTGCCTAAATTAGTTGAACTTTTTAATCATATTTATTTTCTATCACATTCGGTTTTTAATTTTTAGAATTCAATATTTTAACATAAAAGCATCTCATCATCTGGTTACTTCTTAAATGTTAAGCATTTTAAAGAAGAATAAACTATATTCCCTGGTATTTAAAAGAGCTTTTCCCATACCTCTTGATAAATACATATCTATTATTTTAAAGTATGTTGTACTTAAAAAAAAAGTACATTTAGAAGAACCATTTATTTTTCTATGAAACTGAATGTCTTCAGATACAAATTTAAAAATTTCACTGCATTTCATCATAATTTCTTGTAAGGCAGAGGTTGTTTGATTGCGTTCTACCTAACTTGCTCACAAAAAATGATGTTCAGGGTTTTAGTGTTTTTCTTGACAGTCTTCTTTTCTCCAACATTTGGTCTTATCTAAACTTCTTATAGTTCACCCAAAACACACTGAGCTTTATTTTTTATGTTATAATAACTCTCACTCTCTTCACATATTTTATAAACCTCTAGGCTAGGTATTGGGCTAACTTTAGCTAGTTTTTTTTTCTCTGTTTTGATATACCTAGTCTGCTAATGTATTTTCCCTGCCGTCCCAGTGAACAGTTTGCAGACGAATCTTACAGGAAGAGTAGGCCTACTGTTTCATAAACAAAACACTTGGCTTCGGACATCACAGTTATTAATGACAAGTGTTTCAGCAGCGTGCTGAGCTGTGTTCAGGTCTCACTTGCACAATTTTCTGTTGAGCCTCAGGTGATTTGCTGTTTGGTCAGGATTCAGTTCAGATTTGAGTCCAGACTATGAGGATCATTGCCTCAGGCCATTATTTTTTGACTACGAGGAGCAAAGAGAGGCGATTTGCGCGTGTAGAAGATCTTTTTTGAGAATGTTGGCTTTAAATGGCAAAGAAGATAAAGACAGAAAATGCTAAGCTATGGCGAGTAGCTGTCAATATTTAACGAGTTTCTCTCTAAAAGGGAAAAGATTTTGTTTGGAGGACGTTCCAAAGTAAATAACTAGCCATTTGATATTTACGTATTTCTGTTTTTGTATAACCACATTTCCACTTTCATCAAACATGTATTGAAATATTTAAAGTTTTATGTAGTTTTCCAAGCAGTTTAATATTTGTTTCATTATTGGCCCGAAATGACAGTATAACTAGTTCCTCCCTTCATAATATCTTCCAAATGGATCTGTCTTTTCTGACAACAGTCAATTTATTTTATTTCTTAATTTCTTTTCTCATTTGCTAAAGGGGCCCCAGACACATTGCTTTTAGACTGAATCCATTGAGAAAAGCTATTATGTTTTCCAGAAAGCATTTAAAATTTAAGCACAGATAAGTTCATAAGTTCAGTCTCCTGTTGTAATCACTTTTCTTTCTGTTATCCATCTCTCTGCCTACATCTCAGTCATTCCACCTCATCCTTTTTCCATCTCTCTATAATCTCTGACAGCAATTATCTTGTTTGAGAGTTGATTCCTCCTCTCATTGATTCCCACCTGGTCCCATCATCTGTCAATTTAAAAATCATATTCTTGCTTTTAGAAATCGTTGCATTTCTGATGACTCCACGGACCTCCGTGTGGTTCCAGGACTACGGCTCTCCTTTCTTGTTCGATTATTGTGCTCTCCCTCCCTTCTCCTTTTCCTGGCTGATCACACTCTCTCTGATAATCTTCCCAACTCTCTCAATTTCTACTTCTGAATAAATAAAAAAAATAGGTGGAGGAAACCATCTACTTTTATTTATTCTCTCCTGTAACACCTTGTTTTTCTTATATTGATTTGTCCCGAGTCAGGATATGAAGAAATCAATTACAATTGTATTTTCTAAATAGAAAGAGCTGGAGGTAGAAATTGGCGACATGTTGTGACACGTTCGATGCAGTCTGCATGGTTATGCCGTCTGCTTTACAGTGTCTCCTCTGTCTCTGTTGAGGATCACAACTCACTGTTTGTGCTCATCAATCATCTTCTGCTTTGTAACTAAAAGACAAAACGATGTTTTCTCTCTGCCCAGCAAATAAACACTTCCCATACTAGTTGTTAATTAAACACCTCAACACGAGATAAGAGAAACTGATGATTTCAAGGGCAAGTGTTTGTGGCCGCCAGGATCTTACTGTAAACTTTTGTTTACGGTTGGTTTTTAGATTGAAGCTCAGTGTTGGCTCTGAGCTTTCGACATAAATAACATTTTTATTGATGAGGTCTGTTATTTCCCAAGGCTGCGTTATTGATGGAAAACATCTTGAAGGGGGGCTCTGTGGGTGTCCTAGAAGCTTTAGTGATTTGGCGCTAGGTCTCAGCAGGTAATTCGAGAGAATATGTATACTGTAATATATAGTCCAAGTGTTTACAGTGGCTACCACGCTAACAATGTGGAGAAATGCGCCTTCAAGTAAATGTAACTTTTATTGCGGTAGCAGGATCTCATACTGAAAAAAAATAGGAGAAATTGTTGAGTGATGTTAGAAATAAAAATATCAGGATAGGCCCAGTGACACAATTATTGACACCCCAAACATTTGCTATAGTTTTTGGTAATTATTTGCTTTTGCTAAGGTTACATAGCACTAGTGGTGGCCTTTATTCATCGGTATTTATACATGAAAAAGGCCAGGGAGTTTAACCCAGGACCTACATGGAGGATTGTAGCCTCCGTGTGCGGTGTGCCTGATCCACCACTGAAGTACTTGGCACCCCATCAGTTACTTTTTAAGTTATTAGTGTGCCTAGAACACATTAATTGACTACCTGTTTCTCTAAGATACAAATATTGCTCTTTCTAGCCATTGGCAGACCTCTTCGACATGAACTGCTTCCTCAACCTGTTTGTCTGATGCCTCATTCAGAGAGGCTTTTGCTTTGCCTGTTACTGAGCAGTGGACATGCATTCATGGATATTAATGTTTCCTTTTAGCCTACACCTGTTTTACTTTCTTAGCTTTTTAAAAATTTTTTAATAAAAACTTTGAAACTGATAAGTGTGTATAGCTGTGTAATATTACACCTGAACACAGGTGTAATATTACACCTGTGTAATATTACACCTGTGTAATATTACACCTGTCTATATATCCACCTGTCTATATAGACAGGTGGATGAACAGTACAGTAATTTTTTATTTAGTTATATGTAGGTGTTGCATATAAGGTTGAAGTCTTTCCACAGCCTGCTGTTCAGATCTGTGTGTAAAGTATTTGATTTATGTCTACAGGCAGTATATTACCAGCTTTGTTAATCTCATTCTGCAGCTGTCTTCGGTCTGTAGCTTCGAATAGACGAGGAACACCCTGAGAGTTATGATGTAACTTTTATAAGCATTGCAACCTGTTTGTCTTTTTTGTACAGTATTTTTTATTCTGTTTTCTGTATTCATCTCTTTCCCTTCTCCTCGTGCCTTGTGTGTGTTATATTTTTGTGTGTGTGTGTGCGTGTTTCTCTTTCTCACATTCATGCTCTCTCTCCTTCTGTCTCTCCATCTTCCTGTCAAGCTGCTCTTTTCTTCTGCTGGTGATTAAGCCCAAGGTCGGCTCTATCACAGCGTCAGTGTTTGAGAGCTGCTCTCTGTGCCAGAGAGCCTTCATTCCTCCAGCTTTAGATGTCCCACCGATGGCCTCCTCTTCTCTTGTCATGCCTACCCATAATGCCCCTCCTCATACATCAGCCTATCACTGCCCTTAGACACTTTGGGCCGCTGAAGGGCTTTTGCTGTCTGTGCGAAAGTTCCCACCCTCGGGACGGGAGCCAAAGTTATAACAAATGGGGAGACTGTTGAAGAATGCGTCAGAGATGAAACGAGGTATATTTGGACACTGTAATAGCTGTGTGTTGTCTCTATGATGTGCAGAGCTCGGATGTTTCTGGTCTTAATTTGGGGCCTTGTAGATTAATTCAGCCGTGCTGCTTCAGTGGTTTTGTTGTTCTTCTGGGGAGAAAAGTTGGGACCTTTTGATTAATGCGCTACGAATTTGACAGAATTGGACCACGGGTAATACTTCATTCTCTCTTTGTGTGTTTATGAGCATATAAAACAGTCTGGTTCATGACAGCTAAGATATTTAATTTCATAACTAAAATCATATGCTCTATTTTTCCGTGTACAGTGTAATGTGCAGTGCTTGGTTCAGAGCATTCAGAGCTCAAATTAGGCTCCAAACCAATAAAAACCACATACTGTCTCTAAAAAGAAACTATTTATGCTTCCTAAAATTTTCCATGTTTTGTCATTTAACCACAGATTTGTGCATATTTTGTTATTTTATATGATTAACCAACAGAAAATAGTGCAAAGTGAATGGAAAGTTACAAATAAAAATCTGAGAAATCACATATGCAGAATTTTGGAGTTGGTTCTGAATTGTCCATTTTTAACACTGTTGTTCATGATTTTCTTTTGCATGGCATGTTTGGATAACTTTTCCCTCTGGTACTGGATGCTGTGCTTTTACTTTTTCACTTTCGAACATGTGCCAATAAGATATTTTTATTTTTGCAACTGAAGCAGCTGATTAGCATCTAAAAGCTCAAACAATACCTGGTCTTTGACCCCGCATCCTGAAGAAGTTGGAAAGGAGTCTTCATGGATGCAGAGCAGAACGAAAGAGTAGAGAGAGGAGAAAGTTGAAACCATCTCTTCCATTGACAGTAATTGTCAAGGACCACATATCCAGCTCCAATGTCTCTCTTCCCAGCTGTGATTAGCTGGAGTTGCCAACAACTGATGATACCATCCAGGGTATGCTACTTTCGGAAATTGTCTGAGTTGAGATACGACTGTCATACAGTAACAGTCTTCAGTCAGAGACAGCTCCACATTGATTGGAACACTGACTGCTACACAAGATCCTACCTGCCCACGGCATCACCATCCACAACAACTCCCTGAAGATACGTGGCTGATATAAACTACGGCGACATTTAATTTCACTTGGGAATAAAAACATATTACTGAACTGAATTGAACATACAGCCACAGCTGGAAAGGGTAATGAAACCATATCTTTCTGTTATAATTACTCAAAGTAAAACAAAATTCTGTTTGCTAATGTTTGCCACCGTATCCAACTGGTTTTATAAAGTGTTGGATCAAGAAGGATGAATTGTGCCCAGTAGGGCTGCTTAACATTAGGAAACCACGCAGTATGTGATGATGTTGGAGAAGGCGGCAATATTTAGATGACTTACGACTTAAAAAAATTAAAAAACAACAAAAAACAAAAAAAAAAAAAAACAACAAAAAATATAATTTAAAAAATAAATTTTTTGTGTATTATAAAGGATAAAATAAATTGATCCATTACATGCTGCAATTTCAGATATATTTGTAAAACCTTTTTAAAATGACCTACTTCACAAACACTCATTACTTTGTCAGATAAAATTGCAGTACATTAAACATTTGTGGTTGACAAAATGTGACAGAAGCTTAGCGGGTATTTTCTGTTTTTAGTTGCCATGAACGGTGAAGTTGCCACCTTTACTAACGCCTCTCTTCTGCTTCTGCCCCACGTTGGGAAAGCGGTGTCTGGCTTTGCTGCAGTCTGCTGGTCCCTTATCTCCTCAACCCCCTGAATGAAGCACAGAAAATACATAATCACAGTGCCCTGTGTCAAACTGATAACCCCCAACACCAACCAAGAAATATGTATGTTGTGTGTACGTTTGTGCTCACGTCTTAGCCCGCGTACGAATGTATGGGGACACGCATGTTGTGTCTCAGAAGTGGTGGAGTGGGGGGCGACGGGGAGAGAAGGCGGCAGAGGGGATTTGAAGAAAGAAAGGTAATGGGGTTTTGGAGGTCGCCAAATGAGTCTCAATTGTAATAATAATTTTCTTGACTGCTGTATGGAGGAGATTGGGGGATTTATGAATATAATGAGGAGAGGAGAGCCTAAGGATGATGTGTGTCTCATGCAAGAGTAATTGAAGAATAATTCATTTGGCTGTAAGACTTTTAACCCAGAGACAGACAGAGACAGAGAGGTTTTTTGACCTCTGGAGGGTGGGGATATCATGTCTCATTACTGGCCCAACTAGTGTCAGTGTGCCGTGACTGTCATCCTGCGCTGTTGCGGTGGTTCCTACGTGTCTTATGTGGACGTTTGACTCGGTGCACCGAAGGGAAAAAAAAAAAAAAAAAGAAAAACGCCATCTCTCTCTATCACCTTGAGCCTTTTCTCACCACTGAGTTTGTTATCGAGACCGGCACATGCAGGATTAGCGACTGAAGGAGATTACAAAAAGAAAAGAGGAATAGAAATGGGAAAAATAAGGGGTAGACAGTAGATGGGCATGGAATAGACGGAGAGGAGCTACCCATACACGTATGAGCGCAAACACACACGCACACACACATGCACTGCTCTGCCTTCACATTATTGCATTTTACATTTTGTTGTTTTGCCCAATCCTGCTTTAGATTCCTTTTTGCAGAAGTGACATTGAGCATGAAACATGTCAATGTCTATCTATCTTGGAAAATACATTTCAAATGGCTGCATTGACATGATATTCACAGGTTTATTTAAAAAACAGTTATTGAGTTTCCCTATTGGTGTGTTTGGAATCATTAAAAAAAAAAAAATCAACTTTAACGTAGACATCCAAAGATGACTGTTCTGTTCTCATGTGGCTAGACTATATTCTCCAAGTATTTCATTGTCTAGTCCATCAATATGTTTTGCAATAATACAGTTAGGATCTTGAGAAGGCACCATTCTGTTACTCTTGTGCTTCTTTGTTCAATACTTTGGTGACTTTGCCTTCTTGTAGGCCACCTGTCAGAGCTAAACCAGCTCATGTTATATACACACTAATAGAGGGCAGGATTGCTTTCTAAACACAGATGGTCGAATTAAAGATGCAGCTGCTTCTCTTCATGTGTTTAATACTTTTTCCTTGTGCTATTCAACTTCACTGCGCATAACTACATTTATGATCTGATTTGTTTTGATTTCTTTGTATGGGTACATTTCTTGGGTTGTTGCCGGCATCTGGTTTAAATTTCATCTCAATGGCCTCATTAGAAATATATTTCCTTGAGGAAAACATTGACATGGTCAATACTGTTTTAATTGTGTCTTCTCAGGCTTTTGCGTGTTCTTTTTGTATGATTTCAGAGACGAGAGCAGTCATGACATACCTCTTACCCTTCTGACTGAACTGTCTTGCATGTTCCCTTTCTTTTTCTTTTTCTTTTTTCTTTTTGTAGGGGGGTTGATCATGCATGAGTGCGCACTTGTACTCACCTAGTATCACCTCTGCCATTCGTCCCTCCTTTTGGCCCCCACCTCATCCTGTCTCATTCACACGGTTCCCCAACAGATACGGACAACCGAGCAAACACCTCAAAGGCACTTTGTGACTTTGACTCCTTGCTGAGGACTTTAAATACACTTCAAAGCATGTGGCTAAACTTTTATCTGGCTCCCTTAAATCTTCTAAACCAGTCTCTACTCATCCTTTCTGGTCTATGACTCTCAAGGCTCTTACTCTTTCTAAAAGGTTTTCTTACTTTTAAAAAAATACATAGCGTACAAACATGTGTTGTCCCTTTGACAATTTGTAAGCTTACTCCCGAGAAGCTGATTTTTTCTTTTTTTTGTACTGACGAAACTCACATACTAAATCTTGAAATGGACGTATTTTTTACTGCAGCAATAAAACAGCAGCTCATATTTTCCAAAACCAGCATGTTCGCTGTTTATGAATAAAACAATGCTAGCTCTGTCTGTGCTTTTATAATCCCATGTAACTCCCTGTGAGCCGGAGACATTGACGCTGATGGACAGTTACAACCATGAACTCATGTTATTTTGTGCCAACGCTCAAATGTGTGACATCATATCCTTTGCACGGGGTCCAGTAAGGCGTCCACTTCCTGCCTGGCGTCGTGTAAATATATGTAGTAATATCAGAGGTAGTAAAAAGTCGACTGCATGGCAGAACACTCACAGGTGCACACGCTGTGATTTACGGTTATTGAGTGAAATAAGTTTCTAAATAAGCCTTTTCAAATGCTAAAAACCACCTTGGCTTAGAAACAGCCAGCTATTTTTTCTTCTCTATTTTAATTTTATTTTTTTATTTATTATTTGATCTCGGATTCCTATTTGTCTTTGAAAGATGCAGATAATTAAAATACTCAAAATTCAAACTCTTTGGACATCTCTTATACATCTGTAGATGGAAATAGATGTTACATTTGCATTTCTCATTTGTTAAACTCGTATCTCAGATGAGATCTTTTTTTTTCTGTTGATCCCTGTCAGATGTGAGGAGTTTGTCTTTTGGCTTATCTGTGATGTGTTTGACTTTCATTGAATAGATTAGATGGAATGAAGCAATTGTAGCGGTTATCTAATTATTAAAATTCACATCCAGGTTTATAATTCTGAGAAGTTAGTTTTTTTTTTCTCTCTCTTGTTCTTCAATAATTATATATTTTTTGTCCTCATCATTTTTAACCAGATCTAAATGTTAAACATGGCAAAAATAAATATTTTGATGGACGGTTTTATTTAGATTCAGTAATCCTACTTCTTGTATACATTTATTATTTTTTAAATATTTGAAATACATTAAAAAAAATTTAATTACTGAAGAGTTTGATAGTATTTAACTATCAAATCTGACACATTACAGATTTGCAGAAATTGGACTAAAATGTCTAATTTTAAGTAATAACACCTAGACACATGCACACGCACGCACGCGCGCACACACACACACACACACACACACACACACACACACACACACACACACACACACACACACATATATATATATATATATATATATATATATAAATTTGATTATTTCATGAAATACATCTTTTTAACACTTGAGTTGATGTTTCTTCACTCTGCAGATGTTAGCATGTCTGCCCAGCATTCAGGAAGTCACTGTGCTCATTATTTGCAGTGTGTGTGTGGCAGTTGGAGAGCGGCTGGTCCAAGAGCAGCTGGATTTTGCAGGTTTCACTGGTTTTATGAACGGCTTGAATAATGACCTCGCTCTAGCTGCCAACTCGGAGACGAAGAGGCAAACTCTGCCTGGTTACAGGCTTCCACCAACAAGAAGAAAAACCTGCCCAAATCCTCTCCGCTCTCTTACTTTGTTTGTCCCTCACTTGTTCTCTCCCTCTATTTCTCTTTTTTATTTATCTTTGCTCAGTTTCTCTCATTTTTATGCTTTCTCCTCCACATAACTTTTCACTTTGTTAGAGCTTATTTATTCTTAGTTTGCAGTAAAATTGCTGAAAACTGTAAGTTAATAAAAGAAAAAGTAAGTAAATATGGCAAGCACATTTACTTGCCGTATTTTTGGGAGTGTGTCAAATTGCTCTGACGCTGCTATTTGTAACTTTTAATTTCAGGGATTTTCAGCATATTTTCCTTTTTGGCAGGCATTCTTAAATTGCGGTATTTATTTTCGTGCATTGGTTTTGCTCAGATGGATTTTTACAAAGTTAGAGCTGTGGCTGTGTGCCCCCTTGCTACTTCCTCCCTTCCCCATCTCCCAAAATTTGGTTGTTTTTTTTCCTCCAACCTAGCTACACACACAGCCAATGAAAACTCTCTCAGGTTGGCCTGATTTCTCATTGGTTTCCCACATCAATGAAACACTGCCTATTGGATGTAGTAGAAATTCTTTTTCGGCAGAGATAAGCAGTTTTGAAGATTTGGTGAACAAATACTACTTTTGATGTGGAGGCTTTGAAAATTTACTCCAGGCTTACCGATCACAAATACTGAATGGACATGAAAACTCTTTGTAAGACGGGGAGCATGTAAGGATGTGTGTAAAATCTTTCAACTGCGTTCTCGTGGGTATATTTCTACGAATATTTGTACAGCTAGAACCTTAATCTTTAATAACTACACTATACCTAAAGTAAGAATTATTATAGCTTGGCTTTTGTTCCCCCCACACTCCTCCAAAGATGCTGAGCTCCCATTATCTGAATGTGAAGTCATGTTTATGTCCCAACAAAATGAATAATGAGGGGAGCACACAGGCGTGCACATCCTGCTCAGCTCCCAAAATGAATAATTTAACACTTGGATTCAGTGGTGAGCACAGGGGCACGAGGCAGTTTGTCCGTATTTGTGGTTTTTGGTGCATTTTTGTCCAAACCTCATTGTCTCCCTGAGTATATTCATTGATAACTAGTAAGCAGTTTCTGCTATTTATTGCAGTTGTCTGTTTTGCTGCTCTTTGACCCTCACAACTGTGTACATACAAGCCTTTTGTTTATTTCACTCATGTTGTCACTAGAGTGCAGGCGAGGGTGTGCTGCATAAAAATTGTATTTCATGTTTATTTCATGCCTGAGCAGACATTTTCTAACAGGAGGTGTGGATTTTTAAAGTTTTTTTTTTCCCTTTTTATTTCTCAAGCTTTTTAAGAAATAGTTTCCTTCAGCATAGCGCAGCGGTTTGCACACTTACAGTGTTTGTTTGCAGCTTGTATGTTTTTAACCTCAGCGGAGGCTGGGAAAAGTGTTTACATGTGTGCTTACTTCACACAGTGAGACTTGGTCCTTGTCCCCCCCATGTGTCTTCATGCTGGTCGGTATATGTCATGCCTATGGAGCCAACAACAGGGCTCAGTGATCTTAACACCAACTGTAAGCTTGTTTTCTCTTTAGCCTCGGACATGACATTTACCTTTATGCCTCCCTGGCGGCTTGCTTGAATATCATACCCCTCTTATCTTGCATTCCCTTGTCTGTGTGTGTGTGTGTGTGTGTGTGTGTGTGTGTGTGTGTGTGTGTGTGTGTGTGTGTGTGTGTGTGTGTGTGTGTGTGTGTGTGTGTGTGCGCGCGTGTGCATGTGTGTGTGTGTGTGTGTGAGAGGGTTTAAGCTTGTATTTGTGTGTTTGTAGCTTTCTCCTGAATAGTTATGAGTCTGTATCTGAATCTGCACACCTGCGCTGTCTCTTCAAAAGCCTTTGGATAGTTAAGTGAGCAGGAACACTTGCTGAACATCGTGCCAAAAGGTTGAGATTTTAACTGGGGGATTAAGCTCAACCTTCTTTTATCAAGTATTCAGATTGGGAAGTGGGATTATTGGAAGTGGAAGGGATGATGGGAAGAAGAAAAGCGATTGCTCATTTTGGCTCAAACCCTTTGCACCAGGCGTGCGGGTGCAGAATGGTAAACAGTAACAATAAACAATTTTGTAGCACTTATCTCACTTGTTTGTGTGTGCTCTGTATTTGTTTTGTTGTATTTGATGCAGCATGTGGTAGAACACATTTCCCCTGCACACAGAAAGAAAATCCACTTCGTTCTTGCAGATACATCATATCTACTGATGTAGCTCAGCAGAAATGCTGCATTGCTTCTATTGCTTCTTCTCTAAGGCTTATCAAAGTAAAGATGGGCAAGTCTGTTGTTTAGTTAATGTTTGATGTTTATGTTTATCAAGGATCATTTTTGATGACAGGTTTGTGATGCTTTTTGATAAAATGCTCATAAAATATTGTGTGTCATCTCTTGTAGCTGCAAAACCTGAGTGTCCTGGATCTGCGGCACATCTCAGAACTGAACAACGAGACGGTGATGGATGTGGTGAGAAAGTGTCGGAAGCTCAGCTCCCTAAACCTGTGCCTCAACTGGAGCATTAATGACAGGTAGGTGATGTGCATATTCAGGTCAAATGAAGCAGTGTAACTCAGCGGACTCAACAATGTCAGTTCACTTCAATTTGATTTCTTTCAGATTAATTTAATTCATGATTCAGTATAATTTTAATCCATCATATTCTTAAAAACCTTGTCCTGAACAAATCAGATCAATGTGATTCAGTTTAAATTCATCCCATTGCATTCATTTGCTTTTTCTCCAGTTTTTCTGTTTAATTACATTTCATGCAGTTCAGCTTGGCGATGTTCATGTTATTTCAAATCACTAGTTTATTACAAATCATTTGCACAACATTTTGATTTAGTTCAATTCATTTGAACTCCTCTAGGTATTTTTCCATTGTTTTTTTATTCAGTTCACCTTGTTCAATGCTATTTAACTCAGTTCTAAACGTTTTAGTTAAATCAAGTTCAATTAGGTTAAATTAAATTAATTTTCACCTAGGTCAGACCTTAAACAATATTTATTTGATTTGAGTGTCAATGGCAGAAAGAGTTCATCTTGCTGGTTAAATATATTATTTCCATGCAGAACATCGATGCATGTCACTTAAATTGCAATAGTCTAGAAATTATTTCCTCCCTTTGCTATTGAAAGCAATTCAAATGCTTGGTGGAGCAGTAGCTAATCAAATAAAATTTTTGAAAATTTGTAGACAAATTATATTAATGTTTCATTAAATTCACAAATTACGATTTGTAAGATTTGGATGCAAATCTTACAAATATTTCAGTTTCACTACTTTTATTTACAACATGGAAAACTTTGTGTATTTTTCACTGAAAAAATGCCTTAAAATAGCTTTAAAATTATGGATCAACTGAAAATGCACTCACTTTGTTAAAAATGTAATAAGTTTTTCTTGTTGCTCTTCCTTCTTCCTTCTTTTTTTTTCGTCTCTCATTTTGGGAGCGAGTTGGCACCGTGCTTGACAGCAAGAGTAAACCTTCTCCTTTTTTATTTATTAGCTTGTGTTTTATTCATACATTTCTATTTAATCTATCGATTTGTAGCTAAGGCTTGGCTGCTGACTGTATTCCCATTTTAGCCCCATAGTGTGAACACAATATTGAATGTACCCAGTGCGTAACAACGGGTGTGTATGAATGTGTGCGTGTGCTTGCGTGAAATCCTTCATTCATTATTGAATGTCCAGTCAGTGTTTGGTGGGAAAGTTATGGCATAACCTTACATGTCCCTTATCAATATTTGAAAAAGCTTAGTTTGGTAAAACTTCTGAAAAAATACAAATTTGTATTTTCAGTTTTTCACTGTTCAAACCTTATTTTAAAGCACATTTATGTTCAATCTTATTTTATTCAAGGCCACTGTGATTCCTTAATTTATTCAAATTTTAATTTACTGCAGTCATCAAGGAGATGAATGCAGCCTGGATTTTAAAATTAATGAAATTGAAAATGGTGTGTGTGGTGCAGGTTCTGTTGACTGTTATGGCAGCTTACAGTGGGTATGATGTATTCTGGATAAATTAGCACAACAAGTAAACAAAATGCTAAAGACCACCTCTAACTATTGAGGACCTGAAAAATCTATCAGACAAAGCAAGTTTATTCCTTCCTCTACATCAATTTACTTACTTTTTCAGTGTATAGGGCATATTTTGTAGTAGCTGATTACTGGGTTGCCTTATGGCACTTTTTTTGTACAATTTAATTAAGATTTAAGATTACATTTACAAATAAAATAACACAATAACAAAAAAATCCAATCTATACCCAGAAAAACACTGTATTAATATAGTATTGACATTTATAGTGGGGATGTTGTTGCTAAATGAAAAAGATTCAAATTTTCAATATCAGTAATGTGTTTAAAATGAACCCAGAGAAATTATGAATTGTCAAAGAAACAGATGACATGAATAAGAAAAAAAGAGCATTATGCGGAAATATTAAATCAATTTATCAAGACATATTCAAGGACTTAATATGCAAATTGGTCTTCTCTTAAGTGGATGTAGTGAAAGTGAAGAGGCCCAGACTGTGTTTGACTCCTTGGTCAATGGACACTACCATAAAGTTAGTTACACAATAGATTAAGGCCAATGTTTTAACAAAGTCAGTGTTTTGGAGTGACTGTCATAAAGCTCAAATCTCATTCTCATTTGTATCCTGACCTGAAAAATGAAACAGCCATTAAACCTGACTCAGTTGCACCAGTTCTTTCAGGAGGAATGGGCCAAAATCCCATTAAACTGGTGTTAAAAACCTGTGGAACTGTTCTTCATACATTTGAAATCATACATTTTTAATGGCAATTCCATAGAATGCTAAGGAAATGTGTTTTAACCTTTAACTTTCAACAAAGTTTTGTTAAAACTTCTTCCACTCAGTTATTCTGTCATGATCTAAAGAAGGAAACAGTCTGTCTGGTTTAAAGTTGGGCAAGAAAAAAAAAGTGATTCCTTCCCTTTTGCTGCATATGTCAATATTTGGTTTCAAATATCTTTGTGTGGGCTTTGACAAGGACTCAAATGGACATCAGGAAAAGTACAGAACAGAAAAAGACACAGATGTAACTTCACCAAAACGTTCAAGACGTCACAGATGGAATTTCCTTGAAGGTCTTTTAGTGATGTGCAAACTGTCAGTGTGTCTTCCAAAGAGAGATGACGAGACACTCGAAACTGGTTTATTTGCCTCAAAGTTAAAAAGCTCATGAGTTCATCAGGGTCACTACTCTTTGTAACCAACACACACACACACACAATCGACACACACATACACACTCAAGCTGCTTGCTTGTTGTCAGTGAAGACGAGAATGACTCAACCCTGGTTCACATTAGCTCTCAGAGGGTAGAGCTGGGTCAGCCTGTGTCTGTTCCAAACTGATGGCAGTGTGCTGCGAACAGGTAAACAGGCAGAGGAAATGACCCCTTATTTCCAAGACCAATTTGTCCCCCAACTAGAAGCTATTGAAGATATAGAGCTCGGTGGGAGGTAAAGCACATCAGCCATTTCTTCCCCTTTCCTTCACCCCTTATTTAAACAGTGAAATAAATAAATGAATGCGGTGTCCTCTGAGGGCAACCATTGTCTCAACAACAGCAGAAAGCAGCATCCCAAAGTATGAAAGCGAGACATAATGATCAAACACCAACTTACTATCGTCACAGTCCGATGGGTATCCTAGTGGCAGTGGGACGCCCAATTTTTTTGGTCACCGTCATTTCTTGGGGAGAGAGGAAGCGCCGTTCTGCAGGTGGGCAGTGATGGTGTTATTTCTCTGTTTCTTCTTCCAGAGATGATGAGACTCCAAAGTGGGATTGTGTTTTTCAAATCTCATATTGTTCGGAAAATGGGGAGCGATTCATGAGCAGAGGGTAATGGGAGACCAAATGCCTGTGTGGGCTGTTCAGAAACTCACTGAAAAGTTGAATAGTTTTCTCCACTTTACCCTGAAGTGTTTGGAATCTCTCCTGCTGTGTCCATCTAAAGACACACCTTTCCTTTTGCAAAGTGACAATACACCATCATTACTATTATAATTTGTTGCAATCCAGATTAAGATTCAAACAAGTTAGGAGGCTTTAAAAAACTCTTAAGAGGATGTAGTGAAAGTGAAGAGGCCCAGACTGTGTTTGACTCCTTGGTCAAACATAATGTCTATGTTCGTATGTGTACTAAACCCGAGTCAACTTTATCAGCCAAAAACTCCCAGGCTTAAATGCAAATCAGTAATTATCTCAAAGGTTTTTTAGAAAATATCTGTGCAACTTCTGTTTGTTTAAAAAAAAAACAAGAAAAAAACTATTTGTGTGGTTTTTAAAGATAAATTGCATTCCCCTAAAACCGCCCAGCTTTATCTGCCAAGTGACATTTTGGTGGCAGCAGACTGAAGACTCCATAGCTCTAGTTTAGTTAGACATTATCTCTGTCTTTAACTCTGTTGACCATCTGGATCACCTTCTTAGCTTTTAAGTAGATCCTTGACTGACTGTTTTTATCAACCGTATCTTGTCAGTTCCTTCAGCCCATCATGAGGAGTCCATCAGGGTTCTGCTTTAATGCAATCCTGTTTTAACTTACGTTAATTGGTAAGTCACATTTTGGCAGCACACCATTTGGGATGTTTTAAATTATAAAAAACATTAAACAAGCAACAAACATTACATTTTCTCAAACATCATCATGGAAAACCATGGGCTTCTGCTTCGCGTTCTGTCAGGACTCTTGGTCGTGTCTCTCTCGTCCTGATCAGATACCAGACAAGCAGATCATACTAGTGCTGTCTGCCGAGAGGAGGATGGAAGGCGATTGGATTTTCTGCTGTTCCTCAGTTGGAGTTCAAAATCAGTCTGAAACACTATCTTCCTAAAGATTAAATAAGATTTTGCTGAATAGAAGTCCAACCGAATTATGAACGAGTGGATCAAACTTGGTTGTACACATGATCGGACACAGCTTCTGGTTAATCGAGTTGGCTGGTCTGTGGCTACATCACTGGGTCAGTCTCTCTCGCTTACACTTTCTTCTGTGTCTTCTGTCTTCTTTCATCACTCCAATACACCTCAGGTCTTAGAAAGACTGTGTTTTATGCCTGTTAGCTGTAAGAAAAATTTTTTTTGAAACCCTTGGTTGCCTTTTTCTGTACTCTACTTAGCTCTAAAACCTGTCAAATAATGTGTGACTTTAAAATAAATACACACCCATCTGCTGATGTACAACATTTTCAAGTATTTTGATCAGACATAGCTGATTGGTCTGTTACTGTCCAGTAAAGTCAAAATAACTATTTTTATGCAAAGATGTGAAAGCTGAACATGTTTGAGAGGAGTAGGGAAAAGATTTATGTCCATTCTCTCTCTGATTATATGTGGGTTTGTGTGCAGGCTTCGGTCAGTTTGCCTTGCAGTATTTTCTGAAACCAAATTCATGGATTAAGTGAGTCATTTTATTTTATGAGGCCTCTATTGTTGGAGGCTGGGTGTTTCCCAAAAACTCAGACGGTCTCACCCCACTTCCTCCCTTCCCCTGTTTATTCATCTGTCTTTCTGCCAGCTTCATTCAAACAAGGGAAAATCAATATTCATCCATTTTACCTCCTTTGCATTTTACTCGAGGCCAACATTTGCTGCATATCTCCATCACTTACTGAACGAGCATCACAAATCAGCGCTCAAATTGGCTGTTTTACATTTTTGTCCCCTCCTACGGAAATCAAGCTAGATGAAGGATTACAGAAACGCTCTCCCCCATGACTTGGGGAAGCTTATAAAGGAAGAAATAATTGGGGAAGTATTCTCCCAGACGCAAGCCTTTCCAGAAACATTTTAACATTCGCAGGTGTTTGCACTGGAAATGCTTTCCAAATAGCCTCTGCTCCAGCCAACTGGCAGTTGTCACAATGCTCGCAGAAGTGTTAAACCTTCAAATCAGATGCTTATGTGACAAATCAGTGTGATCAATGATGTGACAAATGATCATTTGTTTCTCTTCTTTGCTCAAACCGATCACTTTTTATATGTCAACATTTGAATGGTATGTTTTATAATATTTAAAGCTGCTTCAGTTCAGTAAAAAGCATTTCTTGTTTGACGTTATTATCGAGTTGGAGTTCAAGTGACACCAACGTAAAATGGTGAAGTTATTGTCAGTCAGTATTTGATTTATTACATATTGCTTCCATTAATTCCCATAACAAAGAAACAGTATGACTGTAAACACCCTCTTTGTTCTGTTTTGCTACCTGTAAATGGTTGGGCAAAAAATAGAAGTCGTTGCTATGATTACAATCTTAAAATATGCCTTTAGAAATGTTAAACTTTAGGTCCGACAGTCCTATATTTACTTCTAACAATGACTCGTGGATTTGCATCCGAGTATAGAGTTGACATGAAATAACAGGTTCAGTATATTTGTTTCGCATGTTTTTATTGTTTTTATGAAAATTACTACCATGTCAAACTTGCGCTAAATACAAATGGTAGTAGGAGATAAATAACACAAACATAGTGATTTTCTTTCCCTCTGGTAAATTAAAATCAAGATATCAGAATTTCTCAATATTATGGTGTAAAGCCTGTAAAGGAACAAATATAGCAGGACATCTGTGTCGATCTTTTAATTCTGTTTTGTACAATTTTCCCTACTTGTGTCAATTACATTTGACATTTCTTAACCAAGACTTAAAGTACTGAATTATCAAAGGGGAACTGACAGTGTTTCATTATTGAAGGTTCACACTACTCAGGCTCCCTGGAAAAGTTTGGTTGTCGGGCTACTTGTGTTTTATGGGTCGGGAGGAGACTTTTGCTCCCAAGGCATTTTGTGGGCTACTGCCGCAGGAGTATGGGGTGCCGGAAATCCTCTGTAAAGCTTTCCGGTTCTTTTATAACTGAAGCAAAATCCGTGTCTGCATTCTCGATTATTGTGGGTAGACTCTGCTGGGGCAAATCCTTGTTCTAGATTCTGTTTGTAAAAGTTGCAAACGGCACCTGAAGGCATAGTTGTGAGAGGAAGGTGTCTGGTTTGGGAACACCATGGTCTCATCTTTGCAAATAGTGTATTTTTGTTGGCATTTTCAGGCCTGGATCTTCATCATGCACTGAGGTGGTTTGCAGCCAACTGTGAAAGGGCTGGGATGAAAATAATTCCCTCTAAGTTTATGGCGATGGTTCTCAACAGGATATATGTTTACTGCTCCCTCCCAATTGGGAAGCGGTCTCTGCTTCAAGCAAAGAGTTTAGCTATCTTAGTGTGATGGGCACAAGTGAGTGTGGTAGATGGATAGACAAATTTGGGTTATGTGTACAAATGCTGGAGCTGCCCCAAGTGTTTTGTGGTGCAGAATGAGCAGAGCCAAAAAGCAATGCTCTAGATTTTCCTGTTTGTCTTGTTAAGTTTTCAAAAAACTTTGCACATTTGCTTAATTAAGGAGATGTGAGTCAGCTGGTTCCTTTACTTATATTTATAAGAAGAATCAAGGTACAAAGTACATACTCAGAAACGAGGACCAGTTCCAGACAGGAAAAGGTAATGAATTAGCTGTCAGTCTCAGTTACTTTATTTTTTACGTCAACAAGATTACGATGGTGCATTCGTCCATAATTATTTCCTGACCTAAATAGACACATCACTGATTTTTGTACCTCAACAGTCTCTGTTCCAACTCTTATTTATGGTTATGAGATGTACATCATAACCAAAAAAAAAACCAACTAGATTCTGAATGCAGGTGGCTCTTATGGTGGTGTGGTCATCCGATACTGGCTGCCTGCTGTTGCACTTTTCTGGCGACAACATTTAGAGAAGCTGCACTCCAGTCATATATTAAAAATGGTCATATTTAAAGCTAAAGGGACTATAAAACTGATGCAAAACAATGCTGCACAATAACAACTGGCAGGATTTCTTTTATAAAAGATATCACTGTGTCTCTGCTTTGGGAGGTCAACAAGTTGTAATGTTTTACATTCTTAAACTGTCACATCCCCCACCGCTGTTTGAAACTATGTCATTTAATAAGCTGCCTAATTTGTTCAATCAGAGTTTATTAATTCCACCCACCCTTCATTATTTCCACCCACCTTTGAGATTCAGGTTGAATAGTTTCAGCAGCATGTTGGAGCCACCCTTACTAATGGCTTCAACATCTGGTGCTGAGCCTCCTCTGTTTAGTCTATTTGAATTACAAAAGGGAAACAGTCACATCCTAATGTAAATGTCCTTTTAAGAATCATAATTACAATATATTTCTCCAGGTTCTCGACACTACTGAATTCCTGGCACAGCTCTGAAACCACAAACTCCCTTTCTGATTATGCACGTGCAAAGAAAAAAAACACAACATTAGTTTCATGAGTTAGCACCTTCTAAAAGCGTACAGTTAGGGTTATAGTTGCACGTAAGAACTGATAAAGGCCTAGGGTTAAGGCTAGTGATATTTCTTGATAAGACAGCTAATCCTTCTGAAACGTATATACTGTATGTGGTAAATCTCTAACATAAGATTATTTGAAGGGTTTACATCTGTTTTCAAAGCCTCAGCTTGGTACTACACTCAGATTTCCTCTCACAAACTATTTCAGGTTATCTCCTTCTCTTTGGGTTTTTGTCAGATTTGTCTCAAAATGTCACGGAAAATGTCAGCGTAGCCTGAATGAGACATTTGTCCTTGTCTTGTTTCTTTACCACCTGTCTGTCCTGATTTGAGGAGGGCTGCTGTGGAGCCTTCTCTTGTGCTTGTCACTTTTCTTTTCTCTCTGCCTGTATTTTCACACATCCTGCACAGAAGAAGGTTTTCTTTTATTCTCTTCCGGCTGGGAATTTGAGCCCCTGACTCCTCACTGTATTTGTATGATTTGTAAATTAGCAACCCGGGCTTTTCTTTTATTTACGCAGGCTTGCTGTGTTGGAGCAGATTGGCTGTCAGCAAAGATCAGAGTCCTGCTTAGCAGAGTGAATACACAAGTAGAACCAGTGTTGCCCAGTTGTCAAACATGATGTGAAGAAAAGGTCCAGGAATAAAAACCTTGAGGACTAATGGAGACGGAGTGATTAGGCACGGCAGATGAACCTGTATGCATGCAGCATATTTACTCTTCATCTCTTTCTCAGTTACACCTTTCATTTCAGATTTTAGACTCTTTGCTCTGCCTCTCTTTCACACTTCGGCTACCCTGTTTATTCTTCCTTTCTGTCATGCGCACAAAGACGGGGGCGATTGTTTCTGGCAGGTTGCTCGTGAAAGTGTGCTGTGATAAACATGCTGCCGTGGTTATTAATTTTGAGTAATGGCGGCGTCAGACTTGGGTGCCTTGATAAGTATCGGAGACGGAGAAACGTTTGTGGCACGGCACAGACACACAATGAAGGCAAGCAGCTGGAGCTTATGGACTGCTGCTGTTGTGTTCAGGCACAGATCCGAAGTCAAGTTGCACTTCTCTGCCTGCACTCCCTGAAATAAAATCCTCGTGGAAGTAAAATATGCTACAGCAAATCAGTTCCATGAATGACTATCAATACTAGTCCAGCAAAAGTGTTTAGAATAAAATTGTCTTCTGTTATTGTAGTATAATCTCACATTGCAAAAATGTTTGTCAAATCCAACCTTTTATTTGTCTGTCTATTTCTAGTAGGGAAGCAAATCACATTTTAAGGAAAAATTTATTTTTAACCTGCTCTGAAATGTCACACATTTTGGTACATGTAGTATTTCTCTTTCAAATGACACTTTTGTATGTTGAGTAAAGTTTTTTTTAAAACTTGAATCCATGACTTTTTTGGTTTCTCTGGACTATGAATCACATAGCAGCCATTTTCTCTTGGCTGCTCTAAAGAATGTGAGTTGTGTGATTAGAGTGCCAGTATTTCTGCATATCAAAAGGTTTTAATAAAGATAAACTGACAAGCATTGAGGAATGAATGAATATAGATTGTGTTCTGTTTTACACCACAGTGTACAGAAAAGATTTCCCAGTTGAGCAGTATTATGTGCTAATAAGAACAAAAATATTACCGATTTGATGCTTTTAACTAACACACTAAAATATATTTTAGATATTGTTGCTAACAGACGGCTGTTTACAGCCTCTCTACTGTGTAAATCATGTTTGTCAATCTCCCTAATTTTTATTTTTAGATTTTTCACTCTTAATCAAAATTGAACCTGCTATTGTGCATTTAAAATATAAATAAATATTTTCTGGCAAAACTGTGACTCATTGAAATTCATTACTAGGGAAACCTGGGCATTTTACAGCTGTTGAACCAAATGTCTGTGTGGAGTCATCTTTTATGAGTCATTAGTCTGACACTGAAATGTTGCTAAAAATCTATGTTAACCAAATTTATTGAAGTGCAACACTAAGATTATTGGTTTCATTTGATACTCTCTGCCAGACACAGAGAAGAATTGCATCAGTGATGCAGAAGAAAAGCAAAGTAGTTCATTTTTAATGCAAGATGTCTGCTGGCTTAGCGTCTTTAAGATGAGGGTTCTATTCCCCACCCCTGTTTTTTAGTGTGCGTGTTTCAGCTTGTTAGGGAGTGAAGGTCATTTTATTTTCACTTTATTATTTTGTCTGTTCTTTTTTCTACTCCCATTTTATTTATAATTTTGTACCCATAAATTAAATTGACTTGACGCCAAAACATTATTGGCATTTCTATGTAAATACTGTATTTGTCATCCGAATTTGCCCCTTGTTTTATTTTGTGCTCTTGCCCAGGGAGCACCACTGCCTCTTCTCTGCCCCGAGATGCTCCTGTATTGTTGCGGTGCATGTGTGTTCACTCAGCAGCTGAGTGTCTGGGTCATTTACAGTGATCCAAGTCACTCACAATAACCAGCTACGTAATGTAATCATGCACAAATGTTCTCATAAAGTGCTCTGCCGGCCAGAAACCAAAGCAGTGGTCTGTAGTTGGCAGCACCTCTATGGAGGCTCTCCGATGTTCTTCAGAGGAGAGAGCAAAATTCTTCTATTTAATTTGTCAGCTTTACAAATTACTTGTAGAGCTCAGTTCTTTACCTTCCTTCCTTAAGAGTTTTTGTTCATTGTGCATTTAATTGTCCTCCTAAGAAACGCTTGGTTAAATTGGGCACAAAATGGTGCAAATGGGATATTAAATTGAGTCTGACACAGTTATGCAGATGTAAAAAGTTCAGTGTATGAGTAATTCTCCTTTTTAGCAAGCCAAATTGGCTTCGGGTTTGTGGAAGCGTTTCTGTTTTTCTGGTCCAGATTGCAGTGTCCGACTTTGTTTTGTGAATATGTTTGGCTTACAGGTGGCACACAGCAGGGGCTCTTGCTTATTATGGTAATCCATACTGTGGGGTCAGAAAACGGCCAGTATGATCTAAATGGTAAAGAGACCATGGGGCTTGGCTGCCCTTGTTGCACCATGCTGAAAACCTGGCGTTTAACCTCCATTTGAGGAGCAGAACTGTCATTTTCTTTCTTTCTTTTTTTTTTTTTGTATTTTTGAATAAAACAAAAGGCATATTCTATTATATGCTTATTTCTTTATCATCAAATGAGTACGTGTCGTCATGGCCTTGTTCCACCTCACTACCTCTTTCTATAATAGTCCTTTATTCTTTTCTTGTGTAGCTGTGCTTCCCCTCTTTCCTTCCTGTCCCCACTTCCCTCCTTGTCTTCCCTCCCCGAGCATTGCCCCCGCTCCCTATGTTGCTCTGATTTGTGTGATCTGCCTCCTTCTTACCCACAGCACATCCGCCCGCCCCACAAATGAGAGCAAAGGGGAGAACACGACTCAGGGCCCAAGGAGCAGGGTGTAATGAAGCCTGCCGTAATGAATTTACTGCTTTCCATTGAGCCGCACCGTCCCATGTGACGGACCGGCACCTCGGCCATTGTGTCAGAGGCCTCCCTCTGCTCTGCTACCTGTTTGTCTGACACCTTTGTAATTAGCCACTGCTATTCAGGAGAGTAATTGCGTATTAAAGGGAGCGTTCTGTTACGGAAGTCTCCAAAGTGAACATTTTTATGCAAATGTTCAAAATCGGGCTTAGATTAAGAAAATTACTAAAGGTTTTTTAACGTGTGGAGAAACAGAAGAAAGGCATTTTCTACCAAATAAGAAAAGAAAGTGAGGGTATCACAGCATACTAAATAGATGAAGGGGACTCGGTGTCTGCTCTGATTTGTTTGGTGGAATATATGTCTCTAGGGGTGAAGCTTTCTACTGTGTGGCTGATTTGCTTTTTTAAATTGGTATTTTAAGCAGTGCTCTGTGGTGGGACTTTAATAACAAAGTAAATTGGAGTTATTACTGGCTTCTGTTGCTCACCTGGTTTATAGCAGATGCTCTTTGGGACAAATAGTCTATTAATTGGTCTTTTTCTCACCTGTGGCACCTTCCAAATGTGTCCATCCCCAAAAATGTTCTAAAGTAAATGTACCTTAAATTGAATTGTCTAATACTAGAACATATAAACTGAAATGCTTCACCAGACACAAAATCATTTTTTTGCTATTAGTCTCCAGACTTAAATCCTGTATAAAACCGTAACCTGAAGAGACTGAAATGACTTTGGATGATCTGGAGTAGTGGTGTCCAAACGTTTTGCCACTTCGGGCCAAAATCATTCAGTTGAATTTACTCACAGCCACAAAAAACTGTATATTTTGAAAAGAAAAAATTGTTTTGTGAAATGTATCTTTTTTTTGTACCAACTGATCTGATGTTCCAGCAGGTCAAATTTGATCACTATTGAGCTGCAGTTGAGGTTGCACAAAATCTTCACAATTGCTGCAAATGAGCTATGGGCTGCACTTTGGAAACACCTGATCTACAGTGATATGCAAAGAGAAATGGTCATAGTGTTCTTGCTCTCTATGCTCCAACGTTATCAAATGTTGTAGGAGAAGATTCTCCTATAGGTGTGCTACTGTTGCCAAAAGGAGGAGTATTATGAGTGTTTTGCCAGCAGTTGTGACATTTCTTATTTACTAAGTTACAGTGAATTCTTCATGTAAAATGTTCCTCTTTTCGACAGCCTATTTAATTTATGCAGTGGGAGATTATGCTACAGGCATAATGGCTGGGTTTATTATTTACAAGAAGTGCTGATAATTATGGTGGGTAATACATTCTGCTTTTATCTGGTCTTTAAATGAGATCTTGAACTCAATATCTTGCTGCATTGTTTACTGAGTCCAGGCAAATGTCCCTTTTTAATGAGAAAAGTTTAATTATTTGTTAAAGAAATACAGGCTTTCAGGTTTACAGAACGCAAGTTCAGGAACTCCTGGAAAGTTGCCTCTTTTCTGGAAATTTTTCTCATTTCAGTCGAGCCCCTTGTGTCAGTGAGGTAAACATGAAATCCACAGCAGACAGTGTATCTTCATGGAGTCTTTGCTGAAGACCTTTTTAGGCTGAAATAATATTCTTGTTTGTCGAATGGCTAATATCAACTGTGTCTGAGGTCATTCTTTATAGATGGGTCTGTACTCAAAAAGATGATTCAGTAAGAGTTGTTGAAGTTCCAGTAATTTTTCTGTTAATTAACTTTTTTCAGCTTTGTCAACCTTGCAGAGAAGTCTGATCATAACTTTGGCATAAAACCAGTTTTTGTCTGAACTGTCAGACAGCACACAAATGAGACTGCCGTCATCTCCTTTAATATCCCAGGGTCGGCAGGTGTGTTCAGCGTCTCACATTAAAGTTCACATTTTACAATCTATAAGTGATAAACACCTTTGACTTTTAAACATTTACTTTGTTGGATTTGAAGAGGATTTGGACTTATCTGATGTTCAGCTCTTAAAGTGTGCTGAAGCTCCTGTGTGTGTGTGTTTTCTCTTTTCTTTTTGCTGTCGGAGGTCTGCTTCCATTATTTACTAAGCCTTTGTCAGATTGCAAGGCTGTGAAGCAGTCCCCTATCTCCGTCGGTAACAGTGGTTTTCAAGTCCCAGTCTATTCAGCTCACGCCGCCACCCTTCAGAGACTGGTAATAACTATTTGCTCTGGCTTATACATTCTCACCCCTTGACTTACATTCTTCTTCTTTTTTTTTTTACTTGTTTTCTCCCCTCTCCTCATTCATTCTCCTCCATTTACTGGGTCCACAATTCCTTCCCTCAATCGATTTGTCCTTTCCTCGCTCCATCCTTACCACCTTGACGTCATCTTTTCTTTTGTCCAGACTGTGACTGCCTGAACTGTTCTTTGCTCCAAGGTCCTGTCAGAGTACCAATAAGCCAGCCACTAATAAAAAAACGTTCATATAGTCAAGCCGCTATAAGCAAGAATTTTGTAAGTGTATTTCAATGTGAAGCTGCAACCCTTTGGTAACGTGTCTATATTGGGAATATCTCCCTTTCCGATCGTCTTAATCTTCAATAAGGTTGTAAAGTCTGGTGGGAAATCTGTTGGCAGCAGATTCAGATGATTACGGAAACTGTTGTCTACTGGGAGGCAGTAAAAAGGGTTGTGGCGGTGTGAAGGGGTTAGAGCAGGAGCTTGCCATAACCCGAAGAGAGTAAAAATATGAATAGACTGTGGTCTCTGTGACCTTGCGGTATGAGGTTTCGTGCCCCATGGTTAGCAAAATGGGAAAACAATTCAAGCATTTGCTGAGACACACACGCGCGCACACACGCGCACGCACACAAATATAATAGTACAGCAAAGCAAAAAGCACAAAATTCATTTGGTCTTTGACTCTTGCACAGGCAGTTAAATTTTCTAAATTGGATTCTTCCTCAAAGGACCCATCCAACCTTTGACAGTGAAAATAATCCTAATAACAGTTAAAAATAAAGTTTTCTGAGCCCCCTTTAACATTAGTTTTATTCATTCTGTAGCCTTAAACCATTTCGCCTTTCTTCATACTTATTATTTTCTATAAATCCAGTCATGAGTTATTTATTTTTACTATATTTATCAGAAAAAAGTACAAGATACTAATGAATAAAGTAGGGATTCACTTATAATGCTTTTGGAAGCTCTGCCCTAAAAGGTCCCTGAACTCATTAGGATTTTTAAATTGTTTGAGAATTGGCATCAGTTAATACCAGTTTGATTCCCATTACAGTTAATAATATATGCTGAAAAAAATAAATAAATACATGTACCTTATCATTTATTTATAAAACCCTGCAGCCTGTTGCAGTTGTACATGTCTGTTGTTTAAAATGTGGTAAAGAGAAAATAAATCTCCCAAAAAATGTGGTTTTGGGTTTTGTTTGCTCCCTTTGCCGTTTTATCTTTTAAGACAACACTTTTTAAAAAAATTAAATAAATGAAGAATTATGCTACAGTGTATGTAATCTAAGCAATTAAAATTACTGGTAAAACAGAGTTCACAGATATTTCAACTAATATAACCTTGTAGTCTGTCGGGACATTTTTCATGTTAATAGACACAATGTAATTTACTTTTGATGGTATTTTACCAGATTAGAGTGCAACATCACACTCTCATATTAACCCACATTTTAGATTTGAAGATATTTCAAAAACCTGACTGGACCAGGTGTCTATTTGGAGAAGATGATTCAGAGAGACAGCGAGAGAGAAAGAGCTGTTTCATTTGTAAATTGAGGGAGCTGTAATATGATGGCTATTTGAGATGGCTACTTAAATGTGATAGGCCATTAGCTATTCATCCGTGCTGCACTATTAATGCAAGGTATGGAAAATGCAATCATGCAAATCTCCCTTCGATCAGAGCCTTTCATAGAGGAATAAGTGCTGACTGCATGGAGGGGAGGGAGCGTTAAAAATGGGCACAGGATGAGTCTTAAAATCTCCACTTTCTCGGTGCTTTCTAGTCTCGTCGACCCGTCTTTGTCCTTACTCATTTATCATTGGCTCCTCTCTTTAATTGGAAGATGTTATGGTTCCTTGTGTCAGGAGAAAGACATGACAAAGGAGCTTGCTCTGTGCAGAGCTTCTCATCTTAAGGCTTCTGCCACATTACTGGTTTAGCAAACACAATGAGCAACGAGTATTATATAGAATCGAATATTCACTCTTTTGTTAAAAAACCCTGCTCTTCTTGTGAATGTGAAAAAAAAATCTTATTTTCAAGCATTTATTGAAGATGTCAGTAGATGTCAAGATTAAACTGTTCATATTGTAAACTTTTTCCTTTTTTGAAAGTGTTTTGTCAGTCAGCTGCTATGCCAAAATTGGCTTACTGATATTTCTACCCATTTAATTTCATTCAGTTTTATATTGTGGCAGTTTTCTACAAATGTATTGTCAATGCACATTAAACATCAAATTAATCCAATTCATGAACATAAATAATACATTTCTGTTTAATTAAAGTAATAGCAAAACACTTACATTGCAGTCATTCTTTATAATGCAAGGTCAGTTTATTAAGTCAAATTGTAAAATCTTTTCTGAGAAAACCCAATTGATTCAGTTGAGTTATGGCTTTGTTTCTCCACAGCAAGAAATGTGTAACGGTTTCATATATTTTAAGTTTTTCATTTACTACCAGCAGCAAATCCTCCAAAACAACTCATTTGGAAATGTCATAGCCTTCATCTGAATCTGATGGGACTGTTAGTGCGCTGAGAATCATTATTCTATTGAAACATTCCTATATGTTTTAAAACGTTTATCTGATCGGATGCTGATTTAGAATTACAGCTAAAAATATCTATCATGAAATAATTCAGTATTTTCTTACTTATTTCAGGAAATGAAGGTTGAAGTGAATTTTATAAAACCATACCATACCAACTTTATTTATAAAGCACTTTAAAACAACTACAGCTGATACAAAGTGCTGTACATTAAAACACAGCATAACAATAATAAAAAAAAAAACAAAAAAAAAACTCTTACAGTTTAAAAACAAACATGCAATTTAAAACTAGATCCCACTGGAGTTGAAAGCCAAATAAAATAGATGGGTTTTAAGACGAGCTTTAAAACCATGACACTTAGTGTAACACAAACTTGAACAGTTGGACCACAGCCAATCAGAGGGTGATTCCTGGCTTTCACCTTCTCTGATTGGTTTAGACCAGGATATGATGGATGTCTGCTGTTGAGCCACAGAAAGCTGACTTCTTTATTGTTTTTCTCGAATGATAGTTTTGCACTGGTGAGACCTCAGATTGTTTTTTGTGCACTTTTAAGAAACTCGGATGCATTTGTAACACCAAATTGGTAACACTCCTGAGAGATGACAGTGAGGAAGCAATACATTTTATAAAGCCATTCGCTGTTTACTAGCACCATTACAGTCATTAACTGTCAGCAAAAATATTCCAAGAACATAAGACTCAGGGGTTCCTAAGTTACTATACTAATGTCTAAGGTTATGTTCTGGCTCAAGCAAAGTATAACTAACCAAAGACAATAGCCATGCACGATATTTATAGAAATATACAGAAGAAACAGCAGTTTTCACACTGAAGCTTGGTGTTATTATCAATATATTTTTGCAGCTTCTTTGTGCTCTCCCTGCTTTTTATGTCTTAACTTTTTATATTTTTTTATAGACAGTTGTAAAACCTGTCTGTGATACCTGCGCGGGGTTTTGTTGTGTAATAAACTTGTAAATGCTTTCAATGCATATTGATCGTTTACTCCACCTCCACTTCTTCAGGTCTTTTTCATTGCTTGACCTGCATCATAAACAAAACAGCCACACAGTTGCCTGTATTTTACCAGAGCGCATTTGATCTTGGCAGCTCAAAACAGGCAAATTGGACTGTTTTTTTTTTTTTTTTTGAGGAAAATAACATTACAGCATATAATATTCAAAAGGAGCTCCTAGTAAATACTGTTTTTAATATGAGCATCTAAACACAGCAATCCAAAAGCAAATCCCAAATTATAAACCATAATAATATTCTACTAAATGATTTAACTTGCATTCCATTGAAAATCATCTTAATTCTTCATTTAGTTCAGATAAGAGGTGTTTTCTTATCTGAACTTTCTTATTTTAAACTACCATCCATCCATTGTGATTATCATTTTATATCCCCATTTTCATCCTTTAATATAGTTTTGTTTTAGTAGAGGGAAATGTTGACTTTGGGCAAGGTAAAGCGCAACAGACCGACACAGCACTGTAAAATATTCACACAGCTCTAATCTTCCTCTGGAAGATTTGACTTCATCCACACTTCATACCTTCTGAATCTGTCTAAACCTCTTGATTCAGCTTTGGTTATGCAATCTTAGAAGACTCTGTCACACTTTTTCCTTCCACTCAGCTTTCCATTAAAATCTGTCTGTGGACAATGGAAGGCCAGCAGTTTTTTCCCCTGAATGGATATACCATAAAACTGGACAGAACTTTTCTGCAGTAAAAATTCATTTTTGCTGTGCTGTAATTTTTTTATTTTTATCTGCTGCAAGCTCTAGTTAGTAAAATTAACATAAATACACCCAGTTTTTTCTTTTTATTACATAGTAATCTGTTTGGATGGACCACTATTCTCCTCTCTGATAATTACATCTTCAGGACAGGTCGAAATGTTTCCCTGAACAAGTCTGATTGTATGCTTGAGTTTATTAAACATGTAGCTGTTCTAAGAGTGTTGTATCCATCTGTAAGTCATTTGGGAATAATTTCTTTTTTAATGTTCATTAACTATTTACTTTGCATTTTTACTGCAGGTGTTGGTGCACTATGATGTTGCTGCATAATCATTACATACGCATTAGGAGAATGCATTAAAAAGCGCCTACTATAAGAAGTCCCTTAAAGGTGATTTGGAATTTGTAAATATAAATATTAAAAAGGCCAAAACCTACTTGGGAGTTTGGTTGGTCATTCTTTCCCTTAAAGCATCAAACCGACATGAACGAAAGTCAATTGTTAACTTAAGAACAGAGCTGCTGGAATCACTTTGTTTATGTTTGATTAAAAAAAGTGTCACTGATAACTTAATTGAACAAAACTGTGGCCCATAAAACCTGCCACTTAAATCTTGCTCAGTTTTTACATCAGCCCTTCTCTGCTTCTCTTTTATTATGGCGAAGTGAAATATGGTTCTGTGAGGCTAGTCACTTTAAGCAATTGAACCTGACAGTGAATTTCCCAAAAATACTTTTACAGCCTCTCATAAAAATACTTCATCAAGCCTCAAAATTGTTCATTAGCATATTCATCCAGGATAGGCTAATGCAGTGCGCTTTAAATTAATATGCCACTAACTGTACAACACTTCATGAGCAGAAGAGATGGGAGGGAGAGGGGGGAGAGATGGCGAGGCGGAGAGATGGATGCTTTCTTTGCCACCTTGTGAAATATGTAATACATCTTCATTTTAACGGGTGTTGTAAATGTCACGGCACAGATATTCCCTTAATGAAAAGATCACCCTGTGTCCAGAGTTTGACAAATGTGTCTGGTTTGAGCTGAAACTGGGGGAGTCTTCATCGTCTCCCACTTCCAACAATTTAAAGTGTTAACAAACTCAAGCTGTTGCTTCCTCCTGTGCAGCCCTCAAGTTGATCAGTTTCAGATTAAACCTTGGTGCATCATCTGTTGATGTGGCTGTGGGTACTCTCTGGTGTGGCCCGTGGCGATTTGCTGGTTGGCGCCTAACCTTGATCTGTCACGTCAAGCAGGCACAGGTCCACAAACGAACGACTTAACCCTAAATTAAATCGGCTTCAAATCAGAACTGTGGCCTCCATCTTTTGAGCATGAAATAAACTCCTTTCATCTGGCCCAAGGATGTCCATGAAATGTGAAATTCAGAAATGCCTTGATATTGATTCAAACCCCTCCAGAAAAACAGTTGCCATAAGATGCTGTGCACATTTTTATTTTATTATTTATTTAGGTTTTACCAGGCTGCACCAGATTCTAAACCGGCTGATATTAAATTGCATTTTAATGTCGCTCAACTCGGAGGTGTTAGTGGTTGTGCTGACTCTGCACCAAGGAAGAATTTTATTTCTCCGTTCAACTGATGGGATTCGGATTTTGTCTCCTTGTATGGAATTTTTTTGTTATTTCACAGAGAGGCTTATGAAATTCAAGCAGTTATTACAACTTTTCATAATAATGCTCAACTATTTGCCACACACCTTATAAAAGTTCCTGTGTGACTAAATAATTATTGGCCATGCTTTTTATACATGCATATAATTGCTTTACCAGATCAATGTGTCACCTTTAGGGTTCTGGTATACCTATACTTACCAGCATGAGCCATTCGTGTGGAGGTTCACAATTCTCTTCCTGACATTTTTCCAGATTTCTTTACATATATCTAAAATGTCTCTCTCGGAAGCAGTGCTTTTGCCGTGTCGCTACAAATTACATCCACAGGTGTACATATGTTTAACTCAAATGTTCTGAATTACTCTAACATAAGCTGACAATGTCATAGCCCCATCATCCGGGCTTTCCAAAATTTGTTAAAATCATTTATGTCAGTTTTAGTTCACATAATCTTCTGAATTTTAAGAAAGTAATAAAAAACCCTCTAAAAATGTTTTTCTCCTTTGACTTTTTCAACATTGTATGTAAAGTTATGGTCTCAACTGTAAATCTGTCATGCTAGTGTAGGATTGCAAAAAGGGTTGGCTTTGTTTCGAGGATCTAAAGAGTGTTGCTTTGCCCTTAAACATGCCAACAAAACTTCATCCTTCTCCGACAGTTTTATGCAAACTTACAACAATGTCACTGACATCAATTTACCCCTAAAAGCTGCGCCGCACTGAGTCATTACAGAGCATATGCTACTACTCTACATCCGCAGGGGAAGTGGGAACAGGGAGAAAATGAAAAATCAGCATATAGATGTGGCTTTGTTTTAGCTCTACTTTACAGTACGCAGGTGCAGTGGTTTTGTCATCATGTGTAGCAAGAGTGATTTTGAATACATTATAATATTACGGATTTTTTGCTCAACGGGAAAAGAACACCGTTTGTACTGCTTAAAGAGTTCCTGTCTGAATTTTGCTTCTTTTTTTTTCACGCATTCTCTATATATTCATCTCATTGCGTAACTTCAGAGCAGGGCTGTCTTCCACCACAGCTGGAGCATTGAAGGAAGGGGAATTATACATGAATAATTGCTTGATCTACTGCCAGGGCAGATTGTATGGGTACAGTCTTGCTATTAATACTTTGACTCAACAAAATCAATACGTTTAACCACTGGAATCCAACAGAGAGGGAAACAACCACTTGTTTACTGTACCACTTGAACCACCTTTGACAGTTTAAAGTAGAGCAAAAAAGAGGTCAGCATTTCAAAGGGCCAAAGAAAATATAACCTTACGTATTTAATTCTGACATTACTGTATATTGGACAGAAACGTCATAAATTCAGACCAAAGGAATAGGAAATCCAAAATATCTTTGACAATAAATGGATACCACCCTTTAGGAGCATATCTGCTGTCAAGAGTTTCCTATGATATATAGAGTAGTTCATTTTCCAACCCATTATCATGTCTCTATCAACATTCACTTCCTGTGCTCAGTGTCCTGGGGGTCCTTCTGAAAACATTAAAATATTTCCATAATTAACCAAATATCAGGCCTCAGAGTGATCTCTTTTTGGCAGATAGGTTTAACTTTCCAGCTCAGCCTTCCTGTCCACTTCTTATGTGCAGTCTGTGGGTTTGGCATGCGGTTAAGATCGCTGGCCAGCATTAAATTGGGCAGCTGTGGTATTTTCTTAACCTCCCAGGCTTCCTGGATGCCACAGAAATGTATTTTCCTCCAATAATAGTGGTGGTTAAATAAGATTAAGTAGTTTTGGATACAGACTCTTGTAAAAGTTGTCATGCTTCTTGAAGTTTTTCACATTTTGTTACATTGAAACCACAAACCTTAATGTACTTTATTAGAATTACATATGACCAAAGTACAAGCGTCATTTTCTATTTGTATAATTTTTTATAGTTTGTCTCTACCAGTTTTACATATCAACCTGATATGTCTGCAAATTCTTTTTACAGAATAGCCCAAACTCTGTCAGACTGGATGAAGACTCTGTTGACATCAAGTGTTGCTTTAGATATTTGATGTGTTTGGTCTTGTTGTGGTGTAGTTGTGTTATTTCCAGCTTCACACACGTTTTCTACGAAGATGGTCTTACATTTTCCCATAGACTCTGGCCAGCTTCCCTAGTGCCTACAGCATGAATATGCCACCTATAAGTTTCACCTGACCATAGAGTTGGTCCGGTCAGGATGATGTTCACCATTAGTTTCTATTAGTTTTGCTTGGAAGCCAAAGGTTCAGTTTTGGTCTCATTTGTTCAAAGTGTCCTTTTGCACTGTTGTGCATCTTACATGGCTTGTTACAAAATGCAAACAAGATTTCATACGGTTTACCTTCAGCTGTGACTTTATCATCACTCTTCCATAAAGCAGACGATCGTCGATCATTGGTCTTTTGGCTGCTTCTGATTTTTGCTCTTCTTGCCCGACTTAAAGTTTCGGTGGACAGCCAGGTCTTGGTATGCTTGTAGTTGTGCCTTACGCTTTTTATTTCTCAAACTGAACTGTTGGCAGTATGTAGTTAAAAGTTGGGACAATAATTTATCACCTAACCCTGTTTTAAACTTCTCCACAACTTTATCCCTGGGCTGTTGACTGTCTTCCTTCCTGAAGCCTTTAAAGACCTGCTGTATTTATACTGAGACCAAATTACACAGGGCATTTATAAATTAGCAGAGTGTTGTATATTACTTTTAAAATCTTTTTTCATCAACATTAAATCATTAAAATTCAAAGTCTCAGTAAGTTATTGGTATATAAATTAAAATTTATGTAGAAGTGTAGAGACTTAATTCTTTCTTTACTTTGATCACTTTTACCAATGTTATGAGGCCCAAAACGCTCAAGATAGGAGTCATTGCTCAAAGCTAAATGAATGGATTTTGAGGCTGGGGCATGTTTTTTGTGTAACCTTGGTCTACCTGGTTGTAGCAGACCTATTTTCCTTTTTTTATAGATTGTATGTGTCTAAAAGCTCTCCTGTGGTCTACTTCTTTCTGTGTTCATCAATCACAGAAAGAGGAAGAGACGGAGGGATGCAAAGTGAAACAAACCATGAGGCAGAGAGAAAGTGTGCACGAATTCACAAATGTAGTGACCACTAATAGCTTTATTGGAATGATACCAGTTATTAATTATGCCACCCTCTCTCTTAAAGAAGACAGAATACGGAGAAGGAAGGTTGAGTTAAGGGTGTGAGCCGCACCATCTGTAACATGCTGTCTCGACTAATAGCCAGAACTCAGCTTTCACTGATCACTGGATGCCTCTTTCGTAATTGATGGGACATGTGTGTGTTTCTGTTTTCAGATGGTGTGTGTGTTGATGCAGCAATGCGAGTGTGCTCATCTGGCAGTAAATCTAATCACTCGCAGTGTGTGTGGTGTCGTGAGTGGAAGTCTAATTCCGTCCATGTCACTAGTCTTACCCAGAATGCCAGAAGATGACCTGTCCTTGTCCTCTTTCTCCTCTGAACTCAGTCGGTCCATCTGTTCTTGATCTTTCCACAGGAGAAGCATCTTTTTCTCCTTCAACCAAATAACTTTTGACGGAGTCGGAGATCATGGCAGAAATCCATTTGTCTCTTACCAGTTGGGGCTGTAATGGGCCTTGAATGTTTTTGTTGGAGGACGGCTGTGCATCACCATTTCCCGTCTTTGCTTCGCACAGCACCATTCAGCATGCCTGACACCTGCCAACATACACAACGAGCGTGCATGTAATTCTCGCTTAGTGATTTTATCATCCGAAAATGAACACCGCAAGTCACTGTCGTCGTGATTCATTAGCCGCAGATTTCTCGTCATGTGTGGAGTTTGCTTTACAACCCATGTGCAATGCCAAACCGCTGTTAAGTAGAAAAGAATATAGACAGCATGAGATATTTCTCTGTGCTTTTTCTTGTTGTTTTTTGAGGCTCTATATTCCTTTTGCATTGGAGCTTAGGAGACAGTGGGAATGTCCAGAGGGAACAGACTGATTATCGTGTCTCTGGCTCAAGCCACTTCCACTCTGTGATTAACCTCCGGTGGTGTGTGTGCATGTGTGGTGTTTTACTGAGCTGTGCTTGAGTTTTAGTGTGTGTGTGCAGGTGATTGGGTCTGAGGTGTAGATCTTAATGGAGCCAAAGGGATGATTACACTGAAAAGGTCAGATTTGTCTCCTGCTCCTGCAATTAACACACCAGAGAAGGAGACACTCTGGATCAGTAATGCAGAGGCGGAGAAAGGAAGGTGGAAAAAGCTAATAGAAATTTTGATTTGGGGAATCAATGGCAGCTTTATATGATTTCTTTTGTGAAGATATGCCAAGTCATGAAACACAAAAAAGTTCTGTCATGTCATTCCTACAGTTTAAAGTCTTTTAATTGAAATGTGAGAGAAAGTGCCTACTGGCATATGAGTTTTCTCTGGTTACCTGGAGCACAGAGTAACACATTGCCACCTCTTGAACCTGAACCTGACTAATAAATCAGCTAATATCAGCTTGTCATACTCCTGGTTTCACTCTATAAAGAGAAGGATGGTATAACATTAGATTTTCGTTCTTATTGTATTACAGAAAGAGCATTGTTGAAGGTTTTTGAAGCAGATAAAATGCATTATAGAACCTTGAGAACCTTTTGATACAGTTAATCACAACATTTTACTGATAAGGCTTTGGACACAATTGAATCGCTAGAACTTTCCTCAGTTGGTATATCAATCAAAATAAATATGTTGTAAAATTATTATCCGAGTGTAATGACTCCAGCTATGGTGTTCCACAAGGCACAAGGTTTGGGTCCCACGGTTTCTAATCTGGTGTTGGTGGTGACATTAGGAAATATGGTAGTAATTTTCAATGTGATGTGATGATAACTCACAACTCTATTTTAGATGCACGTTTTAATTGTCAGATACAGGGTCATTGATGGCAAATAATTTTCTTTCGCTCTGTCAGAGAAGAACGTTTCTATGTTTCTGTCATGGAACTTCAGACAGAATCCATCAAAGTGCAAGTAGCATTGGCAATGGGCCCTTCAGAACAAGTAAAAAGGAAATCTGAGTAACATTTAACATAACTCAAAATGTCCAATATCAAACACATACTTTATGACATAAGAAATGTCATAAAGTATGTGTTTTATCATCTGAAGCACATTTTCACTGTTACCTGGTTCTCTCAGTTCAATGCTGGGTCACTGATATGTACTTTTATGACATATTGAATTGATTATTTTGATGCCTTGCTTCCTAGAGTTGATAAGAATAGCACAGCTCCTCTACAAATACTGCATTAACGTCAGCAATTTTAAAATCAGCACATTAGACGTGTGAGAATTAGAATTGATTTTAAAGAGTTTTTACTTTTTAAAAGTATTATGGATTTTAATCCAAGCTATTTGTCCGATTTTTTGTTTATAGTATTTGCTACAACCCCTCAGACTTCTGCTGAAACCAAACATGATACTTAATTTCATATTTTTATTTATCTCTTTAAAACATTTTCTACTAGTTTGTTTTGTTTTACACATTAGTGTAGGCTTATTTTTAAATGTTATTGAACATGAGATGCCATATTTTCTACTATTATTTGTCTCTTGACTAAAGTTCATTTTTACTCTAATTTGTCATTGTTTTTATTGTTTTTTTTTATACCATGTTTATTATATTTGCCTCCGTTTCTCTCATGTCCTCAGTTCCACATTTTATTTGACATTTTATTCTAGTTGCTTGATAAATATTGTGAGCTATGCTTGAGGCTACGACACCTTTAGAATCTCAATTTGGCCCATTCCTGTTTGGCAGATATCTGATTTACATACGGGTTTGTAATGATTTACATCCGTTACTATCGGTGAATATTTCTGAGGGCTGCCAAACCTTTTTAAACTTTTGTTTTGTGTCAGTTTGAAAAGTAAGCACACGTCAAAACACTCACCCCTTTTGTGACTCGTGAACACGTTTTGTAAGCTTTTCAAAGTGCTTTTGAAATCCCTGTTCATTCCACAGGCTTGTATTTTTATCCTCAAATTCATATACATTTTTCGACAGGCTACGTCTCTGATGAGGGGCCTGTGTTTTTTTTAATCATGGATGAGGGTAGAGAAATGTTGCTTTGTACTTTTGTGCCTCTTGGGTAGATTGTGACAGATTTAGTTTGGAGTGACACCACTCAGCTGAAGATTACAGCATCTCTGACAGACAACATGTTTGGAGTCAGTGTATAGATTCCTCAGTGACTGAAGCATGAATAAATTGGGTATATAGAGCAGACTGCTGAACTTCAACTTCAAAAGTTCCCTCTTCATATCCTCTGCACAAAGTCAACACTGACATTGTGTTTAGTCTGTGTTTGAAGGGTGTCCAAAATGGTTGTTCTTTGTCAAGGATATTTTTTCAGTTGAAGGTTTGAAGATGTGTCTGACATAAAGAACAGGTTTCTGACTTTTGACCCGTCTACATTGGAGTACTTGTTATAAAACCTGAAAACTAAAGAATAAAGACTCTGTGAAATGCAGCAGATGAATCTGATTTAAACAGAAATAGACAGGATTTGAGATGTAAATACTTGATATTCAAAATAAGCTCTGTTTAGTAAAGAGATTTGTAGAACAAGAACCACAAAGTCTTTGTTTGCATTTCTGCATTGCTGTTATTTACACGGTGTCAATAGTGCTTTATTATGCAAGTTTATCATGAAGAATCCAAAGGCACCAAACTATCTGTCTGCACAACAATTAGATGAATAAAACTCTGCATTCAAAGTGCATAGTGATGTAGTGGAATACAATACTCTCTGGACTTTTATGGTCTCCAAGAGTTCAAGTCCTGTTGGAGACCATTGATTTTCATCAATCTGCCTCAAACGCATACTTCCACCTTATACGTTCTTACTATAATGTCAGCTGTTTTTCATTTATCTCTGCTCTATTCATTTTAATATTTTAAACTTAAAATTCTTGGACCTACAACTAGACGTGTTTCATGGAGCAATATTCATTTGATTGTGCAGGTTGTCACAAAAGATGAAGGTTTTAAGCCTTGAGTTTGTTTTAGAAATATAGAATTATTATTCTTTGCTCTCTTATTCATTTCCCTCACTGTCCTTATCCATCTCATTTATGTCCTATCTTTTGTTGGTCTGTCACAAAACAATCTTGTCTCGTCTTACCCCCCCAAAAAACCTTGTGGTTTGTGGCTGTAAAATGTATAACAGTGGAAAATCTCAAGAGGATTCAATAGTTTTGCGGTAAGACTATAGTATATTATATATATTATATACACTGCTCAAAAAAATAAAGGGAACTCTTAAACAACACAATATAACTCCAAGTAAATCAAACTTCTGTGAAATCAAATTGTCCACTTAGGAAGCAACACTGATTGACAATGGGGACCCTCGTAGGGTCAATATATATACAGTATATATATATATATATATATATATATATATATATATATATATATATGATGTTAAAGGTTTTGCTTCTCATCGTAGGAGAAGATGCTTCTTTATGCTTTATATCTTAAAATTTTCACAGGTTGTTTCACTCATTGAATTTAACTCATGAAATAGCAATTCTGGGTGAATTGCATGAGTCAGTTCATAACCATCAATTACCCACGCTGAGAAGACTACAATTATTCGGGGGCTTAATTGTTGTTTGGCAGTCTAGTCTGGTAAAATATTTTGGTGTGTGGCAGCTTGTTGTTCTGGACAGGTAGCGGCGTGCTGCGCTGCACCGCCAAGGGATTTGGGTTTCACTTCCTGCGCCATCCTGACAGCGACGAGCTCATTATTTCCAGCCCGTTCTTCTGGGAGCGTGTTTCACTTGCCTCTCATGCATGCGCACTCTCACCCGGCTTTTGGACCACTTGACCTTGGTTGCCATGACAGCAGCAGTAAGAGCTGAGCTGAGGTGTCACTGTGTCTCTATGATGAGTCCCAAGGCTCGCCGTCCCCGGCCCACCCGTGCTCTGTGTTTGTGTGCATGTGTGTAATGATGATTAATACCTTTGTTTTGAAAGCCGCCGGAGAGTTGCAGCACGTTGGCTTCGAAGTGTTTGCTTGTGGCTCGGCACAGACCCTTCCCTGTTTGTGTGCATCAGCGGTGTTATACCCTCGTAGCTGTCAGCGGAGTGATTGTTGTTTATAGTTTTGACACCCCACATCTTGTTCCTGTTGTTCATCAGCCTCTCGCCATGCTCATAAGAAGGTTTTGATTTAGCTCTACTCAGTCAGTTTTCTGTCCGGCATCGAAACGAACGTGAAAACAAGAGAGGCTGGTGGCTTGGGCCTAACCAAACAGCAATTAGGGCGACTCGTGGATCCTCCATTAATTAGGTGGTTATCTCTCAGCCTTTCACAGTGCCTGTGACTTTCAGAGACTCTCATTAATATGTTTTTTGTGAAATTAGTCATTATGACACATTCAAATGAAATGGTATTTCGCAGGGGTGGCCCAGCAGGCGTGTGTACATATTTGGGATTTTCTTCTCAGTCATGTCTCAAACTTCTTATTAGTATGATTACTTCCTGTTTGCAACCTTGATTCTTTTCTGCTGTGAACCTCCACCCTTCCTAGAGATTACCAATTGTACATAAGATTTAAGAGAGAAAATAAAACTAATCTGAAAAAACTGTTGGGGCAAAGAAGGAGGTAATTCTTAGTTTGCCTTATATTAATTTTAAACATATTTTCAAGCATCTGGTTTGCCTTTACAAGATGTTTTTTCTTTCTTTTATTCAATAAGCCCCAAATTATTACCTTTCACAGTTTTAATTGACTGTCCACAAAATGAAGCAGTGACAGCTGGAAATTAGCCTCATATTTCTCTGTCAACTAATAATGTGTTGGGGACAATTAGCTGAGATTTTCCCCCCTTGTAGACATTGCTCTGTGTTTAGTTACCATCCGTTATTCTAATAGTAAATGTGAAACACTAAAACATGTATATGAAGTCAGGATCTCATTTCCTATTGGTTGTGAAACTGATTGCATTGTTGTATATGAAAAAAATAAATCTGTATAGATAATTAACCAATGTCTCTGTCTCTTTTTTTCATGCTGCTGCTGATGTTTCTCCACTAAATCAAGGTAAGTGAAACAACCATTACAGCTCCCCATTTAGCTGATCTCAACCCCACTTGTTGATACATTTTTGGGTGTTGTGTAAGCAATTTGTCTTCCATTTCATATATATATTTAAAGTGAAGATTACAGAAAGTTTCACCAAGAGCTACTTATGGAAGAAGTGGCTATTGAGAGTCTTTCTGTCTTTAGTTTCTTTTTTTTTTTCAGCACTTCTTTCCTCCTTTGCCTCTGTCTTGCTTTCATCTGTCTTCTTCTCTCTCTGGCCCTGGTCTGAGGGTTCATTTTTAATACTTTGCTTATGTTCTTTGGCACCAGATGAAGAACAGTTTTCATATCTTCTGGACGCTATCCACCAAGAAAAAAAATATCTTATGCTTCTTTCATACGTCTCCCTGTCTTCTCTTTCTTAGTCTTTTCTCCTTTTCCTGTGCTCCAATTTTTTCATCCATTTTTTTTTAGTACCGTAAGATTCTGGAGAGGCAGCGAGACAGTCAGAGATAACACTCATTCCTTTACGAGGTCTGGTCTGGCTGATCTGCTGTGGCTTGCAAAATCTTTGATACATTACAAGAACAAACTGCAATGCAATTTTCTATTCTATTCTAGTGCAAAAACGTGCATAAATGGGTAGTATAAGGTGAACTGTAGGTTTCAAAATAATTCGACACGAAATAATATGAAAAGCCTTGTATGCATTGTTAAGTCTGCTTTATTCTAGCACCCCTAAATAAAATCCAGTTCAACCAGTTGCCTTCAGGAGTCAACAAATTAGTTCAGAGCTGTGTAATTTAATCTCAGTATAAATCCAGCTGTAGTTTGAGGACATCAGAGGTTTGTCATAGAACATTATTGAATAAACAGCGTGATGACGACCAAGGAACACAGCTGACAGATCAGTCATAGTCATATGAATCAATATTTCGAGCACACATCCTACATAGCACTATTCAGTCCTCCACAACTGCTAACCTATGAATACATTGCCTTAACTGACGGGCCGGCCAAGGGGACCATTAATCAGAGAAGCAGCTGAGAGGGTCATGGTAAGTCAGGAAGAGCTGCAGAGATCCACAGCTTAGGTTTAATAACTATTAGTCATGCACTGCAGCAACTCAGGCCTTGCAGCAAAAGTGGCAAGAAGAAAACATTGTTGAAAGAAAGCCATATGAATTCCTATTTATAGTTTGTCACAAGCCTCGTTGGGGACACAGCAAAGATATGAAGGCTGATTCTCTTGTCAGAGGAGACATGCAAAACTGTTTCTGTGGAGGGAAACTAACATTGCACATCATTCTGAACTCATAATCCCAATGGTAAAGCATAATGTTAGCAACATGAGATGCATATCCTGTTTTTCAGCAAAGACAGAAAATTGAGTCATTAATGGTAAAATAGATTGGTCTCTATAAAAGGACCAAAGAGGCTTTAGAAGTGGGATGAGGTTCACCTTCCAGCTGAACAACAGGTCTAAACATACAGCTAGAGCCACAATGGATGGATTTTGATCATATTTGTTTTAAAAGTTGACCAGGGGAAGCTACCAAGCACATTTCTGATTGTTTTTCTGCGTGTGAGCAGTCAAATCCCAAGCCTAAATAAAAATGAGAATCTTGGGCAAGACCTGAATGCTAATGTTCACAGACGCTCTCTAGCCAACCTGACTCAGTTTAGCTATTTTGCAAATAGTAATAGTTAAGGACGATAAATATGCAGAGACATACCCGAGAAGACTTGCAGCTGTAATTGCAAGTAAATTGAGTTTACAAAGTTAAATGCCAATTGTGTATTGGTCTGTGGTCTTCTGTCACAAAATAGTATCTGTAAAACCAGCCTATGATTTTGAGTTTCTAATATGACAAAATGTGATGAAAGGCCAATGTTTTTGATGGCACTGCAGGCGGGGTTATGCTCTGCTTTACTCAGGCATGGCCGTTGCTTCTGTAGCCTACCGTAGCTTTACTGTACTGTTGGATATGATAGTGGAAATCTTTGAGAGGGAATTAAGTGTTTGGTGCTTTGCAAATTGTTCAGCAGGCAGTCAGCACTGGATTGTGGAGAAATGCATTGGCGAGAGTGAGTTCCAGTTATCCTGAGAGCTGCACACCTTGAGAGGTAATGAGATTAAAAGGAAAAGGACAGGGGATTTGTTCAACAAGCATAGAAAGAAACATAAATTACAAACAATATGGGCGTATTAAAAGATAAAGGGTGGAATTGCCCATGTCCTTTTTTTTTTTTTTTTTTTTTTTTTTTTGCTGTCTTAAATGAGGATATAAAAAAAAGAAGTAAAATCGCAGCATGCATAACCCTATGGTCTATTTTTTGTTAGGGGTTTTATTATGCTCGAGATCACTCCTCTTCTGAGAGAAAATCCTGTTCAGGTAGAATCAGCCTTCAGGGAACCCTCATCAAACCTGGATGTCCCACATCATGCAATCCTGGCCCAGTTTATGAATTATGCAGGTCAGGTTCATGACAGTGCATCCTCAGGGCAAACAGGTCAGAATCCAAATTTAAGCCAAAACAAGCACCTATGAAATCTGTCTGTTTTTTTCATATTTTCCACTGCAGTGAGGCTAAATAATCATTGTCAAATCAGCATAACAGAAATTATGCAATGTGATTAGATCCACTTCTGTATTACAAAGTCTTGGACGAAACCCTTTGGCTGTCTATGGTGAGCCAGTTCTCTACTCCTTCGCATTAGGTCACTCCTGAAATGATGATGGCTGAAATGGCATTAAGGGTTCATTTGATGTCTGGTCTTTGTGCTCATTGTTTGAGTGGAATTTAATGACAGATTGTTCAAGTAGTGAAGTGTTGTTTATTGAGGGGATTTCCAAGGTAGGATAACAGATTGACCATTACAGCTTCTGTCTCTCTGCAGGTTATTCTATTTGATGGCATTTTTCTCTGTTCCTTTAAATTTTTGTGGCAGGCTGGAGATGTGGTGGAAAACTGCAGTGTAACCATTTTTACAAAGCTCATTTGTTTTGTTTTTAATGCCTTGGAAATGCATTCCCCTAACTTAGTTTTTTCACCTTTTGTAATAGGGAAAAAACACCTCTTTATTTCATTGTTTATATACATGTTTTAACACCTAAAATGAAAATAGGCAAATCTGTGAACTTTCCAAGATATGGCACTCATTAATTGGGGGGCATTAAGATTATTATTCAGTGATGCAAGCTAGTTGTACATGGCAACTCTGGGGAGCTGCAGAGATATCCCATTCAGGTTGGACGATCTCAACTAATCTGAAAATTAGGAAGGCTTTCTACATTTCTGACTTAAATAGAAAGTAAAAACAAAAATGCCTACATATCATCCTGAAAACACCTGTCCTAGTGAATCGTGGGAGCGTCATACTTGGGGGATGCTTTTTCTTTAGTAGAGAAAGGGAAGTAGATCAAAACTGAAGGGGGGAGATGCATGGAGACAAATACATGACAATTGAGGAGGGAAATCAGTTAAAAGCCAGACAAACTTGAGGCTGGAGCAAAAGTTCACCTTTCAGCTGGACAGTGACTCGAAACATTAAGCCAGAGCTATGATAGAGTAGTTAATATTCATACTCATTGGTTAAACTGGTCCAGTCAAAGTTGGGATCTAACTCCAATATGGTATGACATTAAACAAAAAATAAAAAACACAAAAACTCCCATCCAATCATTGTGACCTTGAGGGATTTTCCTAGTTAAATGGAGAAACATTTCAGTGTTTTCCTGTGGAAAGATGTTGGAGGAAAATTCCAAAAGGTTTGAAGTTGTGATTCCTGCAAATTGTGGTTTCTAAGATTTTGAGCCACTTTTCAAATTTCTGTTTAGAAAAAGGTTTTGAAAACCATGCAGCCTTTTCTTTTCACTTCTAAATTATGCACTACTGTGTTGGACTATAGCATAAATACCCAATAAAATACATTAAGACTTGTGGCTATAATGCAACACCATGTGAAGTGATCCAAGGTTTATGAATAGCTTAGCAGGACCTACGTTTTCCCACCGTCTGGATAAATTCAAATGAAATAAACACACTAAAGTAATTCAATTCCGCAATTAGCCAAGGCACATCTTTTTGTTTATATCTCATTGAGTCTGTTTGGTTTCTATATTTCTGCCTCCTGATTGACCCCATCTCGCTCCTCTGAGTTGAGCTATTATGGGCTTGTGGAGGAGGGAAAAAAAAAAAAAGACACATCGGCTGAGACCTAACGTCTTCTGTGATGTGTGCTTGTTCTCTGTTCATACTCCAACTACAACAATCTGAATCATCAGTTATAAGTGTTTTGTAAAAGCCTTTGCTGTGCGTTTCCAAAAAAGATTCTGCCCAAAAAACGAGACAAGGAGGGAAAGTTCAACTTATAAAACTCCGTTACTCCGCCATCAGCATGGGAAAGTATGTGCGGTCTCGCGCCCTGCGCCGCCCCATGCTTTGTGTGCGCACTTATATTCGGTGGATCTCCTGTGGGATGCAGTGTGTGTTTCTGCTCACGTGTAGCTTCAGCTGGGTCTTTTTGGCCATGTCTGAGTGGGGTTTTCAGACCAATGGTTTCTCACGCTGGTCAGTGTCGCTCGTAAAGCAGCCAATGAGAGGTTGATGTCATTCACCCAACCGCAGGAGGACTATTTGTACCTCTGCTAATGAAGGAGTGTCCGGACAGACTGATAGACTTGGTTTGAGACTTCAGAGAGCGGTCCTAGGATCATTTCAGCTGAGGACAGATTCAGTGACCTGTAGTAATGCACAGAACCCCAATCTCTCTTCCTGACTTTTTTTATATTTTGTCTACCAAAGGAAACATCTCGGCACCTATTAAAGTGATTTTGGGCTCTTTATGAGCTGCTGTAAGATTTTTAGTGAGGTATTATTATCCAGCGTCCAGTTTCAGTTGTCCTATTGATGTATCCTTTAAAAACCTGCATCACAGTACCAATGAGGGTTCATTTCTAGCAGAGTGAAACAGGCCAGAACAGTCTTTCCTTTTTCTTGCCCGTTTTTCGCCTTATTTCTGTTAAAGTCATTTACTTTTTTTTTTGTGTGTGTGTGTGTGTGTGTTCATCATGGTTTCCTCACATAACCCAGGCAGTTTCTGATTCAGTCATGCCTGGCTGCTTAAAGTCTTCGTTTTGTGCAGGATTTGTGTGTGCATATGTGCAATATTGGCAAATTCCTCACTATCAGAATCTCAAGGGGCTTATGATGGTATGGAAATTTCATCAGCACACTCCCTAATAGCTTTGTAACAATCATAATCTGTCGTATTGCTGTGTAGAGTGAAGTGGAAGAGGACAGAAAAGAGAGAAAGATATAAGAATGTGGAAAACTCCACCGTAAGTGGCACAATACTTAGCATTTAGATTCAACAGTGGATCCATAATTCATGTTAATCAAAGCTAGAGGCTATCGCCAGTGAATGTAGCGGGGACGCTTGTGCTGATCAGATGGGAGGCAATAGTGTTATCATACAGATAGTTAATATGCTTCCTTTGCCACACCCCTTTTGATCTCTCAGCTCATCTTCAGTGCCAACCTATATCTATAACAGCACCATAATGTAGATGTGTTAAAGTTCCTCAAATGAAAACTTTTGTATAGCAGAACCATTATTTCACACTGAAAGCATTTTTTAAAATGTATACATTTAAGTGTAAATAAATTCAGTCTGTTTTGTGACAGTTATCCCTAAGAGAAACAGTCATGTTTGTTATTGTTCAGCTGCAGACTGCTTTTGAGATAAATGGTGACTAATGGCAACTAAAAGCAACATTATCCCTGTAATTACAAGCATAGGGAGCAAGTCCCTTTTTTGAAATCTGATCTGAGACCAAACAGTTTTCACTAAACCGTTGCTTAGAAATATGCATGTCAAATTCTGCATGGAGTACTTTCAGAAAAGGCAAAATCCCTATTTTTAGAAGAAATAATGAACTCAGTGGAGTGTTTGATTTGAAACTGATTAGATCTTTGAATTCTGAAAGCAACTTTCTTTGACTTTGACCACAACTAAACAAATGTTGATAGTTCAAGCAAAGATCTGTTGAAAGTAGCTGATTATCTCTCTATACAGAAGAAAGTCTGAGCAGCTGTGTTTACTTTGGCTGCACATTTCCAACACGACCCTAAAGCTCCTTCTATTGGGCTGGCATGGGTTCATTAATGTGGCCGTTAAATGGCCGTTACTGTTCTATCCTTCCCAAGTTAATATTAGACACCTCATAGGATTGTTTGGACTTCTTGATTCTGTAACATTTGTGGCACAGAGCCGCTTTCACAGCAAACATTTCACCTCGAGAGAATAAGACAGGCCAGGTGTGCTATGAAGGGCCCCATTTGACTAGGTCCAGACTTCACACTTGTTCTAGAGATAACCAGAATGCACAGCTGCAGAAAAGGAATGCAGCTCTCCATAATACCCCTGTTTTTGTGCTCATTCAAGCCAAAAAAAAAAAAGTCTGCTTTGAAATGAACCTTTTGTAAATCTGAAGATAAAACATAATAGTAAGATGGAGTGATATTGATGAATATGCTTTGGACTTTCACAGACTCTCCAACTGGGTTCCTCACACTGTTTACTATAGGCACCATCAGTAAATGTGAATTTACTGATGGCAAATTTCCAATAATCTCAAATCTGGCATAAATGTTAAATCTAGCTGTATTTTACCCTTTATAACAATGTAATTAAGTGATTTGCAGATGATTTTTTTTAACAATAAAACTGGAGTCAAATCTGACTCCAGCTGTGATTCTAAGCAATCATAAAAAAAACCTTCTCTTTTTTAATATTAAGCAGTTGTTGAACTCTTCGGAAATATCTTCAAACATTAGAAACATTGTGTCTTGAGCATCACTAAAAGTCATTAAAATGTGTATCATTGTCTCTAATGAAAAGTTATTTATTATTTTTTAAAATATTAGCTTATTGTATTTGTGCAAGTTGTCTTAGAAATTGGTTTAATGTAATATAATAAAGATTTAATATAATACAATATCTGCAGAATTCAGATATTGTATTATATCTGCATACTGCAGATATTATTATTATTAGTAGTACTACTACTACTAATAATAATAAAATTCATTGTCTTGACTGCTGATAGTTGTTGGGTCACTGTAGTCCAGGGGTGTCAAACTCCAGTCCTCGAGGGCCGGTGTCCTGCAACTTTTAGAAGTGCCTCTGCTGCACCACACCTGAATAGAATAATTAAGTCATTAGCAAGGCTCTGGAGAACTGAGGAGGTAATTAAGCCATTTGATTCAGGTGTTTTGTACCTGTGGCACATCTAAAAACTGCAGGACAGCGGCCCTTCAGGACTGGAGTTTGACACCCCTGCTGTAGTCTCTTTTAATATTTTTTTTAGCTTCTCTGAAATCGAACATCCCTTTGTCTCCACTGATTCTTTGACATTTATGTAGAACGTTTCGTCAATAACATTTACTCAAACATTTCCAGAATTCAAAAGCTATGTTTTGAATCCTGGAAATAGTCCGATGCATTTGTGTGTTTGGAGCGCTCTCTTTCCTTTGCTTTCGTCTTTTATGGTCTTTGCAGTCTTTTCTCCTCATTTCTTTTTCCAGGAACTATTCAATTTCCTCGACAGAGAGCCTTGGGCTTCCAAAACAGAAATATGGACGGAATGATTTGCTCCAACTTTGTTGAAAAAGAGATGATATTGGCCTGAAAAGATGTTGAAATAATGCATGCCAGCTGCGGTAATCTGGAAAAATCAATGAAGGGTGTGTGCGTGTTATCGTTCAAAGTAGCACATTTGTATTTATCGCCATGACTGTGTAGAATTAATATACATATGTTTTCCAGTGGTCAGCAGCTGGGGCAGAAACGTGGCCTCAGCAGGTAACTGGGCTCAGGCTTTTATGAATCATTTGGCTTTGGAGACAGATGTGCTGCTGTGAGCTCTTCTGTGGTCGTGTCAGAAGCCGGGCCAGAGTTTGTGTCACTGCAGTAAACAACCTCAAATTGGATCCTCTCGCCCCGTTTTGTAATGAAAATCATTGTTTAAGATAAACAAAGATAGCTCTTAACAGACTAATGATGATGTTGCAGTAGTTTGAACTGAAATTATCTTCTTCCTGTATGTTTTGAGTGCATCTACCAACCCTCAATATACTGTTTGTACATAAAAGCAAGGTTCACAAGGCTTCACCTCCAAACTCCTGCTCTCTGCTTTTCCTCAGATAAGGCCTGTTTATAGAGTTGGCAAAGTGTCACAAGAAAGAAGTCATTCCAGAAAGGATATTGCAGGTGTTTAAACTCCTGATCTTAGCATGAAGAAGAAAGGCCTGGCCAGTATTTATGACTTGGCCTTCACTTTCAACACATGCACTCTCAAACAGAGGCAGGAGAGTGTTGCCCAAAGGCATATCAGCCGAGCGAAGAGAGGAAGCCAGAGTTGTGCTTATCATTTCTTTTTGCCCAAGCCACAGAAGGCTAAAGGGCCTGTAGTCGAATAAGCTGCCCTCTCTTGCCTTTTGTCTGTCGAGGCTCTGATGGTCAAAGACCTTGAGACTCCCAGCTTCAAGCTGCCTGCATTTCAAAGGTTTCATTCAGTCCCATCATTCAGTCAGTCTGTCAGTTACTCTATCACTTAGTCGATATAAAGATTCTCTCTGAGGTCCTTACACCCACCGGTTATCTCTCCAGGCTCTCTCATGCATTAATTTATAAGTGTGGCCAATTCTGTGCAGGGAGGAGTCTGATTGGATTGTCACATCTCGGGTTTTCTTTGGGCTTCTCATCTCCACATTTCACTTAAGCTTTCCATCACTGGCCTCCAAACGGAGGTGAAAAAAGTTTGAAAGCCAGACTGCATTTAATCCGTTCATAGATGTCTTTATTAGTCTCAAAATACAGACGGAAAACTCAAGTACGACCAGGTCGGTTTTCTCCCCTTGTAGATTTACATCTCGACTTTGTATTAATAAGTTTGATAAATTCTCACCCGACTGAACATTATATGAATTCATTTTTATGTAAATACTACAGTAGACAACATGCTGTATATTTTCAGACTCCTTAACTCTGTTCTTTGTGGCTACAAATCTAAAAGGAATGGACTGATAATGATTAATGTCCCTCTTCGATCTTTATGATAGGAGTGAATGAAGTGATTGTATACAAATTGTATTTTGTATACAAAATTTAAGTTTGCAGGTGGGAATATGGCTTATTGTCTAATGTACTGCAGACTTCATAAAATAATGTTCAATGGAGAAAGGTACTAGAAGTTCTTGATAGGAATCTGAAGCTGAAGCAAAGGCAGAGTTTCAGGCAATACAATGATCCCAAAAACACAGCAGAGGAATCTCTTATTTGCTTTCAGATAAGAAAAATTAAATTCCAAGAATGACCCAGTCAATAAATTGACTGCGGATTCAGTTGAAAGTGTTTAAAAAATAAACTAAAGTGAACTATGACAGTTTGTGTGAAAGTTGGATCAAAACAAAATATGAGCAATATATGAAACTCGTTTTTCCATACAGGACACATTTTGAAGCTCTGATTACCAAGAAAGGCTTTTCTATCAAGTTTAAAATAAGTTTCAGTTTCAATACCAGTTTTCCTGTGTCATTCCACTTTATTACAAAACTGAGTTTATGTATGAATTTGTACATCCACTGAGATCATAGACCGTCAAGAAGCCTCTGTGATTGTATATATGCATACATATGGCTGCGTGTGTTATAAAGACTCCATGCCTTTTTTTTTTGTCTTGAGCCAATCTAAGTAATGAAAGGGATGAGAAGGGGGTAGGGAGTACACTGGTGGGAGGCAGAAGCAGAGAGAGAAGGAGCACTGGGTCCAAATTATAATACAAATCATATCAAGTCAATCATAAAAGCAGTCGAGATTTACTAGTTTCATTTCACTTCCCGAGATTCTTCAGTTTAATAGGGCAGCTGGGAGAAGATGGAGCCGGATTGTGAGGGTGAAATAGGTAGTATGTGCATGTGTGGGTGCGTGGGTGCACGCATGATATCTATGAATAACCTTCCACAAGCCAACCACTGACTTACAGCCCCCCAGCTGGAGATAGAACAGTAACATACAGGCATCTACTATTGAAAAAGCCGAGCTGTTTGGGAGGTTACTGAGTCTAACTGTAAACACTCGACTGAAAAAAACCCACATTAACAGACACTAGCTCAAATATAGAGTACAAAATTATTTGATTAAAATAGCATATCTTTCTGTGTTGTATTCTGTCATTTAAAATATTTCCAGTTACCTTTTTTTTTTTTTTTTTTAAACAAAGTTTTAGTAACTTCTCTGTAGATTTCACTGACACTCCACATTCTGTTTTAGCATCTGAGCAACTTTTTGTATTTGTATGTACAAGAGGTTTCCACACATGTATCCTTTTTTCTCCCTACTTGGTCAGTGCACGTATATTGGACTTATGATACAAATGCAAATGTTTTTGCTGATCCACAAAGATGGTCTTAATTTACAGCCAAAGCATCATGGGGGTAAAATATGTTGGCGTAAATAAACTTTCTTCACTTCTGGTGTGTCAGATTTTCATGTATAAACTAGAACATCGTCTAACTGTTAAAGGTTTAGGCGCATATGTTAATTTGATCTTTTTTTACTGGATGCCTTAACTTTTATAGAGGGCGTTAAGTGGCACAAAATCTCAATGTTAAATGTCATAATGTCTCTGGTGCCTATCACCAGTGGTCATTGGGTAAGAGGGAGAATACACCTGCTTGGTTGCCAATCCATCACAGGGCAACATAGAGACACAGGAGAAATAAAATGTCTAAAGGGAATTTAGATTAATTTCCGTATTTCTTAAAGTTATCATTATATTGTGACACCATAATATGAGACAGGTAATCTGTGAAAAATTTGTTGTTCTACAGCCACCTGCAGAAATACGCCTATTGGTTAGAAACAACAACTCAGAGCCAGGAGGAGAATCTTAGGGCTGTCAGTCACCATCATGCACACACGGCTCACACAAGTTGAACCCAGGACCTTTTTGCTGTAGCATTGCTACCAACTGCTCCACAGTGCAGCCCGATTGTTGCATCAAATGACTGTTTAAATGCAATGTTTGATCAATTTAAGATAAAGTAAAATAACAGAATACATTTAAATATGTCATGTAAGTGTAAAGGACCCTCACTGCCCTTGATTCAGCACATCTCTGTGACCTTATTTCTGCCACCCACAATGCTTTGCCTGAATAACTTGCACGTCTAGAGTTCCTAAATGTGAACAAACAGTCTAACAGCTAAAATAGGGATACAGCTTGTGGGAATATCAATTTTTACACTTTCAGCAGGGTAATATAAACATGTGGTCACCTTCATCTTACAAAGATTGCCAGAAGGAAGGATATTTAGTTTTCTATGCTTGCACTTTTAGCTGGTTTGGTAGCTCCATTGGTACAAATAAGAAACTATAAACTGTCAAAATTAATCTGAGGTATACCAGCACTTCCAAAATTAAGGCTTAGTACAACCTCATCTACCCACCCAGAGCTACGACATCACACATCAGTAAGTATGGGTTCTAGTGTCATTCACCAGAGAAATACAGACAGCAAGTTGATCCTGTATTGAGAATGCAGGGCCGTTTGCGCCCTAGCGCCGGAAGTCATTTGGGAATAAAAATATAATTATATTAATTTTCAGAAGACTTTCTCCATCTGTGGTCAGAGCCAAACTACAATGCAAGTTAGACATCATTGAAAGAAACACTAAGACAGGTTATAAAATGGTCACTTCATCTTTTGTCTATAACCGACAAAAATGTGACTCCATTTCTTGAACATGGTTGGGTGTTCAACACACACTTATCTGTTAGCTATTTGCTTCGCAGTACAGCTCACTGCATTAGCCATCAAAACACTTCACTGCAGCTTCTACCATCTTACTGGATGTTACCGACACAAACTGCTCAGGAATAAGATGGACAGCTTATTATTGTTATAGCAATATTCAGAAATAAAATCTGTTCCATTTTAATAAAACCGTGCAACCTTATGTCAAAATCCAAAATACTTTGGTTGTTTAAACTTGGACTGAATAATTTTGTGACTGCTTATAATCAGGATAATCTTGTTTTTTTTTTTTACACTGATTTTAGATTCTTATTGATCAAACTGTTACTTTGCTTTTTTGATCTTTATAAGTACATTTTCTTTGACATGGCCCAAAAACAAACCCTTGTGATCCTTTGAGCTGAATTTATGGTTAATCTGCTAAGTTTAAATTTGAAATCCATTATATGTGCATTAATAGGCAACAAAAACATCCTGAATCACATGTGAACCACATTCACACATTTCTAGTTGTTCTCACTTCTGAGCTTTTGTAGATATTTGATTGTTTCGGAAGCATAGGTTTTAAGAAATTGGTTTCACGTCTTTCAGCAGTTCTTTAATACTTTTGAAAACAATAATGCATTAACACTTGTTGATGTTTGGACCCACTTTTTTTCCCTTCTACCCAAGGTGATTCAAAACCCCAAGCTGGCTCTATGGAGGACTATTGATGTTTGTGTTTACCCATGTATGACAGGTTGTTTGCCTGCCTTATCGCTGTCCATCACTGTTGTGATTGTGTTTGCGCGCGATCCTTGTGTATGGACATTGAGAAGTTCATTGTTAAACTGTCTGAATTGTCTATGCTAGCAGAGATGGACATCAGTCTATGTGACAGCCAACGATCCAAATGTCATATCTCTCCATAGGCACTCCCACTCCATCATACTCCATCATACAGAGAGAAGTGATAAAAGAGAACGCATGGGGGAAGAGGCTCATGAAGGGAATAGGAAAGAGGCAAACAGGGAAGCTGAAAGCAGGCAGAGTTGATTGAGCGACAGTTTGTTTAACTTTAGAATTTAAAACGTATCACAGTATTGACAGGGAGATATTTTGAAACTGAAAAAACTCTGTATATACCTGTAACCTTGGGCTTTGTGCTTCACATAGCTCAAAAAGACATTTTAAATATTAAGTTTTTCATTGAATTGCAGTTCTTAAAGAAATACTAAACTGCACATTTTTGGCTTTTTAGGTGCTGGGTGTAGTTGAAATTTGGAAGGAATAAAATGTAGATTGAGATTGTCTTGAGGGATGGAAAAAGAAAAAAATACAAGACAGCAACTTTCCACTGTAAAAATGTACTCACTCTTTTTTATCAGGTAGCACATATGTATTATATATGTTAGAGAATATGATGTTTCACAACATTTTTTTTAATTTCTCATTTTATATCCACAAAAAATCTTTTTTTTTTTTTTTTTTTTAATAAGATACATGGCAAGATAAGAAACGGTGACGGCAGCTTTAATTGTTCTTATGTTTTCGCAGCAGTTTTAGATGTAGCAAAACCTGGCCTGTTACTTCTATCCTATATGAACCCTGATAAGATAACCCTTAGTTTCTTCAACTCATAAGTCCTAATATTCAAAAGCCTCACCATCCTCTGTATGCTGTTTTGATGTGCTGGATGATGAAACCACATTCACACACTTCCAGTAATTCGGCTGCCACCTGCTCCACTAGCCTTGGGGTTTATCAGTTATCGTTCTCACAGTGCATTTTTCTCTCGCTCTCATGCAGCAAATTGAATCAGAGTGATGTCATAAGAGCTGCAAGCATAGAACTGTACAGTTTCTAATAATTCAAAAGAAACAATTGATCCTTGAGTCCCAGTTGGTGAGAAAAGCATGTAGATCATAGAAGACATACTCTGCTGCGTTTTCAGGCAAGCTGCTTAATAAAATAAAATGTTAATCTAAATATATACCTTATATCTATAACATTGGCATTCATGGTTCAATGTGCCACAAATGTGTCAAAATTGTTCTGTTTCCTACAGTCGGTAATGCATATTATTTATATTACTCCTACAGTCCAAAAGTGATCTGCTTGTAGCTGAGCTTCAACCATTGAATTAGCGGTCCTCTGTAGCAACAAGCATCATTTGTTTGAGGAATGGAAGTAAACTTTCAACTTGCATTTGATGCTTCAGAGGTTCCCATAGCATGATTTACTGATGTTTGAAGTAATAGGTGCTAATATCTAGACTCTTATCTATTGAGCTGTGTTCATTGGAAGGAAGCGTATGTAACTACATCAGGGAAAAATCTTGGGGAAATTGTGTTTACGCCACTCAGTGAGCTTAATATTGCAAAACAGCCTCATATATTCTCCCTGCTACAATAATCTGTTTTTGCATAGAAGTCATAAGTCAGTACTTTATGGTATGCAACTGAATAGTTAATGTTAGTATCACTTCTAAACATTGCTGATACTGAGTTTGCTCAAAGTGGGAACAAAGTTTTATTTTACTGTGTGTCATACTGTGTGTCAATTTGAAATATTGTTGATCACGTACAGATGACGGTGCATTCTAGCCGTCCAATCAGGTCCGGTCCTGAAATAGTGTGACATCTGAAAGCGCATTTTTTCTGTGTTTGCTTCAGTGATTGGCAGTATTGAACCTGTGAAAAGACTATAATCCAGATGCAGCCATGTGTACTAGCTCATACTGTCAGCAGTAGTCACACAGATTCATACTTGATCATTGATGCACATATCACCCCAACCTTTGCTTGAGATTTGACACAACACTGTTTTCTAGGCAGTTTCACATATGCTTGCGCTCAGCTAAAACATACTGACCTTTGTTTGATATGTAATAGTATGCTCATTTTCTGTAAAAGCCTGTAGCAGTGAGAGTCTGGAACAGGAGAAAACACAAATTCAGGAGAAATGGAGGAGGGAGAAAAATACTAAAGGCAAAGGTCATGTGTGGCTCAAAGAGTTGGCCTCTGTGAATCTGTCTACATTAGGTAAACCATGTGCTCCCAGGTAAGACCTTTTTACCCATTTTCTTTAGGGCCATTATTATTTGAAGAACTGCTTGAGGCTTTAATGCTTAAAGAATGGTGCGCTTCCTTTATGTCTCCATGCCTTTTTGCTTTCCATGAAGTGCTGGGTTCACCTTTGATCCCACAGTGCTCTAGTTTTATTTCCTGCAGATTTAAAACAAGCACCGACATCTTTTATTCTATACTTTTGAGTGCATTTAACTGCATATGCTGCACTATATGCTGGTTTCCTGCATGGAAACCAGTCTGTGTGATGAACTATTTTCTGCTGTTTTCTTGAGTAGGCCTAGCCAATTAGATAAAAAAGCAATATATTTGTTATTATTGGTTATTGCTTGAGGGCTCCAGACATGTGAAAATAATTATAGGACAGTATATTGGAAACAAGTTAATTTCCATTCAAACTACATATTCTTCTTCAGACTGTGCAAGAAAAAAAAAACATTTTGATTGCTTAAGTCACATATAAAAGTAAGGTTCTATATATATATATATATATATATATATATATATATAATTCCTGCGTATTTAACATGTAAAACAACAATACTTATTTATTGTATTCAGAATTTTGCAATGCAACAATATTGACTTAATATAGAACTAGTTTTGTCCTGATTCACTATTGAAAAGGGATATATTAAAAAAAAACATATAACAAAACAACAACTAATGTGTCAAATTGGAGGTCACCCAGAAGTCCTGAGTTCAGTCTCCGGTACGAATACTGCACATGTAAAGCAGCAATGTTTGTCATTGATTTGTTAAAACTGTCACTGTGTCATGACATTTTAATATGAGACAAATAATCTGAGAACCAATCAGAGCCAGGAGGAGGGTCTTAGGGCTGTTAATCAAGCGTGTGTATGCATTGCACATATTATACCTCTTCATTTCAGCTATGTTACAGCGTCTTCCTGGTAGGAGAACCTGGCCCAAATTCTCAGTCTAGTTGGAATGGCCACCAATGAGAGCAGATACAGTTTTCCTGTAACAGTAAGTTCTTTCTCTATTCAGTAGCACATACATGAGTATGATAGACGGCACTAAGACCTTCCTCCTGGCTCTGACTGGTTGCAGGAGCAGTGCATTTCTGCAGATGGCAGCAGCAGCACTGAGAGGAGGTGAAGGAGCTTCATGTATAAAAGTTGCATACTGTGGCTTTAAGTGTTTGAATACTTAAAATTAAAACAAAAAGTTACTGAGCTTGTATCTCTATTTGCATTACAACAAATAGCCAATCCAGGTTTTTTCCAATTTGCAACCAAACACAATTTCCAGATTCAAGTTCTGATTTCCAAGATAAAACCAAATGACCATGGTACTTACATTGTAATGGCTTCCTTTGTATTGGAGCTCAAGATGTTCTTAACGGTATTTATACTTCTTGTCTTCAGCATTGTGTTGTTCTATGATTTCTACGGCCAACCAATAATGTAAGCATCGAGTGAACATTTTTCACTCAAATACCGAGCTTGAAAATAAACAAAGCAAAACAAAACTGGAAACTAGTTTGGAAAAGTTTTAGGAGCTGTTACTTGCTTCTAGAAAAACAAACAAACTAAAAGGTTCACTTTTGCAAATACTCATGGTGCTGATGGGAAAGGAAAAAGGTAGACATGTAAAATCCATGCAGCATTGAACTTCCATATTAACCTGAGGACTTGCACTTTCGATCCACTGTGAAAGCTACATTTTAGAATTCCCTGTCACCTGATTTCTGTTGACTTTGTGGATCAGCAACAGCTTTAAAGTTCAGGCTGGTTTTACTGCTTACAGTGAAACCTATTTTTGGAGGTAGTAGTTCACTTCGTTTTCACTCTGGTAATTCTGCACTTGTATCTTCTCAACCGCAGATGTGCATTGATTCGAGCATCATATTTCACTTGATGGAGCGACAGCTTTTGTCCCTTTCTTGCTGTGATACTTTGCCTGCATTTACATTTATTTGATCGCCTCGCTTTCGGTTTGGGTTTCTGTTGCAGGGAAGTGGCAATTGTAACTCCAGAGAGAACGAGAGGGGAATGAAAGGGGCTGAGCAGAAGAGTTAGGCTGTGGATGGTGTTCACTCCCACCTGATGAATAAAAAACAACTTGTTTTCTCTGCTGCCAAATGACTGTGAGGCTCAGTGAGAAGATTTCATCGCTCTGTTCCATCCTTGTCATTAGTTCACCTGCCTCTTCAGCTCACCGAGTGATTGTCTCTGATTGGCCGTGCTTATCTCCAACTACCCTGTTAACCATTAGCGTTGGTGGTATGGAGAGGAGACAGTTCGATTAATCAGTTGTATCTGCCGTTTCCCTAATGTTTGGTGCTGCTGTCCTTGTGTATGAGCGTAACAACAAATCAGGTTGTTTATCGAGAATCTTTCTGACTGTTCTTGGGGAAAAAAGCTGAGTAATTTATTGGGTGGAGAGGAGAAAAAAAGCAGTAACTGAAAATGGTAGAGAAAGCAAAGGGATTCATTGGATTTGCAGAGGGAGAGCCAAGTTGCTGATCAGCCCAACTGTCACAGCGCAGGCCAATCTCTTCCCACTCTTAGGCTGCTTCTCTGTTCAGCCAGGCAAAGGCACTGGAACGTTCTTCCACCAATAAACCTACACCTTGAAATTAAAAAGAATCAGCTACTGTTTCTTCCCCAGAAAAATACAGATCCTGAATCTTTATTTTTGTCCAAAAACAGAATAAGAGTTAAGCGATAGAGATAAAGGAAAATGCGCAGAGTAGTAAAGGGAAATGTAAAGGCAGATAAAGAAGCCATAGGCATGTGTTGGTGGGTAATAATAGCACAGAGAGATAGTGAGCGAGAAGGCATCTTTATTCTAATGTGGCCCTGCCTGTGCTTCTGTACGGCATCCTGAAAAGATGATTTTGCTGCTGTTATTTATATTTATGAATTCATGCCATTTGGCCCAGTGTGAAATAATGGGTCATTCCCGCACAACAAGAAGAGCTGGCTCTGAATTTCGAATCAACCTCCTCCCCCTCCTTATTCAACGTCTGGATCCGCTGAATATGGATGGAAGTGGAAGGATGGGATTGGGAAAGACAGGGATGATGATGCAGGGAAAGAATATTGTTTTGACTGAGGGCTGAGGGTTGCTTCTGTCACTGTTTTCTCACCTGGAGAGGAATTAATGGCTTTCAGGATGACTGCTAATTAGCTGCTGGCATTATGGGTTTGTATGCACCCTAACAATATGCGTGCTGCAGACGGCATTAGAGATTTAGTCCCCTGAGAATCTCAGGCTCTGATCATGCACATACTCACAGATGACGGTCAGGGAATGAACTCTCCTGGTCCGCCTTAAGAGAAGTAATTATTCATCTTGACAAGACGCTTAATTACCACCTGGGTCCAGCTAATATTTGCTTCATTTAAAATTGTGATCCGCTTGGAACTGGCATGATTAGACTTGCTTCTTAAGAAAATATCATGGATCTACAAGGAACAACCAGAATAATAAAGAACACGCTCTCATTCCCGGTTTTAATGGGGATGTACTTGTCATAATGTTCAACAGTACTCATCACAGGAGATAATCACCAGTTTTTTTTATGTATTTATTTTAATTTTAATTTTTTGCAAAATTGTACCCTCAAAATCAAATCAAATATACACCAGACTTCTTCCTCAAAGGTTGGGGCATTTATTTGTCCAAACTGTCCAAAGCTTTAAGGGTTCCTTTCACTTTGTGGACAACTCCTAAGAAACAGGCGCACACAATAATCCCCTCCTCACCAAACTTCATACTTGACACAATTCAATCAAGCAAGTGCCATTTTTCTGCCAACTGATAATCCAGATTTGTCCATTGAGTGACCAGACAGAGAGTTATGATGCATCACTCCAGAGATTGAAGTCTCCTCTTTTGGCGTCTTGCACCTTTTTGGTGAAACTTTCAAATGTAGCTTATTGATCATGGAAACCTATTTCATGAATTTCTCCACACACTATTCATGAACTAATCTAAAGACCACATGAATACTGGAGGTCTGTATCTATTGACTGTAGAAAATTGGTGACTGCTCTGCCTCAGTATTCGCTGACCCCACTTTATGAGGTCCTGTCATTCCAGCTTCCACTTTATTATAAGTCTACCAATAGTTGGCGGTGGAATACTGAGCAGTGAGAAAGTATCATGACTGACTGACCTTCTCTGTAAAATCCAGTAAAATCTTAACAAAAAAGAGTCCTATTTTTGTTAAATGACTGTTGAAGAAGTCTCCATGAATAGGTGCTGGATTTTACATTCCTGTGGCCAGGAAAGCAGATGAGAATCCTGCATTCAGCAATTTAGAGAGGTGACCCAAACTATTTGGCAATGTAGATTATACAGTGATCCTCATTGGGAGATTATATTTTGGGAATACAAACATAAACCACAGTCATTCACAAAGAAAAACATCTATTTTGGTGAGCGAAATTGCAAAAATGATATTTTACAGGGTTCTACCAAAATTCCTCCTCTAAGAAAACATGAAAGCATTTTCAATCCATTTTTCCAGAAGTTGGCCAACTTCCTTAAGAGCAGTTGAGCTTTAACTAATATACATAAGACTTTGAGTGGTCTTGCTCTCAAATTCAAAATTATTATTTGGTTTTCCTCCCCAAGCACCAGGACTGAAGGAAAGTGGAGTTTTCTTGCATAAAGGTTAGTTTATGACAATTAAGGAAAAGGAAAAAGTTAAAAACCAATGACAATAGTCAGTTCTAGCTATTAGATGATATCACAGTCTTCCTCTCTTCCATGTAGCAGCTTGTCAACACATTGTAATCCTTCATTGTCTCTTATATTGTCTGTCTCTGTCAGTAGAAGAACAGCGTTTCTGCAAGTATAAAGTTTGAAGACAAGTCTTAAAGCACAATCATTCAGTCCTTGTTCTTTAGGCAGATGAATCAAAGTTTATTCCATAATTAAAATGTTTTCTTACTGAGTTAAGTGTCTGTTGGTTTTACACAGATACTTTATTGTTTTGTTGCCTGTTGTTGCTAATGATCTGATCCAAATAGTAAACTTATCGCTCTCTTCAGGTGTTTTCCCCCAGGCTTTGAAAACAGCAGTTGTCAAACCACTGATAAAAAAGAACAACCTGGACAAATCCCTACTGCAGAATTACAGGCTGATCTCCAACCTCCCATTCATCAGCAAAATTATTGAAAAAGCTGTTTTTAAACAATTAAATAACTTCCTAACAATAACAAACTGCTTTGACTCTTTCCAGTCTGGTTTTCGTGCTCACCACAGCACGGAGACGGCCCTTGTAAAAGTGTTCAATGACATCCATATAAATACAGACTGTAGGAGAACCACAGTGCTGGTTCTGTTGGACCTCAGTGCAGCTTTCGACACTGTTGACCACGACATTTTACTGAATCGACTGGAGAGTTGGGTCGGACTCTCCGGTCCAGTGCTCAACTGGTTTGAATCTTACATAAAGAACAGGGATTTCTTTGTTTCAATCGGACACTTCTCATCAGAGAGGTCAAAGGTCACATGTGGGGTACCCCAAGGTTCAATCCTAGGACCCCTTCTTTTCAATATTTATATTCTCCCACTGGCTAAGGTTATAACAGGACATAGGATTAGCTACCACAATTATGCGGATGATACACAGCTCTACATCACGATGTCACCAGGTGACTCTGAACCCATCCAATCACTGAATAGATGCTTAGAACAGATAAATATGTGGATGTGCCAAAACTTTCTCCAGCTAAACAGAAACAAAACTGAAGTTATTATCATTGGACCTAAAGATGAGCGAACTAGAATCAATGCACAGCTTCAGTTATTACAACTAAAAACCAGCGATCAGGCCCGAAACCTGGGAGTAGTGATGGACTCTGACCTGAACCTTCAGAGCCACATTAAGACAGTCACAAAGTCGGCCTTCTATCACCTAAAGAACATCTCTAGGATTAGAGGACTTATGTCTCAGCGCGATCTAGAAACTCATCCATGCGTTTATCTTTAGCCACATTGATTACTGCAACAGCGTCTTCACAGGTCTGACTAATAAATCAATCAAACAGCTGCAGCTGATCCAGAACGCTGCTGCTCGGGTTCTCACTAAAACCAGGAAGATAGAGCACATAACACCAGTTTTAAAGTCCCTACACTGGCACCCTGTAGCTCAGAGAATAGACTTTAAAATACTGATGTTAGTTTATAAATCTCTGAACGGTTTAGCACCACAATACCTTAAAGATCTGTTATTACTGTACCAACCGTCTAGACCCCTCAGATCTTCTGGTTCTGGTCTGCTCTGCATCCCCAGAACCAGAACCAGACGAGGAGAAGCAGCATTCAGTTTCTATGCACCACAGATTTGGAACAAACTTCCAGAAAACTGTAAAACAGCTGAAACACTGGGTGCTTTTAAATCTCAACTTAAAACTCACCTGTTTAGAGTTGCTTATGGCTAAATTAGGGTTGGAGTGCGGGTTTTGATGTCTTCCATGTTTTTATGTCTTTAATGTTTTTAATTTCTTCTTTCTTTTCGACGTTTTAATGATGTAATGTTTTTTGTTTTTTTATTTTTATTTTTTTTAATCTTTCTCTTTCTCACTGATTATTTCTGTTTTTATTTTAATTATGTAATGCACTTTGAAATGCTTTGCTGCTGAAATGTGCTATACAAATAAAATTTGATTGATTGATTGATTAAGGTAACTTGTTGAGTTTGGAGATTTGTCCTTAAAGATGGGTACTTTTTTTTTTTTTTTTACAGTAATGTATTAGTACATTTTATCTCAAGCTTAACGTTGAGAGACTCTTCCTGAGCTATTTTTTTATTTTTTATTTTTTTAGGCATTTATGCTTTCTAAAGCAGAGCTGTGAATTATGTACCTAATGTTCCCAAAAACATTTGAGTTTTTTCTGCCAAACTGGCAGACAAAGAAGTGACTCAGGCAGGAAACGCATCAGACAATGTATTAGCGTTCTGCATATCTATTTAGCATTCAGCAATTTATTCAGTATTATAGTGAACTCAGACATTTTTATGTTTTCCACTCTAGGTTAAACATCATAGATGGGAATTTTATGCATACAACATACAACTGCTGCTCTTATACAGCTTCTGAAATATGCCTGACAGTAATGCTTCTGATGATGATGATTGTGAGCTTTGATGAAGAGGACTTTGAGGAAAACTGTAGAATATTGAAGGGCTGCTGTACTTCTGATTCAGTGTGTCTCTTGACGGGAGCTTCCTACAGGCTGAACTGTATTCTGGTATACGTTTTAATTACTGATAAAAGTGCTTTAAAATCACAACCTTGTGACAACTAAAGATTATCGCTGCCTCATGTCCCTCCTCAGCATTCAGTTTAAACAATAATATTCCAGCATTAATACCTTTAAATATTTGTAATATGACACTCTAAATTAAAACTCACTTTAGGTTTAAAAACAGCGGGTCTGATGCACGTTAATAAATATCTGCCTCTGCATACATCTGCATCACATTCTGCTCTGCCTGGATGCATTGCAATTTGCGCTATGGTGTGAAGTCATGCAGCCCATAGAAATACAGAAACCTGCGGAGGAAAACTGTACCATAAAAACAGATTTGAATCCTAATTGACTCAGCTCCCATCCGTCATCTGACGTCTCTGTCCCAAGACACCAGCACAGCTACTGCAGACATTGGTCAAAACGTTGCTGGACATGTGTGACATCAGTGTAATTTGTTGTACAGGCAGTTTTTCTTTTTCTTTTTTTTTTCATCACAAAGGTTACATGTTTGTCACACTGCACAGTCCTATGGTTTTCAAGATTTGTTTTAATGGGAATACATTGGCAAGTTTAAGCATGCTGCTGTGCTAAGTCAGCTCTGGTTCTGCTTGTTCTTGATTAGTGTGCCTGTCTCGGTTTTTATCGTGAGAAACTGCTGGATGTAAGCTCTACTGGGGAGGTTGTTGTTAATTTCCAAAAATCACTCATTACAGATGCCTTTTAGGACACCTGTGTTGCCTAATTGGGTTGTAAAATTACCAAGCTACTGCTTGAAAACCTACAAATTAACTGTAGTTGCTGGCCTCAGCAGTAGACATCACTACGGAAAAAAAAACAATACTGCTTTGTAGCAGGAATAACAGCACAAACAGACTCATGTATAGGGAGCAGGGTTAAGGCAAAACGTAAATATACCCAAGTGGCATTTTGGCTTAAAGACAGCAGAGAAAGTCAGAACATCTGCTTGTTAAGAGACACAGTGGCAGATGAAACAAAAAAAACTAAAATCTATATTTGCAAGTGTTGCATTTGGGAAGACAACACCTAAACCCAGGAGGAAGCAGCTGAATATTTATGCAGAGATGAGAAGGATCAGAGGCGATACTCCTTTCTTCATATTGTTGTTTTATATGTATAATAGCAATTCGTGTTATGTTAAAATCTTATTGATGTGTGAAAGTTCCTTTTTGTTTTTGAGACTGATATTTCCAAACCAATATACAGCTCTAAAGGAAAGCAATGATTGAATAAAACCGGAATAAAATGCATATATTTATCTTGTTTCACAACTCCAATTACTTTTCCATTAGTATTTGAAGTAGAGGACCAGTAAATCTGTTAACACAACCATGCAGTTTAGGTTTTTCTGCACAGAGTAAGCGACAAATGTGAAGCCATTTTTCTGTAGTACACTTGCTACCAACCAGGCTTAATGATTACTTTATAATGCAAACCAGATTTTATGCCTAAAACTAGAAAATAAATTACTCTTGGTAAAGTATTTATTGACAAGATGTTTGATGAAGTGCTGAATATATTACCATCTCTGTAGCTTAAAAATAAAGTAAAATTATTTTGATTGGCTCAGTTCATGTTTTTGCAATTCTTGGGTTACAGTACATTTCCATGTAATTACAAGTAGCCCTAAGGCTTACACAGAGTAAACCGTTGCAGGGTTCTGATGTCCTTCAAGCTGTAGAAGTCCTGACATGTCATTCTTTACCTAAGCTTGTGCAACTTTTGGGATAAAATTTTACTGCAGTTGGAACACGACTGCACATGAACAGCTTTAGTTTCTGCAGAGAAACATGTTACCTCAGCCTCGTTAGCTGTGCTGGATTTTGCATGAAAGGACTGAAAAGACATATAAATATTACTTTGCTGACCCTGCAAATGACACTAGTCCATAGTGACAGTGCAACAGTCCATTCTGTAGTGAAAAAGTCTTTACTCCAAAATGTAAGTATAATAAGTAATTCTGTGCTTGTTAAAATTTATATTGTTGGTACTTTAATAGCTTTGACTACCCTCACCCTTTGGTTTTGCAATTATAGTTTTGCTAAATTTGTTTGACAAAATATTTATGTGTATGTACTCTGTAAACTTTCTACGATGACATGGGCCTACTCGGTGCAGCAACAGTTGAAATTGCTACTGTTCTTAATTAGCTCATACACGTGTAATTAACAATGATTGCAATCAGCTGAGGCCGCCCAGGGTTGAGCGGCTCAGTGTTAAGGTATGTTATTATAGTCATTAGTGACTGCAATTACTATTATACTGCTCTGTTCCCTTAACGTTAACCACAGATTTGCATTTACTGCTCTACCTCGAGTGTGTTTGTAATGCCTGAAACTGAACTCACTCTTGTTCTGTTGTTCTGTTGCACAATAAACAGAGGAGGATAAACTTTTCCAGGTTTGTGTGTGTGCGTGTGTGTGTGTGTGTGTGTGTGTGTGTGTGTGTGTGTGTGTGTGTGTGGGGTGGGGGGTGGGAGGTGCGTGCGTGTGTGCGTGTGTGTGCGTGTGTGTGTGTGTTTGTTTTATTTTTTGGGAGATTTTACCAGTTGGTGTGACAGCGTGGCTTATTTAGACCAACTAAAAAATTGTTAGGATAATCACTGGCTTCTCAAGACATTTGCTTTGTTTTTCAATAAAAGAAAATATTTTTTTATGGACAACAGTGATATCTCAATATCAGAGGATGAAATGCAGCAATGTGGAAATTAATTTTTTGGGATTTTCAAGTTGAAATGTTGAGAAAACTAAGGCAGTTTTAGAAAAACAATAATTGGACCTGCATTCTGTAATAATAATCTTTAATTTTGCTTCAGATCAACGGCTATTGGACAAAATTGAATGTTTGATTAGCATAAAGACATAAATGTCGGTGTGGTTTCTTTGCAATTATAGGGAACCCTTTTATAAATCTGTGTGATGGTGTAAAATCTGTTTAATCAATTTTTCTCCATAAACTTTTCAGTTGTTTTTGCATTTGACCCTGATAAAAGAACTGCATCAATAAATAATTTAAAGCACAAAATTAATGACATTTACATCATTGATAGATGTACGCAAATTTTTATCTCGATCTGTACCTTTCAAGATTTTCTGTATTGTTGATCAGTAGAAGCAAGGATATAAAATATGCTTAAGTTTCTCCATGCTCTTCTCTCTGTTATCTTATGAACTTAAAAAAAAATACCTGAATAAAACAAAGCATCCTCCCCCAGCGCCATAGACCCCCACTGCCCACCAGCATCATCATCTACAACAAATTCAAACAAAGCCTTGTGAAATTGAAACAAGCCTCTCTTGGCTTTGGCCTTGGAATTAGATTATTAGAAACTAAAAGGAGCCTCAAAAGATTTAAAACCCCATTTTCATGGGGAAATTAGTTTTCAGGGAAAGATCCATTGTTCACATTTGGAGATGATTTGTCTGTGTTGCACAAATAGAAATGTCTTTTATTTTTATCAGATCAAGTTTCCACAAGTAACTAGGAGGTGTATGACTTTTGTTTGTCTGGATTAGTTTGTTGATAAAGGCGAGAATGAACAGCTCTTGGTGTGTTTAGACCAATTCCCCTCACTTTAAAAAAATGAGGTGTGTGTGTGTGTGCGTGTGCGTGTGTGTGTGTGCGTGTGCGTGTGTGGAAAGTTTAATCAGAATGCTGTTGTAGCTATCTGAAAATGTTTTTGGAGATTCTTGTTTCCCCTCAAGCAGATACACGGTATATAAATTAAAAAGTCTCAGTATGTGCAGTTTCCTTAGTTTAAAGTCAATCAATAATTCACTCTAGGCTCTTGTGTAAAAAAGCTGCTGAGTTATTTATTTGTTGGGATTTCACTCTTTTGTTGCAAAGTCTTTCCAAATAAATCCCACCTTTACTAACTGCGTCAAACTGGGTTTTTATTCTTTTTGCCTCTGGGTACACATGCAAACTCTCAGAATAAATCTTTCATGATGTCTAACTGGCAATTATGTCTAGCAAAAATGTTTATTTTAAAGTAAAAAAAAAAAACAAAAAAAAAAAACAACATATGGCTCAATTTCTGTTTATCTTGAAGAAGATGGCACCAGTATGGTGGAGATAAAACTGGGTACAATAATAAGCAGTAATGGACAAATGGGGAGATGGGGGTGGAGTCAAAGAGCAGAGGGAGGTTTCAAATGGATGGATAAATAGATGGCTGTCAAAAAGAAATTATGCAGTTAAAGAAAATTCCAGTACTTTTTGTTTCAAATATAATTATTGAAATGTACTTTGGCATTAAAATTTCTATTATAAGCAAGTAAGAAACTGGTGAAGACAGAGATGGGAAAAACAAGTACATATGTATGAGGTGATGCTGGTCAGTAATTAACCACTGTTGAATACATTTTGGGCTCTTTTCCCACACATCCTGGGGTAGCACGATTTGAAGCTCTTTGCCCCTTTTCTGCTTAATATTAACCATTTTGGGAAGGAAATTCTCGTGCATTTTAAGTGTATCATCTTTAGAAACAAGGAAACTATGAAGGTGGAATAAGAGCCAAAGTGGGCTAAAGGCTTCAGAACCCCACTGGTTACAGGACAACCACCGCCCTGAGCCACCGTCATCCCAAACACTTTCTGGATCTTATGATCTTATCTTAATATTTTATTAAGATACAACATGGAACAACATCAGACAACACTAAAGCGGTGAGATTTGTATAAAAATAAGATTTCTTCAAGATGCATAACTTTTTACCACAGCTGAAAATTAATATGGACTCCTCCGATATTTAATCCACGAAGTTTCCTCCAGTCGTTACTGCAAAAGGAAAAAGTTTCCTCCTGCTCGTGACAATGAATCCATATCACAGTTTGATGGGTCCAATAAGGATGCTGAGTGTGACACCTGAAGATGAATTGCAGACAGACAGATTGTGAAAGTGATTGAAAGAAGAAAGATGAAGTGAAGTACTTCTCCAGCATTTGGCATTTATATCATGTCCTTGAGGTGCTCCATGAAGACTGCGAAGAGCGGTATTAATTCATGTATTACCATACCTGCCACATGCATCCCACACCGCTTCTCAAAGGGTTTCATAGATGTGTACACCCACGCACTCACACACACGTAGTTGGACCACTGCCATCTTGCTTCAGTTCGCACTCTCCCTAAAAGACAAGTGGTATTGACAGAAGCATGTAGTTAGGGAAGTGGCACCAGTGTGTGTTTGTGTGTGTGCTTGTATCCAGTGTGCAAAGAAAGGGGGTGTATCTGCCAGTGATAGGGGCCACACTCCCTGTTGTCATTTTATAACAGCTTGTAGACAAACTCATTACATCCAGCACCTGCTCCCATCACACACACCAAGGGAATGAGAGTGTGTGTGGGAAGCATGCATGCATGCAAGTTGAAGTGTATGCTTTCTCCATAATTTACCTGTGCTCGTCTGTCTTCAGCTTGTCTTCAGTTATTGTGTGATAAGAAGGCAAACACTTTGACTTTCCTTAATGTTTAAGAAGCATATTTTTGTGGTTTACAAGCTTCTCTCAACAAATTGGGTTTGCATGGAAAAATATCCAAAGTTCAAATATGGTTTTTATTTTTTTTTGTTTGTTTCCAGTCATGTTGTGCCTAGTGCTTCCGTGAGCATGTCTCCTAATTCAAAGGGTCCAAACCAAATCACCTTTAAGTTCCACATCTAGCTTTCTCTCATTATTTTAGTTTGCTTTTAGAGAAACCTTGTCACATTTTACTTCAAATAAAGAAGAAATGATCATGAAATGCTCCCTGTCTACTCGCACCGTGATCATTAACGCTTCCAGCACTTTATTTATATCTATTCATTTTTGCCATTCTCTCTCCTTTTTTGTCTCCTTTTGGTACGTGCGAGCCACAAATAAGGAGCAGCAACTGGGTGAATTATATATATATATTTTTTTTCTAGACAAGGCATCTACCAGGGCCCAAACTCATAACCTTTCTGTCAGCTTAAGAGGAGACGAGCCAAACTGCCAGCTTGTGACAGCTCACAGCTTTGCAAATTGTTAAAAAAAGGTGACACCAGTGCTTCGCTAAGTCTCCACTCGCAGGTTATTGTTGCAGCTCCGGAGTTTTTCTCTCTCTGTATTTGTACTTTGGATGTTGGAACAGATATTTCCTCATTTAGGGCTGAGATGCTGTCACTGTAGTAGAGGAAATGGTTTTCAGATGCACACATTTGGCAAACAGTCCACTCTTTTGTACTTGGAGGTGCTACACAGCCATAGTTGGAGGTTATTCACAGATTGGTGGCACCTGCAGAGTCTGCTGGCCAACCCAAAACACGTGCTTGTGAGACACACACAACATGGCACTGATTGCTTGTGATGGATGAATGTGGGCTCTCCTTCCCTTTGAGCTGCAGTGCAGGTGACTCCAGAAGTTACTGTGTAGATTATTTTGCATATTTAAAATATCTGCCTTTAAAACTGTCATTACCATCTGTTTGCGATTACAAACATATGTGATCATCTTGCAAATCTTGTTGGCAGAAAAAAAGGAGGGAAGTGAAATGAAGAAAAAAAAAGCTTAGGAGAATGTTTGCAGAGCTGTGAGTCTGAATTGTTTGTGTCTGATGATAAAGTAAATTTTATTTGATCCTTTTACCTCTTTTGTGGTATAAAATGAAACAATGGAGTCCCAAAGTGCAGGAGTTGGGGTGCACTGATGCAGTGCAGTGTTTGCATACACTCAGTCAACACTCATTTCTGGATGGTATGATTATACAACAAACAACTGCAGTGAATTTCAAAACCAAGAACTAAATTTATCATAGCTTTTTTTCCTCACCAGCCAGTTGCTGTAAGATTTCCCTTTTTGTAGCCATCAACAAGCTTCTGGCATAGTTATGACACAGTTGATGGAGTCTTCTTAACTGGTTGAGTTTTAATCTCCAGATCTGGATTTCAATAGGTTGCTTGTGCAGCTAAGCAGATTTTTTATCATGATTTTCCCTTTTCTAGGCATACTTCTTACCATTGTGATCCAATAGCTCAATCTTCCACCTCACCGCAAATCTTTCCCCCTAAAGGCGTTTGGCTAATTCAACATGGATTGCTGCAAGTTTTATTTGAGCTTGAAAGCATAAGTGATCGTTTTTTTATTTTTTTATTAATCAGAACATTCTGGGTTTACAACTTGAAGCCCACTTCAATGTGAGTAGAGACTCCAGCGTTCCAGTAGCTTCCAGCTCATGTCATGCCTGCGGCTTGATGACCACTGAGTATCTGTTGAACATTGGAGCCAGTTTACTTTCATTTTAGAATTTCAGTTTGTATTAAATAATGACAGAAATCATGTGTTCAAAAATAACAGTTATCCCAAATTAAATCAAAACTGTTGTAGGAACAGACAGAACAGCTTCCTGGAATGCCTGGCCAAAGCTCCGACCTTCATCTGATTGCCAACTAGTCATAAGACAGTTTGAGATTCTGATGCTGTTGTAAACTTTTTTTTTCTTTTTTGAAGCTTTAAACATTGCCAAACATGCATGCTGTTTATTTCTACATAGTAGCCCCCTTTAACCATTAGACCTGCAGTGCACAGCAACAGCCAGGGGAGGGGCAGTTCTGTGTTACTTTCTGCTCCATGACAGTCTGTGCAGCAGCACTTTTACTACACGTGAACATGCATGTGCCGTTTCAACCAAGTGTACTTTCTTAATAGACATTAAATATGTTTGTATTTACTAGTGCATCATTTGATCATTCCACTCTGGAGAGAAAGATTAAAATGGGTTTTTAAAAGACCTAAAGGACATTCTAGCCAAGGCTGAGCGTATGCAAACTTCTCACTGGCGCTGCAGTTGGAAATAAGGGAGCAGCTTCCTACTGTACTCTTAATGTATCAGAAGCTGAGCTTTCCCTGTAATTTAGCGGAGAGGGGATTATAGGGATAATCCTCCATGTCTTTCCTTCTCCTTCCGTCCCCTCTCCTTTTACCTTTCTTCTAATTCTCTTCCTATTACGGTTCCATCTCCTGGAGACGCCGACATGACAGCGCTAAAGAGAGAAATAGGCCAACAATTAGTGTGTGTATGAGTGTGTGTGTGTGTGTGTGTGTGGATGTCTGGGCTTATATGAGATAAAGTCTAATGGGAGAGCCTGATAGGCCGAGAATAATTAGTTCCTGCCTAATGTCAGGTCATTAGCCTTGATGGTATACTTTTTAGTCGCAGAGTGTAGGCGTGTTTGTGATACTTTGTCGTATATTTGAGCAACCACGTGTGCGTGATCACGTTCCGTTCTGAGGACTGCGCCAGCAGACGGCATTGTGCTTAGACTTCTTTCCTCCATTCTCAATGCCCTTGACCAGTCTCTTAACACAGAGAGCAGGGAGATAAGAGAGGATTTACACACAATACAGAGGCCATTAGCGTCTGGCTTTTTCCTCCCTCTCCCTTTCTCCCTCTCTGGTTTGTTTAGCGTTATCAGATCCAGAGCGATGTGTGGATGGCAGATTGAATGTCCACAGCTACGGAAAAGGCCAAAGATGTCTAACCTACTATTCACACACTGCTGGCCTCATCAACAGAGGGCTCTTTGTCCCAACGCAGTCAACGAGATGGACAGTACAAGATAATTGCATTTGGACAATAACAGTCTCCTCTGTTTGTTTGAATGTATACAGTCTCTTTGGGATGAAATGCTGGATGAATGTGTCTGTGAAAGGGAAGACCGGTCCTGTTTCTGTGCGTCTTTGTATTCTCCGAACTTCTGTATATCTGCATGCTAGTATGAGTGAATGGACTTGATGAAAGATCTTCAGAGCAGTTTCTAATAGTGAGCTGTCATCTGTTGAATGGTGACTTGTAGTGGCTAAAAGGTGAAGTCATAACTTTACTGATAAGATTCTTTGAGATTTACTGTTGAATTCAAAAACAAGTGATAAAGGAGCCGAAATGGATTTGAATGATGGTGAAATAGGATTTGAACTTGGTAAATGTGGTTAATTGCAATGATGTCATTCATCTGTGATACAGGTAGTACAATATATTAGAAGCCAAGTCGACATGCAAAAAAATGTCTATGTTCTCCAATATAACACTTATTTTAATGCATTAAATGCAGTTTTATAAGTTCAATAAAAAGTGGTAAAGTTTTATGTTGCAATAAACTATCAGCTGTAGAATTGCAAAAATGGCAGACAATCTCAATTTTGCACACATTTATGTGTTGGCAATATTACAGATTTGTTGATTGGTAATTGCTTGAAAAACAATAACTGTGCCATTAACATTTATAGGCACTTTGGAAAGTTGTGTTAAGAGCCTGACAAAAAAAATAAATAAATCAAAACTTTTCTTTAGCATCACCATATTGCACTTTGACAATTATGTGCTGTCTATTTGTTACATTCACAACTGATATTTAGGTTGCCATCAGCTGCCACCAGCTTTAAGGCCAATGGTCAACAAAACAATTACTCAAAGTGTCCAATTATCTTGTTGAACAATTTCTTCAATTTGTCTTTCCAAGCACACGGTCGTGTTTTTGTCTGCTTTTCATTGTTTGAAATCGAAAACATCATCTTGATCAATTGGATCAGCAATAGAAATTCTCCTTCTGAGTGTCCAATCAATTTGCTTAAAAATAAAAACTTTACCTGATAGTTGGACATCTATCAACTATCAGCTCAAATGTAAAAATTCAAGAATCCTGAATGTGTTTTTTTAGATTACAAAGTTGCATTTGGGGTAATTAGACTGGAAACAGCAGTTTCCAGTCTAAACAGTATTCCCTTAAAAGAAGAAAAGAAAAGAAATGTAAACATTTAGTTTTAAGAAGAAGGCAGGGTTTTTTTGTCTGAATAAAATATGTGTAATTTCAACAGTGAGATGTTAAAATTAAGTTTAGTGATATGAGGCTTAATGACACGGGGACAAATGTGAAATAAACAGCTGTATCTGAGAAATCACAATTTCACTTGAAATATGACCCATTTCAGTAAAAATAAAACTCATAATATGACACTTGAGTTTCTTTTCAGTTGTTATTTCTGCTAATTTTGGCTTAAAATTAATGAAGACCTAAAAGTCAGTTTCTCAGAGAGCTAGAAAGTTAAGTAAGACCAATAAAACTTATTTTTAATTAAGAAATTTCAACATATGGTACAGTTAATTCCAGCGCAGTGACAACACATTAATTAAAGCAGATATTTGTTCATGTGTTGGGAGATCCAAAGTCCTGCTGAAAAATGAAATCGGCATCTACTTAAAGTCAACAGGGGGAGGCATGAAGAACTCTATAGTTATCTTGTAGTCATCTGCTTTGACTTTGAACATAGTGGACCAACACCGGAAGAAGTCTAACCCTCTACTTTGACGTGCTTTGATTCAACAGTCTGCGAACAACTAGCTTTATGTGGAATGGGCTTTTGTAGTCTTCAGCAGCCCTCTCTGATCACTCACACTTTAAAATCAACACAATTTGTCTAGTTATAAACCCAAAATAATTTTTTGACAATAACAGAGGAAGGAAGATGTGTATAGTATAGCCTTTCTTCACATTTATGCTTCCCAAACAGATGGTGTGACAAAAACACATATTTGCCTGGCTCATGTGTTTTTAATCGATCTGAATCAATGAATTTTCTGACCAAGCAGCTCAAAGTCACAAAACAAGGAGAGTCTGGATTATAGAAGACCAAGCATTATGTTTTACTACCTCCTTTGACTCAAAGCACAAATGAGCCCCTCCCCTCAGAACAATGTAAAAAAATCAGATCATTGTGTTACTCACAGCACTACATGATGCCTCCTAGTACAGCTCCTAAGGCATTATACGCAGAGTGTAAGTGGATTATTTTGCGTTTATTTTGCGGTGAAAGAGGGACAGCTATTTTCAATTACCGCTGCTCTATATGAGCCACGCTTGACAGAGAAGAATCACAGCCGGCGCCTGGATCACTTTCCTGACTGCCCCGCCTTTTGCCGTCTCGCTCATTCTCCCATTTCTTAAATTGAGTCTCAGCTGATTCTCATTGTGCCGCTGTCACTTGCACACATTCACCTGCCCACTTTAAGTCTCATTTATATAGTTGCTATAGTCCCTGCGCTTTCTCTAAAGGATATTGTAACATTAACAGCATAAACCTGTCCCTCATTGCTGCTTTTCCTCTCCTCCCCGTGCTTCCCTCTGTCTTCTCCTCTCCTCTCTGTTCCTTTCCCATCTTATTTTTTTTTTCCTGCAAAGAGGGTGTAGTGGGGTTGACAGGCAGTGAGCTCACAGTTGTAACCTTCCTGCCACCACGCCAGGCAAGGCGCCACTTGAGGGTTTGGCTGCAGATTGAATAGCTCCCAGAGATGTCATATCCAGACAGCTTCCATGAATTACATTTCCTGGTCTTCCCTGCCTGGCTGCATGCATGCCCTCCACCAATCAAGTGGCAAGAAGTTGCCATACGGCTGTCCGCTCTCTGTATTCCTTTCATTTTCCCTTTCTTTTTTTGTCCTCTTTTTACCTCAACTCCCCTACGCACCATCTCTGGTGTGTGCTCCTCAAAGAAATTATTCCTTCACCGCTTGTCGGGCAGTCCAACCACTGTACGGCAGAGCAGCAGATGGGCGATCTGATTGGCTGTCAGCTTGTGTTTATTTCCTTGTTGTCAGGATGCCAGATGAGATAAAACATTGTTCTGCTGCATATGTCATGTTCTCTCCGTGGGGTTATTCAGAAATGAGAAAAAGTTTAGGCTATAGGACATGTGTTTAGACAGATTGGTCCATGCTTGTCATAAGATGTCCTACAGTGTCATTTATTTTTTAAATGAATTCTTCTTTTTTTTTTCCACTTTTGTATCGCTTCAACATCTGTCCTTGGTTTTTTAAATAACTGTGAAAATCCATTATACATTTTAGCAGCAAAATATAATCATGACTTCACTGAATGCAGGGATTAGATCACTGTATTAAGCTTTGCTATGAAAGAAAACTGGCAAACAAATGGGAATGACATTGATACATCCAGCCCAGCTTTCTGCATTTGTATCAGCTGAGACATTCAATGATCTGAGCACATGTTTGGCCTGAACTGTTAAACCTCAGTTTGTTTGGTACAAGACCTGATCTGGTTAGAAAGTGGATTACATCAGCAAAGAAAGAAATGTAAGTTGTTGGTTTTTTTTAAGAGAGGAGGCATTTAGCACATAGTTATCTTTTCTTTGAACTGATGAGAGGCAGCCTTCTACTGAATGGGTTAATAAATTTACACAAGCCTATATCCGTGCCAGCTGCTGGCGAGAAGCAGTTAGCATACATTGCTAATTTATGTTCATGCAATACATAACTTATGAGAAGAATTTGCGAGTTTTGATCTTTAATTTCTTCTAATTTGCACAAGGTCCATGCATGTAAACCCACAGATATTAGTTATGGTACTAATATTGGCACGCCAATAAAAGCCAAATACTTCCAACCCATGTTCAGAAATGAAGAGCCATGTTTGATGTAAGGTCTTTTGGAAACATAAGACGTGATTTGAAGAGAAGTATTCGGAGGCAGATATTTTTATTTTATTTTTATCCTCTTTGCACAAAACACCAACATCACTGACCCTTAGGATGATGCTGCCACTACACCAGGCTTCACTTTTAAAGTGTTCTTCGGATTTCAAACCCTGTCTTTGACTCTTCCGAATGTTTTTGTTATTTTTATCAAACTTCTCAGTCTCTTGCCAGGAGTTGTTTAGTTTTTTTATTTGGACAGTTCCAAATTACAGACATGCTTGACGGTTTTAACTTTTGAAGTAGAGCCTATTTCTTGGCACATTATCAATTCATGTTGAATTAAAACTTACTTTACAATTTCATTTTATGTGGGGTGTGTTGTATGGGTCAGTAGGTTGAAGTGTGGGCACAGTATAGTTTTCTAACATAAACTTTATTCCAAACAAAGAAATAAAATGCTATATGTGATGCTTCCTAAATGGTCTGGCCACAGCCCTGACCTCAACTCTATTAAAATGTGTGGACCATGCATAATGGTAAATCCAAGGACAGGAAAAACATTGAATGAACTTTACTAATTTGGTTAAAAGCCGTGGTCAAATATTTTACCAGAATTATCCCAGGGACTTGCTGATTGTTACCAAACATTTGTGCTTTCTCTGAAAATTGTAAAGAGACACTTAACAAAATATTAATAACTATGTATGCATACATTTCAGCTAATATCAACAACTCTGAAGCTGTTTATGGGTTATGCAAGTCCACATCAAATTCTGCCGTATGTAGTGAAATCATGTTTAAAATCGTTAGTCGTTAAATTCACAATTGAAAAACTTGAGATTAACGTTCATGCCAAAAGGTAAGTATCTAAACGTCTGACTGCCTCTATAGCTTTACTTTTGTATTCGTACACACAAATTATGAGTGCTCTCTTTACAAGCAGCAGGAGCTTGGCTTTGCACAATAGCAAACAGGTTGGAGTTTTACATTTATACCCGTGCACATATATCCATAAACCACAGGTGGAAGGAGGTTTCACGCTGTGCAGACTTGTTTCAAAGCCGAGACATAAAATTGAACTGGCAGAATTGGAGCTCCAGCCTTCCCGTCTGCTTATTTGAATGGTGTTCGGTACGTGTGCGTGTGCGTGTGTGTGGGTGTGTGTGCGTGTGCGTGTGCGTGTGTGTGTGTGTGCGTGCGTGTGCGCGCACATGGTTACCTTTGAAAAAACATTTCAGACATTGTCTATTTGTTTAGTTGTGGGTACACAGACATTCGGTTTCATTGGTTGTGTTTTTCAGATCAGTCCTGCAGCTTTTTCACTTCGACTCTTCTCTGGCCAACTTTGAATTTAAGCAGGAGGTTGCGGGGTGTTGAAAAGTTGTTGGATTACAGAGGATATTACTGCGGGTTGAAATATGCTAGTCTTTATGTGGGAGCATTATCACCCGGCCCAATTAGGATTGTCTGAGTTTGTACTGGATGACATCACCTACGAGGATGGAGGTGATGAATGAATCTGACTGTGTTCGCCCACGTGCTCTTTCGCTGATGAGACACACAAGAACATACAAATATGCCGAGGCAGAACACGTCATGGGAGAAGACATGGTGTATTGGAGTATGCAAATTCATGAAACCATCCAAACGTATTGGAGGAGTTCTTATTATGTCTTTTTATGGAGATGGAAATTAACATCCCCCATGGTTGTGTCCCATTTGGGAGGGGATGATACGGACCATGAATTTTCCTGATCTGCGTACAGTGACAAGACGAATTACACGCTCTCTTACTGCGGCTTCGTCTCACAGTGATAGGGATACCACATCGTTATATACGCGCTCAGACACACACACGCACACATTTGGCGTGCAGACCCGAGCCGCATAGCTTCCTGCGCTGGCCGTGTCCAGCCCATGCTGAGTGTGTAATGAGCGGAGCTTGAGTGAGATTAAGGCAGATATTGTATGGCGTTGGAGGATTGGCTTCACTTTGAGCCTCAGTGTTGTGGCAGAGCTCTCTGACCCGCTGGATCCACACTGTTAGCCTTCTGTCATTTGTCAGACTTTTTTACTCAACACTGCTAATGTATTTTAAGGCAAATACACACCACCCGTCGGGCGGGGTGTTGGAGTTAGTTTCTTTGAAAATCCGAACACTGTAAACCGTCAAGAGGCGTACTGGGATGATGGCCGTGAACGGATAAGAGGAAGTGGTAAAAATAAAAATTAAGTAAAGATTCAGAGTTTAAAAAAAAGAAAGGGAAGCCTTAGATTTGTGATGTGGTTTGGCGGCTCCCTGCGATGCACATGACAAGTGAGGAGGGTGGGGGGGTTATGGTGAGAAAAACATGGAGTTGAAGGAATCAAAGTACAAACAGTTTGGAGAACAAAAAGGATGGCAAATAGTCAAGTTAAAAGACAGGAGGGGGAAGAAGGGGTGAAAATCAGGGTAAGGCGTTACAAAGATGGGAACAAGAAAAAGAAAGAGAGGACCCGGTCGCTGTTATCATCTGGAATCTATAGAGAATAGATGGGCACCACGAAGAGGCTATAATCACATCTATCATGTGAAAGCCTGCTCTTCCTCTACTTTGTTTGACTCCTAACCGCCAGCCTCAGTCAATTTTCCAGCACACTAAATAGAAGATGAACAATGTGCTGTCAGTCGTTATGGGAGTGAAAGAGAACAAAACTTGCATTTGGATCTTTATACTCGTTGACTACTTCATCAATCCTCATATTTTAAGGGGATTGTAGACTCATCCGTTTGAAAGACAAAGCAGGACAGAACATTTGTAAAGGTACTGTAAAAAGGACATTTTACATTGTTTGAAGCGTTTTGTAAAACGCAACAGATGGCTTTCTGATTTAAATGTAAAAAAAAAAAAAAAACAGAAAGAAAACATGTGTAGTGACTTATTTATTAAAACATGAGATTGTAGCTCCGCCCATATCGGCAATGATCGAAATATTTTAGCTGTTGGCCTTCAACGAATGAGCAATTATTTTAATGTAATCAGATTTTTGTACTTGTTTTATACACCTCAAGTTGATTAATCCAGTGCCCTTTGTAATCACTAGTGTTCCTATCAAAGACCTGTAAAAAAAAAAAAAAAAAAAAACTATAAAATAAATAAATAAAAGTCTACAGAATGACTTCACCATTAAAAACTGAGGTGAGAAACTAAATTCTTTAACTTTTGGTCTTCAAAGTTGTTTTTTTTTTCATTTCCCAAAACAAAAATAGATTTAGATTATCTTGATTGGTGGTCAGTAATTGGAAAGTGGTATTAAATATCATAGATGCTTGGAGATGGCTATTCGCCTTAACAAAAATATAGATTTTATTAAATATGTTTTATGCACATAAGCAGTCTTTCACAGAACTGCATATTAAATGATCTATAGACTCACACTAACTCCTGTTTCTGGCCTAATTTTGTATAAGCTCTCTCTGCTTGGCTAGTGATAAGCTACTAAAAGATTTGCCTGATCAAGAAGAAAATCCCTTCGCTATCAAGTTAATAGGATTTTAGGACCTTACAAAACATGATATCTTTGGACAACAGAAGGAAGAGATGAGTCTTGGAGATGAATGGTTCCTATGTAAGGCACAGGACATGCCAGCATCAATAGTGATAAACTACACTCATCATGCGTCTTTCACCATCCTGTCTATAACCTTCCCTGTCTACTCCTCCCTCAGCCTGCTCATCCATCTCTCCCCTTTGGTGAAAATCTAAAAGTCTTGTCACTTTTTCTTGGCAGGGGATCAAACGGTGTGATCCGTGGAGAAATTCATTTAGGTTTCTGGTGTTTTTCGGGGGGTGTTTGGGCCAGTGGGCTGGTGAACCATGCAACATCTGTTTTCATGAATACCTAATGGCTGTGTGTCACCGGAGTCAAGCGACTGCTCCAAGTGACGCTCCCGCTGTTATTACCATCATGGTGATTTAGCCACCAGTTTTTCATTAGGATGTTTCTTTCTTCTGCCCCTATAGGGGGAACAAATGGATTAACAGCTACTATTTTCTTTTATAGAATGTCTTTGGGTCATTCACAGCAGATAATTCTTTTTTTTTTTTATGTTTGGGCTTATGTTTGCTGTGTGTTTTTACTGGTATAGAGCAAAACTTACCATTATGATAACACAGATGGGAACAAGAAGGCATTTGATGTTGGAATAGAAAGAGGAGCATTCAGTAATAATATTCAGCAGATGCAGGTGTTAGTGTGTTAAAATGAGGTGAGAAGAAGCTGGGATTGAAAGTTGCGTTAACTGTAAGATTTCTTCTTTGGTATTCATCTCAGGGACATTTTATGTTGTTATGGGTAAATGCTGAAGTGCTACTCTTGCTGATGTTGCTATGAACACAATAACACACACGGGTCATGTTAAGGTCAGTGTGAGCTTTACTTGGTCAGAGTCCATGATTTAGTAGTTTATACAGATTCTAGTCCATTGCAAATAAATTGTCAGATTTTTTTTTTTCGTGTAAACTTGCTGGCATGGCTGTCATTGAGCTGGGTTTCCAACCATTTTAAATCCAAATTGTATGGTCTCTCTTAGCAAAGTGGGTAACTAGTGTATGAATGCACTCTCAAAGCAAATATTTAGGGTGCATTCACACCAGGAACGTTTGTTGGTTCGCTTGTCTGGTCTAGACAAGAAGCAGACTTTATTTTTGTCGTTTGGTGCCTTAGCAACTCTGAAAAGCTCATTTCTACCATAATGCTCAGCTACAGTGGCCTGTGAAGTAAAAAAAAATGCACATATCCATGTGACCAAATGTGTCAGTTGTGAATAAAACAACAAAATACCTTCTGTGAAGCATGAATGATGCTTATTAATGACCATAAGCCCAAAACCTAATAAATCTCCATGGAAATAAATATGAAAGTTAAAGTTTGGGGAGTCCAGCCTTCAAACATGCTGAGCATCTTGCTGTGGGTTTTCCAACCTACCATATTGCTAATGTATATGTGTCTCATTGTGAGGTACAGAGACTGCTTGTTAGCAACAATTGCTGCAAAAGTGCAGCCACGAAGTGTAAATGTAAAAATGTAAACACTCTTTTGTCTTGGTCGTATTTATGTGTTTGACAAATTCAATTTTTCAGCTGATCTATCGTGGAATAAAAACAGGATGCCATCAGACCCTTTTCAGTTATTTAAGAGATAGATGTGTTTTTGTGTTCTGTCTTTATGAAGCTTAGTTTTTTTGTATTGAGCATATGGCCATAGCTCTCACAAAGCTTAGAATAAAGATGAGTTTTGCAGCATCTGTGACAGACACGACTTTCTGTAGAGCAGAAAATAAGATCACAGGAGCCACACACTCAGTTTTCTATTGATCAGTTACCATGTACCATTCTGTGTCCTCAGTTTGCTCTCTTTGAGACTTTTCAGACCAGCGTGTGTCCATTGATTAAGCTTTGTCTTCCCAGCGCGTGTGCTGGCAAACCAGTGATCCTAATGAAGTCGAGTCCATCCGGGCAAGCTGCAGGAGTGCTTCGCAGCACCACCAAAAATGCAACAGCTCATTTGTTCTCAATAGGAGCTGACTTATGAGGCAAATTCACTGTAATTAAAGCCATTTCACATAATGGAAATATTGCACTCTCTATCACAGAAGCGGGGAAATTACTTGCTGCATTATGACTTGTTGGGCTATTGTACAAAATTTGTTGTGGTAAAATTCAGTGGCCTCCCCATCCTCTGCTTTCTGCTCTCTCTTCATCCTCCTCTCCTTCCCTCTTCAAATCCATTAGCCTAATGAACGCCCTCCAATTTCCTGCCTCTGGGACAAACATGGGATACAGCATTGTTCTCTTTACTGTGTGTGTGTGTGTGTGTGTGTGCGCGGGTGTGTGCGTGTGTGTGTGTGCGTGCGCGTGCGTGTGTGTGTGTATACAGTATATGTCAAAGGGGAAAACGCACGCTTCCTGCACGTGTTCATCATGCTTACATGTGGGTTTGACAGAGAAAACAGGATGAAGGGAGTGCATTCGTAAGCTCTCATTAAAATAGATGGGAGTAATCAAAGAGCAGAGTAATTAGCTACGGCTGAGTGGGCGGAGGGGAGTACGCAGTGCCGGTGTGTCAGGCCCACCGGTAAACACCGTGATAGTTCACCCCGTTCCATGTGTGGACACGAAGCAGGGGAGTTACGATGTACAACCCTGAGGGGAACGCTCATTTCAATCTATCACCGTTAGATCCGCTGTGTTCCGTACGGCCCACAAAAACACGGTTCTGTTGTTAGCCACCACGGACCGGCTCCGTTAGCTTCTCTAGAGAAATCACATTTAATCATTGTACAAGGATGTTGTATGTAGAGAAAAGTTGTATTTGGCAGGGCTGCTTGTACAAAAATACTAAAAACTTGAATAACAAAGAAGTGATTAATTTGTCATGCTTTCTGAGTTTTTAAGCTATATTATTTTAGGCAAATATGTCCTGATTAAGGTTTTTGCTTCGGTCCCAGTTACCAGTCTGATTAATTTAAGATTGAGTGTTTGCTGATGTTTGTTCTAAGTCTTTCAATTCAACTACAAGCTTTTTTTCTAAAAGAAAATCAGACTGGAGTGTTATTCTTGAATGAAATATCAGTTGAAAAGTATGTTCAGGAGCCTTTATGCAATATCTGCATGTTTCCTCTGACACTTTGACTATCTATCTCCAGTGTTAGGAATCCTCTCTGCCGTTACCAGAATCTTTAGCTCCCTTCACAAATACTCCGATTCTGTATGGGCCAATCAGAAATGGTAATATTACTTCCAGGCAGAGGAAATATTTTTGATAAAATTAAAATATTACTTTAAACCTCAACCTGAATGATATTGGGCTTTATTGGTAACAATGGATAATTTCTTCCATTTTAATATAATATTTTTAATAATGTGTTACTCAAGCCATGCAGAGCCTTGGTATTTTATTTTTTTATAAAGATGTATCTGACATTCTTAAATGGGACTAGTTTCTTGGAATTTAGAATTGGGGGAGACGTTTAACTCATCTGCTCTATGAATTTTGATCTCCATTTTAACATAAACGCATGTTTTGGTCTTACATTTCATCACAGTTCAATATAGTCATTGAACTGTGGTATATGCACAGTTTCAAAGCTGTGCATATAAAACCAATCCAGGAGCTTTATGAATTTGCTTCACAAATATAACCAAATACTACTGAGAGACAGTGTACCACTTACAGTGGATATCTCACAAATCTTTTGTTTAGTAACCCTATTTGATATTTCTAAGAATATTTTGCATTAGTGCATTTATTGGACACAGTTTATCTGCTTCTCTGTGGCCTTGATGAACAGAAACCTTTCTGTAGCTGGATTATTTATTGTAATGTACAAATGCTTTCAGTTTAAAATACAGTGCTTTAGATTGAAGTTAATTAACAAAGATGCTTTAAAAAGAAACATTGCCTGAACCGATGCATTATGATGGAATACATTTTGTTTTATTCATTTACTTTAAATTGTAAACTTTTTATGGTGGAGAACATTTACGTTTTTTTGTTTTTTGTTTTTTGTTTTTTCTCGAACCTCTTCAGTTTTTGGCTTTCAGACATAATAATTTTTATTTTAAACTTTTCTCCTGTTCTACTCGACCCTACGTCTCTCAAAAGTAACAGATTGAATAAAGGAAAAAAAAATAAAAAATCCCTGCATCTCAGACTTTTGTGCCCCACTGTCACATCTACCATGGGCAGCTATCTCTAACTTAACTGCTCGTCTCACATGGGCAAAGATCCTCTACCTTTCTCTCCTCCATTCATTCAGACACACACACTCAGACACTCACACAGCTGCTGCCAACCACTGTGTCATCTCAGACCTCAGGCTGTAAGTGTTATCGCCATCTGCCACGGGGCACTGCTCATCCTCTTCTGAGTTATTTATTGTGTTTTGGCCGCGGTGGGCTGACCGTGGAGGCAGATAGGACCATGACATTGCTTTACAGAAAGCCGGTTGTTCATTTACAGGTGAGTATCTCACTTGCATGTCCTCGGGGGGGACTCCTTCGGTGCAATGGAGGAAGGAACAGTAGAAGCTGAGTGAATAGATGTTGTATGAGTGATGGCGGGGCCCCCTTTTTTGGTTTCTGTTGGCAACCCGAGAAGCCGCCTTGTAATGCTGTTTGTGCATGAGCATCACTGAGGCCAGTCAGTGTTGGCAGGGTAACAGGCTGTCCATTTGGATGAACTTCAAGTGAATAAATGCCACTTAACTTCACAAAAGTGCTTAGCTGACTTTTTCTTTGTAGTATTTGATGTGCAAACTGACTCCCTTGTTGGATTTGTTGTTTTTTTTTCTTAATGCTAAAATATGTATCTGACATCCGATGTTTTTGCTTCAATTGCAATGTAGATATTCACACCCGGTCAACATTTTTACATCTGGTCATATTGCAACCACAGACTGTTGTTTTAGTGATGTTTTATGTGGTAGAAAACCACAAAGTAGTTTACAATTGTTTCTAAGGAAAACTCACTTATACTTTTAAAATTATATGGATTCAATTTCAATTATGCTCTTCTTAATCTGATATCTAGTAGTAAAATCTAGTCCAACCAATACTCTTCAGAAGTCATCTACTTTGTAAATGGTCTGTGGGTGTTTTAACCTCATAAATCTAGCTGTTCCACGAGAACCTTGGAGATTAGAGAACTTTAGTGAACAATCAGCATCATGAAGAGCAAGAAACACCCTAAAACAGTCAGAATTAAGTTGTAAAAGAGTTCAAAGCAGGGTTAATCTTATGAAACATGATCTAAGCCAACAAAGATCTCATGAAGCATCGTTCAGTCCATCTTTTTTAAACACAGAGAATATGGCACAACTTCTAAACTCCACCTAAACCGACAGTCAGCAAGCAGAGCATTAATCAGAGGGAGCAGTACTTTAGTGAGGTAGAGCGTATCAAATATCTACATATGTGTCCTTTAGTTTTGAAGTTTGCATTACTTCTGAATCGTTTTGTAACTTTTTACTTTCTAAAAAAACCAACCCCGCCCCCCCAAAAAACCACAAAAACTTTCTTTTAACAAGATGGCTGAAAAATATCCCTACAGATATCTGCTTTGTTGTGTTAGTTGCCTCTTAGTTGGCCTCCTAAGTGTTCTTTTGTGTTTGCTTCATCTTCAGAGCAAAAAAAGAAAGAAAAAGCAAACCACAGGTTGAACAGGAGCGCAGAGCGTGATCAACGCTCATGGCACCAGTTATGACCCCGTCGGCACATTTTTGAGCCAGCCGATGACAGGCTGCCGTAATGCCCCTCCGGTTTGCAAAGGCGTTTGAAAACATGATTAACTGCGGTGAAACACAATAAGAATGTGATTCTCATTTGAGCGGTGGGTACAGCAGACTAGCCTGGGAAATCATCCAGGCCCTAATTGCCAAAGCAGACCCTGATTCAAATTGCTGGAAATTACACACACACACACACACACACACACACACACAAGTAAACAGATTTATAGAAAATGTATATTACAACCTGTTAATTCAATAAATTTAATACATTCCACAAAGCAAACTGTATTCATGGATTTATGTATTAAGCATTTAATAGTATTGAGCAACTATTACCCATAAAAGAAATGAAGAAATGCCTATATTTTGATTCCAGTTGATGCAGTTTTACATGGTTTATAAAATATTTCCATATATGACCAATGTATATGAAACTTTTATAATCTTAGTCATATTTTTGAGTGCTGTCTGAGGCTGGACATCCTTTGCAATAATTTCAGCTAAATTGAATTTTCTACACGGATCGTTTCATTTGGAAGCTGATAAAAATAAACCACCTAGAAATTACCAAAATAAATAATGCCATTATTTTCTTTGTTAGTATCAGAGTATAGTTTCTTTGCCACTTCATGGCTTAGAGACATATTGTCATTTTTTGTGCTGGAAAAGTTAACAATGGAACCTCAAGAGACTAAAAATCAAAATCCCCTTCTCTAAATTTGGTTTTCAATTATCAATTATCAGTTTTTTACAGCATACATTTTTCTTTTTATTCCCCTTGCGGTAACCAAGATGGTAGGAAATACAATTCTTATTGTTGTGACATGATGGTCCCTCCCTCTTTGAGCAGTTATTTTAATTGGGTTATTTGTTGTTGTTGATGAGTAAAGTTTTTTTTTTCTTATTGTTATTAAAAATACTAAATCGAACACTGTTACATTTTGTTTTCATTAACAAGTGTGAGGACTTGGAAAGAAAATAACTTGGTTGTAACGAACCTAAATAGAGTATTACCTCGTATGTTCATGATGAATATTGTTAATCCCTAAGTTATTCATGCCAAGGGCAGATTTAAAAATATATAATGTTTTAATCCTGATTGGAAATGAAACTACCATCTCACAAAAGTTGATGAAACGGAAGACTATCGACTCTACTTTGAAAGATTTATCAGAGTTTTGAAAAAGGTTTATGCATTTCTGAAGGATCTGCAAAACACTAATCAAAACATGCAGGTCATTGCTGTGCAGCTTTTTGCATGTTTGCACTACAATTTTAAAAATCTGTTTTTACTGAGGACATCCATCATGCTAATCTTTAGATTCCTCTGCAGACATTCTCAGAATCAAGTCAGTACTTTGGCTGGGTCACTCCTAAACGTGAATAATACTTCCAGTCAGGAAAAAAAAGAAAACATGTTGGTTGAATTACAAGATTCCTTTTTTTTTTTCTAAAACCATTGCTCTTATGCAAATATGAAAAAAAGTGGGAACACACAGATTATTTTTTGATGAATTGATTTCAGTCAAACTCCAAGTATGCAACAGACCATAGTCAAAGCTTATCCACATTTTTGGAAGGTCAGCTATTTCAAAAGCCATAAAGATGGCCCCTCACATTCTATAAAACTTCTACTGCTTTATTTAAAGATTATTGCTTTCCTTTAGTATCAAGTATTTGCTTACTGAAGAGCTCTTCTGGGGTATTGGATATTTTTTTTATATGAATTTATATTGGTACAATGAAAAAGTTTTTTTTTTTTTTTTTTTTTTTTTTGCACAGAAGATTCCAGCAACTCAAAGTTGCACATGTCCTGGGGAAGTGAAAACCCTGCTCCCTATACACCTGCATATCGATTTATGGGTGATATAAAGAAAATTTACAGCAAGAATGATTTTGCAAGAGCTTCCTCCGCAGAAGTATAAACCGTCTTGTCTCGCTCTCTTCCTCCTGTGCTGCTCCGCCCTTCCATTTCATTAAGCAGAGACAGACAGCCAAGTCTGAAGTCTTCTGTGTCACAACCGCTGCCTCCTACTCATGCTTTTATGTTTTCAACCTCTTGCTACACTTTCAAAAGCTTTTCTTCATATATTCCACGCTTACTTTTTTTTTTTCTTTTTCACACTCTTCATTCGAAAAATCATCCATTTTTATTCCCCTGCCCCTTTTGTGTGGCCAGACAGCCGTGTAATTGTGGACCGTGTGAGGAGACGGGATGAGAGGGGGCCTGTGTTGGTCGGCGTCGCGCAAGCGTACCTACCTACAGTTCTCCTCCCAGCCACCTCTTTGTTCTTGCACTATTGTGATGGCCTAGCTAAAGCAAAACGCTACACATGTTGCTTGGCTGCAGGACTGTCTGCAGCCTTTGTGATAAATATGGAACTCTGTTTCTCTCAAGTATTGTTACTATTCGTCCCCTTTGCCGCCTGTCTGCTTGGATACCTCTGACTGTGCTGCATAAAAGAAGATTAGCTTCACCTCTGAGAGACACATGCATGCATTCACAAAAGCATGCACAACACGGCGTGCACACACAAAACACAAGGCTTCCCTTGTCACGTTGTCCGTCCGTTCCTGTCCCGGGTGCTTTCATATTGCTTCGCTGCAGATACTTTTCAATTTGCCTGTATGTGGACACAATGACTGGACTGGGCATGCTCCAACAGCGTGCTCTATGGATAATCTTCTAAAACAAACCAAAACTAAAATTCTGGACATATATTTCGTCATTATTCGTATAACACGATGTGGCGTTGGTGTGGTGAAAGGAGAGGAATTTCTATTAAACAAAAGTCCCTGTTTTGTGGGGAAGTAAACAAAAACAATTTAGATCAATTGGATGTTGGAATGACAGTGATCATCATAAGCAGAGGATATGAGAGGACTACATATCGCACTACACAACTCTGAAACAAGCGTACTGGCTGTTAAACTGGCAACACTGTACAACCATAGCAATATTCGCAAAGGAGAAGTTAGTTTTGATCAGACAGTGAGGAAAGATTAAGATCCCTGATTGCTTGACTTTGTCAGGATTTAACCTCAGATTGCACAAGAAGACAAAGACATGTGATTGCAGACCTAGACAAGAGTCAAAGCCTTTAATTTTACAAAAGAAAAAAAACATGGGACATAAAACTCAGATGGAATACGGGGATACGGTATCAGCAATATGTTTTTCTAATAAGTGCACAGCAAAAAAAAAAAAAAAAAAATCTCACACTTTAAACAGTAAAATAAGTTCAACATCAACAACCTCTAGGTGGTTAGAACAATAATAAAACAAGTTTTATCCTCTCTAGATTACTTCAATTCTTTATTTTGATCCCAATTTGAGATTCGGGGTTCACTTCTTTTTTAGGCAGCATTAGTTATCTGCCAAAGAACTGAATAGAGCCAAAAAAAAAAAAGGTCCAGTAATGTGAAGTGAATAATTGGATTTTGTCTGAAATTTTCATGAAGTGTAAGTGAAATTATTTTTGTCGTATGATAAGTTGTAGACACAAAGAAATAAAAGTTGAAAAGATCTGAGCTGAGCTTTATTGCTTAACCTCCAGCTGTTGGTGTCAGCAGTGCGGTGACAGTAAACCACACGCTGACCCTTGATGAGCCTTGCTGTCTTTAGTTGTCTTTCTAATCCTGGCCTCTGGTTACAGTAATGCATTTTGTTGCAATGAAAAGGGATTTATTGTCATTAAACTAGGAAAAATGGCCATAAGCTGCACATGAGAAAGCTACATAACTAAATCAGAATGTTCTCTCCGGGCTTTTTTTTATTATTAGAAATTTTGTGTCTGTGGTAAACTTCTCAGCCTTGTCACTTGTCATCATCATTTACCCCTTGTGTTGCACCAATTTCTTGTTCTTTTTAAATTTGTGTTCTCTTTTCTCAACTCCCTAAATTTTAAAAGTAATTATCACTAATAGTTTTCTTTCTTTATAGCACACCTGCTCCTCTTTTTCACGCCAGATTTTTCTGTCACTTTATCAGCCCCCCTCCTGTCCTGGCTTTCTTTCTAATCCTTCATCCAGCATGCCTCAATCCCTGGTTCTACTGTTTCCATCCTTTGATTATCCTTAATGGAGCTAACACTAAATAAATAAGCTATAGGCTTTTGTCATAACTCAATAAGAAATCAGGTATTTTTCTTCAGAGGACGAAAGCAAGATTATTTTAGGTTTTTAGAAGCCAAATTTGGTATTTATTGCATGCCACAAGTCCAAAAAAGTAAACCAAGACACACTGAAGTATGAAATATGACAAATCCAGCGTGACCAAAACACATCAAGTGTTCATGTATTTATGTATATAGTAAGTGACTTGTACTTATATGGTGCTTAATCTAGTTTTTATCACCCCTTTTATCACCCCTACACATTTTACTCTGCACTCAGTAATTCACCAATTTAGCTACGATGTAGCTGCTCTGGTACAGTCTACAGAAGCGAAGCTGCCATTACACACTTTATCAAGGAAGTGTTGAGATCAAAACCTGAATAAATCCAACATGCAGTAAAGACTACACCAACTTAACTGACCCCGTTTAAAAATATTATTACTCCTCTTGCTATTTTCCGATTAACCCAGTTTTTTAGTTCATTTCCACCAGCCACCCCAAAGCATTATTTCTGCCAGATCATCCAAGGAAGAAGCCATAACTCCAGAAGCAAAATAAAAAGGAGGCGATAGCAACCTTATGTCACATATGTTTTACTGACTAGACGGACTATTGCACTTCACAAACTGGATGGTTTAATCAGGAAAGAATATAATGTCCAAATGGTATAGATAGGTTAGAAAACACCAGCTAAGAAGTTAAAAGTTGGATCCATTAGGTTTTCTAAATGATCAGTGATCCTAATCGAATCAAAACATTGCAAGCAGAGTTAGAAAAGATGTGTGTGAGTGAGGCAGTAAAAATACTGTTGTTAATCGTAAGTGATCTAAAACGTTTAGGATTTAATGTCAGACAGTGAGGAAGAATAATTCCTCTTTGTACGAATCAACTTTCTGTGGTTGACTTTGCCAATGCTCAATGGGTCAAGACCAAAAAGCAAAACAACTGGACCCAGTTCAAGTTCGAATAAATAACACATTTTCTCTTCTTCTCTTCACCTTCCTCTTGCCACACTGGTAGATTTTACTGAAGCTTAACACTGGTAAGTGGCCTAACATAGAAATGGTGAGGATGCACTCCAGATTCCAGTTGGGCTTTTGTTAGACGCTCCTTACATTATTGAAAGTGATCAGATCTCTAATTTATGTCGGTTAAACCTTTTGGGGTTCACGTTCTTGAGTTGTGACGTCTTTTCATGTGGCGCACACCAAGCCTCAGCTGCCAGTCCCCACACCTCTTTTCCATCTTTCCCATTTCCCTCTGCTTCACCCTCATCTCCTTTTTCCTCCTTTCTTTTGCGCCGTAAGTCTCCTGTGATGCATCCGCCCTGATTCTATATAGAGATTCCTACTCACTGTGCTTCCTGCTGTAGTTGCTCTCAGTCTCTCCCTGCTCCCTCCTTCATTCATTGATGTCTGATCTAATTGCTTTTGCTCTCACCCTGGGGACCTGGGCGCAGTGTAACAAGCTCCCAGAGGATGCGCTCCGCCTTCGTCGCAGCATCCCTGAATCGCTGCTTTCTTTTTTATCTGTTTCCTCACTGGCTCTTCCCAGGGCATTCATTCATTAGCAGTTCTAATGCTCCAGCCTCAGGACACTCGGCATGATATTGTGATCCTCGAGGCTTAACTCAATCTAATCTAAGGCTGGCTGCAGCTCAAGGCTGGACCAGGAATGACCAATTGCAACAAGTCCTCTTTTCTATTTGGATTGGAGCCTTTTTTTTTTTTTTTTTTTTTTTTTATATGATCCAGTGGGGGGCGACAGATGGAGAATAGGAGGGTTTAGTTTGGAAAAAAGCTAGATTTGGACAGAAAAATAAATAAGAGGTGGGAGAAAGAAGTGACAAAGTGGAAAAAGGACAACCTGATAACACGGAGAGGCTCACAGGACCGCTGGAAGGAAAATGTGATAGAAAAGGCAAAATAAGAGATGCAGTCCAGTGAACTAAAGCAGACAGGCCGGGACACATTTTAACAACTTCGGCTGCATTCAGTCACTTGGATTTTTTTCTGCGTTACACCGCACATTTCAACTTTTCTGTCACTTGCGTCTCTTCCTTCTTGATCCTTTAGTGTGATATATCACACCTCAAGTGACATCCGTGTATTGTACCACTTTAAGTGAATCCTGGGGCAAAAACCACCCACAAAAAAAACAAAAACTCACCAATCAGACTTTCCAGAAGTTTTGTCACACAGAATTCCCTAGTTGATCCGAATCCTATTTTCGCTTGTGTTTGCTAGAGAGAGACAATGCAGGATAAACAGCATGAAAGAAACAAAAGCCCACAAACTCTCACAGTTGTTTGAGCTCGGTTCGGCATAAGCCAGCTGTTTGGGAGCAAATATAACCTCAACTGTCAGTGTTCTGCTGCATCCCAGAACAACGTACCACAAGAAATACTTAAAAATTGTTTCCATGTTTCCCCTTGACATGAAGCTCATAGGCAGCAGAGAGCCAAACACCTCGAGAGCCACGCAGCATGCCTGCGTGTGTTCCTGTCTTTCTGTATCGTTAATTTTCATGGTACAACACCAGGGATGAGATCAAAACGGTTTCTCCTGAAGGTTAATGGGTCAAATGCAAAGATCAAAATCTAGTTGTTGCATGCACTCCTCTCATTACAGGCATTTAAAGAGAATCATTTGATACAGATACTCTGATCTTGCCTTCAGGCCTCCCCTGCGTATCCTTCCTCTCTCACACATGCACACACGCTCTGCTGGTCCTCTGGGCCGAGGCAGTGGGATGAATCCAGATATACCTCTTTGAAGTGAGCAAGCCTGCAAAGCCGTAGATGTGTGTGCGTACTCATGCGCACAACAATCCTGCTTTGTTGGTGCTTGCTTCTTTCATCAGACCAGGTGTTTAATTATTAATGTATGGTAAAATAAATGAAGGCAGAATGTGCGAGCAGATTTGACCCTGCGGCTGTACTGTTTAACCTTTATGCCGGTGTAATCCCACTTGCAAAGAAGTGTGTTCCTCAACGGAAGAACTTCTCAATGTGAATGTTCTCTGCAAAACTATCTATGTTTTCTCATCTCACAAACTTGAGATTATTGACACAGAGGATTTTTTAATTGTAAATCCTTGTCGGTCTGATACACCTAAATAAAATCCTTCAAAGCTGCAAACCTACTAAGACATTACAAAAAACCAGGAGGCCCATAATTCATGAGGAGCTTGAGCGATCTACGGCTTAGGTGGGAGAATGTGTTGACACAATAATTGTTAGATCCTCCTCAAATATGATCATGGAAGGCCACATTTGAAAGGTATCCTTGCAATTTGATACAAGTCTTTTAGGAGACGCATCATGCATAAAGAAAAAGTTGCTTGGCTCAGTTGAAACCAAAATAAATTTGTTTGGCCTGCATACCAAAACATTTGAGACAGACAGCTCAGATTGCAAATTACCTTAAATGTAAAGTGAAGCATGGCAGCATGGCGTTTTTAAGCCAGGAGATTATGTGAAGATGGGTGTGGTGAAATACAGCCCAATCAGAAAACATTTAAATTTAAAGGCTGCAAAATACTTGAAACTGGGACCTTCACCTTCCAGCGGGACAAAGGAATAATTGGTTTAGCTCAAGTAACAATCATGAGTTTGAATGACCCTGCCATTTCTGAAAAATTGTGGTTGTAACTTTTCTGTCTCAATGAATGGCAGAAATGTTCTTGCAGGCAAACCAAGTATGAACAGCCTTATTCTCATTATCGGAAGTGAAATCTGCCAATCAAAGATACATACAGATTAAAGACACACACTTGAGCTAAGATTTTAAACATGTACTGCGTTTCTGTGTCTCTGCAGGTGTGTGGAAATCATCGCCAAGGAAGGCAGGAGTCTGAAGGAGCTCTATCTGGTGTCTTGTAAAATCACAGACCACGGTAGGAGACTTTTTGTTGCAGTCAACCTCCAACGTTATAATCATAACCATCATTGCCCACATTCTCAACAGTGCAGTCATTTGGCTTTTATGGTTTGGCTCTTATGAGACTTGCAAACAGTAAAAACATAATGAAAAGTTTCACACAGAAGGAAGTAATGCCTCTTATTGCCACTCATAGTGTAGATGAGCATCTTGGTATTGACGTTTACCTTCCAGGAAATAGTTTTTGAATGAAACTGGCAGAATGACTCATTTTAGTCGCAGATGCGATGGTTACTGAACTCTAAGGCAGAATTTTGCAGCACAGAATCACTACTGCTGCAGGCAGGATTTCTTTGCATTTGCTTCTGTTTGTGGATTAGAGGTGTTTGCATTGTCTGACAGAAGATATACATGTTTTTTTCCCCCCTTTGCAACACTCGTGCTGGCAGCTTGTATATCCCCCTAGCATCCTCTTCTCTTTTCATTGTGTTTACACTACCTTTGCTCCTCTGCTTGATGCCATACAGCCATATGTCTTGCTGAATATTCAAGCCTTTCATCAGATGCAGCACAATACACAGTTGGAGTTCTTCAGTGCTGAAGAATTAGGAGCACACTGCTGACTATTACAGCATGTGTGAAATATGTGGTTCTTTGTGCAGTAATATTAATCTATTCAGCTGTGGAAATGTGCACTCTACAAATTCTACGACCCTGTGAAGCCTGTTGTTGTTTTTGGTACCTATCTTACTTTAACAAAACTTAGAATCTTATCTTTTCCAGGTCAAAATACCCTTTGTATCCATACTTTAATTCAACTCTCTCTAGTTTTAGCCTTTTTGCCATGACAGTGCACTACAAAAAGATTGTGTGAGTGTGAATTGTTTGCAGTTGTTGGAATGCTGATTTCTCTTAAAAGAACATGGCTGAAACTACACTGAAGGTTTGTTACTTTGCCTTTAATTGAACCACAAGAGGTTTGTGTCCTACGTCATGTAAGATTGGGTGCATATCTAAGTAAAAGCAATAAAAATGGGCTGCCATTTTAAAGAACCACAGTGGTATATACTGTATTACTAAATAATGTGTTATATAAAATCTGCCTATTAGTCAAGTCTCTTTCAGTTTACTTTTCTCTCAAAGTTTCAACATCTCCAGCCATTTGTTTCTCTCTCTGACCTTCATTACCTTTGGACGGACTCGCGGCTGCTCTGCGTCTTTTTACATTCGCTATGCTAATTGTGTTTTTCTCTTTTCTTCGAAAACTATTTCATGTCAGACTCTAATTGTGTCAAGTTTCCCCCAGGATGTTTTGAATTTGTCATGTGTGTTGCACAGGGTAAGCTCTAAAGAGTTTCCTTCTTGATGAGCTGCAGTGTTGTAGGAAACTTCCCTGAGTTACACCAACATTTAGCACCTTGACCTCTCTGAACCAGCGCTTTAACTGTGCCTCCAAGAGTATAAAGTGTTGTGTGGGTGTGTTTTTTTCCTGGAGTTTGATTAATGACTTAAAGATCCCTAAAGTACATTACAGCAGGAATGTACACAACCACCTCCTTACACATCCTCATTTGTTTGAGCATCTCTGGTCACTTTGACCATGATGAATTGCTGATATCTGATCTTCTTCCTTTGCTAATGACCCCTTTGGCCCTCTCTGGCCACTGATTGGGTTGGAATCTGTTTGTGCTTGTGTGTATGCTTGTCCTTCAAGAATAAAGATGTCTTCTGGTTGAGCTCTATGCTCCAACTCATTGATTGGTTGGTTTCCTGCTTCTGCTTCTGCTAAATTAAATAACAGAAATGAGATTTTACATCTGCCTCACTGGCCCATGTTTTTTCCGCCCATCTCCTGTGGTAATTATTTTTATTAATGGCCTCTCTGAGTGCATTTGAGATGTCCGCAAGCCTCTTATGTTTGAGTGTTCTGTTTTTTTCGTGTTTTTTTTTTTTTTTGCTTCCAGATTTTACTACTTTGCCTTTTTTATAAGCGCATTTAGGACAGATAGACATCAGAAAATGCAGATTTTAAAAGATGGAGCCAGCATCAATATTTTGTTTCTTTCTATGGATTGTTTTCAAGAATTATTGTATTTAAGATAGGAATTGCAAGTGGAAAAAGTAGAGAATGGAGCTCTTGTGTAAGCAGTGCTGTAAAAGACAAAACAGCATACACTGAACACTTTAATCATGTGAGTAACACCATTTAACCATTTGTGTTACATGACCATTGGTAACACTAAGGAGATTTTGCTCAACATATACTATGTAAGCCCAACTGCAGACATAGATGGCCTTTATTGGATCATGGAGAGGTTCTCTAGGCTGCATCAAGAACTATGTGTGATTTCTGTCTCATAAGATGGAGCGTTAGAACTCTACTTTTGTTTTGAGCATGCACAAAACTTTTCTAATGAGATTTTGGTGGTTCTTTATCAAGCTGTGGACATTTCGGATGTACGGATTAAAATGGTGGCATCAGTGGTAAGTGAGTAATCAGATTTTCCTGGTGTTCAGACAGTTTTAAGGTGGACTGTCCATACTTGCTTGTTGCAGTCTACAATGCAACAGGAAGTGGAAGTCATTGTCATTCTTTTGGCACCAGTTTTTGTTTGTTTTCCAGAGTCTAAACCAGGGGCGTCCAAAGTCGGTCCTCGAGGGCCGGCATCCTGCATGTTTTAGTTCTCTCCCTAGTGGTAGTAACAACTTCCTCAGCAAGTCAATGTTCCTCTTAGTCCTTCTAATGAGCCATCATTTGATGCAGGTGTGTAAAACCAGGGAGAGAACTAAAACATGCAGAATGCCGGCCCTCGAGGACTGACTTTGGACACCCCTGGTCTAAACTAAAACAATTCATGCTCCAAGAAGAGCAAACTCTTTCACAGCGCTCAAGCCTGTTGCAGATACAAACCAGTATACATTGTGCTAGACAAGGTATCGGGTTCCTGGAGAGAAGCACCTTCTATTTTAGATTGTGCTGGCAGGTTTCTGCTCATCAGAGAACAATTGTTACATTGAAAACTGATGTGTATTTCTTACACTGTCAGGAAGAATTCCTGCATTGAATTTAGCAGAAAGCAGAGGAAAGGGGAAGGAGGAGTAAAAAGCAAAATCAGTTGCTTATGGTTTATAATTTTACAATACTCAGAGCATGACTCATAAACTATTTCAGGCTTTAAAGATTCAGTGTATTCCGATCCTAGTGATCAGTAAAACAAACACATTGGAAATGTTGCCTGGACAATTCCCTGACTGCTCTCTTTGAGGTACGCACACGAAACACAACATCTGGTTAAAGTGACGAACCACAGATGGCGCGCGAAGGTGCACTGTACAGAAACCCCTTTCACCTGCATCTTCTCACACCAACAAAAATACTGATACTATTTCTCCTCCACCACAAAACTGAAAGTCTGGAGGAGGCGCAGAAACCTCACAAACATGGAGAAGTTATGGTAATTCTGCAGAAGCATCCAAGAAACCAGAAAAAGAGTAGGGAAATGCCTAGAAGATGTTTTTGTGACACTACTGAGGTCTTCCAAGTTTGTAATGATCCAGCAAAGTATAAACATTTTTGAAAATCCTCTGGGTGTGAAGGGGCTCTTAGAGATCATATGTGAGATCGTAAGATCTCACATTTGATATGTGAGATATGGATCTTCTTCCATATCTCTTCTTCCAGTTCAAGGTAAGACTCAAGATGAGGAGACTACCTTTTATCCAAACCCTTTAAACGACTTTTATTGTTGACATTGTAACAAGAAAATGAAGACTGACCATAACGGTCGTACTGTGTCCCAACTTTTCTAATATCACGGTCAGGTCATTGTTTCATTTCTTCATTTCTTCATTGTTTCTTTTCTGGGTGAAAATAAAATCTTGTAACTCCACCTATTGTGTGGATGGATGATTGGTCAACTACAGATGAACCATGAACCAGTCAACATGATGGCATCTAAATGCTATCATTTAGGAATATGTGTGCAAGGAGGTTCTGCCATGAAGGCACACTTATAATTTGTTCTTCAAAGAGAAGGTCTATGAGAGCAATAAGTTTATTAATTAATGAACTTCTAGCAGGAGTGCTACTTTTATCTTGTCACCTTTAATACTGAACACTGATGACCAGGCTGCTTCTAACATACATTATGAAGGGAAATGTTAGAAAGTGGAAACACAGCATAAAAGTGCACACAATATGCAGTCAAATCTCAACAAGGTGTCATTATCTTATCATGGATAGGACTTTAAGCATAAGGAAACTCCACATTTTCAAACTAAAATACAATTGCATATTGTTGTTAATTGCTAATATGTAAAATAAGGCCTGCTTAGTTTAACAATGGTTGCTGAGAGATATAAGGAGTGATTCACTTCACTCTATAAAGTAGTTAGAGTCAACAAGATGCATGAATCCTGAATCGTTATTATAGAATGTATTCAGTTTCACCCTTTGACCAAATGTTATTTAGAAAATTCAAGTAATTTCTCTAAAAGTGGACACTTGAGTGCCGGGACCTCTTTAGTTTAAGAACGTCCTTATGTACACTCACTTATCAGTCTCGTGGCTGCAAAGACACTCTCCAACGCATACAGTACATATTTCACTTCCATATTACAGTGATTAGTTTTATCTAAAAATATTCAGGCTTGCAAAAACAAAAGTTGAATGTTCCCTTAGATTATTAAAAACATTTTAAAAAGAAGTACCATTTAAATCTCATTTTATCTCCCATAAAGCTAAAACCAGCTATCTGCACTATAGCTTATTTTCGGAGTGTCTCTGTTGAATGGATGGTGGTATCGCGGGTTGTTTCTCTGGCAGAGATAACAGAATCACTATAACATTGAAAACTGATCCCGATGAGAAAACTCTCTCACCTTCTCTGCTGTTGTTAATCGGATCTCTTTACCACCGTTTTCCTCCTCAGTGACCAGCCCGCTCTGTGTCCTGATAGACAGTGATGCACCCTGGTCTCCTTTCACTCTCGCTCCAGTTGTCTGTTAGCCTCCTTTTGTTCTCAGTGCGTGATTTGCATTAACATGAATCCATTTGCTTCTGCATTCTGTGTATGTGTGTATCTGGCTGCCCTTATCTTGTCACCCGGAGCCCACCTGCTTTATCCAGATACAAAAACAGAGAGAGATCTTGGTGCTGCTGCTCCTTACATATGGAAATCCTCCTCCTTCACCCACACAGCCCTGCGTGATCCTTTGCATTCTTAGTCCTTGCCTCCTGTGTACATTTTCGAAATGCAAGACCAAGTGAAACACCTGTGGGAGATTTTGTGCCGGCGAGAGAGGAAGGAAAGTGAAAGCTTTACTCTGCTTTTGGAGGACTTTAAGCAGAGCTGGTATATATTAGCAAAGCTGGAAGATTTATTTTAGGGCTCAGGATAGATTTAAGTAAACCTCTTTTTCCCCTTTCTGACATGTACAATGTTTCGCTGCTAATGTATTTAACATTTCCAACTCTGAGTCTGCAGTTCCTCATACATTTTTAAAGTATATATTGATGTGTATTTGATGTTGTTCTTTTTTTGTTGATAGTTATAAAAATGTGAGGTAGGAGGAGATCTCCATCCAGAAATGCAAAAAATGCTGTATTGTTAGGATGCATCAATTAAAAAATACAGCAGCTTTGATTAGAGCACGATTTGAGATTACAGCAAAACAACTACATCTTCTTTATAAAAGAAAAAAATATTCAGGGATATATTCATGTTAATTATTTTTATGGCACAAAGTCAGAGTTTACTGGCAACGACTAAAAATCCTTCTTACATGTAGAAAAGTTGGTGACACAGCTGTTGTGGCATTTATCACACGCTCAATTTTCAAGAGGCATAAAGAAAGGAGCTGATGAGTGGTTATGCACTGAGCGATGATCGGCTAGTCATAATTCAAAAATCCAATCTTTTACCAATCAGTGAATGTGCCACACTTTAGTATCTGCGGTTCATTCAATTCAAGAGAGCGTGAGAGAACAAGACAATCAGAAGATTTGCTTGAGAACGTGAGGCAGGTAAAAGTAAGTCTCAATAAATTACTGCAATGGTCTATTTTTTTTTATCCTTCTGAGCTTTCAAATTGTCAGAAAACAGGATTTGAATTTGCTTATTGTGCGTTACATCATGGACAAGGACTCTGTAGGAACTGTGTTGTGTGCCTACAGCAGATTATCCTGCTGCTCAGAATAACAAACAAGAATAGTTGATCATGAAAGTTGAACATAATCAACCTCAAAACTTATCTTTTTTTATTTCTTTTTGTTTGGTGAGGCAAAGTTGCAAAGCTGTTGTATGTAGTAGATACATCATTATGTACAGAAGTTTCTTTTCTTCCTTATTGTGATTTTTTTTTTATTTTTCAAAAAATCAAACTGTTTGAATGATTGTAGAGTTACTTTATTGTTTTAGCAGATGAAAAAATAGTAATTGGCCCGCAGGTACTTGAAATGAGAAAGTTTGGCCAAAATTCTGAGATCAAGAGTTTCAAAGAGCCTTTAGTTCATATTAATTTTATATACATCAATTTCATTATCTTCAGCGAGGTGATTTCCTCTCAAAAGACTTTACACAACAATATTTTATGCCACAAAGAAAATACAACTTCTATATAATATCAAAAATCTTTGAAAAAGAAATAAAAAGTCACAACGATGTTTACCCTAATAAAATTAAAAAAACAAAAACGAACAGCGACAGCCCATCATCCAGACTGCTGTGATTGTCTTGTGTAATTTTATAAGAAGGATTGAGCCCCTCAGATTGTGCATTTTATTGTTTTGTCCATCTGTATTTACCCATCTGTGAGCTTGTGGGATTATTGCTGTCATTCAATGTTCAGCGTCCGATTCTTTTATTTGATCACCAACTTCACAGCTCTCATGTGGTCAACACAAATCTGCATGTCCCCCCGCTGCACACATGCATATTTCTGCCGCCTGACTTCATTCCCGTTCCAAGACCGAACCCCCTTTCCTTCTCTTTTCCTCTCTAGTACCTCTTTCTTTTCATCTAAAGCTCTTGCTTTTATCATATGTGCTTTTACTCTAAACGTGCTGAACATTGATTGATGAGGCTTCCATGGCTCCCCCCTTCAGCCAAAACTGTAGGAATGAAGTATGCCTGTGAGTGCATCTTGACTTAAGTGTGTGTCTTTACTTGTTTAGATCCCTTTCTGTGAGTTGTTGTGTATTCACGCTAATGTTCCTTGCCGCTGGGGAAAATTGATACACAGTTACTCCCTGAAGTATCATATTGCTTTTTATAAGGTAAAGTTACTTAGCATAAAAGCAGCTGCAACAGCACAGTAACTACCTTACAGACAATGAAAGTGACATGTGATTATTATGGTCCCTTACATAGTCTGATGAGGCCATCAGAATGCGCTCTAACGTCAAGAGTTACTGTGCTTGCTTTTAACCTTAAGGCACTGCTTTGTTTTTATTATTCTGTATTGTTTGTAGGACAGATGTTCATGTCAGGAGCTTTAGCACAATATCATTTAATGCCCTCGATAAGGACCAGCGCACTATCTGTAAAATGTCACATCATGCTGGAATAGTAGCTTTAACGAAAAGCGATGAAGACTAAAATTAGATTATCACTTTCTGCATTTATATGCTACATAAGCAAGTGTTAGCCTAGATATCTCTATACCTTTTTGGTCTTTGTCACATCTCCATTTCTCTTCAAGCATATTTGTGTGTCCCCCGCCCGCCACTCTGTTGTTCTCACATATAATGGAATGCAAATGTAGATAGTGTAATAGCTTGTTTGTTATTACACTATCGCTGTTTGCCACTCAGAGGGTAAATAAGGAATCTGCAGTTCATTAAAATGCGCAGAGCGGGACAGCAGATTTATGTGGACTACTGAAGAGAGCAAGACTGTAGAAGGCCTTTGTCTTTTGGAAACGATTTTAGTGAGAGAGTGCAGGGAGTTTAGTTCAGATTATTTTGTTTGTCAATTTTTGGCCAAACGTGTGTTTCCACTTCAGAAACATTTTGCTGAAATTGGTGTGATTTTATTCCTCCCTCAGCTTCCACCGGGTCTGCCAGGTCAAAACAGATTATGGGGTAAACTTTCAACTCGGAAATCTGCCCTGGTGTTGAGGCAGAACTTTATTGTAATTAGTCTGAACCTTCCAGGTGGACGTAGCGCTAAGTAATTCAGATTGTTTTCAATACTCCATTGTTATATTTTAATTTTATTTCAACGTATATATTATATCACAAACCTGTGCTTTTGGATATCTGTAGAGGTATCTTCCAATCAAAGTAATATTTTAGGGTTTAAAAAACATTTTTTAAGATTTTTTTTAAGCTCTAAAGGCCTTTATTTAACAGTAAATGTGCAGGACATGGGGAGGAAAAGGAAGGAGAAGACATGCAGGAAATGGCCCAAGACTGGGAATCAAACCCAGGACAGCCACGTCACAGGCTACAGCCAGGGTGTGTGCTCTACCAGCTGAGCAACCCAGTGCTCCCGACTAAAACAGTGTGTTAGAATGATTTACATGATTACATGATTGAGGCACACATAAAAACATCTCCAACCTTTCCAACGTTCTGGATTAAAAGATTTATAGCCTTAACCGAAGAGGCGTGTGTGTGTGTGTGTGTGTGTGTGCCTGTGTGTGTGTGCCTGTGCGTGTGTGTGCGCGTGTGTGTATGTGTGCGTGTGTGCGCGGGTGTGTGTGTGTGTGCATGCGTGCGTGTTTGCAATGATCATAATTTATTAGGCATTTACATATTTCGTCAGAATGTGGAGTGATTTTATTTTGGTTGCAGTGTCATTGCTGTAAAAACAGAAAGCCGAGGTTAATGTTTGAGGTTTGAGAACACCGAGTTATTATACCAACCCAAACTCCTGTTTATCTCTCCTCTGCTGCAAATAAACCTGCATTAGTGAAAATGTATAAAAAAGTTGCTACAGTAATCTGTTTTAACAGGGTTTATGCTGACTATCAATAACTTTCACTCCAATTGAGTGAAAATGGTTTGAAAGAGTGGATAGTTTGTGATCTTTTTTTTCTTGGCCTTTTACTCTTAGAACAAAATAAATCTCAAATGGGATCTAAATAGTTATTCCTATTTATAAATTATTTCTACTAAACAGCTACTTAAACATCTGGCAAACATCAAGGTGTCAATACAAAAACAAAGCTCTTATATTAGCATGCAAAGACACAAAATCATTACATCTGTTCATAAAGGAAGGGAAATAAAAGTCAGTATACTATTTTTCAGTTTTACTGTTAACGTGTCAGGACATGGCAAATATAAATATATAAATAAAGGCAAATATATGGAAGAATATTAAAGTACAACTTTATTTATTTCTATACACGAATATCATAAAACAGAGGGTACAATGGAACATTTTTTATTTATTTCCAGAAATAAGCAAAGATTCCCAGTGCACAGACTATACTACCTCCGCTTTAATTAAAAATTAAGAAGATAAATTGGAGCCAGGTGCCGCTAATCAAATGCACTTGATTAACCAATCATCAGCGAGTGTGATTGCATCTGTAAAAACAAAAGAATTGGCAATTTTCTGCTCTAGGGCACCCAGGTGTATATGAACACAATACCAAGGAGGAGCGTCTTTAGTCTTTGAGAAGTCATGGTTGGTCACTATTATTTTTGGAAGACTTTACTAGGCTGTTTCTGAACCTTTTTGAAACATGGTCATTCTACAGTAAGAAACATTATAGCTTCTAATGTCCCTTGGTGTGGACATATCTTAGCAATCTTGTAATACAATATGATTACCGTATTATAATTACTGAAAGGAACAAACAAAAATATCTGCAGCCAGTGTGTGAAATCTTAAAGTGCAAGCAGGACAGATAAAAAAATAAAAAAAAATAAAATAAAATGCATCTCAATAAGTACAGCTAAGCCCAAAGCATTGTCAAATTTAGATTTAAAATTAATTGTGTTCAACCAATAAGTTTGTTTCTGTTAGGGAAAGAGATCTCCAAAAAATGTAATAAAACACATTATCATTAACATTTGAATACGAAATGGCATGTTGAAAATAATTTGTAACCTTCAATCAATCAATCGTTTCGTCCCTGTAATACAAATATTGCTACAATATTCATTGTAGATGTCATTGTTTTCATTTCATATCTTAAACGCTAAAGCATACAATCATCACAAGTGTGCAAGAGAGCAACCCATGGAAAATCTACCTGACCTCAATTTCATTAAGTACAACAATAAAACCAGAAAAGTCCAAGCCCGTAAGTGACTCCTGTCGTTATCATTATGACCCTTATGACCAATACGCCAGTAACACACAAAAAGCATTATCCAGAAAAAATTATAAGGCGTGTGTATACAGTTTGAGGCGTATTGGAGATGGTGAGTTTGAGCAGCATAAGTGTAACATATGCTGTAAAACGCTGGACACAGAAAGGGCAGAGGCTCATATACTGTTATTATCTCAGCAAATCAATGATAGTGCCGGAGCCCTGAGGGACGACACAAAATAATATGGCCAGCTTGTAGCTGGACTGCAGAGCTATCACACTCATTCTGAAGCATGCTGATATGAATTTGAGGTAAAAATTGTCAGTTATTATGCCCATTTTTACTTATTACATCAAAATAAATATTTGTAGAGAAATTGCCAAAGAAAATAAAAAAAATATAAGGACATCTAATGTATTACTTTATCTAAACGAATGTCCAAAACTGTAAAGAGTCCATAAATGTGCCTTTTGCAGTTTCCGAAGAACATATTCACTTCTAGGGCAGGATTGATTTGTCTGAAATCATTTGGAGCATTCCTAAATTTAACGGCAAGCTGGGATTTGATAAAATCAGTAGTTTTAAGTAATTAAGTAAATATCATAGTTTCATTGTGTATTAGCAAAACTTGCAGACATATTTTTCTTGCTTTATAAACTCAAAAACGTTTGTTTTGTACATCATAAGGTTTGTGTTTCAGTTGCTCCTTGTCACTCTGCCAAACACAGAGAAAAGGCTCTGATACTCCGACAGCAGTGAATGCTGCAGCTTCCTCTGAAAGTCGTTGCAATAAAAATGTACATTTATAGTAAAAACACTTATTTGTTAGATCAGGAAACACTAAGCATGATCTGCAATAAAGTCATAAACCCCAAAATAGGTGGTAATTTCAAAGAATTTCAAAAACGGGCCAGATTTTGTGGGCTCTGGAATTGGTTTATGCAGGAACCCGATCCTGATCATTTAAAAATGTTTTGATTATGACCCTGAGCAAATAATTGTGATTGAATAGGGAAAATCTTACCAAGGACTTCAGTTCACATAATTACTCCCAACCTGTTAACTGAGGCAGGTCACCAGTCCACCGCAGTCCACATAATCTTGAAATTAATTTATTGCTCACCATTAGTTGAAAACTCTGACCAAAGCAGCCACAGAAACAATCCATTTCCTTATGTTTAGCAAAAAAAATAAAAAAGTGCTTCAAATGTCAGAGCTTGTTTAATACTTAAACTCTTGTAAGAAAAAGAGAATAAATAAAGAATTTTTTCCTCTGTAAAATTATTTCCTTGGCTCCAGACATGGAAACTGCAAATCATCTTGTCTTCTTTTATAACTAATAACCACTTTCCCTTTTTCTGTGAGTTTGGAAAGTTCATCAGATGATATGTAAGAAACCTGAGAGGGTGACAGGTGAAGGTGGGGGGGAGCAAAGACAGCTTAAAAGGTTTGGATTTGAACCTATGCAGAGGTTCCTAACTGCTTGATTGCTGCTCAAGTACATAAATACATCCATAGGGTTCCACTCTGCAGATTCTTTATAGTGTTGAGATTTCCATTTCCTTACATCAGCCTGTGGTGGTATTTACAGATAGGAGAGCAGTGCAAAGAAGCAGAAATTGAATTAGTTTCCATATATTGTCCTCCCCTCCTCTTTTTGCCACTAAGCCCTGTGGTCTATCCACTGTTTACCTTATAGGGGAGAAAAGTGAGTGAGTGGGGGGGTTAAGCAGCGAAGGCTTCAGGCTTATATGCTTTCCACCATTTTACTTGTGCCACACTTTTTTCCTCTCTCGGGGTACGGACTAACACACAAACCTCACTTTGAGGATTACAGCCAGGCGAGCCTCGATCACAATTACACACACAGTCGCTACACATTTATTATAAGATGCACTTTAGAGCTTGCTAATATCCTCTTCCACTTACACTATCATATTACAGCTCGCACACATTGGCTTAACTTTTGGGAAATGATACTCGTGCCTCTGCTATTTCAGGCTTAACCACGAAGAAGAATGTTTGTAATGACTTCAGTGTGTGTGTTTATCTTTATTTAAACACATATCTGTGTGCTTGGCTGTGTTTATAAATGTGTGTGAGCTTGTCCAGCAGCAATGTACGCGCTTGCAGGTAAGAAGCAGCTCTGGTAACAACAGGCCCTGTTTGTGTTTATGAAGTTTTTATAAAAATGGATCAATTTGCTCAATCTCTCTCTCACTCCTACAATCTCTTCCTCTTTCTCTCAGGCTTGTAGTTGGTAATAACGGCATGCTTTAAGTGCGCCTCTGGGACTCAATAACACCAAGCTGTGGAAGTGTGATCAAGATGTCCCTGTTATTGCTGGCTATAAGGCATTTGTTTGTAGAAGTGAGACATTGCATTTTCCTACTTTTCTTATTAGTTCCATTGCATGTCTCTGAACATGACAGGTCTTTCTCCAGAGACACCATCACATGCACTGTGCCGCCGCCTCAGAGTAGCACCGCTGCAGCCCATGGACAGGTGTAAACTGTTCAGCATTCTTTTTCTCCCAGTGGTTGTCTCATTTTATTTTCATGTGCATCACCGCCCTCAGTTTCACGTGGCCTCTTGTTCTCCCAAGCTGTCCCTCTCTACTTATCTCTCTCAGGTGTGAATGGAGCTGTCCTCCAGGTTAAGAAGGTGCTGACGTATGATGGAGATCAGATCTGGGAGTGTTTAATAGTTTAAATACCCAGCTATAGTTAGCTTGGGTTCCTCAGGGCGATTCTGGCTCACTGTCAGTGGCGGCTCCTGCCCCTTCTGACACAACCAGGCACATGTCTACTCCATGTCATATTTGGCATATAAAGTACATTGCAATTGCCTTTAAATAATTAGAGAAAGCCCATATAGTTTCCAGATGCCTGAAGGTGTGTATCCATTTGTTCGAACAATTGTAAGCAAATATAAACGCCACATGAACATGTAGCCATCGCGCTGCTCAGGAAGGAGACGGGGTCCAGAAAGGAAAACATTTTACTGTGAAATTTGTGCATCAATCCCAGGACAAAGTAAAAGACTTGAAAAGATGGAGGCTGAAGTTGGTAAGAGATCGTCAGTGTCCACACTGGTTGATGTGGGTACAACTGGGTCTTCCAACTGCATACTACAACCGTAAGCATTCAACAAACTGGTCATAAAGGGGCCTCTGAACAACAAAGTGGCCACAAAGTGGAGTAGCCAACACAAAGTCCTGTGCTCAGTCCAATAAAAACATTGTGGTCAGAGCTGAAAAGGTGTGTGAGCAAAAACTGACTTAGTTGCACCACTTTAGTCGGGAAAAATGGACCAAAATTGGCAGGATGCCTAAAATGTTTGATGCAAATTTTAGTTTAAAATACATTTCTACCAAATACATTAGTGAACATTTCTGTCATGATTCTGGCATTCAGTTAATAAATATCATTATCATTGTCCAAGCTTACCAAAAATTGAAAAGATTCCGCCAGGTTTAATCTGGTAAAAGTTATGTCTTTTTGATGCTGTAGTGTATTTAAATATTTTGGTTTAACAGTAAATGGGTTGTCATAGTAGCACTTTAAATGAAGAACAAATCTGAAAATTCAAGCTGTTTTTATTGGCATGCACCTAATCTTTTACGGCAGTGAATTAGATATTACTTTGTGGTACTAATAGGTCAGATAAGATAATAGGAGCCATAATTGCTCTCATTCAGTTTTTCATTTTGTGCGTTTTAACTGTAACTATTCATAAATAATACAAAAAGTAATGTATTTTTATAATATTTATAATGAAATTATTTTTTCTTTTTTCAAGCAAAGCATATTTCTGTAATCTGTTTATTAACCACGACTTGCCTGTTCTCTTTAGCCAAGTTTACCTAGTCAGTCATACCACTACTTTGGGTCCAACCCAAAGAAACCATGCCAATTTAGTAACAACATGTTGTTTATGACCATCAGTCTTTGCTTCAGTTAAACTTTTAATCACAAACTTTCTGACATGAAGGTCATTTGCTCCCTCATTCTTCCACATCTGTATATTTGAGAGATAAAGCTGCTGCTAATCCCTTGCAAGGTCAGTGCTTGTATTGGATGATTATCCCCCACTGTTTATTCATACTTCCTGCTGATGTCATTTCCTCCTGCTGGCTATGACCTTTGACCTGTCATTTACCTCCTATTGTTGCTTTGGTTTATTCCAGCATGATGACCACGCTCTAAGAGAACATCCCTGTCTTTATCTCTGTAGGATTCCAGCTTACATGAAGGTTACTGGAGTATCTAAATGCAAAATCTGTTTGTACTTAAAAGTCACTTTTTATTCCTAATATTTATTATGCTTTCTGTGCTTTTGATTTACTCCTTTTGTCACCATCTTCATTTTTGTGTCTTTTTGTGCTGCTTTTTTCCTTGTTTGTTGGAAGCCATCATAATTTATAGCATATTGGTCATGTTTAAATCGTTTTATTTCTTGTCTCCTAAATGTGGTTCAGCAATAGCTCTGGCAAGCAGCCACAGTGTCACACGGGTTGCTGGCTCTTTCCCCTCATCGTTTGATCGATGGCACCGATGAAGCAAAGGTAACTCGTTTGTGTGCATGTACAGGATTATAAGATAAAAGGCATATGAAAATGCTCTTTAAACATAAAAGACAGTGGGAAGTTGCAGTCTTGGCACCGTTATCATTCATTACCAAACAGCATATGTGCCTCATTCAGAGCGCGTCTGTCTTTTATTTTGTTTAGGTTCTGTTTGAGATCACTTAACTGGCAACAAGGTCGATGCTTTCACCTTTTAGGCCAAAACTTTCCGTGATTTGAGACAGCTCTTTTAAAAATATTTTCAATGTTTCAGTTCTGATAAATCCTTTTTGTAATGCATGTAATGTCCTTGAGACCCAACTTCTATGTTCGGTGCTAAGTTATGCTTCCACATCATTATCCACACAGTTTTGCACCATGATTTGAATAATATATTTTATTAATTTGGTTTCTGAAAAGCTGTGGCCTTTGGTGAGTATGTCAAGCCTCTAATTATTTTCTGTAAATTCTGTTTTTAGTAAAGAAAGTTAGGTTTGGATTAAAGGTTTTCCATCTAAATTTCCTAAACTCTGGCTAATAACTTTCTTAAAGGCTTGATATGCTCTTCCAACTTATTTTTTTTTCCGGAAAATGTCTCCCGGCTTTCATACATTTCTGATAAAATAAATTAATGTTTTTAATTACTTGTTTAAAACAAATCAAACACAGTATTTCAGATAACTTGAGGCTAACAGTTGAATAGCTCTGATTTATGAGTTTAGGTTAATGAATAGAGGAGAAAAAAACAGGTTAAAGTGTTAAATCACCTGAGGGTGAGATAAAAATAAATGATTAACTACATTAATCTAGCGAAACATAATTGAAATTTCCAAATGTCTTATCTGGACATATTGCTACAAGACATGGCATGTGTTGCCATCAGCATACTTGGTGATGATGCACAAGGATTTTACGTTTTCAGTACAAAGTCATTTGTACTGAAAACTATGCAGTTTTAAATGAAGTCATAGTAAGTAAAAATACCTGATGTAACTGATTGGTTGGTTATTTTTTGAGTTAAACAAAACATACGACAGTAATTAGCTTACTTGACTTCACCACAACTGTCTAATTGTACTCTGCACTATTATTTCATGGGCCAGCCTGGCCACGTCTTCTTTTGTCTTTCAGTACACTCCTCATCCTCGTCTTGTTTCACTCTTCTCCTTGTTTTCTGTTTATCTGCCTGTGCTGTAAGGCTGCATGCACACAACAGCACTAATCAGATGTGTACCTGTGGAGAATAGTTTGTCAGATCAGTGTGCGACCTGAACATAGGAAGGATTAGCAGAAGGGAAGCGCATTGTACTTTAAGCCCTCAATTATATGCCTGACGCCCAAATACAGGAAGGAGACACAAAGAATGTGTGTGTATTTGATAAGTATGTGTTAGTGTAGTTTTAAACTGTTTTTGTCTGTGTTTAACTATCTGTGTGCTTCTTGTAATTTTTGCCTAATAGAAACTGATTGTAGAGCACTGCATAGGAGTAGTACAGAGTGAGTGCTTTTTGCAAATTTTAAGAGAACAAATATACATTTTCTACCAAAGAGAGAACTACGTGTGCAAATGTCTTTATTCTTTTCTACACTTCTTGATAACTTTCTATCTCCAAGTTTGTAAAAAAAAAAAATCATAAGATGCCTAATGGTTGAGCCAACTGACCTAAAACACTTAATAAGGAAACATAATCTGAGAAAATCTTGAGATTCAGAGCCTAGGAAAAGTATTCACCCTCTCAGACGCTTTGCATTGACAAATCAATAATGATCAACAAAATGTGGCCTTTGAAACAAGACAAACTCCAAAAAACACTTTAAAAAATCAAAGTGAACAACGATTTCTACAAAGTAATGAAAAATAGAAATATGTAAGTGATTACATACATAATCACCATTTTTGATTGACTTGATTCAACAGAGGTCAAGCCAGTTAGAACTGGTAATCTCACACTGGGTGGAATATAGATCACCTGAATGCAGTCGGCGTGTCTTCAGTGATTGTAGAATAAAGATACCCGTGTCTGGAAGGATCATTCATTGGTTAATCAAAACTTCTGGCTACCATTACAGCATGATGACAAAAAAAGACACTTCAAGCAAATCAGAAAATAAAGGTTATTTAAAAGTATAAGTTTAGGGGATGGGTACAAAAAAAGTATCTCCTATCTCCTATAAGATAGGAGAGACTGTACGGACAATAACTGTTTCTGGTTCTTCACCAGTCTAATGGGAGAGTGGCAATGAGAAAGCCACTGCTGGGATTAAAACTTAGTGTCTTATCATTTTTATGTTACATATTTTCATTTAATTGGAAATATTTCTTGAAATACATTTTCTATCTAACATTAAAGCGATTTTTATTTATTTATTTATTTTTGTCAAAAAGCCACAATTTGTTAATCATGATTGATTTGTAAAAGCCTGAGGTCTGAGGGGCTGAATACTTTTTATAGTCATTCCAAATACAGTACTTTTACATCTCTTTGAGCACAGGCAAGTCTTCTGATGTAAAATAAGAGAACATCCCAACAGCAGGAGACAGAAGCTAAAGTCACTGTTAATTTAAAAATGCTGTTTGAAAGGACATAGCAATCATGAGTAAAATTACAGCTGATTTGAATTCCTGGTTCATCATATTATTCTGAAACCATGTGTGTTCCGGTTAATGAGTGCCTTCATTTTTTCTTATAATTATCAATCAGTGTACAAAATATAATCTTCCCAAAAACTAAGTAACCATTTAATCTGTTGGATTTGCAGGTATCTGCTTTGCTAGGTACACTTCCAAATAACACCAACAACAAAACTGCATCATGCAAATATTGCTTTTAAATTATGTTGATGTACACAGAGAATGTTTGAGGTTGATTTTATTTCATCTTAACAATGATCTGTGACAAACAAGCTCAATCCACAAGGCCCAACGAAAGCATTGGTGATTCCCAGAGATTATTTGTCATTGGATTGACTGGTTATGGCTGTGAATATTATGTGAGTTATCTTAATGCAAAGGCATGTCTGTGCTGGGGAAACTTTACTAAACCTGCTCTTAGCTAAAGAGCATAATGTGCCTGGGACAGGGGAGCAATGTAGATACAAGCCTTTCCCACTTCTCTTTCAAGGATATTCTAGGCTTAAGGCAAAGCTTTGTGGCATCGGGCCCATAGAGACACCAGAGTGGAATCAGATGAAGAATGAAAAGGTGAGCTCAGGAGAGCAAACAGCAAATTGTGTTTGAACATTTCTACTTCTGAGGTTCACTGCTTCAAGGCTGCCTTCCTCTTTAAATAGAATATTCATCTGTTCTGTTGTCCTGTAGATGCATCTAACCTTTGGCTAAAAAAATCACAATGCAACTCAACCTTGCTTTTCCTTGTTGTGATGCAACCTGCGTCACCTGTAGCCAAACTTTATGTATTACTAACAATACAAAACAACCGTTGACTTCCAACATTTGACTGTTGCTAATATTTTCTTACTAGTAATTAAAGCTAACAAATAATACATTAATATAAGAAAACGAAAAAAAAAAAGTTTATTACTTGTGCTTGAAATCTTAGGCATATATTAAGCTTGTTTCATATTTTAGAGACAGTATGAAATATAAATAAGTCACTATCTGCCTTGACATAGTGTTTCCAAGTAGAAAAGTGCAATGTTCTCATATAAAAAGAGTTGTATGAGTCATGCAAGCTAAAACAGAAAGCACTTGGAACTGACGATGATGACTCTGTATTGGCATTGTCTTGGACTCCGTCCCTGTTTTTGGCTGGAGATGGAAAACAAATTGATTTATGAATAAAAATATCTTTCTAATAAGTATAAGTTGAATGCATATGAGGCAGCTTATTGGAGAGTCTGGGACACAGAAGCTGTGTTTACATTGCAAAATTCTTTGATTGTATTGAAGCCGTGGGGATGTTCTCTGGTCTGAAATTAAGAATCTCTTTTTCAAGAAAGACCTGACAATGCAGGAAAAAGGATTTGACTACAAGTCCCTTCCGGGTATTTAAATTAACCTCCACCACATGTGTAGCATTATTTTGAAGTGACTTTATAGGGCAGAACAACATACTATTTATATGAAACTAACTGCAGATGGACCAACAGAGTTTAAGTGGCATGGCAGGAAGTGCACTTGCAGTGAAATTTTAATACCTCTGTAGAGGAAAGTTTGACTTGCATGATCACTGCACGGCTTCCTCATAAGAAATTATCTGGGAACGCAGCTGTTTATAAAAGTGGGTTTGCTTATGGTTGCTGGCATCAGAGTTCCAATGCTGCTCAGTATCAGAGCAGAAATACATCTGAATAGTTAGGGTTTTCTTTATTTGTGGTTGTTCACATCTGCAGTGATTTACAGTCAGATTGGGTTTACCACAGACCCCTGAAGTCCCTCCGTAGGGTGCCGGGTAGCTCCTCCAAGCAACTGCGCTCAGACGATGTTTCGTCAGACTGCCTCCTCCATACTTAATAATTATTATTTTAATTCCTTACTGTTCTAAAATGTAAGCTGCAAGGATGCTGGGGTTTTCAAGCTTTCATCTGTGTCCTCAGCTGTCTCTTGCTTGCTTCTCACATTTTGTTCACTCATATATAGCTCTCAATTTTACTCATGAAAATATATTTTCGTATTTTAGACATGCTGATGTTAGGATGGCTTATCATCATCAGTTGGTTTATATTCTCCTTCTAGTTTTTTTTACATTTTCTTTACATTCTGATGACTTATTAAAGTATGATCACATCTTCAGTTTTATACCAGCACTTAGTGACACAAACTGAAGTATTTCATTCATTTTCTTTTTTAAAGAATTGTTATTTCAAAAGCAATACTTGCAAGCATTTTAAACGGCACATAGTTAAAAAAAACTAAAAGAAAATCTCAACACATTTTGAAGATGTTTTAGAGCTCAAAGTTAAAAGTTATACATTTTCCATAAGGAAACACTGACAGCAGGGACTGGTTCAAATACTGTACGGGTTGGATTTTGTACGTTTGTTTTTGTCTTTGATTCGCATAGCAGTCACCAAAAACCTGTCACACTCTGTTTATGTTCTCCTTGTCAAAATTGTACCTGACTGCTCTGATACTGAAAGGTCCTTTTGGGTGTCTAGGTTTAGTTAACCCTTCAAGTGATCTGCTTAAACAGCAGCCTATATTACACAAAGACAGCCTTTCAAGCCCTCGGGTTGGCAGGAAACCAACTATTACAAGGTCAACACTGCCCTTATTACTTGTTATTAGACTGTATTATACCTCATTGGAGATTTTTACATAAACACACACCCACATACGCAGCTATAGGATCAGCAAAACGGCAGCTGGGCTTCTGACTCATGCGGGTAGTCAAACCCTGGGGAGCTCAGGTATACATCAGTGCTCAGTTTTTATGTTTACTGTTTGGCAATCGTCGGTGGCATAGTCAGTTATTTTCCCTGGCAGTTTATGTGATGAAAATAATGCTTATTGAGTAAAATTTTATGTTTGTACATTAAAGATTTAGAAACATAGGTGGTAATATAGAGTATGCAGAGTCACTTGGTTTTGGATGCTTTTCTGCAAAACAGCTTATTTAAAAAAATTTATTGTGAGTATAAACTTTGCCTCTTCGATTGCTTTGCGTATAACTGAAAGGCTATTAATTACTTGAAGTCGCTCCTGTCTCTGTGATTCAAACCTCTCTCAGGCAGTGAATCTAAATGAAAAGACTGAAAATATGCCTATATTATGGCTTCAGATACTCTCTGGTATCATGTTTCTCTTCTGAGTAGTCAGTTGGTGCTGGTATCTGATTGATAGCATTACTACAAAAAAATAACAGCAATGTCTTGTTCATCACTATTTCCAAATTTTGAAACAGACTAAGCTGGTGTGATGCATATACATTTTTTTTATGTTGCACTTTAGTACAAACTTCAATGTAGGTTATTGGGATTTTATGAAGAAGAAAGATTCATTGCATCATTTATTATTACAAAAAGAATGAAAAGTGCAACCCTCCATTTGTATTCAATGCTCCTTTACTCTGATATGTCTAAATAAAATCTAGCCTAAAAGTTCCATCTAGCAGTTACCTATTTTAACATAAATGATTGTAATTCTAGCCATTCTGCTGTTACAGAACACTGTTAATTTCCCTGGCGATAAAAAAAAACAAGTAAATATTTGCAGGCTGCAACAGAAGAGAATTCACACAGAAGGAGATAAAATGTCGATAATTACTTTGCGGGAAATACAGAGATCTACAGCTCAAGTGGACGTCTGTCCACACAATAACTGTACGTCGTTGACTGAACAAATTTAAACTTCATAGAAGCAGGACAAGAAACAATATCATTTTGATCACGTCCCTCTTTGAAGTTTGGCACATACCAAAAAGTATGGCATGTGTATGGCATTGAATCAGAAAGCAAGGTTTTCTGATTCAATGGGACAAAAATAAAAATAAAACACCCATTCTCCAATATAAAGCGTAGTGTGGTTGCTGCTGTATTTTGTACGGAGTTTTCTTTTTTAGTTTCTTAGTCTGACACCAAAGTTTGAGAGTTGCTGTGAAGATTCATAGAACTGAGCACATGTCAATCATGAAACAAACCCAAACAGAGGCTCTAAATGACTTTAAGGTTCCCCTTCTAGACAGGGAAAGTCTAGAAGGGGATTAAAATTACACTTTAATGTGGTTTAAGTCTAAGCATATTAATGTGAAGATTAGTTTGTGTTGGAATGTTCAAGTCCAAGTCCAGATAAAATCAAACTGAGAATTTGTGACTAGACTGCAGAGGTTCTGTTCAGAAACTAACTTCTCTTGACTGAGCTTAAATGTTTTTGCTAAGAAAACTGGGCAAAATCTCCTAAAGACTTGCAGCTGCAATTGAATGATGGATGCAAAGATTTTAAATATTGAGGCTGAATGTAAATGTTCTCTCCACTTAACAGTTATTCCCTATCTTATGTGACTCTACCACATAAATTGCCAATTTTCAAATATTCAGTGATCTCATTGTCTCCAAATATAAAACATCGTTCCAGAGGTATGAGTACTTATGAAAGAGAATAAACTAAGATGGTGTTGTACTTACGTCTGTTGTCTAAAGAAAAAAAGTTCTAATGGACTTGTTGATTACAGAACTGGTCCATGCAGACAATACCTTTTAATAACTGTCCCAAGTGTTTGTCAGAAAATTGCTCCCAGTCTATGTATCAATAAATTCAAGTTAGGGAAAATAGGGGTAAGAAATATGAAACACTCAATAGGATTTGGCATCTACATTAACAGCCAAGCTATGAAATACACCTCGTTTTCACACTCACTCCTACGCCTTCTCCCCCTCTTCTGCTTTACTTGTTCTTTCCACTTATTATTCACAGACCATAGTACACTGCTAAGTGCAGGTAACAAAAAAAAAAAAGCCATTAAGTCACAGGCAAGGGTGGATTGCGTGTGTGTGCGCGTGTGTGCATGCGGTGTGTGTGAGAGTGACAGGAAGACAGATTACTGGCCATTCTAAAACATGACATTCTAATCGGTGTGCATGTTAATTAAGAGACTTTATTGAAATGTTTCTAGTGGTTGAAGAAATTGGAAGCCTAATGAAAACATGCAGACACATTACTGTTTACCCGTGCGTGCGTGCGTGCGTGCGTGCGTGCGTGCGCGCGTGCACGTGCGTGCATGTGTTTGTGAAATTTGCACAAACGACGATTTGCATTGAGGAAAAGCCCTTGAAGGCACTGTTGAATTCACACTTGTTGTTCACATCAAGTCTTTATTTTTCTATATTTTTATCACTTTTGCAGAGGTCTTTCCCTTAATATTCTCTTAGTAAAAGTGTTGTAGCATCTGCAGTGGGTTTCATTCAACTCATTCTGCTTTTCTTCTCCTTTTCTCTGTATCCAAAGGGATTTGGTACTGACACTTGTGAACAGGATTCACTGACATTTGGAAAATGTATTACATATCCACCATATGCTCTGACTAGAGGCTGTGTGGCAAATTCTCTTTGTGTGTGTGTGTATAAGCGTACATGTCATCTGGGTGTTTGCACATATGCTTCCAGATAGAAACGGGGAAATGACTTCAGTAATTCAGTACTGGGTAGGATCCAAAATCCCTTATTAATGAACACTTTTCTGCAGCTCTTGTTGTTTTCTGTTTTTGGAAATCCTTAATGAATACATTTTAAATAAATGTTTTTGTTAAATGAGAGATATTGGTATGATTTGGTGAAACATTTTGCAAACAACATTGTGTTTGATAGAAAACAAGGGAAAAAGTTAGTTTTCTTCCTTCCAAGACAGGCTGGCCTCTGGTCGGTAAGCCCCTCGCTCATTGACTGCTTGAGATAGGCACCATCCTCCCCATTGCAAGTGGTTATTGATAATGAATGGATGGATTTGGTGGCATGAACTTGTGTATTCATTCTTGAAAACCTTTCAGTACGACTGAAATAAAAATAATTCTCCACAGAAGAAGTGCTCAAAATTCCTCCACTGCGATTCAGTAGACTTACTCCCAATTCGAACATAAAGTTGAAGGTAGATGTTCCCAAAGGTGGCACAACCTCTTAATAGTTTAAGGGGGGATTTTTTTTTTTTCTGAAGTGAATTTATATCACAATTTGAAAACTGGATTTCACATATACTCAGGCTGTTTGTAACTGATGTTAAAATTAGTTTAATCTGAAACATTTAGGCATGACAAATATGTGATCATATGGTTGTGAAATTAGTCAAAAATCTCCATGCATTCAATTTCTCATATTTTACTTTATATGTACAGTTTGTACATCAAAAGAAGTTCTAAAATGACCGTAATCCCCTTGTAACAATGGCGCGACACTGATTCTTCTCCTTCAGAGGATAATTGACTCTCTTAAGAGCTTGAAAAGGAGACGGCGAGCCATCCGTGTCCAACATCAATAAGTATAACATGTCTTTGTCATGCAAAAATAACCATTATATATCAGCTTTCTTTTCCTGTTGCCATGGTAAAAGCGACCAAGTTTCTGCTATTATCAATGGGTCTCCAAAATTTTACCATCAGACCTCAACAAAACAATACATTATAACTACAAAGGATAGAGATGGCTGTCTCAGTCAGCGACTTCAAAATGATTCTTCTCAGAAAACCTGCATCGTATAGAGAACGTCCAACCTTGGGCATCTCTTCAAGGCTCACACCTTCATAGGGAATGGCATATTCATAAAGAATTGGCCCCCACAGAGTTATTCCAAGGCGAGCATATGCACTGCTGCCAATGAGAGTTTCTGTGGTTACAGAAAAAGAACCGAGCTTATGCCTCTGGATTTCTGCTCTGTTTTGCAGCGTCTAAAGGAGAAGTCTGTCACGTTGGACTGTCAGTTTCCATGTGCCAAAGATCTGTTCTAACGTGGTGTTGAAGGAGAGATTGGTTTTCAACCACCTTCTGCTGAAGCATTTCCTACAGGGAGAGAGGTGCCAGCAACCAGTGATAAGTGGAGTTACTGGTGGTTCTTGACAGCCTTTCAAACGAGCTGCTAAAGCTTTTTCCCCCCCCGTTTATCAATTCTTTTAAAGTGTCACCTCCGCATACCTCTGAACACCAGCAACTTGTCGTTTCTGCGCTGCCAACTTGTGACATTTAATGTTGGGACTGACTTTGCAGACTGACACTTGCTTCACTTTCTAATACTAATTAACTTCATTCATTTACTTTTTATGAACTTACCAAAGACGGTGGAGAGTGGGAAGCTTTAAGATAAAAAAAAAAACGACTACATTGCAAATTCACATTATCTGAGAAGCTGTTAATTATGTGTAGCTGGTACAGTTTTAGCAGCACCTCAACTCAGTCTATCACGGCGAGAGGTGTGTTGGTGTAGAAACCATCTTGTAGCGCTCATGTGGAGGAAAACAGAGTGAGTCAGACTCTGCGGGAGAGAACGGATCCTTTCTGTTTCATAAGGGCAGCCTCTGCGGGCTTTGATTAGACTCTTGTCTTTGCGAGAGCTCATTGCAAAATTGAAGTTCATTGATGTGCACTGTAAGAAATTAATCTTAAGCCAGTTGAAGCTGCTCTCGTGGTAAACACCAGCTCATTAAACTTAAGCACATGGTTGCTGTAAATATTTGTTTAAGTTTAAAGGTTATAATGAAATTTACAGTTTTTCCTGGAAATAAATCAATATCTTTTTAAGAAAATTAAAGATGGTCTGTACTCACTAATAAGGCGTTATCAGACTTTTTGAGTGTGCTTGTTAGCCTATTTTTCTAGCTGATTTTGTGTCTCCTGTCACTTAAATTATCTACTTCCTGTTATTCTTCTCGGGAGGAGCAAATGTCACCGTCGAACAGTGGAGAAGTGAGTGGTTGTCAGACCGTCAGTTTCCAAAACCATACACAAAAAGCGCTCACAGGGTCAGTGCGACACCGCTGGACCACGGAAAAAAATGTGTGGTTTGCAATTGACTCCATCTCTTAAAAACACAGGTTAACCATTATATATGTTAGAATCTTGCTACCTTTTCATATAGTTAATTTTTTTATTGGAAGGTCAAATACTACCCTAAGTTTTTCTCTATTTTTTTCTAATTTTATTTATTTTGATGAATCTGAATTACTATTCACAACAAAAAAGAAACTCTTGTCATTGCAATGTCAATATTAGCTATGTTTTTTTCTGTCATGATGTCATGATGGTTCGTGATGATGACGCACATTATATTTTGCCACCATATAATTACAGTCCATTACAGTCAATATTTAGCTGTGATATCAATGAGTAGCATTGTCACATTCTGATCCCTGAACATGTTTGTATGTCTGATTCTACCATATGAACAACTGGGTATTGATAAATGTTGCACCTGCAAACAAGTGTGAAGGTGAACCAAAAGACTTGAAGCTATGAAACGTTTGGTGTTCCTGCTTAATCCAACTCCCCAAGACTATACAGAACAAATATGCCAGTTTCGAGTATCAAGAGCTACATTTTTCAATTACAGGTTTCCCCAGCGGTAACTGGGTATTGATGGTCTTTTCTCTTACAAAAACAAAAATTACATTTTTATTCATTTCTATTACACAAAGGTTTTCAGAATTTTGCTTAGTCCGTTAAATTCTGTGATAAATTTCCAGTTTTAAACAACCCTTTAAAGAAATATAAGCAGAAATGGAAAATGCTTGAGTAGGCCATGGAATATCTGGGAAAAAACAACAACTCATCCATCAAGCTCAATTACAGCTACATGTCCTTCTAAAGCAAACACTTGAGCTAATTGATCTTGTGTGAGTAGCAGCGTCTCTAAATCAAAAAGTATTGTACATTTTGCATTTTCAAGGCCCGTGTTTTGGACAGTCTTCTCAGGGTAGTTATGTGACTGCAGCAAATGGAGGACATACACGATGGTGACTGACAGACCAGGGACAGGGTGACAAACAAGCTGCATCCACAGAGAGACTATTGATTTCAGCTCTGAGGTCTCTGCTTGATATGGCGGCAGTCAGGGTCAGTCAGCCACCTCAGCTACAGTCAGTTGCATATTAGCCTGGAGAGGGAGATGCAGGTGGAGACGACGTGATCGTCAGGATCAGGGATAAGAAACGTGCACAGCAGGTTTGATAGGGTAATGAATGAGAAGAAAGATAAGTCATTGGGTTTTACTTGTACGTATTTTTTCAGGTCAACTTCAGGCAACATTCTGATTTATACTGAGTTTTTCAAAGTGCTTTGAAATGAAAATGTAATTCTGCTGTGGCTTTGGCTGCATGAGGATGATCATTTTAAATTGCCTATAATTTCACATTGTTGAATACAGTTTACATTAATGTTTAAGTTTACACTGCTTGACTTTGGTTAATGACAAATCATTGTTTTTGCATAATTAACCTTTGCTAAGACACAATCTTGGGGAATGCTGCTCTTTTGCATTGTGTTTTTACTGTGCATCCTTCTTGTTACTGTCAGTTTTTCTCCTACGTTGGCCTGCGACCACTACTTAGTGCTGCATTTTTAAACAAACACATTAGACCTGAAGGTACACCTGGAGTTTTGATTAAGGTAAAAACCAGGCAGAGCCTTTGCGCACCTTGTTAGCGAGTTTATGCTTCGTGCTCTGCGTCTCCTGTGGATTTACTTTGCCACAGTCCATTGATCTGCTTTGTATAAAATCCATAAGAAATGTTGCTGAACTTATGCAACAGTGCAGACAGCAATCTTTTAAGAAAGTGACCAGTTGGCTGATGAGATTCAATTGGATTGCATATCTGAAACACTGATTGTAGTGTTATTTTATGGAGCCTGCTTTAACTGTTCCTTGGAGTGTTGCCAGGTCAGTGTCATAGTGTACAGACTTGCAGTCCTCTGGACTTCAGTTATACGTCCTTGTCCAAAGGATTAAAATAGGAGGGGTCAGATTTTATGTACTTTAATAAGGATTCAATAAAAAAGTGGATTTCAGTATTTTTGACTTTACAGCATGTGCAATTCATAAAAAGTTTCATTTTTTTTCATTGTTTTGTTCAAACAGCCATATTCAATAAATTAGTATTATAGAAAAGTTAATTTATTTCAGTAACTCAATTCACTAAGTGAAGCACATTATATAGATTAATTACCTCAGATTCTTTCTTTTAATTATCATTTTCTGCTTACAGCTATGGAAAACACAGCCTTTCATTTCTTAGAAGTTTAGAATATTACCTTAGACCAAAATGAAAGTTTTAATATACAAATGTGGGTTTAATGAAAAGGATGTTTTAATACCTGCTTTAAGATGATTTTCTAAAGTTATTTTTAATTTGACAAAAGAGCTTCATTTTGACACATTCTAAATAAATATGATTGTATATAGTTAGTTTAAATGCTATGTCAAATTATCTACCGATGAATTATAAAAGCCTTGAGGGAAAATGTCATAGTTATACAATATTTGCATTGAAATTAAAAAGTAAAAATCTTTAACATTGTGTAATTGCTTTTATTTTTTTCAGATGATAAAAAAATTGACAGATTAGCTTGTTGTGATTTATTGTGCTTAAATCTTTAGATGAAAGAAATCAGAAAATAGCTGAAAAAACTGAGGCTGATGCAGGAACTTTATCTCTGTAGGTAAAGAAAAAAGCCAATAGTGGCTGCCTGTGATATTGAGGAAAATAAGAGTTACTTTTCCTAACATCCAGACATTCCTCTGTGGCAGAGTGACAGAAATCATTTAAGTTAGCCTGACAGAAAGACAGTGAAGATTGCAAACCAGCTGGGCTCGGTCTCTTTAATGCGGCGTGATACAGCAGTGTAGCACAATGCTGGGGTCTGGTGGCTTTTTGCACGGTGTCACCGTTTTCAATAAGTCAATCCATTTTTCAAAGGGATGAATTGCTCCTGACAGCCCAATGGCTAGGCCAACATTTTACAAAATGTAAAGGTCTGGCACAAATGAGGTCTGACCTTATCAATAACTGGGTTCCATCCATCTAAAAGCAGAGCCCTTGTCGCCTCATGCAACAAGGATACTTACTTTCCCCGCCCTTCCTTTAATGCTGCTTTCCGCCTTTGAATTTTACTCTAATGTTTTGAAGATTCACCCTGCTTCCCTGCTTCTGTGCCTGGTTCTCTTTGTCCCTTTCTCTCTTGGATTGTGAATAGGTTCCCATCTGGTTGTTTGTTTATCCATCCGTCACTTCCAATATCTTAGGCACCCCTGCCAGAATTTTTGATTAAATCTGATAGGATGATGCATGTCTCCATTTTGATCTGGTAGTTTCATAAACAGCTCACTTCTGAAAAGAACACTAGACAACTTGTTACTCTGTTGCAGGGAAACAACCAGCTTCTTGTACTGTTCGCAGATATAGTTTAACTTATGTGGTTTGAATAGTTCTTCTATATACAGCTAAAAAATAGTACAAATGCTTAACACTAACACAGTTGTGCATCAACATTGCAGACAGAAACCCTTGTTTCCCCAGAACGGGAACGTTTAGGAAAATAACAAAAGCATCTTGCCTTTAAATATAAATACATAGCGTTTACATTACATTTCATAATTTCCCAGACAGATGCATAGAGATGATTTTCACTGGAAAACAAAGTGTATAAAAATGGAAATATGAGGGTTTTGCCTGGCAGATGATGATGATGGAAAGCATTTACATATATACAGAGAATGTGCAATTTGTATTCACTTCTCTCTACACATCATTGACATCTGAAAGTCTCGACACTTCCAACCAAATGCATTGGAGGAATCACTATCATACAACCATAAACATTTCATTTGCTTGGCAAAAATTGCTGATATGTAATGCATAAATTTCAGCTTCTGAATTCACAAATAAAGATTTTACAAATATCATGCTGTGGTTCAAAGAGTCTGTAATCAGTGTTTAATGTTTGAGTCCAGGTTTGACCAGTTCATGTACTATGGTGTTTATTCTTGCAAAGCAGTAAATTGTTTCTGATGTAAAAAAAAAAAAAAAGAACTTTACTGTTTTGCATTTTCACAATGCATTACATAATCTACAATTGTCTCCCACATTACTCATTACTTTTCCAGCGCCCTTTACAATTACCTACCACTGCCAGTTTAGCAAATGAGGGGGTTGTGGGATCTAGTGACTTTTTAAGCAGCCAGTAGCCAGTTTCTTTACAGAGGAGTTGGTAATACTGAATACAGCTTAGCTTAGCACCCTCAGGAAGCTCCAACTTTAGCAGTTAGCTGCTATTCTTAACATTACCATACTGACAAATCTTTCATAGTTTCTACTGTTTCGTTTTTTTTTTTCATTGTTTTTTTTTACTGAGTATCCTAATATTTACCAGATAAACTAAAGTGACACAAGGCTTTTGATAAAACAAAATAGGCTGCCACTGTTTGTCAGTGTTTCTTATCTTCCACACTTTTTAATCAGAAAAAGGTATTAATTTCCTGTTGAATGACTGGTCAGATGGCCTTCTTGTTGGTGTTTTGGAAATAAATGTCCTTGAAGTGGCTGGAAATCTGGAAAGTATTGAAGAAATGCTGTATTTGTTCAGTTCTTGAACTAGTTGATTTATTCAAACATGTGTCAATGAAATTTAAAAGTGGATTTAGTATTTATGTTGCCTATTTGTCTTTGATTAAAGTACAATATGCTGAACTACCTTTAGAGCCAGGCAATGCAAGGCTGTTTGCTGTATTGGTGTCATGTGATAGATGGAGTATCTGTAGTGGTAGAATGTTTCCACTCGCTTGTTGACTGCTGTAATGATCTGCCGCTTTGCTCCCTCCCCTCATGACCACGAAGAAGAAGAAAGTGTTCAGTAAATGGGTAAATTTACCCTGATATGCAAAGAGTGGGCCCCAAAGAATCCTATAAAATCAACCAGGGATCAGCTCAAAAATGTGAACTTTTTAAGCACGCATGGCTTATGTCTGTGTGCTGTTGCTGACATTGGTGGTATGTTTCAGCGGTGACTGCATGCTGAACAGAACATAACTGAGTCAAGCTTGGTGAGGGCTTGGGGCCCTCCCAGAGGAAAGCCAAACGGCTTACAGAGTCTGATCTGCACCAACTAGAGGAGACACTTTGGACAAGTTAAACAGTGATAAATCTGCATGCCAGTATGATTTAAATCAAGGTCGCTGTTTTCTGTCGGCGTCGTGTCATATTGCCGCCCCGGCAGGACTCATATTGTCTGCTCGTGGCTCTTTAAGAATTGAGGGATGATGAAAGAGTGAGAGGTGAGTGTGACAGGCTTAACTCTGTGAGGAAAAAGAACAAGCTTTGATTAATTGCAGTGGAGGTGATTGTGGAGGGAGATTCAGAAGGTGAACAGATACTGGAGTGTGTGTGTGTGTGTGTGTGTGTAGGTGGTATTGGCTGCTGCCTTGTGTTTCTGTTTACATGTGAGCTAGCTGTGGTGAGAATCAATATGTGCATATGTGTAGAGAGTAAGGAAAATGCAAAGATATGTTATTCAGTCTTTAATAATAAACAAGACGGAAACATCTTTTATGTTTGGATTTGCAATCATAAATACACAATATTTTTTACTGGGAATTCAAGTGTATCCAAAAGCAGCTGTGGGACAATTTTCTGGAACAGATTGAGAATGGTACAAATTTAGCTCACCAACATTGGCAGTTGATGCAGATCGACACTTTTTAAGCACTTTTTTGAATAACATAAAAAAAATAAAAATCAAGGTTTTTCAAAAAAGATTCAAGCAAACTACAATCCGTTGAAAATAGAAAATGTAGGGTACATACTGGTAACCAAATAAATTGGCAGAAAAGATCATTCAGAGAAGCCAAAAGGCTCATCGTAACTCTGGTGAAATAATCTGTCGACTGGCAACAATTTGTCCTGCACCCCATAAATATAGTCTTTTTGGAAAATGAAAAACAATGAAGTCATTGTAAAAAAATTTTAAAAAGACATGAAAAGTCTTGCTTCTGGTTTAACACAAGTCATAGGGGATACAGGAAATAGATGGAAAAAGATTTTCTAATTGGACAAGACCAAAATGTAGCTGCTTTGACTCGTATGTTATGGTGTTGGAAAATGTACACTTTATACGACCCTGGACAAATCATCCCCTCTGTACATCATGGTGGTGGCAGAGTCATAAGCTGGGGCTACCGTGGAGCTAAGCAGTGTTACAGGATGAACTCTTGATACCATTGCCACCAACTTTACTCACTGAAAAAACTCCACTTTTGAGTTAAGCTCTATATTGTCTTTCTCTATTACACAAAATCCTGATAAAGTACGTAGAACTTTGCAGCTGGAATGTGATAAAATTGGAAAATCCTCAGTTGGTATAAATACTTTTACAAGATTCTGTACATTTCTGAAACGATACTCGCATTCAAGAAAATGAGTTTAGTAAGGCACTGTAATGTTATTGATGGCAGCAGTGCAGAACTGAACACCATATCTCTCCTGCATTGCTGAGGGCTCTGAGGCATGATGCTGCAGAATGTAAGCAGTCTTTGGGCACATAAATGTCTCTAGCTCTGGTTTGATGAATGATTCAGCCACCCCTTAGCAAGCTGCAGTTTACCGTCCCTCAAACTGCCAACATGTGTGTAACTCCGAAAGTGCAGAAAGCATTATTTTACCAGAGAATCCACCACCTACCCCCACACTCAAACCGCTTAATTTAGACCATTAGTGTACATGCAGCATAATTGGCCATTATGTTCTATTGAAAAGCAGTCCATCCAACTTTATTGACTGGCCGAGAATACACACTACATTAGCTAAGCCTTTTCCCTTTTTTTCTAGCACACAGCAGTTACGTGTAAAAGGAAGGTTGGATGTTTTTATGGTTTGAGTGATTTATACTTCAATAAATACAAAATCTCCTCTTGGAACAGAATGTTTTTCATGTGTATACTGGTGCTTAACCATAAAGCCAACGCATGGAACTCTTAAAACAACTTTTGGCTATATTGTCTGTTTCTAAGCTTGCTATAATGATTGTACTTATTGAAGTAACTGTTCTTTTCATTGTTTATTTGTACACATGCACTACACTTTACACATGCACAAGGTAGTCTCTAAATCATTCATGAACCTCCCTTTGCCTTACTTCTCTTTCTACATAATTGATGAAAGGTTTGATCATCTGCTTGCATCAATATCTTGCACTCTTGCAGTTTTTACCTACTTGTCATTTGACCTTCGAAGGTTCTTTTTGTTATGCACTCTGGATTTTCATTTCTGTCTTAAGAATTGCCATTAATGTTAGGAAGTTGTGATGGAAACTGGCCAGTTTTAAGATCTTCAATTACTGTAGTTTTGATGCCTTACGTTCTGCTAAAGTAGAATAGCAAATCCCTTTATTGAACAAATTTATTGTATATAAACCATATTGTCATAGAAGTATTCCTTCACAAATCCAAATAATGGAATTCGGGTTTTCCAGCCATCTGCTGTATAAAATGTAGTGAGGCTGGAGAGCAGCACTTGTCTGACAAATGCTGTTTGGTTGAGGAGGGGATTATGGTTTGGGTTTAGCCTCTTAGTTCCAGTGAAAGGAACTATTAATGGTGCAGCATCACTGTACACCAGCGCACAAATAAAGGTCCATAAAAGCATCGGAGAATAATTTGGTGTAGAAGAACTTTACTGCTCAGAGTTCTTCACAAGCTGATAGAAAGCCTTTAAGATGAAGTTAAGTGGAGACTGTAAGTCAGGCCTTCTCGTTCATCATCAATCTCTGACCTCACAGATGCAAATCTAGAAGCATGGTCATAAATATACATTGACACACTCCTAAGCATTGTAAAAAGCTTTTCCAGAAGTTGCAAAGGGTGGGCCACAATCATTTTACGCCCTATGGAATAGGATTAGAATGTCACCCAATTTTATTTGTGTGGAGAACCATTGGCAATGTAGTGTATTTTAAATCCACACCTTCAGAAATCACTTAATCCATCTCTCTTCAGACATTAGGAAAATAGCAGCTCTTGCCACATCTCTTCACACCTCAGCAGCAAAGGGACTTTTTCTTTAAAAAATAAAAAAGCAGAGCACTTCCTTAGTTGGCGCTGTCTGTCCACCAGGCTGTGTTCAGTCTCCACGGTAACTAATTGATGTAGTTGTAGACGAATGGTGGTTCTGCTTCAGGTTTTTACTCAGATAACTTAACAAGTAGGATTCACAATATTGCATCATCACAGGGATAGATTGAAGTAAACCACAATATAAAAAAAACTAATACAAAACAAAGCTAGTGCACAATTAACTGTGTTGCAAGTGCTAACAAAGGGAAATTAATAATTAAAAATAATTTGAGTTTATGTAATACCTCCCCCTAAAATTCCACATTTAATCATAAGCTTAATAGATAAATAAAAAAATAACATCACATCACAATGTGGGAAATATGCAGGTTATGAGTTATTAGTAGTTAAAAAGAAACAGATTTTTTATTAACAAAACAACTTCAAGCTGCACACTATTAGTTTAACACAGAGAAGAAAAAAAACGTTTTAAACACACAGCACACAATTTCTGGTCTCTTATAAAAGAAAAAAAAACCAGAGGCCTTTTCTGTGTCTAACCAATAATCTGTCCCTCCACTGAAACTTTGAGGACTTGACACAATCGCCAAAATTAATAGAACTGTCTAAAAGGCTGCACACTGTTTGAAAGCATGTGGAATATCAATGAATTCATTGTTTTTTTTTTTTGTTTTTTTTTAAAGCCTTAGCTTTCTGTATGTCTGGATTTTCCAGCTCACGAGCAGAGAAGCATCAGTGTGAGAGACAAGCTATTGCTAATTGAATGCGCTAACTTGAATGATTGTTTCACACCGCATCTATAAATCCTTCTCTCCGCTTTGGAGGTGCAAATGGATCTCGACTCTTCCCACACAACCTCGTTAGCTCTCACCACTGTGAGAGTGCAGAGCTTTTTCTGCGTTGTTCTTATTATGGAGATGCTGAATAATAACTGGAAAATATTTTTAGCAACCAGTCGTATTGTCAAAGCTTTAGAATCAGCATAATTAAAATGTTTTTAGGTGTTTAGTAACACAAACTTATATCATGATACAATAAAAACAATGACTACATTACCTACAAGAAATATTCACTCCCCTTAAATGTTTTACCTGATTATTCCTTTTACAAATCTAGCATGGTCAGTAAAATTTAGCTTTTTTGACAAAAAAACAAACAAAAACATTTTAATGTCAAATCTGAAAGCTGATTTCCACAAAACATATTTTAAAAAATTAAATGCATGCATAAATATTCTCCCCTATTAAGTGACTTATTAAATTCAACAGAGGTTCAACCAGTTGATGTTAGGTGTCTCACAATGGACTACTAGATCACCGCAGGAGAGTAACGGTGTCTCCACTGAATGTGGTAGTAAGACACCTGTTTTCTGATTGTTGTGCTAACTTGTTAAAAGGCCCTTTAAGAACTTTTTTTTTGTTTTCCTCCAAGAACAGGCAAACGTGTAGGTATTGCATAAATTTTAATCTTCCTTAAAAATCAGTTTTTGGAAATATTTTGTGCATGAATATGAAAAAAAAAAATCTAATCTGTTTTGTCACCAGTGTAAATCTCTTTGCATATGGCAGCAGGGAATTATCTGGAAGTTGTGGGAACTTTCTACAAAACCAGCACAGCTGCTTAAGATGGGGTAAAAGAAAACTCCAGCACTAGAGGGCACCCTCTGTCTCTGTACCCCTCTGATCTGCTCTCTTGTTTTACACACTCATGCACCCAGAGAATTTGCTGAATGTTCAGATATGAAAGTCAGAATGAGATGTTCTCACAGCTACAAGGAGACAATCAATTTGAATTGTATTAATCAGTGCTTGCACTCAGGCCCTCTCTAGTTCACTATTCAATTACAAGTGTTACATCTCTGGCTTTCCTCCTCCCTCTCTGCACTCTGCTCGCTCTTTCTCTTCGGATCTATATCTCCGTCTCTTGCTGTAGTCGCTATCTGTATGAAAATGTGCCTATTGTTTTTTTTTCCCCCCATAGATGATAGATTTTTAACCTAATGAAAAGCACTTTGGCATAGATTGAAAAGCTGCTTAAACACATCACAGCAATCCTTCTCCTTCAAGTTGTTCTACACTTTTTTTAATCTCGAGTTTCTCTCTTGTTTCATTTCCTGTTGTACACCCCCTCCACCTCTTTGTTCCCACTGCTTTTCTCCCTGTTGACATTTCCGCTTCATAGGCAGCACCCCCATGCATCTTGTTACCTCCAAACTCCCTTCCTTTTGCCTCCTCCTTGTCCCTCCCCCTTCTTCCTATGCTAAATGGATTGCATTACTGTAATGAGCCGGTAATTTATGGAGGAGGAGTGCTGGGCTTGTATCATTTGCCCACAAAGTGTTTGGCCTCTCTAAAGCTCAACCCCCCCCCCTGCCCCATTGAAAGGCACAGACGCACTTTCAAAGCTAAATCCGTTGCCCACCTCCGTTCAGTCAGATTGGCAGAATAGTAACAGCCATGAAGTGTATCTTTGTATATAAACAACACACATTCCAACAATCCTTTTGTAAAACAGACTGAAATGAAAGGAGTTCTATGTGATTTTTAACACAAGTATTTTGACACACAAGACCATGTCAGTCTATTTACAACCTATATAGACGGTTGAAACAAGATTGTGGAGTTGACTTTCATTCCATTACATCTGCAGATATTAAAGGACAAAATCAGTGGATGAACTTAATTCATCCACTTAATTTCTTCAATATTTTTACCAATCATCGAATCAGTCATAAATCAATCTATTCATTCAGAAAATTGCCAGAGAAACATAGTGTCATTTTCTTTCATAGAGATGTGGTTAAGAAGACTATAAATACAGATGCATAATAGTTTTGGCCAAAACTTTCACATGAAATATTTAAAATGCTACAACAACATGGTATGCTTGTCGGCATTGTTGGGTCTGCTGTCTTTTGTCTTCTTCTTGAAGATATTCCACAGATTCCCAAAGGGGTTTTAGGTCAGGATCGTCTGCTGGTCAATGAATTTTTTCGTTGAGGTGTAATGTATCTCAAGATTCATGGTAATGCAGAAGATGGAGCAGCCAAAAAAATAACTGAGGGAAGAAGAGGAAAAATGCTCTTTAATCAATGTTGTTTTATTAAAATTTGAAAGTAAACTGAGCAGAAGATTAAAGAAGATGTAAAGCTTCAGCTGCGTGCATAATTGTAATTTAAATGTATCTTTGATATGCACATTGCAAGCTTTGACCCATATACATGGGCAGCTTCCCACAGGGATGTTAAAAACCATGGCAGCAGGCGGTGACTCTGATCGTAAAGAGGTTAGAGGTCAAGACAACTACTAAGACTGTGACAGTGACCCTGAACACAGGAACATCCTTTAGAGAAGATCGGGGGGGAAGGTGGCGAGGTACTGAAAATGAGGGCAAAGCAAACATTAGAGGGAAGCAAGAAAGACTGAGTCATGAAAGGAAGTGGCGGCACAATGTGAGAAAGGCTGTTAGAAGTCAGCCAAGGCTGGGATGAAATGAATTCAACCAAAAACAGAGAGAATCAAATAATTAATGGTGAGGGATGGAGCAGGTTAGCTAAAATGTCAATAAATCATTTTGGTATATGTGGAAAAAAAAACCATAAACCTTTAATTTTCTACCTCCTTCAAAGAACAAGCCAAGGGTAAAATAAATTCATCTTTTTTGTGGTGAGATAATCATGCACAGAACAATTAAGAAAGATCTCATCTTTATAATTAGTAAATTTTTTACCAAGCGGGAAGAAATATGGTAAATGATAAATGGCCTGTGCTAGCTTAGTGTTTTATCAAGTCCAGGACCCCAAAATGCTTCACACTACATTCAGTCATTCACATTCACACATATTTGTCTTTTTTTTTGTCATGCTAAACTACCCTGGACTGTTTGTCAAAATTGTCAATCTCATCTCATCAAACCACTCTCCTCCAGCTAAACTCGATATGTTCGCGATACGTAACTGGCTGAAATGTATATCGTGGATAATTTTTTTATTTAGACTTCATGCCACTCTGTTGCAGTTCTATATCAACAGAACTGCATAGAGCATAGAGATTTTGTTACCTTTCTTAATATCCTGCTCACTGTGCTTGGTAGAACAAATATATAAATATATGGCTCTTTATCTAGCTTTATTGCCAGTGGCTAAAGACAACGGCCTCTGAGTTTGTCAGACACCCTTCCTCCAAAATCCTGAGGGGAAACAGAAAGTCACCCATTGCTAATGAGAAGCTCTTTAAAAGTCAGATCATCTATAAAAAAGGATATATTTTTAAAACGCTTCAGTTCTAATCCTTTTAAGAGGTGGCAATGATTTTGATACTAATAAAACATCCAAATTCTCTGTTTTCATATTTGTACATAAAAACAATAAAGGGTTTAGGAACCATTTAGATTATTATCTTCTGAGTGAAAAAAAGAACAGTACTTTAGCTTCAAGATTTCTCTGTAGTTGTTCTTGCTCCGTTTCTGAAGTTCCCTTCTGAAAAGTATATGCTTTTTGCTTTTATGAGACACTCTGACTATGCAGCAGTTTGAAAACGAGGTCCTTAAACTGCCATTTTACATTTAAGTGGTCTTATCAAATTCATAGTCGCTGTCAAAGCAGCCATCCCAAGTAAGACATGAGTTATTTTGTGCGCGACTGAAACGAGCCTCGGGAAAGGTTAGCCATAAACTGAAAAAGATGTTTGATCTATAGCCATGTATTGATCAAAAACACTGTCTGAGCTCATGAAAATGTACGGGTGTGTATGGAGCACTTTGGAAGAGTGTGCTTTGTGTATGCAGTTATAGCACTTGACGTGTGATTTGAGTTATGGCCAGGTATTGATCAGAAAACATCACAGCTGCTTTAAACTTTGCTAAAGAGCTTTTGGTGGGACCTGACTGAGTGCAGTTAGAGACTCATGGCGTATTGGAAGTTTGACTGGACAAACAAAACACTTAGACAATATAGAACAACCTGATTATACATGTATTTGCTTTTTTAATTCAAAAATGAACTTTCCTTTTTTTTTTACCACAACTGCATACATGACACCTTCCAAAAGAATCTAAACCCCTTTAATTTTTTTTTACATTTTGTCAAAAATTTTTATTTTTAATTCATCTAAGATTTCCTGAAGAGCCTATAGATATATCGCAGGAATGTGTTGCTCCTTGAAAACATCAAGACACAAGAAGAACTGACATAAACGACTTGGATGACTTCAAAACAAAGGAAGCAGACGGATGACTCAGCCTAACAATTGGTTTAGCCTGCCATCTTTTTATACCCATTTGCCTTTTTAAAGCTGTATTCAACTTAGTTTGCATAAAAAGTGTGCTTCCGCTCAATACATAGTGTACTTTACAGTGCACAATTATTTAGTGCAAGCACTGCTTTTCAAAAGTTATTTTTAAATACATTTTAGAAAAGTGTTGCCTTTACTATCCAAGTAAAGCTAACTGGCTTCATAAAAAACCTTATTAGCAATATAGTCCATCTGTTTGTAATTTCATTGTAGTTTAAGTCCAGCTGTTCTCTGAAGGCTTCAGAGGTTTCGTATAGAAATGCAGACCAACAGGTATGACATTTGTCTAACAATCTTTCTATGTTCTCATACATGGATATCTAAACACATATTTCATTTTTCGGTTGTAGGACTCCATTCTTATCATTCCGTATTTTTATTTGTGACACGTTATGTAAAATGTGTATATATTTTAATCTAAAACAATAATAAGTAGGTAGGTAAATATTAAGTTCTTTCACATTCAGTTAAGAATACTTTTAATTTGTATGGCCAATGTTTCTTTAAACTTTTAGTTTTTAAGGTTAGAAGAGAACTGTTGATTTGTTTTGAGCTTTACGGAGTTAATGATGACCTTACCATGTCTGTATTTGGACATATCCTTGTTTGCCTCTTTTTCTTTGAGAATTAGTGGGAAGAATTGGGCATGGCTTGGGTCTGTCTTTGTTTGAGACTGCTAGCTATTAACAGTTTACTGACGTAATTGCAGTGCAACTAGCGTAATTGTTTGACTTTAGTGTTGTTTTGCCGGCTTATTAGACCCTAAATTCAGTAACAGACAAAACAGCTCGGTTAAACAATTTGTGGGGTTTTCTCAGGGAAATGGGCTCTGGGAGTTTGTCTCTGGTTAATGATTCCCACTGGGTCAAAGCAGACAGAGTGGACTGTTAAAAGACTGGAGATAAGGCATTGAAACAGACTTAGTGGCACTTTGAAGGCTGACTCTGTACTTAGACTCTGAGTGAGAGAGGATGTGTGTTTTATAGAGGGACTGGTAAGAGTGCAGCCACAACAGCAGAAAACCTATGTGCTTTGTTTGCCAGCCTCTTGCTTTACTGTGTCTTCAGTTTTTCTGCATGTTTGCATTGTCACAAAAAAGAGCAAAGCTGCAGATGCAAACACAAAACATGTCTTTATGCCCAAGTCTCCAGACTAAAAGAACATCTAAGATCTGTAGCTTTGATATCATTCAGATAGATATAGGCTGACTGCTGTTCTATAAATCTATACACTCTGTACGTAAAAGTCAGTTTTCTACTTCGATTATAATGGGCACGACAAATGGGGTCCATTTCTGACCTCTGGATCCAATTGTAGCGTGTAATTACCTTTAAGACCTGCTCCCTATGCTAAAGGATTAACCGTAATCCATAACAAAGCCATAACTGTGCTACACAACAACATTTCCAGTCAGATGCGCACAACATGCGGTTCAGCCTGCAGGATTCAGAAAGTCTTCATCTTAATAGCTACCTTTGGGTTTCCTCTGTTCTCGTTCGTCGTGTTTTCATTTGAAATAAAAATCTGTAAGAAATTTTGTCAGAATTGGAAAGCTTTTTTTTTCTTTTGCACACAGTCCAGAAGATCAGAGAGTAAGAAAAAATATAAAGAAAGAGGCTGCAGAAGATTAATATCCTCAGAGAGGCCAACAGGAGCAAAGATGCTATAGGTTTGAAATAGGGCTTAATATCCTGCAGTTACTGCATATGGCAATGGGAAGCTTTAGCCTGGGCATGTTGTTGATATTGTCTTTTGAGAAGAAATATGAAATTCATAAAGCTTCCTCAGAGTTTGTACACATATATAAAACTATCGCCCGGCAAATATTTCAAAATTAGGTTAGTTTTTTTTATGGGTTTGTTTCTTTGCATCTGACTTCTCTGGTTGTCAGAGAGAACCAGAGAACATGTCGGCCAATCTGTGACCAATAAGAAGCTGCTGATGGCTTCCTAAATTAACACAGTGAATTATGAGACTGGAATTGAACAAATCATAAACGTTTTTATTTAAAGTAAATGAGCAGAGACGCATGTCCTTTTTCAAAAGTTATTATTAAAATACACAAAATAGAAAGTATATCAATTTCCCTTTAGGATCTTACCAAAAATAGTCAATTTAAAAAAGAGAGAATAAAAGCCCTAGTGTTTCTTCTTGGTGAACTTCAGCTCACTCAATTCCTAAAGGCATTTTAAAGGTGGATGGTAAATAGACCACGAGGCCGAAACAAATATTCAATAGTTAGTGTCATTTGTCTGGCTTTTGTAAAGACTGTGCTGAACAAAGGACTTTAATCAGATGTTTTTATGGCTTTTGAAGTATTTCCCTCCAATTGGACTGACAATAAAGATAGCTCAGATAGAGCAAACCTTCCTGCTGTAGGCAGTTCTCCCTCAGCCAGAATAGGACCTTGATGAGCTACAAGCCATGATTCACAAGGGCGGAGAAGCAGAAAGAAGCAGTGCTGAGGATAATGATCTTCAGAACTTAAAATTCTTGGATTACGTTTATACTCCTGTAAGATTTTCTTCATTTGATTGACTTTTGATTTTTGGCGTTCTTGTTCAGGTGGTGTTTGGGATCCCACATGGTACTAGTTTGATTTTTGTAGGAAGAAATCTGTAAGTCATTGATTTAAAACATGAAAAGGCTCTTGCCCTAGCCATCTCATTAAAAGTCAGCCAAATTATTTGGGTTGATTCTATTTTCAGGAGCAAAAATTGGAATTAGGTCCTTTTATTAAAACTTTCAGTAAAGTTTTTTGAAAAGGTGCAGCTAAATGTGCTTTTCAATAGAACGGCTGGATTTTCCTGATTTTCTTTCTTTTCTTTTCTTTTTTTTCTGTTTGTTACTGAGACGTCAGGTGAAAAGCAAAAAAACGTGGTGGACATTCTCTTTTGTATTTGACTTTTTCTATTAAAATAGTAACACGACAGGGAAAATCTCAGCCAAAAAGAATTTAACTACTGTTCATCTGCATCAAGCACCTTTACTGACAGGCCACATTTGAACTACTCTTGAATTAAAAACACACAGAATCTGACAGCCATGTAAAAACCTCAGGTTGCATTTTAGAAACCCCTGATGTAAATATCAGGGGTTATGATTTAGTTGTGACCAGATGTAAATATCTGGTCACAACTTTGCATGTGAGAAGTTATCTTTATTGGTCTATCGTCTGTGGTGTTTAGGATAAAGTTTTGTTTTGCCATATAGAATTTTTTTTATTATTTAAAACATGAGAGAAAACAGTCAGCATAAGTCTTGATGAGTGATCCTGGCCTATTCTTTTTTTATGAACTGACATTGTCCCACTGTGCACGTGTTTGAAATCCTGTTGAGGAGGTCCTATTTTCACTGACAAAGAAAAGCCTGTTGTAGGTCACCTCTCTGATAGCTCCATCTCTCCTTATCACCCCTTCATTCTGTCTATCTGTCCTTGCCCATCACTCGATCTCTCCCCTCCGTCCCCCTGTCATTCACTCACCTCTCCAATCTTTGTCTCCACTTTAGACATCACATCCCCTTCCCAAGGTTATCACACATCAAATGCTAAAACAGCCCCGGTATTTGTGCGTGTGTGTTATTCAGCGAAGATGGACCTCTAAAAATACCCCAACTTATATATGTATATATTTTTTTTGCTGTTTTATTTCAACTTCTTAAAAAAAGGCTTGCTGATTTCCTGCCTTTCTTCCTTCCACAAAGAACCACACAAGCACAAAAACCACATATGAGCACACAGGGCCACAAAATGTTAAGTGTTAGCTGGCATGCTTCACATCAGAGGTTTGATGGGAAAAAGCCCATGCCCTCAGCACACTGCCTTCACCATGCCTGGGAGCTAATTAATTGCCCACATCTAGTGTGTCCCACCATAAAGTGCTCTGTCTGCTCCTCCTTCCTCATATGTTCTTCTCAGAAGCTCAGTTAATTTTAGTTCCCTAGTCTTTGACTGCAGTAGACCAAAATGTCTCGGTCGACGAACTTTGCATTGTTGAATTTGTGCCTTTCTAAGTTTTGCAACCCTTCCTCTCTTTTTGTTCATTTTTTTGTTTTTATTTTTCCATATTTTATCTCACTTGGGAGATGAAGCTTAGTTTCTATCCCCTCAAGTCATCCAAATAGAGAAATAGGAAACCACTTTCCGCTTTCTCACAACATAACATTCACTGTTTCTCAGCTCATGTCCTGCCAAAGCAACTTCTGCCTGTTTTCCTATCTACAGTACATATACATTACAAGGGTTGCATTGAATGTTGTTTACTGGATTAGATTGGACCCGATCAGGCCCAGTACCTTTGAAGATGAGGTTAGTGTGTTCATCATTCAGACTTTTTGTGGTCAGCACTTTCCCATTGCAAGAAGACATCAAAGGAGTAAAGCAATGTCCATATGTGGCTTATTTGGGTCACATTGTGCTGTTTTTAACACTCTGTATGACATATGTGTTCATTTGTTTTGTATTGCTACAGTCTGAGACCAAGATTTACTTTACAAAATCCATTTCTGCAAAGTTACACTGCTCAGTGCAACAACCAAACATGCACAGATTTTGTGAAGTTTGACCTATTAAAACCTATTTTGGTTTTAATATTATTAAGATAAAAAACAACATTTGACATATTTTTTTTCTTCCTGGCATGAGGCATTATGCTTGAGGAGCAGAGGGATCAAAGTCAAGCCTTGTGTGTGAGGCAGCAGTCGCTGTGAAGTGTTTTTACAATTGTCTTAAAATGAAGACAAAATGATTAGTGACATTTTAAACTGTACCTTATATTAGCAATTCACAGTCCTGGAGAAAGTAGATTCTCACTTTTACTCTGAGACATCCAAAAGGGATCCAACCTTTCCAAATTCAACATGCTCTATAACAGAGTGAGGTTAAAAGCTGAAAATAATAAAGCTGAGGTTTTTAAGGACATTCAGTCATCTTGTAAAGTCCCTCTCTATCTCTCTCTCTCTCTCTCTCTCTCTCTCGATCTTTCTCTCTCTTTCTCTCTTGTAACTTGAATGAGCCTCACACTCTTACAATGCTTTGGAAAATCTACTTTCTTTTTAAGAAATTCCTAAATCTCACCAATGTGACCAGACACTGAAAACTGTTTGTTGCACCTAAAAGGTCTTCTTAAAAAACATTTTTGTCCAAAACAACTCAAACTGCAACAGTATTTATACTTATGTGGTCTCTAACATTCCTCCATAAATACAGCAGAAAAGAAATCTTGAGTTGTAAAGGTTTTGTTTGTTGTGCATGTGGTGTCTGGTTGGACATGAGGCAGTAGTACTGCTTCCTCATAAAAACATGAGTAGCATTTTTTAGTAAGATGTTTTTCACCACCTCTTATGAAATAATTATATATTTTTTGTTTGTTTCAAGGCTCCTAAATGCAATTTTCTTATGTAAGCTGAAGACCAAAATGATAAATTGCTTTTATGAATCCACATGACTCTGTTCCCATGTGAGTGGCACCTTTTTTTTAACAGTATAATATTATATCCTGTTGGGCGATATAACATTATACGTACGATAAGAGTTCTTAATAAAAATTAATTATGGTGCTATTTTTTTTATGACCTCTTAAAACTTCACATAAAGGTCAAGCTTGCACCAGATCCTATATGTTGCAGTTAGATAGTAATACAAAATTCCTTTCTGATTCTTTTTTTTTTCCTTTTTCCTGATGTATTTAAAGTTTTTTTTTTCTCATTCTGGGCAAGACTGTCTGAAAGTCTTACTTGTTTTTTATGTCTGTATTACCTTTTCAATGCAGTCATAAAGCTTATTCTGGCCATCTCAATGTAAAATGGTATTACACTGGCATGAATTTTATTTTGGCGTGGTATTATGTTTTATTTTATTTTTTTCTTCATTATAATTTATGCACACTGCACAGGCCCATGTAAAAATATGTTAAATATTAAACATGGCAGTCTCTGGAATCCATCAGTGGCACGTAACAGCAGCCTTACGACAGGGTTACTTTCCAGTCCGGGTCTTGGGCCAGAATGGAAAAAAATTACAATTTAGAAACATTTTTAACACTACAGACTTTATTCTGTATTCTGTTGCTTAAAAAAAGACAAAGTTTTGAAAATGCATTTCATTTAATTTATATTTGAAGCTCGGGTTTTTGTTAAATTCATTAATTATTTTAGGTTGGGGAAAGGTTATTTTTTACTGAAGGAGAATTCACTCATTTATTGTTCTGAACTGTATCACTTTAGTGGTTTAACCTGGACTTGCAGTACTTGAATTGTGTCTGATTTAGGTGCCAAACAGAGCTATGAATTCCTGTTTTAAAATTTTAAACAGGCACAATAAAGGTATCATAGATCACAAATTTCACTTTGAAGAATCTGTTTTTGGTGTTGGATAATCTAGTCCAGATCTGGCAGTTCTATTTGCTCCAAATTTTGAAAATCAACTTGTCTGAAATGGTCCAGTTGGGGAAGAAAACACAACCCCTTTTACACTGATTGTGTTGGGTTGTGTTTTGAGGCACACATATATTAGAAATATTTGATCATATGTATTGTCAGATCTTTGAAATACACGCTGTTATCATCAGAGTTACTGCAAAAAGTCATGGGGGGTGTATCCAGTTTAATATGACAGAAATAATGACATAGCATCATTTAGGAGAATGTAATAAGTGAATATCTAATAAGGCTGTAAAAAATGCCTAACCACAGAAACGCTGATGTCATTTTCAAAGGTAGAATAAGCTGATTAAAGAGGACGTCTCCTCAAGTTTCAGTCATTAAAGTGTTGACCACTTCCTGACCTTGGTTTCAAAGAGTAAAGTTATTTTAACCTGAAACTACCTTATGTTGGAAGAAATTCATCCGTCATGGTGTCAGAAAACATATTCTGCCTCAGCTGAGAAAAGCAATAAGTTATGAAATCCCTATCTGGGGATTTAATGGAGTAAATGAAACACCATAGATTTATGGTTTTACTCAGATGTTCACCTTTGGTTGACATTTGTGACGGTAGCTTCAAACCGGAAGGTTGGAATTTAGCTTTTGCTTAAAGTATAAAAATCCTTCCGAATTCGAGACTCTGATATTGGCAGGATAGGGGACCTATCCTGGATCTAAAGAGCAAATATCTGATCTATTGTATTAATTTGTTATATGTAACTGTTTTTTAAAGTATTGACGAGACGTTATAAAAGCTTCCACACAGCTTTCCACCCAGACACACACAGACAGATTGATCCTAAAGCCATTTTCAGGCAGGGCAGCAGAGTGTGTCCTCATTACTGTCAGTGACTGTGTAGTCACCAGCTCCTAGCAGCTAAATAGGATTTTGCCATCTTTTATTTATTTTTTTTCAGGTTTTTTTCACCTCAACTTCTCTTGCGTGTCGCTTCATCTGCGTCTCAGACAGCAAATCAGTAAAGGTGCAGGAGAGACAATTTCCTGTCCTTGTGCTCTTCTTCTGAATTGTTTGATAATTTCTCACAGTTTTCATTACGATATTATAAGCTGTGAAAAAATAAATGTAGGTGTATCTAAAACAAAATGTAGATGTTACATCATTTATAATCATGTGGGGGAATGTTCACATATAATTGTTTTCAGTTTTTTCTATAAAAGAAGCCAAGAAAAATCAATATCTTAAATGATAAAAAAGAAAACAAAATCATAAAACTTACAGTTTAATGACTATTGTCATTAGTACTGGTTGAGCACCAGATGGTAACCCTTTTCACTGCTGTCCAGACTGTAGGAGGAAAAGTTAAACCAGTACAGCTTCCACTCACAATCCATGTCAGCCTGATAGTTTCCTAAAATGGAGAAAACTTCCTTCATAATCTTTTGATTATACGTACAGAATGGAGTTTCAGAGGTGTGCTGCTTGTGATCAGTTTGCTAACACGTGAGGTACTCCTGACTGTTAGACTGATAAATATGCAGTATATTGTCAGCTATATGTGCCAAACTTGACAGATTAGGATCAAAGCAATCTCAGTTGAATAGAAATCATCTTTGAATTGATAGCACCACTGCCATGCTCTGTAGCCATAAAAATGAGAATGAGAAGTTTAGAAGAATACAAATTCTGTAGAGATGTATGACTTAGGAAACAATAAATAATAATAAATCAAGTAACAGTATGTAACCTATATTTATCTAAAATCCTGCCTTTTATGGAACAGTAGCACAAAGAACAATCTTTGTTGAAACTCTGTATCCTAGGGTAACACATGGCGATGGCAGCACCATGTTCCATTTCAAGCTTGTTTGAAATGGAAGGGAGTTTTGAGTATTTTGCAAAGACAAATGAACAAATCTTTGAGTATTAAGTCTGAAAGCTACTTTGTGTTGGTCTGTCTCATTTTGCTCATCTTTAAGTCCGTCACAGATGATCTAAAACAAACTGATCATGTCTATTCAAAAGGTTTTTTTTAAAGCCAGTGATTTGGATTTGCAGTCTAGTGTTGCTGAATTGGTGTATTCTCTTGACAGAAGACCGAACGGAGGATCGAACAGAGAAAGCAGCAAGATTATCTGGTTTATACAATGGACAAATATCCTGGTTGATTGTTGAACAAACAAGTCTCAGTAGCCAACTTAAATTTGTATGGCTAAGACTTTATTTGACTCTGATTTGTCAATTTCAGAGCTTTATAAACTAATGGTATTGTTTTTGTGTCTCTCTTTCCTTGTATTGATTTCCAGCTGGAATATATACGAAGCAGATTTAAATGTGTTGGTCACTGGAGGCAGCTTGAGCGCAGCACAGTTATTAGGAGACGCATGCACCATTCTTAACATCAAGCAGATCTCTGCATTTTGCCTTGAATGCTTTCCTGTCATGCTGTGGGAAGCAGAGGTGAATTAAATTAATCAGAAATGTATGTTTGGTAAAGGAAAAGTTGAAAAGAACCAGCATTTGATTTGTATAACTACAGAACTTTTTTTTTATCATCTCCCTTTTCCTCAGAACATCAGTGATATGTATATCTTTACTTAAGATGAAATGCCTGAACCCAGGTAATGAAAGTTTGGATCATGTGACTGAAAATGACGAAGGCAACAGGATTCAAGTTTTGTTTACTTGAATCTAGACAAATATGTGTCTCTAGTGTGTGCATACTCTACAACGTTATCATTTGGTCTCCTCATGTTCTCTTAAGCTATCTGGCTCACTAAAGCGTCTCCTGCCATTTTTCTTTTTTACATGAAACATACTGTAGCTTCAAAGCAGCTTTACTGCCTGTTTAGCTATAATGTACCATTATGCATGGCATGATGGAGCACAAAAGAAACCACATGTGGTGTGCTTCAAGTGGCCTAAGCTATATATTACACATGTCACATGCTATACGCATGTGTGTGTGTGTGTGTGTGCGTGTGTGTGTGTGTGCGTGTGCGTGCGTGCGTGCGTGCGTGTGTGCGTGTGCGTGCGTGCGTGCGTGCGTGCGTGTGTGTGTGTGTGTATGTGTGGAGGCGTCTACCTTACACAGCAGGAAAAGGATTCAGGGACACGGAGAACAGAGCGTAGGATTATACATTTCCCTTTTCCTGTGGGGAAAAAGGCTCCCTCACCTCTAACACACATTTATACACACTTTGACTGGGCTGGTAGTCATACTCAATGTGCAGTAACATTGTTGATGTGCTGACTGTGTGTTATTTAATACTGTACTATGGGAACTGCTTGTCATGAAAGTGAGAAGGTGAGGAGAAGACTTTTTCTTTTTTACCGACGTGGAGATGTCTCAGACTTGTTCCTGAAGCACAAAAAGGTTGAAGTAAAATGGATTTTTGCAAATGAGAAACAACATCAGGGCTAAGGAGCTATTTGAAGAGGCTGTCAAAGGCTTTCTCAGTCTTTACCTTCCTGCTTTCATCTTTACCTCACCTCTTATCCTTCCGTCTTCTTTCGAGTTCTCATTAGCGATGGTTGTGAGAATGAAGAACAAAGCCCAGGAACTGCCAATCGATCCCCAAGCATAGCCGTCAATCGACTGATTGAGCACAGGTCTCAGGGATGCACACAACAATTGATGCGGCAAAGACTGATGAGAGAGATTGTTGTGTGCCTGTTTGCATTTGTGTGTTCATATATCAAGACTCAGGGCCAGATTGCAGAAGATGTTTTCTCACTTTGTTCGCTGTACATTTTTAATTTGTCACTTTATTAAGACATTATGGCAGCACACGTGAGGAATGCCTTACTGTGAAAGAAAATGTAGCTTCGCTCTGAAGGCTCCATGTGCTAAGCATCAATATAATTTCCAAATTAATATTGGGTTTTTAACTAAATTACCATCTGCAGGCTGAAATTTATAATTGTAGGAATGTCCTTTAGCACATTGCAGAGAAACCACTTGGTTTTCGTAGCCACTCATAAGTTGTTTGCCTTAAATCTGACTGGATATTTTATGTCTCTTCTTGGCAGAATTAATAGAGTTAATTTAAAATGCTTGGCTTTCTGACACTGACTGAGGTTTTAAGAATAATCCGCAATTTTCCCGCAAAATGTGTGTCTGGGATCATCGTCCTTATGAAACACAATTTTAACCATTTATTATTTAATTTCAGGTTGCATTTAATAATTTTGGATGTAGTATTCAAACCTCATTTTCCCACTGCTTTGTGTGATATAGAAGTACCACTGGCCTTGAATCAGAGCCTCAGCATCATGCAGCCACCGCTGTGGTTAACAGGTTCCACATTAATTTTGGGGCTAAGAGCCTCCAAAACTTTATACTTTCAGTTGTATAAATAGCTCAACATTGGTTTCTTACACTAAAAGTTTTCTCCATGATGCGTTTGGTTTGTTAATGTTGAACGTGCCGAGACTGGTGCTCCAGCGTTTCACTATTAATGATAGGCCTGGTGGTTGCTGGCATGTTGATTATTCTATCCGATTTCTTTCCATCTAAAGTGGGCTAGGATTGAAGTTTGGGTTTGTGGTAAAAAAACAAAACAAATAACACTGTGTATAAACTCTAAAATTTCTGATAGAGCGATCAAATATCCAGTCCGCTTTATGGCAAATATACCTTTATGGCAAAGGTTCATGGTTAGAAAACCCTGTGGTCCAGGAAAAGTGTATTACAGGACATTTATCCAAACACTGGTACAACATATTTGAGCCTGTAAGCATAGTTTTGACCCTGCATCGATGAGAGAAATTATACAATAAATTCAAACTTATGCACCTAATTATTATTTTTTTTGTAAAAATCTCTAAAATTTTTTGTTGTGTTATCATTCTGCTCCATATAAAGAGGGTTTAAATATGAAATCAATGACATCTATGGTTGCAATCAGTGTATTCAAATTCAACCTTTGTCTTGTCACACTCTCTTCGCTGGTTTAACAACCCCTCCAGTGACAAACACGTATTTGTTTTTGCTGGATATTTACCCTGGCACTTTGCTTCTTCCCTTGGCACCACCCAACAAAACATGCAAAATTATATCATGCACTGGCATCGAGTCACGCTTTGCTTTGGCACTGTGTCATTGTCATTGCCTTTCAGTGTTGCGACTCATGCCAACATTCTGATGTATGACTCCTGCAGCTGTCTGAACAAACATGGGTGTGTGGGTGAGTTTTCAATATGCAAGCATGTGCAGATTTTTTTCCAAGGTGTTGACTAAACGTCAAATTCCTGTCACAGCTACTCAGATGATCTGCCCTGATTTCATCTCAAATTTCTCCGAGTCCCTGAGGAACAATGTTGCTTCCACATTTGCATGAGAAAAGGTTTTTTCACACTAACACCTTTTTCTGTTTTTCTTCCCAATTCCCCCATTTCTCCCCCTCCATGCCAACAGCTTTGATAGCCATAGGCCAGTACAGCAGTACCATAGAGACCGTGGATGCTGGCTGGTGCAAAGACATCACAGACCAAGGAGCCACACAGATCGCTCAAAGCAGCAAGTCCCTCCGATACCTGGGCCTCATGAGATGTGACAAGGTAACAAGGCTTAACACTAAACTTGTGGCTGCAGCAGATGATTGCTTAGTGTGTGTTTGCGTGTGTGTGCTCACATACTGTGGCAGAACGTCATGTGAATGTAAATTTGTGTGCATGTACCTGAGCAAAGGGTTCTTTTAGAGAAGGTAATGATGATAAAAATGGAAATTCAAATATCTAGGTTTTAGACGCTCTCAAAACAAGGAATATAACAAGACCACTAGAGACCTAAAATCTTGGACTGGAATTGCGGTGATGATTTCCATTTTATAATCTAAACAAACAGTTGCCATCAGGTGCAGCACTGCTTTCTTTCATTAGTAAGCCCCTTTTTCCCGCAATGAATGCACCTAGAAGTGAATCCATGTGTACATGTGCACAAGGTTGACTGCACCTGTTGTCATTGTAAGTAGAAGTAGTATTAGCATGAGCCACTTTACGCTCAAGGTATTTTCAACATCTTTCCTGTGTAGTTCATGTTTATTATGTAGCTCTAAATCTATTTTGTTCATTAATATGAAATGATTGGAATTAGGATTAGTTATTTATTCTGTAAAGGACCATACAATAATTTTTTAGCTACTAACCTCCCAGAAAATGAATAGACAAATGCATGTAGTTTAAAACTGACGCAAAACACAGAGGATTCATCTATATCATGATCCTTGTGTAAAACCTTATTATAGTTAGCAGGACTTTCACTGTTTTGTAAAGCTGCTAACATACACAAAATATATCAATACAAACTAAAGGTGTCCACTAAGAGTGAGGCTGCAGGACACACACTCGGCCCGTCCTGCAGCATGGATGGATGTGTGATTATGTTTCTTCCTGATCATTCTCCTCATCATCATTACTATTGGTGGTTATTTTCTGAATCTTCTATAAGTTTTACTCGATGACATATTGACTGCCACTAACTCACACAGAATGTAATCTGCATTACATTATTTCCCTCCATCTTGAAAATGAGATCCCAAATCTCATGAGATCTCCTATATTAATAAAGCAGACGAAAACAATTCATAAGCATTCTGGGTAAGGTCTTGATTTGCAAGTTTTGCATCTACATTGTTTTGAGAATGTGAGAGAAGTAATGAGAAAAACACACCACTGCACAGAAAATTTGTGCAACAGCTAAGAAAATGCTCGAAAGGATTCCAGCATTAGCTGTGTACTATGTTACCGGTTGTGGCAATTTATGAAGTGAGCAGGTATGTCATTGGCTAAACAAAATCTGCAGCAATTAACATTTAACACACTCAAAAGTCAGATGACATACATGTGCTTTAGGATGTGCTTTTTGAATTTCAGCACAAAGTATCCCTTAATTAGCCTCTTCTGTTTTTGCTCTTTATATCACTGTTAAGTATGACAAGCCATCAAGCAAATGTAAATTAAAATAAGTCTCATTTTCAATTATCACAAATTCTTGATGGCAATTGTTGCAGCAAGGACTCCAAAGTATATGAGATCTTAGTTGTTATCGCAATCAATCAATATGTGCATTAGTGAAATCACAAATGATTTCTTGGATGCAATGCAGTGCAGCGCATGGCGGCCTCACTTCTGTCAGACTTCCCCAGGGCAGCTGCGTCTACAACGTAGCAGCTTACCACCATCAGTGTGTGAATGTGTGTGTGACTGGGTGAATGACTGATTGTAGTGTGAAGCGCTTTGGGGTCTGGACTAGATAAACGCTAAACAAGTACATCCCTTTTACCATAGCCATGCATTCATTCACCCACATGCCAAGAACGCGCTCAGCCAGATGGATGGACTCTTAATTACCCTTGATACCAAAACCTGATCTATATTTTTGGCAGCTAAATTTCAGGGACAGGACAATGGGCATTGAGATGGTGGAAAAGGACTAGGCGTGATATCATGAGTGGGATAAGACCAGAGAAGAAGGGAGAGAGAGCAGCTGGATTGACTTTTACACTTTATTCTGCACAGATATGTTTCTGTACCTAAGCCCAAAACCACAGTATCTATAAAAAATGTCTCTGGGGATGCTTTAAATAGATTTCCCCCCACTTTAGATTTAGAAACATTTTTACATTTGGTTTTGGATTTCACAATCGTACGATCCCCCTGGTATGAGAAGCCAGTTGGTGATAAAAAGGGGCACAAGGAATTTTGAGTTATGTTCAAGGCTGTTCAGCAGGTTGGAAACTCATCATTTTTATTCCTTCATTATAAAATCGGTGGATATCTGCAAGTCGTGGCCTCCAATTTGACCCTATGGATTTCTTAGATAAAAATGAATGCTCTCAGATGGTTAAGTGCGTCGAGTGCATCGGTGTATCATATTTATCTATTTAGACTGTAATAAAATTATATTATACGAGGATTTGACAGTGACCCCCATTTGTGAGGTCTCTGGGATGAAGCAGTGTACTCGGTTCACATTACAGCAGACATAAATGTGTATCTATCATATTTATCTGTAAGTAGTAAAGTGAAACAACATTACACAGCAGGTGATCACTCAGGCTCCACTTTCATTTAGTTCACCCCTACCTCACTGACTCATTGACCTAACAATCGATAGATACAGTCGAGCTAATAAAAACAGGAATGACCCACATCTTAAATGAAAAAGATAGTTTAATTTATCGTCCCACCTTCCTTTTTAGATGCTATGCCACTTAATTAAGCAGAACAACAATGAATATTAACTGCAGAGGCCAAATAGGAAAAATAATTCAATCACCTGTTAGAGAGGACTGCTTTTCAGATGCTTTTATTTTCCAATAAAAGTATATCAGATATAATGTAAAGCGTGTTTTCTTATTTAGCAATGTAGTATTGAACATTTTGTTATGCGCACAATTACAAATCTCAAGAACCAGGCTTATAAATTATGGTTGAGTCAATACTTCCTGGCAGAGGTGGTTAGAGTAGCCAAAACATGGACTCAAGTAAGAATAGCACTACTCCAATATATTTATGCTTTTGTAAAAGTATTAAGTAGCAAGAAAAAAGTATTTTTGAAAAAAACCCTGCTCAAATATTACATACTTTTACTCCAGTACTACTTACTACTGTACATACAGTATATGCAACACACTTCAAGTGACAATATCTACTGTTTACTGTATTTTCACTTGATCTCCAAATGGCGCAACAGGCTTTACAGATAGAAGATTACATTAAAACAGCAAAGTTTTTATGTTTTTAAACTTTGTATGAACAAACAAGAAGTGGTGTACCTTTGGTCAAAACAAGCCCGTTCTTCATTCAGGGAAGCTAATGGGTAGAATAGCCAAATATTGTACTCAAAGAAGTGTAGCTACACTTCTTAATGATACTACTCAAGTAAAAGTAAAAAATGCAGTGCAGCAAAGCAGCTCCTAAGTTGTTGTTGTTTTTTTAAGTTAAATAAATGTAACTATGTACTACCCACATGTTGTTTGCAGGATATAACAATCCACAGTTAAAGTTAAAGTTTTACAGACCACAAATTGTTTTAAAAAAACGTTAATCAACTTGAAATAATTCAGTACAGTTTTATTGAGTTATTGTAATGTGTTTTTAATGCTCATATCAAAATTCTTCTTTTGTGTTTGCACAAATGGAAAAAAAATGTTGGACAAATGTCAAGCTCTTTCTGTTTTCACTCGAGCTCAGTGGTGGAAAAAGTACTCAAAATATTTACTTAAGTAAAAGTACAAATACACAGACAAAAATGTACTTAAGTAAAAGTCAAAGTACCACATTAACATTTTACTTAAGTAAAAGTAAAAAAGTACTGGCTTTTAAAAATACTTAAGTATTAAAAGTAAAAGTACTTGCTGAATGCATTGCCTAATCACCAATATCATTAAGTGTACCAATCATATTTAATTTTAATACATCAGTAAAGTGCCATTTTAATGAACAATGCCACAGATAAAGCAGGTTTTTATTGAGTTTACTCTGTAACATAGTTTAGACTTAGATATGTGATTCTATGCATCATAATTTCAGGGATGGAAACATCTCGTCTCCTGTCCTAACATAACATGAACTTCACTTTTTTTGCCACACATTTATTTTGAAAGAAATCCAACTGGCAGAGGAAGACATGGAACCAAGGAGCCTCGTAGGAGAGTTGTAGTCTGGACCACTGAACCCAAGACCAAATCAAAACCAGCACCCCATGCTACATGACAATAACATTAAGTGCACCTATCAAAACCGCTTCTCAAATTGATCTGAAAGATTCACTTTCCCATAAAAACACCTAGATATTAAACACTTAGAGCTGAAATAAATTTAACCAGTGACAATTCAAACTCTTCTTCATTCTGTTTTGCTTTCATCTCTGTGCCACAATACACAGAGGTCTCCTGCCATCCCTAAAAAAATAACACCCTGGGCGGTTGCCCATATTGCCAATGTCAGAAATAATAATTGTCTGCACCATTAAACAGCAATTAACAACGCTCAACTATGAACACTGTCCAAGGCCCAATAAGCAAGAAGTAACCAAGCAGGAGGAGCACCGTGACTGTTCTCATCCTCCCTCCTGCTGCAACGTCTGCCACCATGACAGGTGACGAAAACAAAGAGCAATGAGCATGCTCTGCCTTCCTACGTTCTTGTTTTATTTATTCGCCAATTAAATATAAAATAAAATAGCTACTGCAGTGTACGCAGAGCATTACAAGAACAAAGAACGGCTCTCAGTGAGGCTTCAGCACTATAGGACTTGGTCAAGATCCGTCCAGAAGAATCGGATTGTCCATGAATGTCATATTACTATATTGCACTTTGGTCACAGCGTTGTCCCATATATGCAACACCTCAGTCAAAACCTCCACACAGGAATTCAGCGCATGAGTGACAACTTTTTTTCATCGCAGATGCAACATGTGTTTCAGTAAATACAGCTCGCTTTGCTAGCATCACGTCCACGGAGCTTACCTTTCTTTAAGCTTTCCTTCCAAGTGACGTTAAAAATTGGATGAAGTTCCCACCGTCAGTGAAAGCGAAGCGCTGCTGATTTTACATGTCGCCATATCTTATGATTTATGCAGCGCTATTATATTACTGACGCTCAGAGGAAACCACTGCGCATGTATGGAGCTCAGCGTGCGAGTAAAGGTGGAGCCGATGGATGACAACAGACACTAAGTCACGTTATTGCTTGGATTTTACGGCGCCACCTTAAATCCCTGAACTTCACATTTTAATGGAAAAAAGAGCAACGAGACTTGGATGTAACGAGTAACGCGACACTTTTGTAGAAATGTAGTGAAGTAGAAAGTACAGATACTTACTGTAAAATGTAGTGGAGTAAAAGTAGAAAGTATCCATTATTAAATCTACTTAAGTAAAGTACAGATACACGAAAACTGTACTTAAGTACAGTAACGAAGTACTTGTACTTCGTTACTTCCCACCACTGCTCGAACTTAACTCAAAAGTTATTCATCAGTTGAACAAGACAATCAAAAGTCTTCTAAAGTCCTTAGAAAGCTGAGCAAAAGTTTGGCCTCAACAAAAAAACTTATTAGCAGAGAATGTTACTTGAATCACTTTTCCAGTAAGGTATAAATGCACGTTTTGGGTTTTTTTATGTGACATTTTTAAATAAATTAGTATAATTTTACTTGATTGACCCAATTTCCGAATTTCCAATTTTAATGATCTTTAAAAAAAGTTAAATAACGACTGACTTTTTTATTATTTTTAATTTTTTGCAACATCTAAAACTCACTATTTTTACAGTTTTACTAGTCTTCTGACTTGCATTCAGGTGCGACTTGTATGTTTTTGTTCCTCTTCATGACCAATTCTCTGGTTGCTGCGTTAAATGTTAATTCATACTTACCGACATGAGCCAAGAAGTCAACATTACCATCTGCAGCCCAGAGGAAAACTAATCTTATCCTTTCATTTCTAAAAAAAAAAAAAAAAAAAAAAAAGCAACTTATACTGAAGGTGCATTATAGATATGTTTTTTTTCTTTCTTTGTGGCACAGAAAATATGGTACTCTGGTTTAATGTCAAGGTGGTGAGAAAAAAAAACCAAACTATTATATGCTGTTTAAACATCTGTTTTCAATTATATTTTAACAAATGTTCATGGTCTCCTGCAGAATTGTATCTTGTTATATATATATATATATATATATATATATATATATATGATGGCCATCTATCTTGAGGGAGGACAGCAATCCTCTTACATTTTCTACATTTGTTCACTTGGTTGTTGATTGGCAAGAATCTAAACTTAAATAATCTAAGTAACCTTTCCCAGAAGAGGATCAACTCTCCGAGCTATTCAGTCAAAAAACACTCCATGCAGCGATGTACTAATGTCAAAATTAGATCATGACGGGACATATTTTTCTTGATTGTTTAATATGGTTCAGCTGATCTGATTTAAGAATTGCTTGGAAAATCTGCTGTTTTTCCTTAACAGAAAATACAGGGGAGAAGAGGCAGCTGTACACTGAACTTCATGTACCCTTTAGCTGAAAGGTTTTCCAACAACTGTAATTGCTACGTTATCCAAGACGGTTCCGAGTAAAAACATGTTCCTGATGAAGATATTTTCTCCTTTGAAGGCATTTCCTGCCTTTCAACTTGATGGATGTAAGTTTGTCCAACTCTTGCATCCTTGCCCTTGACTGACTCTTCAGAATATCATTTTCCCTTGCTTTGGGATGTATGCACTCAAGGATCACTCTTAATATTTATACATCTGCTAACTACCATCTAGCCCACCTAAATGTCAGCGCTGGTGTTTTTCAGATCAAATAATTTATCTCCGCATACCTGCTGTAAATGTTTGCATTGCAAAAATAAACTGTTATGTACTCTTCAATGTGCACAAGATGTCCAGTCGATGCTGTTGACAGTGTTCTGGACATATTGCAAACAAAGTTCATCATTCCCTTACATGGACTTTACTTAGTTTCTTTTAAATTGTGTGTCTCTTGAGGAATGTGGCACAAATCGCAAAAAAAAAAATAAAAGTAGCTAAAAAGCCTCTTTGAAAAACTGGCTCCTCGTAACCTGAAAATCATGTTTGTCACAAACTTTCCTACAGCTATTTATGTAAATTTTCTAATCTACATTTGGCTTTAAAAAAAAAATCTATTCTCAGTCTCTGCATCTCTCCCTCAGTCCTCCTTCAAAGCTGCCAAACAATCCGACGGTGTTGCGTTTCAGTGTGTCAGTCTCAAACAAACAGTCTTGTGATAACCTTGACACACTGGTGCAGACAAACCAGTCAGCTCCGTGTCTCTGCAGTGTGTAAATTTATTTGAAATTGTCAAAACGTTGTGAATTTTAATCTGGTGGCCTCCTCGGAATGTCAGCGGACCGAGAAAGTGCAGAACTCATTTAGGAACTGTTAACAGGATCCATCTGGCTCCCCTCATGTGCAGCAGTGTGAACGATCCGTTTCCTTCGTCACGGTTTGTATAAACGGGCTTCTGAACTGTATACAGTTGAAAGCCGCGCCGGCCTGAATGTAATGTCCACTGCTGGCAGAGGCAATACGCAGCGCTCAGACATCCCAGCACAGCGCATGTCAGGGCAATATTCACGCACGTAAGGACATACGTGAGAAAAATCCTTGCGACTTTATGAATGCATCCCTATTTCAGTTCTATTTTCAAAAGATGAATCATACACAGCGTTCGTAGATAAGAATTTGTTCATTTGTTGAGTTTTTTTTTTGCTCTCCGTCCTTCCCTTCTTGTCTTCCTGAAGGAGCTCCTTTGTGTGCCGCTGTGTTTATACATGCTCAAAAGCAATGTGTCTGTGTGTAGCTCTGGGAGGAATTCATGTTATTTGCTGTTAACGCAGCTCATAATGGAGTATTGAAATCAGAACCCTCAGGCCGGGGCAAATGGCACCCTCCGCCTGCCTCAAACGATTACATCCCTCGGCCCTCTGGGTCCAAACGACCCCATTCTGATGAGGGGACAGAATGTGATTGATCCAGGCTCGGGCCAAAAAGAAAATCAAATCAATTCATTCAGTCTTCTTTAAGCCGCAACTGTGCCAGGCTTATTGAAGTATTCAGCGTTGAGGAAGAGTATTTTTTTTATTCCTTTTCTGTTGAAAGGATGTTTTTTTTTCCTCCATACAGTAATATCAGGCCTCAGCAAATCCAGTGACTCTGGCTGTGAGGTATAGCCTCCTCTGTGGGTGAATTACATCTTCCACAAATCTGTTAGAGCATCATGCATTATAGGGAACATATTTTCAGAAAGTACTCTTGTCTGCTTTGGGTCATATATTTGATTGCCTGAGGTCAGTACTTACTCAAAACACAGAAAAAGACAACCTCGAATGTGGCTCCTTATTTGGAGGTGCCAGGTTGGAGTGTAAATCACCCAGTAAGCTGGAAAAATACATGAACATTCAACACAAACCTTTCTCCACTCAATGCTTGACTTCTCAACTATCCCAGGTTTTCTCCAAGTGCTTCTTTTAGCTCAAAACAATAAAGAGATGGATGGAGAATATATTCTTAGAACTACTGGACAGAATACACTCTTATATCAATCCTTTATTGTCATATTACACAACCACAAACTCCAATGGGTTTTATTAGATTGTTGGGTGATACAAGTATTTAATTGTGAAGTGGAAAGAAATTATGCTTGCTGTTGATGCAGTTTTGGGAGAACAAAAATGACCAGGTGAGAATAAAATTAACATTCTACTGGAGAGAGTCTAGAATACTTTCTTTAAGATGCAACATTTTTATGGTTTCATTAGGGTGCAATATTCATGATACAAAGTTGCAGAGTATTTAGCTCATGGGTGAACAAATATTCTCAAGGCTAAAAACCACGACTGTGTTTCACTTCAGGTTAGTTCAGGCAACTCACAAGGTTTCAGTAACGCACCTTGTTAGCTCATAGCTGAGAAGGAAAACAAAGGGGGAAAAAAACAACCTTGACATTACAAGGCTTTTCCAAATGTTTCACAAATAAAAGTCAGAAAAGTGGGGCGCATGTTTCTATATTCAGCATCTCTGAGGCAGCATGTTTTGGAGCCACCTTTGTCTGCAGTTACATGTACATCTCTTAAAGGGACGGTATTATGGATAGTCCAGATCCAGTGCAATTTTATAGCACAATCAGATGCTATTAACCTTCCATTCTTATGAAAATGCTGTATATATCAAACATAACTGAAAAGAAATCTGACTTTGCTATTTGACGTCTTGAAATTGTCTCTGTCTCTTTACTAAGCTCTGCTCAATCAACACATCGTCACAACAATGCCTTCCCATTATGCTGTTTACAACAAACTGCGAAAACGTTTAGGAGTCTTGGACTGAGAAAAAGTTCATATTATAAAGCTCAACAAAGTTGATATTACCCAACACTCCCCCTTTAAAATAAATCTCTACCAGATTTGTCCTGTCTAAAGATCTTTCCAGTCGACCTGTGAATCCCTTCAGCTTCTGAGTTACATTTGACCTCATGGCCTACTAGTCTGATTAAAGCTCTTCTTTTTCAGCCAGTCAATTTATGTTGATGTCTTCCTTCCTCACTGAACCATTTTCATTTATGGATGATTGTGTAACAGTGCTCCATGAGTGGCTTGGGGATTTGATTATGCTGTAATGATGAAAAGGAGGGTAACTATAACTGCATTGGACACTTAAGATTTTTATCTGAAACGTTTTGACAACGATGAATCCTTCTTGTATTTCACAATTAGGCTGTACAATGATTTGTTCAATGATAAAAAAAAAGCTAATAAGATACACTGAGGCGTTGTAAAAAAATAAATAAAGTCATCAATAAACTCCTGTTTTGCTCCTGCTGATCCATTTATCCAACTTTGAGCTCAGAAGCCTCAGAGTTTAGATGAGTCACACAGTCTGCTCTTTCATTTCTAGGGACAATTGGCTCCTCTGTATGAACCGAGCAACAGTAACAAAAACCTGTCAGAGGCCAGTTCAAAAGGCCTCAGTCTACAAAGAGTATGTTAAATTCAAGATGTAGTTTGGCAAGAATTAACAGAGATGTCGTAGCAGCAATTTGGTTTGAGTAGAGACTGAGACAATCAGACTTTAGCAAGCCAACCTCTCTAAAGCAAAATACAGTAACACTGACTAACAAGAACAAGTTTCCATTAAAAAAAGAAGAAAAGCAGGAAACCTTACTGATTTGGAAAGACATATAAGCTTCTGCCAAACACTTAACTATAACATATCGCCCTCCTTATCTAGATGCTGTTTTCATGTGTCTCACATACCTTATTTGTTAAGTTGCTGTTTACTGTAATAGGCCCTTTCGGCCACTCAGGTGAACATTTAGAGCCTTCATTCTCCAGTGATGTATCACTTTGGGGATTTCGATCTTCTTCAGCCTCAGTGGAATGTTTTCCTTAAACGTTTTCGCAGCTTGTTGAACCCTCTCATCTTCCTTACCTCCTTTCCCTTTTCCTTTAGTCTCTTTCTCCTCATCTTTTGCATTCCACTCTTTTTTTCCCTTCTTTCTCCCCCCCTAACCCCCTGTTTGTGTTTTCCCCAGCTACTTTTCCACTACTTCATTAGAGTGAAAACAAATGGGGCAGTCCAGGCTGAGAAAGTGAGAGGCAAACTCACACACTCAGCATGAAGCCCGACTAGAAAAATAATGACACTGACTGCTACCAGCCTCTTCAGGGACAGCTGGTGGAGAAAGTAAGAGATATCGCAGGAATGAGATCAGGGAGGGGAGCGGGAAGGAAAACAAAACGTTTGCTTCTGGGAAAGGAAAATAAGAGAAATTATTTAACACGTGTCAGAAACCGTGAGGTTATGAGAGTAAAATTAGATCAGGTGAAACAATAGAGTTAGCGCCGCATATCTGTTTTACAAATTGAGCCCCCAAAAAGTGTTTTGTGTAAGCAGTTTTGAAGTGGCTTCCCATTACCTGGAATGAGGTGGAGTGGCGTTCGGGGAGCAGGAATGAGCACGGCTGCACCCCCAGATACAACATCCAGACAGACCTTGTTAAAAGAGGCAGACGTCCCAATCAATACGGTCATTCCACCGGTGCATCCAGCTGCCTGGGACCGTGCACAGATAGGCACGCCACAGCAATTTGCAGACATAAACCAGGACCTAATTGTTCGGGGCCTGGAGGTTTGGAGTGGGGAAAATAATTATGAAGTATGGCGAGGAGTTAGGAAGCATTTTAACTCTCGTTTAGGAAATGAGAGTTCTGAAGCTCAGCGAAAACTTTCTCCGACGGTTGTTGTTATTGGTAACAGCAGGTATCCTCAATACCAAAGGCCCTAATGCAGTGGGGAGTTAGACGAAAAGCTTCATGCACAGCATCAAGTGTTGGAGCAGAGCCCAGCGCTGTGCTCTCACACCCTGATGTTCAAAGTCATGAAAGTAGTTTGAAAGAGTCATTTGCCATTTGTGATTTTCAGTGTAATCTTGGGGACTCATCCCACACAGAAGAGTTTTATTGATTGGTGGTCTTAACTCAAGCCGCTGCCGGATCATCCCTTCGTCTCTTCCTAAAGGGCAGTAGCCCGGGACAGTAAAGGAGACGTGGTGAAGTTGAGACGTGAGACACTGACGGAGTGCACTGAGCGCCTGAGGTGAATCTCAGAATTGCCCTTCAACAAAAAAAAAAAAAGAAAAGGATCTTTAAGAAGCGTAGGCCTGACCTCACCTGACTCTTGGGTACACTCATGCATTTCTTTTCTCTCTTATTTATTCCCCTCTTCCCCCTTTTTGCCTCCGATTTCCCTCCGTTTACCGACTTTAAATGAGGACATCCAAGGTTGTTTGAATTTTGGATGCTCCTCACATCATGTTCATTCAATTAGTCCGTTTAAGTGCCCTCCTTGTCTATCTCCCACCCCTTTTTTCCCCTCTCCCAAATTGGGGGTTGTTTACTAACCACAACTGAGGTCAATATAATCTTCCAGTTATGGACAGACTGTTTGGCCTGGATTGTCCAGCTTGCCAATCCTGATAAGTTTTGGTCTGATGAACATGTGATTTTTTGGGGGGGAGGTTCACGGGCAATAAATGTAAGAGCTTTAAATAAGATTTACTGTGTTACAACTGGAGGGCAGCCAGAAACAAGTTAACTTTGTGACATCTTGGGTTACAGCTTAGAAAACTAATATTTTCAGTTAAATGTAAATAGAAAAAAAGCTATAAATGTGGGACTTTTTAAAGATTTATATTTGTAATGTTGCTGAATATAATTAAGGACTGGAACTGTTCATAAAGTGGCTGTCAGAAGTATACATAATATACTACCTTTCCTATTTTACCTCTTATCCAGAGAGTTATATAAAACAGGTTTTTATTTGGATTTTAAGTGATAAACCCATAAAAATTAGTCAATTGAGCAGTGGCAGAAAATAAATAATTTTCATATTTGTTTATTAGTAAATATTTGAAAGTGTCGCATCCATTTGGAGGATGTCTAAATAGCAATGGCAATGTCCAGCCATGTGGGAATACATTTTAAGTTCATGCTCAGAGATTCACTTCTTCCTATCTGGTTGAGCTTGAGCTATTTAGCCAATAAGAATGGGCGAAAATGTCAGCCTCTAGAGGTACAAAACTAGCAAACCCCTCCCCAAAACCTGCAGCTGTTATTTCAGCGAGAGCTGGTACTATAAATTTTTGACTTAAAGTTGTTGAATGCTAATGTGTGTATCAGTTGTCATAGTATTGTATTCCTCTTCATAATTCTGAACTACTTTGAGCTTGTCTCTCATGTAAAATCCCCAAAAATCCATCGCTTGGGATTGTGATGTCACAGTACATGGACATGGTTCAGAAGACTAAGGCTTTTGCCGAAGCTTGGATAGGGCTTTCCTCCACTTTGGAGCTTTTTTTTTCTAATGGAGAGAAAACTTGACAGTAATTGCATTGCTCTCATTACAATATCGAAAATTAACCCATAATCCGGGCTAATCAGTGCAATCAGCGACGTCTGTGAAGTCACAGAGTGTTGCTTAAGTCTACATTTGTGATTTCAACCCATTCAGAATTTATTCACTTTAAACAGTCATGACTAATTTTGCGTCACATGTGTTTTTGTTTTTTTTTTGCAGAGGGCAAGATGTCCTTATTTATTCTTCATTTAGGAGAACGAGGTGATCACATGGAGCAAATAATTAAACTCAATCAATCTGTGAGGAATTCTGCCTTGGCTTGACCTTCAATAAGCCGCTGTGGAATTTCCTCTCCTTGGTTCTTGTTTGTCTTTCTGTGTATTTATGTGCACCCATGTTACAGCCTGTTGCTTATTTCCTTATGAGGCAAAAAGCAATCTTTATTGGCATCTGTTGTCTCAATAGGTCAGCAGTGTATCATTTGTAGTGACAACATTGTGCGGCATTGCTCTAATTTGACTTTAGACCCTTTAAAACAGTGTGTGTGCGTGTGTGTGCGTGTGTGTGGAGTGAAATTACTCTAAAAATTACAAATTACTCTGTTATTTCACTGCAACCCAATTACTGTATACAGTCAAATTCAGATACTATTACATTTGTCAAATAGAATTCAAATTATTTTCGAAAGTCATACCGGCTTGCATTAGGTCAGGTTTGCTAGTAATCTCTCATCCACAGCATGCAGATAACAAAATTTAAAAGGAACCGCTTATGTTTAATAGAGAAAAACCTCCAGCAGAACCAGACTCGGCATGAGCCGCTGTCCGCCATGACTGACTGGAATTTGAGAGAAAAGAAAGGAGACGGAGATTACTTTTTGTGCAAAAGAAAGTCAATTAATGTACAGAGTTCTGGCTTTAACCAGAAGAGCCAAACAAAGAAACAATTGGCCAGGAACACTTTCTATGGAAACACGAGTGCACAAGGGAGCCGACAGCATGAGCTCCCACACGGCTTCCAGGAAAGAGACAGAATCACAGAGTCACTTGCCAGGAGTACTTTCTATGGGAAATGGAAACAGAAAGAGTCCTCATAGTTTATGCCAGAACTAAGTCAGGGATTTTGTCCACAAGAGAAGATCACCTAAGTACAGAAGCAGTGGCCAAGAGCCCTTACTCTAGAACAAAATATGGACAATACGCAGATGAACAGCTCAGTCGACCGCTAAATTCAGGCAAGAAACATAGATAAACATAAAGTGTCTTAGCTAGAAGGACTTTCTTAGAAGAAAGAAAATAATAGCAGCAGAAACTCTTTCCTGCAAATGGTGACATTAGTGTAGATCACTTTGTTTTTCCCTTCAGAGTTATTATCCTTGGATTTGTATCTACCTGATTACTTTCTACACATGCTAGTGTAATATGTCTCTACGACACCTCCTAGTTTAGTTACTTTCATTTTAGCTTTTCCTAAAAGATTTTTCAGGACAGTGTTGCCAATCTTTTTTGAGTCTGAGACCGACAGAGAAATTATGTAAGGCCTCCTAAATTATGGTATGTTTTTACCCCAGTCTGCAGAGATAACAAAGCCAACATAGAAAAGAGATTCTACTTAGCCTTTTTCACATTCCTCTAGTTACCTTTGTCACGCATGATGGAGTGTGGGGTTTACAAACCTGGCCTCCAGAACCTCTTTTGCTGACCCCGTTCAGTAGAGCCGCCATTTCTCTTTTTGTGTGAGTGTATGTAGTGACACCCCGCTTTTCAGTTCTGCTCCAGTCTGACATTGTGCAGGGATGAGAAGGACCAGACCTTAGATGTCGCAAGCAGCGCCTGATCTGGTTTTTAAAAGCACATTCAGAGCCATGCACCGCAGATTTCTGCTCGGGTTGCTGTGCTTTCTGGGACTCTCTGAGCTTAATCAAAATGACTAAGCTCAGGCTTTCTGTCGTGAAAAGCAGTCTATTTCCTAAGCTTCTGAGCCAAAGCATCAATCATTCATTTAGAAATCTTGAATCCTTCAGATAAAATTGCTGGGACTTCTTTTGTGCTTTTGTACTCTTTAAATCTCCTTTTTTTGTTATTTTCTTTCTTTTCTATCCATGTCTTTCCTCCTCCTCCTCCCTCAACAAAGAGGAGAACTATCTCTGCCTTGCAGCTACTCTTTGCCAAACTTTACAACTGGGGGTCTTTTTCTGAGCAGTTTTAAAGGCCGTAAATCTGACCTGTGTAAATCTAGACTTGTTTAAGCTGTGTTGCGCTAAGACCTGATGCACTGCATTCTTCTGCTGTCTAAACAAGCCTTTTTTAAACATTTACCCCAAATGTATTTACTAGTTGAATGATACACTGTTTACATGGGAGTAGACAGGGAGAAGGGGGTATTTGTCTCCCTTTATGGGCCGGGAGTAGCCATGGCTGCCACATCTCCTAGGTAAAAAGAAAAAAGAAATGAAATATCATAATACAGACTTGGGCTGAATTTAATGAAAACACAAAGGAAATGAAAAGACATTTGGCTGTTTTGCTGAAGAAAAAAAATGGTTGAACTAACAATAAAGCACTGTGGATTTTCATGGGATAGTTGCATTTTTTCCGCTTCTGTTTTCCTAGCCTGATTGTTAGGTGTGCTCTGAGGATGCCCTAATCTTGACAGTCTAATTTGACATCCATCTTTAAATCTGTGTTGTTGATTATCAATTTACAGCCCCTTTCTTCTCTTCTTTTGAGCTGGGGAATTGAACTGCTGCTGCATGAATCAACTTTACGACTGCTTTTACTGCCCTGCTCACTGGGAGAAGGCCGGGTGTTTGCAGTAAATGTATATTTTACATGGTGTTAGAGTGCATTTGCATCAGTGGATTAGTATTGGAGCACTCTGCTTTGGTCTGCTGTTATTTACAGTTGCTCTCAAAAAGTGTACACACCCCTGTTAGAATGTCAAGTTCTTGTTTTTTTTTTGTTTTTTTTTTTAAATGAGACCATAAAATATTATTTATAACTTTGTTCTTTCATTTATGTCTATAAATGTGACATTTATTCTGCAGATTTCAACTGAAACCCCCAATCATCAAATCTTTTAGGTGTTTAATATAGAAAATAAAATAACATAAGGGTGCAGTGATTTGATTGCATAAATGCGGATATCTTTAAATTAATGTTTTTTCTTTTCAGTGTCACCTCAATTTAATGACTTTGTGAGATCAGAACAGAAAAAAAAAAAGAAAAGAAACAGCGAACATGGCCAGCCACAGTATAGAACTAAAGTTGATTGAAAATCTGTGAGATTTTGTCAAGTCTTGAAATGTCATCTTAATCTAAAAGAGACTTTTTGAAAGCTATTATCAGCAAACATTGCTGATATAAAAATGAGATATGCTGACAGAGACAAATCCTTCCTAAAGTTTAAATTCTGAAATCAATTCAAACAATGGTTTAATATAGCATTTGTTTAAGAACATTCACACTTTCTGCCTTTTTAGGCTTTTTAATTAATTTTTTTCTTTCTAAAATTTCAAATAAATGATAATGGTCTCATTTCTCTGTTCAGCTGTCTGATTCAAAAGCTGCAGAAGTGGTTACGTTGCGCTCTCACTGCGTTCTCGTTTGCTGCTTTGCATGTTCATTAAAAAAAAAAAAAAGCTAAACAACAAATCCAGCACATATTTTTGTTTTTCTCCTGCCTTATTGTACTGTCTGACAACAGCACATTACCCGTCAGGATGAATTACACCGAGCTTAGATCCAGAGGGCAGCATCTTTGAAGTTAAAATGGGGGGAAAATATCATAAGTACAGGCTTGAGTCCAGATAGCCGCGGCTGCTCTCCCAGATGCTTCTCAGAGATTAGAATCATCAGTGTGCAGTGATCTGCTCTATCATATGGCTCTCCTACAGATTTGGCAGCAGGTTTGAAAGGAGGGTTGTATAGGCCGGGTCACTGAGTCTGGACTAAATGAGGGGAAAGTAAAAAAAGGAGAGAAAAAAAGTCTAAGTGCCACATATTTGAAACACTACCCCAGGGATTTTATTCTAGTGTTCTCAATTACATTTTAAGCCTATGTCGCCTAGCAGCAAAATATTATCAAGCAACTTTTTGCCTAGTAACGAATCTGCTCTCTAGGAAGAAAAAGATTTTTCAGTTGCAGGGGTGCAAATGCAACCAGAAAACTCACCTTTGTATAAACCAGTTGCATTCGGTATTTGGTGTGACCTTCATATCTCACATCAGCTCTAAGCCACAAATACCGACCAGGTGTGGTGATAACATCGCATATCATTCAATATACCACACAGCAATGCAAAGGATATATAGCATAACAGTGCTAGAGCTGAACGGATGAAAACTACAGAGACTTACTCTGAAAACTTTCTGCAACAAGAGTTTCTTTAGAAAAGAAAAAAAATATTTAGTTATTGAGCTTCTAGCCCTTTAACCTTTATAACTGCTATATCCACAATAAACATTATATTCTAATTAAAGACGTCAGGACACAAAGTTATTATTTATTTTAAAAATCGAAGCTGAAATGAAAAGTGGAAAAAACAAATAGGAATAAAAGCAAATAACTGGCCGTTGTTGATGAGCCAACATTTAGAAAATTTACTCTGAAACTCTTCTTCAGAAAGTGTAAGACCCCTTGTTTGCTTGTCTGGAAAACCTGAGTGCTTCGAAGTAAAAAAAAAAAAAATCCATATTATATTTATTTTGAGAGAAGTTATAAAGTCATCTCCAAACAATTTGGAGTCCATTGTTTTTATAAGGATCCAATGCTTGTAGATAATGGTTACAAATAGAGGTCAAACAATAGAATGAGTCTATTTATTCGTGGCTCTAACGCAAATAAGTCATAACAAATAATATTCATTGCGTACAAAAATGTAATAAATGTTTTGTGTTTTATGAATTTTAAATTATTGATATATTTTGGTTCACATTTAAAGAAGCAAAGTGTTTTTACTTTGATCTGGAGATTACCAAATGCATCCTGGGATCCCTAAAGACTCCAGAATAAAACAAAAAACCCGTTAAGATTCTTAGCAAATATGTTCAAAAGTTCCACACAGTAAGCATCACAAATCTAATATTCTACAGTTACCACCTCATATGTATGGACTTAAACTGAATGTCTCACAACTCGGATGTCGTAAAAATGACCAATTAAAAACATTCCTTCACCTTGTGCTACACTCTGCTGATCCTCTGTCAACGCGAATGAAGATTCACTCACTAAATGCTTGGAGAAACTCAGAATGATGGCAGCCTGACCTACTCTCTGATTAAGTCAGCTAATAATTATATTACTACCTAGGGGACTTCATTCAGTCTTGAATAATAATGAATAATCGGTGTGTATTATAAGGGACCCACTAATTTAAGACATGACGGGACGTAATCTTTCACAAAATGATTTTTTTTATCTCATGCGTAGACTTGAAATTGAAAATATTTAATTACTTTCACTACAGCAGTAATTTAAAATATAAGTATACTGCACAACAGATACAAATTGTTTAAATTAGGTACCAAACCATTGAAATTCTTTATTCTGCTGCAGTAATAAAACTTCGCACCCAGCATAATGGTTGAATCAGGAAGATTTGATTTGACTCATTTGAAGCCTGTTGCTATAATTAAATATTACCATAAAAACAAAAGAATTAAGCACAAACTAAAAGTTTTTATGCATTCTGATTAAGAGCAACAAAGCAGAGGTCACCACAGTTGTTACTCTTCTCATGATTTCCATCAAAGCAAACCAGCTTTGGCTCAAACATTTAGCATTCCCATAACCAGCAATTAGCCTATGATTCAGCATTTTGATTGGAGTTGTGTGTGCGAAGTTTGCTCAGCAAGTGAAGCTGCACTAAATTAGCATTAATGAATGTTATGGCCTCTCATCAGTGTGACAGGTCTATTCTTTAGATCTGTTTTAATTGTAATTAAGACCTGATTAACAAGCTAGGGGATGTTCCAAACCCAGTTCAGGAATGTAGCATAATATGCAATGAAGGCAATCAGGGAGTTGTCATTTTATTTGTTAATGAGGCTCACCCATATGTCAAAACAAATTTAACTTATTGTCTCCAAAGCAGCTATGTTTGAAGCCCTCTGTTAATCTGCGCCCCTCCTCATCTTTGTTTTTTTGTTTTTTTATGAGTTCAGTTAAATGCCTACTTTTTGTTTATGTGGAACAAAAAGAATAAGTGTTTGTCTCTAATTTAAACCTCATTAGAGACTTCATTGTAATAAATTTTATAAATATCATTATGTTGAACTTTAAAGTGGTTGTGTGGAGTAGTTACTGGCAGTCAGTGTCTTTGTTTGGAGTAGACGGTGGGTAAGAGTTATTTCATTTTGAAACGTTAAAGAAAATTGCGTCACAAGAGAAGAGCAGGATAACCTTTCGACCATGTAACAATCTGTAACTGCACACACTGTGGCTGCTAAATTTATCCCTGAGCCGTGACTTATGGTTCCTCCTGTATCGTCCAATTGCAACAACTATGTGACAGTAAAGTTGAGTGATAACGATAGCAAAGACGATGGGATAATTTTTTTTTCTGGGAAGATAAGGGGAAATTTAAATGAGACATGTTATATAGGGAAAGGCTCTTGAATGGAGAGACATTCAAAAGCCTTGAATCTCTTGTTAGATTCTACTAAACAGCAGCAGCATGTTTCAGGGGCATATACAGATATTTCTTGCATGAGAGAAAATAACATTTTAATCAGCCTTTGTACACAGAAGCAGTTGTTTGGGACCTAAATGTCTTCTTTTTTTCTCTCTCTCTCTCTTTCCCCATATTTTGAAAACATTTCAAGGCGGGCTTAAGGTGCCTTATTGCCTTCCCCATCTTTCAAAAGGGAAGATGTGGTGAAGTGGTTGAAGTGTGTTTTGCTGACTCACCAAGCACTAGTCAAAGCATTGCATTGGATGACTGGTGAAGTGGCAGACCGGTTTTGTCAACTGATATAGAGAAAATAAATGAAATGTGCGACTAGACAGCTGCAGGATTTAGAAGCAGAAACAATACTCAGAAATAATTTCCAATGACAAAAATAAGAGACATACATTTTTAAATTTGAAGCATTTGCTCGGCCAACAACGGGATTGCTTCACACTGTTGTTCCGCCATTATTGCTCTAAAATAATAAATCCTCCTGGGCGACTTCAGACACAGATTTTTTGTGAAGTTCTTTCCTGTCATACTGCAGTGTCTGCTCTCTGAAAACTCAAAGATGTGTGAGGGATGTCAGTGTCTCGTGATTTATGAATGGGCAGATGGATCTCAAAGGCAGCTTGTCTGAGGCTGTTCATTCTGATAAAAAGAGCATTATTTGAAAACAAAATGTACTTGTCCTATAAATAAATTTGGGCTTAAATGGGTTTTTTTTCCTATTGTTTTTGTGATTTCTTTGCAAAGTCATAGATTTTGTGGCGCTACTGTAGCATTTTGTCCCCCTACTACTCCCGTTTGAAAATCTACATTTAAAGAAAAAAAAGATGAGAAAAAAGTAACAAGCAGACAAATCGGACACCCAGAATGTTTTATTATTTGAAGATCTTAATGAGCTCCATTTTTGTCACTAACCAAATCAATCTCAAATCAATAATCAGACTGTAACTTGACACCAGGAAAGGCAGAGGCAGCAGTGTAGTAACATTAAGAGAGACTGTCAACTGCAGGTGGGAGTTATCAGCCACTTAAACCCAGGTTTTGACTATATTTGCCAAAGATTTGCAATAAACCCAGAATTATGCCTTATCATAAAAACCATGGAGATCTGTTGAACTTCTGTGGTCACAGCATCGCAAAAAAACTGGAGGGACTGGATTAAGGAAAACATACAGTCAAATTAAAGAATTTTGCAAATACGATAGAACTTCCAATCAATGAATGTTTATCTAAACATCATAAATTGCTTACTGCCTTGAGTCATTTGCTTAAATAGAGCCCACACTTTAAGTAGTCTACCAGCTGGAAAAAGATAAATTCAGCACATCTCTCTCAACAACATGGTTTAATTTTAAAAGTTGCATATGGCTACTTCTGTTCTTTTGGTCAAAATAAACTTAGTTGTAGTTTCCAGATGTTACCCCTGGAACATCCCAATGCTGTCCTGCTGCATTAAACAACAAACATCACCTGTTATATTTCTGCCATACAGAGCATGAATGCATATTATTTACATCATTATCTAGTATTTATTTCAGACTAAGAAGTTCTAAATTAGTTTGACATTATAATCCTAGGACTGTTCTGCAATTTAGAAGTCAGTACAAAAACTGTGGCATGATCCGTCAAATAACGTAAAAATGCCAAGCTAATTTCACACCAAACTAATTTCTTGTTCACAATGACATATTTGCATGAGTACAGGTGGATTAAAATAGGCTTAATGTACCCAAAAAAGCACCTTCCGTATGTAACTTTTAGCACAGTTAGAGAATCCCATAAAGAAAAGGACACAGAGATTTGGAACACTGCAGGCGTCCTTTGATTGCAATATCAGTTTTCATGCCCTGTATGACTGAAACCTCGAGGACAAAATATCTCCGAGGTTGTTCTTTTATTTTTCCTTTCCCTCCAATTCATATTATCTGCAGGAGAGCTCCAACTTGTTGAGTTTGATCTTTTCATTGCATGAGGAACTGTGATGATTTGTTTTATAGAACTGCCTGGCGGTTAGGATATTCATATTAGCTGGGCAAAATAATGTGAAATCTTTAAAGCAATATCCTGAAACACTGTATTATTAATGGTTCTGCAAATGGATCGCTGAACAAAGCTCTGAACTTGTTGGTGGAATATTCCCATTTTGAATCTTACTCACTGAATTAATGCACCTTTTCTTGAGTTAATGCGTCATTTTACATTTAAAAGGCAATATTTTACCATCATGTCTGTGCCAACTCAAAAGATTAGTGAATAGTTTTGGCTCTCACTGAGGATTTCTAGATCACAAATTCAAAACGGTTTCATGTGAGAAAATTTCCAAGCGCTTGGTTGTAATTAACTTTATTTTTCTGGCATCGCTACCATCTCGCTAAAGTCTGTGCAGCGCTCTATGTTGACACCTGACTTTTAACTCACTGTAAAGTTTCTTGGCAATCAGGAGAAAGGCTGAAAGTGTATTGTTGCCTTTTATTTTCAGCCTGGAGTTTCCATTTTCTCTCTGTGACCCGAGAGACATTAGTGTTCTGTCTCCTCCAGAACACTTATTTCTTTGATTCATCTGGTTTCACCCTCACTCTCTTTTTGTTCTATCAATATTTCTAGTTACCAAGGAACTGCAGAGCATCACTGCTTGTGTTTTGCACCGCAAAAAAAAAAGAAAAGGAAAAATAGAATTCGAAAATGACGAGCAGTTTTGTTGCCAGAAAGGCCCAAAACCCCAAATGCTCTAATGGACGAATCCTGTAGGAAAAGTGAAATACTTTTATCACTTGGTTGGCAGCAACAGTCGACAATATCCTTAATGTTAATATAAGTATGCATACATCATTTCGCCTGGAAAGCATCATGCTCTCGGGTGGGCGGGGGGCCGGTTCTGGGTGGGTTGCAGTTAAGCCCTGCAGGTCTCCAGGGTTACTCTGTCTCTGCTCTTTGTCAGCTTCTCAGACTCTCTCACTCTTGGCTCTCAGTGATGGTCTGATAGAGTGTTAGACTGGCAAAGATGTGCAAGAGAGGCTATTAGCCGCTTGTCTTTCTGGTCCTCTGAGAACATGAAGGCCTCATTAGCCCAGTGAGCTCAGCTGTCCTCTGGTACTAAACCCGCCACCACAGTCCAATTGTGTGTGCGGATAAGCATGTCCATACACTTCACGCTCTCAAGGAACTGTCTGTTCGGTATATTAGTCGAGAATCCAGTAATTTCTATGAGACCCGGGCCCATTCGCAATGTACCTGCTCAGCATCTGGTACTATAGAAGGCAATGCAGAAATCAGCATGTGTAAAAGAGAAAGTACACTAGTTTATATTATGGCTTTCAAAACATTAGGTAGACCTAAAGCAAAAAATTGCCTTAATTTTTTTCCGAGCTAAAAATATATTAGTCATGTTTTTCACTAATTAGTACTATGAAAACAATATTGCATAGTACTATCCCTAAAGTTTCTTGCTATTTTAAAGACCGAAGTCGTCAGTTCATAATGAACTTCTCACTAATGAGGAGAGAAAAAAAAAGATCTTTATGAAAAAATTTCAATTAGAGCCTTTTGCAAGGACACAGAAATAAAAAAAAAACTGCTGAAGGGAGAATAGAGTCAGTTTGCTGCTTCTGATTGAAACTGTCCATTCAAAAGTTTTCAGTTCTTTCCTTCGACTTCAATGCCAGACCTATATCTGCCGTCAGATCCCGGATGATCTAGTTACTGAGCTTGTCCAAGTTTTAGCTTAGAAGCAGGGAACTGATGAGCTGCTCAGGATTTAAGAACAAACGAACGTCAAAATGTAGATTACAAACCTTTGCCAACGTAATTTAAAACATTGCCCTGGTAGGCTACTTGTTAGTCACAGCTTTTTGCCTTTTGATTGCATAAATATATGAATGCCAACAGCTTTTTAGGGAATTGAGCTGTAATAAGATACAGTATCCATGAACCAAAAGACTAGCAGAGAAGTAAATGTATAAGCAATAAACTAGCAGATACAGTTCAATGATTTGTCGTCCATCATCAGATTTAGCTGGTTTTAATAATAACCTTTATTTAACTAAATATAAAACCTTGTTGAGATCTACAGAGCAGCTTAATTCTATACAGTTAAAACTAATGTCTGCATGTTTAATGTATGCTAACTGGAGTTTAAACCAGTTTCTGTGACCTCGCACAACACTGTTGGTGATGCAACATGTTATTTACGTTTCACAGGTGAACGAGGAGACGGTGGAGAGGCTGGTGGTTCAATACCCTCACATCGTTTTCAGCACAGTGATGCAGGACTGCAAGAGAACCCTAGAGAGAGCTTATCAAATGGGTTGGAGCCCCAACACGTCGAACTCTTCGTAGCTGCCGCTGCGTCACAGGCACGCACATAAACACACAGCTTCACATACATATAAGCACAAGTCAGTGCAGCTCAGCCATGCCTCTCATTCACCCTTCAGTCATGCATGTCAACATGTAGCGACACACTCAGACAGAAAAGAAATCAGTCCATCATAAACGTTTAAGGTAAAGTTCTGTTAGTTTGTTCTATTGACGATGAATAAGACTTTGTGCATCGACTACATTTAGGTTGTTTTCTGAAAAAATCATCATTTTTTTGGTTTTCATTCTACAGTTTAATACAACAAATGTTAGATTTTGTTGCATCATCTTGATTGTAGAGTAGATGTAAGGGTACAAGCTTTTTGAATAGTTTTGAAATTATATCTATAAATAATAAGTGAACAAAAAGGAAGAACTCTTACCTAACAGATATTTAGCCATAGTTAGACCAGAGTCATTTTATTTGAAGATAAGATAGAAACAGGTTGGCTTCCTCTGAAGGAACCGCTCTCGTCGAGGTCTTTTCCATGTCAGCCCATCGTGACGTTCGCTTTCCTCCAAACTGCTCTGCCGAGCTGCCTGAGGAGGAAGCAGAACACATGGAGGAAATATATTTGTCTTCTGACCACTTAAGTCCACCTGAACTGCCACGGCTCCAGACCGCACTCGAGGCATTTTTAAGGAAATTGTCAGAGGGGATTTATTTTTTTTCTCTCTCTCCATTTGGACAATAGTTTTCTTCTCTTTGGACATCGGCGCAGTGCTACACGTTTTTTGTGGATTTATTGGGACCATTGACGAGCCTCCGGTGTCAGAGACAGAAGATTTGGTGAAAGACTCAGCGCAGAAACAGTTACTTTCAAGCCAAGAGAATGTCGTTGTGTGTCGTTTAAAGCGTGCATGTTTCTGTTTTTCATCTTTGTTTCAAAGTACTAGTGGTGTGAAGACGAAGCTGAGATACATGTGACTTTGGGCTCCATGCTGCATTATTTGCAGTGCAAATATGAATAATGACTGAGCATCATGTCATCATTTTACCATCATTTTGGTATGAAATTTAACTTTGCTTGAAATAGAGATTGCCGTTTATTACACAACAAAAAAAAAACAAAAACCATCCCAAACCTTCTGGGTCCTTTTATTAGAACTTAACATGCAGAAAAAGTTAAACTGTTGTTCAGATGAACAACCTGAATCCCACTTTACTGAAGTGTTTCCTTACTGTGAGTTGGTATGAACGCGTATTTGATCCCATATAAACTAAATGGGATTTATTTAGCCTACTATTAGTTTTGATTGTATCCTTGTTAGCATTAGCTCTGTAATGCTGTGAGCAATTTACGTTTATTTAGCCAAATGCGTCGTAACCTTGTCTGTTTGCACAGCACAAATAGATCGGGATTCTTTGAACACAAGTTTATGAGAATCGTATTGTGTGATTTATGTTTGCTTTTTAAAGACCCAGTCCCCGGGTTTCTATCATTCACAGGACTTACAGTTACAAGCTTTAGGGCTGCAAACAATTATGCAAAGAAGGACAAGGGTGACTATGGAGTGGTGGAAAGACTAGAAAGGGATTCTTCCTCACATCTCAAATCATAAGTCGAAAGAGAAACAGTTTACTAAGCCTTAGTAGAGCAAATTATAACAAACCAGTGGAAAATCAGTGGATGAGAATTGATCACATCTCTGTCATTCAATAGAAACTCAGTGCTGCACAGTTTAAAAGTAGAAGAAGCAGGGTACGTTTCTAAGGTGTGAACCAACTCTGGACTCCAAACACCATCCCACAGGGAGAACACCTTAATGAGCTGAAAGTCTGAGTTGAAGTGTAAACTTTGCTGGCGCATACAGATTACAGACAGTTAAGAACAGACTCATTTTAACCTTGTTGGGATTTATTGACTTTACCCAAAGGAAGACTTGTCCTTTGGCTGTGTTTTTGATCTTTTTATTCTTTTTTGTAAACCCTGTAGGCACTTCCTCCTCTGCTAGGTGTTGAAAAGATTGATTTCTGATTTGCGAAGGCAACCATAAATGACTGGATTTACATAATGATAAATAAAAACACTACAACTTCAAGACTTATTCTGTCCTTTTTTATTTGTGTTTTTATATTGAGAAACAAAGTCGAATACTCTGCTGCTTCTGTTGTCGTCATCTGTGAAGCTTTGTTTGGAACAGACCTTTCAACGTTTACTTAATATGACGTAGGTATAATATTCTCTGCTTTTACATTTGACAAAAAAAATAAAAATATTTGCTGTTTTTCTTCTCTTTTTAGAGTTACACTTTGATTATGACTGTCTAATGTTAGCTGATTAACTGGGTGATAAGCTCACGTAGGGTGTCAGCAGCTCGGCAGACTTGCTGTTAGTTTTTCTCATTTCTAAGCAGTCGAACTCTGACCTGAAAACCCTGGAATCTCTTCAAAAGGACGTTAAAACACAGGATGCTGGAACAAAAATGTAAGTTATTAAAAAATGTTAACTTCCTTAAAAACGTGGGGACATTGGTACGAAAACATAACCCAGAAATAATCATGCACTTTTCAAATTATGCATCATACAAACTATGTTCAAACTTGCATTTAGCAAATGTTCCACCCCGTGCTTCCAAGTAAAACATAAATAAGGGCACCTGCATGTTATTTTTCTTTTATCAGAACAGCCAGAGAGTGACACACCATTTCTTTAAGGTAAAGATGTTTTTCACAGATACTGCTGCATTTATTTCACTTTTTTTTTTTTTCCAGAGCCCCCGAATCTCTATTAAGGGACACTTTGAAGGTCAGAACTATTTACGATCACAGGAGTTCCACATCTGAGACAAAGCGAGGAGACATCAGCTTGCTGCCCAGCAAGACAGCAAAGGCCTCAAAGAGCTAACAAGCTGCCACTCAATATGTCCCCATGTCTTTGGCAGTATTGTCCCTTTCAAGTGTCTGTTTTACTGTTCAACGTGTTTGTGTTGTTTCATGTCAGACGATCAAACGTGGGAGAAAGCATCAAACGGGACACAAAGGTGGGTTTCTTCCGCGGTGGCTCTTCACATTGTCAGCAGTTTGAGGCTCGGCTCACAGGAGCTGAGGGAGTATTTTAAATCTTAATCAAAATATACAGAAAGTGAGAAGCATGGATGCAGCAGCGACTCTTATTGCTACTGTAATTAAAACCTTCCCCTAATGCAAAACGTGTGTGAAGGCAGAGTTTCTGACTCATTGGTGCAGGAAGTGTTGCAGATGGAAGTGACACCTGTTTCAGAATTAGTCCTGCCTTTGTCTGGTTTAAATTTATTTTAAATGTTTCTTTACACCAAACTAGTTGATGTGTTTCTTTGTCATTGCAGTTTGAAATGTTTCAATTTTCTCCATTTGGTTCTGGTTAAATTAATGACTTCCTGCTTTGGACTTACGTGTTGAAAGCAGAACTGTTCTGCAGCTGTTCTGCTTTGAACAACTGTTCATCTTTTTTTTTTTTTTTATTGTAGAAAGGATCAACATAATTCTCAAAAAAAATTCTTAAACCCAATCCAAAATTTGGGCTTAGGTTCATCATTTATCATTTATTAACAATTTGTTAAAAAAAAAAAAAGTGAAAAAGGAGTTTGGCACTAAATATCTCCCTGAGTCGCTTTACTTTGACAAGTAGAGCCCATTAACATCTGGCCTGGTCATTTCTGAATCTCCTGCAGTCTTTCTGAATTTGGAAGGACAAGACATTTTAATTTCTCTGCCACAAATGAGCCAATCTTTGTTCACTTCATTCTCATTTCTCCCAAGTAAATTATGCAGCTTGTTGAATTTTACTGCCACCAATTAGACGGCCCTGCGAATGGGCGGCAGTGCCAACAATTCTCAAGCTGATTGAAGTGGACTCGACTTGCTCTCGCTTCTCGGGCTTGTGCAGTATTCATCAAGGTAGAGGTACGCGTTCAGACGAGAAGGTAGAGGTACGCGTTCAGACGAGAGCCTGCCCTCCGGGACTGAAAGAAGAGCGCAGGTCCACTTCGACACCAGCTACGGAGGCCCGTAATTAAACACGGTAAATATTCATGTGTTCACTTACATGTTTAATGAGGTGCTGATAAGAATTGACACTGACCATAAAGGACATTTGTCACGTTGGACCTGGAAGGACATTAGCCCAGTCTTCCTGAGAAATTAGTATTTTTCTTCACCTAATCATAGCCGACATTGACGGATGTCCTCGACTGAAAAGGCAGAAGCTCGTTTGAACTTCTTCATAAGAATTGATGCAGTGCGTCCTGCTCATAATGAAGGCTTTGTTTTACAAACAGTCTGCCCGCTTTCCTCCAGCATCCATGTGGCGACAACGAGTTTATCATGTCAGAGCTGATTAGTGAGCGAGACTTGGATGTTGGTGAGTGAAGGGAAGGCAAGTTTATTTGTTTAACACCATTTATGGACATCATAAATCAAAATCCTTTATAGGACAAATAAATGGATAGAGATAAAAGGCTGAGTACAGTTAAAAAAAAAAACATGAAATGGACATTAAAAATATGACACACCACTTGAGAAACATTAAAATGCTCATTTACGATAATAAAAAAAGACATTAAAAATGATAAAACAAATGCTTAGGCTCCACGAGAAAGCTCCCATTAACAGTAATGTTTTCCAATATTGGTTTATCAAAGCCAAACATTTCTGCACACCTCAGCTTTTCAGGGAGTTTGTTCTAGAGCTGCACAGAAACTAAATGCTGCTTCACCTTGTTTAGGTTTGGACTGAAAAAACGGACTGAGCTGCTCTTAAACTCTAGGCTTCACACACTTCACCAGCAATTCTGTAAAGCATTTAGGCTCGAGACCATTGACATTGTGATCCGTTATACTGTAATGTGTCAGAGAGCTTGTCACAATATTTTGGTTGAGCTGCAGCTACCTTATTGATTTTTACATAGAACTGAACGGACACCAAATATAAGTTTCTAGCAGGTCCATCGGCAGCATCTGAAGAGGGCTAACATGCGGCTCCACATTTCTCTCTCTCTCCTTTTCAAATTTCTGCTCATCAGCACCTTTGCTGCCTGTTTTCCATCCGTACTCTGCGCTCTCACTGCATATCTCTGTGACGTCACATGAATGCAACCTATTACCAAATAACACGACATCTGCAAAGATAATCAACATACTGACGGGTAAAATGATGTAGAGATACTTGGGTATAAAATGGGATGTGAGTTAGAGTATAATGATACTACTCACAAAAATGTGAAAGTCTTGTATGTTGGTTAGTAGGTTTTCCTACATTAAAGTTTCGGTACTGTAGATTTTCCATACATTCAGCCTAGACACTTCCTCCTTGTTTTTGTCTTCCATTTACCCACTTTCCTCCTACTGAGGCCTATTCTGCATAATCAGCTGTCATGGCAAGTCTGGTGTTATGTTTGGACTCAAATTAGTTTAAAAAAAAACAACAAACAAAGAAAACAAGAGACCATTTTAAAAGACTACAAGAAGCTGATTAAATATTAAAATATTTTCACAGTACTGCGTCTGCCTTGTGGTTAAATGGTGTCAGGTCTGCTATGCTGAAGCTTCTCATCATTTTTGCACTGAATCCACATTCTCCCCACATCACCCCTGCCCTCTACAAACCCACATTCTTCCCTTCCCCCTGGAAATTATGTCAATCATATGTCTGCATCTAGCCTGACAGTTCCTTGAGCTTCAAAATTTATCAGCATATAAAAGTAAAAATATATATATCTCTGTCCGTCATCATATAGTTTTCTCACCTCCCTCCCAGTGGAACGAGATGATATTTTTCCACCTCCAGCTACCTGCTCTGTCTGTTGAATGTTATTTATTCTACAGTTCAGGGTAAGAGTATATTGTTGAATAGTGAAGATGGTAATGGGTTGACTTTGTAACTGACACTGGCTTTGAGCTGCAGGTCTGAGCTCAGTGTTGGTATTCATTACTCCAGAGGAGTCAGTGCAGCTCAGGCCCAGAGGAGACCCACTGAGACCACCAGAGGAAAGTGCTTAAATTACACCGGACCTTTTTTTTTTCTTCTTTGTTTTGGACCGTTAAAGCCAGTTAGAGGAGGACACATTTTTCCTCCCAGTCACTAAATCTGGAAATTGAATGTGAATATGATAGACCCCAGCAGTCTACAGCTTGATGCATGAAGATTTATGAGATTCAATCCACCTTTAATGGTTTTCTTCCTACTTGGGGCTACAGCTAAACTGCCTTCCGTCCTTATGGAGATAAAAAAAAAAAAAAGTAATGAGAGTTGTTAATCCACAAAGTTTTGACACTGTCCCAATAGGCTTCTTCTCTTTGCAGCCTCGGGAGAATATCTACCAATGACAAAAAATGAGGTGCGTCTGCAAGGATAATGAAGTCGGCGTGATTCCCTGTGTTCCACGGCTCCGTGTAGATGTTGTCTCTCTGTCTTTCAAGCTCCAGTTAATTGCAGCGTTTAGGCAGAGCCCAGTTTAGCTTCTAAACGGCAAAGGTTAATTAGCAACAGAAGGATCTCCACGCAAGATATGTTGACATTTACATTTCTTCCCTGGCTAAAACAAGAAAGAGCCACCCATTCGCTGGCACCGGCGACGGGACGGGGGAGAAAAATGATTCGTCCACAAACATCCTCATTTCTATGCAAGCCTTGGCGTTGATATGCAGATTTGGCAGTTGGATGACATTTAAAAGTAGTTAATTGTGCAAATCTTTGTTTTAGACTGGAAAGGTCGTGGATGGTGAGAGTCTTTCATCATGAGCTAACCCCCCACTCTCCCTCAGCACAGCTGCAGATTAGGCAGTGGGGAGGGGGGGAGTTGTTGGTTTCTCCGTTGACCGTCTTATAGTTGCCCACCGCTTTTCAAGGTGGTTCATGAATATTTATATGCACAAACTGTTTGGGAAAATGAAAATTAATCTCCAGCTCAACGGGAGATGACTCGGCTATCTGTTTTCACAGAGGAAAAAAGGATGTTGGTTTTTTTTTTGTTTTTTTTATCCCAGCGTTCAGGATGAGCGTGCAGCATTTTATTTTCTTCATATTCCTAAATGTCTGTATATCAAATTACCCATGTTTCTTCTTGATTAGGAACATTTTTTTTTGTTATTGCATTCTGTTCCTTCTCAGCAGAACATATCAATTCAGAAATGTCTCTGTTAAGATTTGTTTTGTTATGCGGCAGTACCTTTGTTATTTCAATTTTTTTGGTATACATTTGCAGGGTGGAGAAGGCAATCTTTCTCTCTGGAAGTAATACAATAATGTTAAATAGCTTTATTGCTTGTAATATTTAGTCCATATTTCAGATATTACCTTCTAACAGGCAACAGTGGCAAGAAAGCACAATGAATTGAGGATACAGCAGCTGCACAGATTGGAAATTTTACACCTGGTTTCACCTGAATAGCACAAATGGATACATAATTGCTCCATTTCATCACTTCCCTTCGCTCAATGACTTTAAAGGGAGCTCTATGAGAGAACGAGGTAAGGATAAATATATCCTACTGGGGACTCGAACGAAAGCTCAAATCTGATCATGCTCATTTCTGCTTCCCTTTCACCTCAAAAAACCTCCTTTTGATTTATTTAACCACCATTTAGGCTTTCTCTGAGGATACACAGCTCTTATTTGCTTACTGAAATAAGTCTGTGCATATTTCATCCATACCTGATTTGCCATGTGTGTTTTTCCTATTTTTCTTTTTTCCTCCTTGAAGCACAATTTCATATCCTCCCTGGGGCAGATTCATCACTTAAAACGGCCCGGTCTTATTCTGAAGCAGATGGCTAGCGTCAGATCTGACCAGAATCCAGGTCTCCCAGCCAACTGCTCTGACATGTCAGATATGCTGGTATGCCTTGTCACTCCCCACTCCTCCACTGCAACAAAGGTTGAACCGACTCCCCCTCTTGAGCATCAGGCCCAAGTGGCTTGCAAAGATGTGATGCGTGACGGAGCCCCAGTCTCGAGGCCAAGAGTTCACCCCCTCCAGCCCCTCCTTTTAGAGCAGCCCACTCCCCTCACAACCAACCCCGTACTTCTCCTCCTGAATCTGAGTGACCGTATAATCCTTCTTCAATTCCATCTCTCAACGCTCAAACCCTCCAATCAACACCCTCTGCAGCTCCCTCTACAGCAGTGGCTCTTAAACTTTTTGGAGCAAGAAACCTCCCCAATAAATAACGCTTTTAAAGCACCAGTTTGCTCAATGATATTTTAAAACAGCAGTGTGGCCTTGTGCTATTTAATTTGGTAGCTTATGTTCAGTCTTAAACCATAAGACACAATCAAGAGGATGTTGGGTTTAGCATTGGAAATACTTTTTATCTTGCTCCCACTATCTATTTTTTTTTCTGAGTGTACTGAATTCTGCTTTATGCACAATTTAAAAATATTAAGGGCTACACAACCATTATTTTGGTCTTGTGGCCTGGCCCCATGAGACAGGTTTATTTGCCAACTCTGTTAACACAAAAGGGCAACAAGGCATGCAGTACAAACTTTTGCCTAAAATAATATTCTAATTTTAGCCTAAACCTACAGGCCACACTAAGTCGCATGCATGAAGCCAAAGAATAATGTTTAGCGAGAAAAAATATTCCTGCATTTTAATATCGCATACACTCCTGCTGCACACGTATTCCTCTTCAGTTCCCAGCTAATTTTTTCCCACAAACTCATACTTACCCACATCTTTGCCTCCATCCAGCCACTCAGGCCTCCTATCAATACCCAGCCCTTGTGCTTTTTAGGGGTGTGTGTGTTTCATGCCTGGGTGGCTGGACAGGCACCGGGTCATTTCCCAAGGTGAGAACCGCAACCTGGGCAGAAACCCAGTGGTGTGGAGTGATGTCAGGGCAACGTCTGGGATTTGTGTTGTTGTGCATATGCGCTGTCACTACGTACGCTGTATGTGGGTGTGATATAGCTTGAACTTCTTTCAAAAAGGCCAGCTGTACAAATGCAGCGCTGAATGAGAGAGGTGTTGAATTAACAAGCCATACGAGGCGCCCTGCTCTGCTGCTCTGCTCTATACGCTGACCCGGCAATAATGAGGTGGATCCACATTACAATGGTTCTTTATGGGTTATGCTCTGAAAATTACTAGACCATCGGGGGCTAGCGTGGCGGCGTGGGGAAAAGCCTGATGAAATGACAGTGCGCTTGGCCAGCTGAGAGTAATGTGAAGTTTGTGTTTGGAAATAAACCGGAATGAGGTGTGCTTCCACAGGATGTGGGTCGGGGCCACGTTCTTTTCTGTGCTCTTTTGACCGCGACTGGGGATCTTCATCAAGCCAGAATGACGGCGCGTCCTCAACGTGACCAGAAAAATAATCGCCATTTTTCTTAAATGTTCACTTTTATTTACTCAGGCGGGACTGGTCAAGCATACGGGCTGCTTCTCAGAAAGGCCTCGCTTTGCCCCCATTCGCTTCTACACATTTACACCTCGGAGGGCCAACGTTTCCCCTGCGTGGCTCACTGAGCTTTTCCTCCTGACCAGCCGGGTGTTAACTGCCTTGCTCCGAGTCACTTCCACAAAAGTTACTAGGGGAATATGCAGGAGGGGATTTTATGCTTTGTGGTGGTGTTCCTAACTTGCGAAATTTTTTGTGGGGGGAGCTTTTTTTATTTCATTTTTGGCTGCTTCAGACTTTTTGACAAATGTTTAACATTCTAGCATTTAAGAATTTTTTTAGTGAGCAGCAAAAACCTTTGGAATTTCAAACCTCTTAGTGACAGGTTAATTGTAAAAAAAGTTCTGTCATCCATCCATCCATCCATCCATCCATCCATCCATCCATCCATCCATCCATCCATCCTCCCTCCCTTCGTCCCTCCCTCTTACACCCTGGTCCCTAATGGAGTCAGGAGGGGTGCTGGTGCCTTTCTCCAGTGAGATGTTTCGGACAAGAGGCAGGGTTCACCCTGGACAGGTCGCCAGTAAATCACAGAAATTCAATTATATTGAAGTTAAATAAATAAAACTTCAACCTAAATTGTCAACAAAGCAATTTAGGTTGACCAATTCTAAGATTCACAGAGAAGCGGGAAGAGCTCTGCTTTCTGACATCAGAATATGTGATACTCCTCTGGTTTCCTTCTGGCACCACACACTGTTGAATAAATTTGTTTGCTGCAATCTTTGTCTTTTTTGACAGTTAACATAAAGGAAAATAAATATGTTACAATATAGGTTTATTATTTTTAATCTGAAATATATACAGCATCATCTAATTGTTTTAGATACAAGAAAATATAGCGTAGAAGTTGGCTTCATTACTAAATAAGGTTAGATAATTTAAAACCTTTGCACCATGGTGTAGTGTTCAGTCTGCACTCTTGTTAGTTCATTTAGAGAAAGAACATTGCAATAAAACACTGCTTTGAAAGTAACTCTAATTAACCCTTTTTCAGAGTTAAGCACTTATGTCATTTGTCACATTTCAAGTGCAGCCTGTGTGAAATATTTGCTCTTTTCTGTAATGAAGTTGTCATTTTAGATTAAATATGACTTAAAAGCAAGGTGCCAATCATCTTCCTGCAGTTTTTTGTCTGAGAAAAATCAATTCACTCAGTTTCATGATGTCCTTCAAACAAACACTTGTGTTAATGAAGTTCATCCACTTTATTGATGCAGAATATTGTCTGCTTCTGAATGTACACCGTTAACTACAGCTGTAACTTACTGCTCAACTACAGAAAATATATACCAGAATTCATATCATCGGCAGATAAAAAAAATAAAAAAATTCAGGCAGAATTGCTGGAGAGCAAAGAACTTCTTTGATCATTATAACGAGTTAATTGTTTGTGTGTCACCACCCTGAATTTGTTCATCTACGTGACAACCAAGCACGTCTCTGACACCCTGCTGTATGCTTCAGTTTATTTATAGCGTGTCGTGACCTCATCGCGAAATACGACAGGATTCCTGTCGCAAAACTAAACATGTTGAACAATATGCTGGCACCGGGAACAGAGCCGTGCTGTGTGTCTATGTGTGTGTGTCTGCCAGCTTCTGTGGGTACATTTATGCATACGTGACCATCTTACCGGAGTTTAGACAGCCTGTCCAACTCCTGCCATATTAGCACCATAAACAAAGCATAAAGCCTTTATTCATGGGGGAAAATACATTCTGTAGCTAAAACACTGTCATCTTGTCTCCCCCCTGCCATGTTCAGAAAACCATTTTCAGATCTTACATTTTGTACTCGGAGGAGAAATAAAAGAAAACAAAAAGTGAGAGCCGGCTAGCTGAATAGATTTTCTTGTTGCTTTGCTTCCTGTTTGATTTCTATGGAAACACTTTTATGTCACTTGAAATAAATGGCTAGCGTTGTTATAGTCAGGAGTTTTTAAAATCACAATTTTGAATTTCATGGCAATTTTGAGAAGTAAAGCTAAAAATCAAAAATCGGGAACATTCAGTCAGTCATAACTTAATTCAAAATGTTGACTTTAAATGTAATCATTTGAACTACCATATTTATGAGATTTAGTTAGTTAGTAGTTCAACATACTGTTAAATTTTAAAGTCAAAATGGTTTGTGACAAAGTGACAGAAATAGGCTTCCAGAGTTTCAAGTGTGGAAGCCTGTCTTTATTTAGGAGAGACCAGGATTGTGTCACGCTGGAGATGCCGCCTAAAATTTCAACACCCATATTAATGGAGACTATTACAAGATGTGCACATCCCTTTCGCACTGCTTTTTGTGAGAAATGAAAACCTTTTAACCAGATGCCGTGACTGTGAATTTAATTAAAGCATTCTTTTGCAAAAAGCAGACTCTTCAAGCCCTGTCTTGGTCAACAGAGATAAGATACGGGGGGCTTGGGTCAAAATGAGGTAAAGAAGAAACAAGAACTGAAGTAACAGGCTTCGGCTGAAATATGACCAGATTTATAGGCCCAAAGGTTTTGTTTGTGAGCCAACTTAATGTTTCCCTGGAATGCTTGTTCCATTCTTTCCTGATTAACAGTACCGGACTGTTTCGATAAGAGGATGAAGTTGGTTCTCTGTTATTCACGAGATCCCTCAACCCCACCGTTTGTATCTGTGCCTTGTCTTCAGTGTTTCTTCAGTGTTTATCATGGAACGAACGGACGGGTGTGGCTCCAGACATGTACTGCTCCGTGCAGATGACCAGAATTTGTGATTTATTACTAAGTAAATGAAAAATCATAATGTAATCCCTAATCCCTCTTAAAGGGAATAACTACTTTTGAACTCGTCTGCTTATATCCATTTGTCTTCACCACAAGTGTCTTCTTTTGTGTTTATATTCATTTTACTTTATCTTTTCCAGGCTAACTCTGAGCAACCTTTAACAAATGATTGGACCCAGCTGTCTGGTCGCTGACATTTGTTTCCCGCCAAAGTAACTCTGATCCTCACATCTGTCCATCTCTTTCACATCCAACACAAAATTATTATCGGGTTTAATTGTTAAATGACTCAGTGCATCAAGTGGTGCCCGTAATTGCAGTGGTCGTGACATTGGGGGATTTTGAGATTATCTCCAGCAATTAAATGTTATAAAATTTTGCTGAAACATTTTTATACAAAAAAAAAAAAATTCACAAAATAAAAATAATGTAATGGGTAAATTGTAACACAAAAAGTCACACATTGGCCAGAAGAAGAAAGGACTGTGACACTGCCTGCGTCTCCTCACAATATGCTCTTCACATTTCTGTGGTGTTTCGACAGAATAAATAATTTAGCTGTGTATGCATATGCATATATGAGGAGATTCAAAACTATCAATTTGTGCACTTTAAACAACAATTGTGTAAATGTGTAGGTTTTATATAATCTGTATTTTTGTGTTACAGATTTCTTTTAGTGCCACTATTTTTGTTAGATTTTCTTTTTTTTTTTTGTTTAGTTTGTGGCTCTGCACATTTCCTGTTCCACAAGCATGCCAAGCAGCCGCAGCAGCATAATCGCACACCTTGACAAGGACTCCCTTCATCAGCCTCCCTGTTCAATAACATCAATGGCCCTCATGGCCAGTGGTTAATCCAGCCACTTAGATGTCTGCAGAGCCACACCTCTCCTCTGATCATAGCAGATGGATCTAATTCTCAGCCTGTCGTGTATTAGTCACTTGATTCAGATCCGTCCCAGTGGTCTCACCCAGACTCCTGGCACTTACTGGTGTCCAAGGAAAAATAGTAGAGTGAGACAGGCTCAAAGATAGTGATTGCATCATCATACAAGTATACTCCTCACAGCCCTCACTGTTTCCAAGCAGACTTTTAGAATGCATGAGAGCAATGAAAAAACATCTGAAGTTTGATTTCCTCCTGTGTCCGTCTGCCTTTTTCTCCTCTGTGATCTCAGGAACCGCTCCGCAATCTGTTATTCTGCTCCTTTGTAGTTGTCTGTTTCTTTGCGATTCTCCCCGTAGACCTCCCTCTTGTCTGATCTGAGATCAGCAAGATTTAACATCGAGGACTGTCTCAAGTGTGTTTTTCCTCTGTTGCTCTCTTTGTGGAGAAGAATTTTTCTACACCAGATCTACGCCCTCAAATACGTCTCTCAGTTCTTCTTGATTTCATTGATTTTTTTTTTTTGACTCTGAAGACTTTAAGGGTACTATTTGGGGCAGTCTTTTCTTTCTCTCTATGTGTCTGAAAAACAGTGGACAGCATTTTTTGTGGTTACTTCACACACATTACAAGTGGATTAAGTACCTGGAGCTGTGACCTTGCTAACTTGCAATTTCCAAACTCCAATCCTTTTCTTCTTTGATAAAAAGTGTTACCACTCCTTGAATATTTTTCACATTTTGTTTACAAACTTCAGTGGACTTTATTGGGAATATTTAAGCGTTACATCAACACCAATAATTATGATAATACAAATGTTTTAGCTTTTTTCACAAGTAAAAATGTGATTGTGAAAGTTCACTTGTCTGCAATTTGATCTCGCTATAAAGTCAAAGGACTTGTTGTCAGTTTATGATTTACCGTAGTCACCCAAGGAATCAAAATTACATTTATTGCCATGACCTGGTAAAACTAAAATCCTAAATGTAATCAGAAGGGCAAAGGTCACTGCGTGTGCACACGCCGCCATTAATACCAGGTTTAGTTATTTAGGCTTTTAGTATGTCACAGAATCTAGCTTATAAAATTACAAAGATTGTGATGCAGTCTTATCAGAGCATGGCTGACATTAGTCAGTGAAACAACTAAGATTCCCATCTTTATTCTGGAGGAGCAGCAGAGAGTAACGGGTCAGGTGGTAGATTTTTTTTTTCCAGGTCAACTATCAGCCATGCGTCTCACAAATGTTGCCGTTGCGAAAGGCGGGAGAGGTTTGTAGCTTCCCCTCAAGCCAGACAGGGGACACAGCAAACATGCAGCAAGGGTGCTTTGAACAGCCGCGACCAAAAGCATCACTCCTTCAAACCAGACCTGTCTGACACAAACTCCCATCACCCTCATCCCTCCCTGACCACCGTCTCAGATCCATAAGGTAATAAACACAACAACCATCCTGACCTCTGTAACATAAAGCCCTGAAGAGGACACAGCTCTGTCTGATATGACAAGAATCTCTTTTCTCCTCCCTCCCTCTCTTTTACAAGCCAGATTGATGTGGGGAGAGGAGTATTGACTTTGAACGGCGTATACAGAAACATCACAGGCTTTGTGCTCAAAGCTGTCCAAGGTAAAAAGCAAATCAATACTTTTCATATTCCACGGTGTAGTGAAGTGTTATCGACCACGACCTCAACATAACCACACTGACTCTCACCCAACACGCCATGTCACCCCAAAACATGCCGTTGTAATCAGACAAAGACTCCAGTATCTCTCAGAAGTTGTTTTTTGTTTTTTTTCTGAACTCCCTTCTCCCTCAGTTCTTCATTTGGCTCTTTCTTGCCCCGTGCTCTTCTCTGTTTTTGTTGGGGGGTGGGGGGATGTATCATCCCTGTGGGATGATACATCTGAAAAGCGGTCTAAAGAGTGGCTGTCAGAACCAAAGTGACACAGAGAGGTAGAGACATCCATCAGAGTACTTTTGTTGTGACAAGACTGCGTGCTACTCATGAGAAAGTGTGAGTTGTAAAGCAAGGACTCATGCTGTTCTTTGCTGGTGGCAAAAAAAAAAAAAAAGATCTTTTAAAAGGACCTGATGTATGTCTACATCATTGTTCACACTACATAGATTCTCATTCATATTCAAAAAACACACTCATCTAGAAACACATTCACTTCCAAACACCCACCAGTAAATTGCAGGCAATTTTTGGATCCCTCTTTGCTGCCCTTCCCGATGTAATCCAGAAACAGTTGGAGCTCTATGTATTGATGATAAGCCTGGGGCCCAATCACATTCATTCCACTTAATGTGATCTCACACAGCCTGCTGATGCTGGCCAAGACCCCCACCGTCAGCCTGATGTGACCCTGTAACTCTGCTGCGCTTCTCTTTACCTGTGAAGGACTCTGGGCTGTCATTGGAGGCAACAGCAGGTCGTGATCATCATCACGCTCATCACCTCCGCTAGGACCACCATCAGTCTCGCTATCCCCACGCTCATCTGTACCGTCGCCATCATCTTATAGAGTGAACAGTGGGTATCTTTGGTCTGAATGAGGGTTTGAAATGTGAAACAGGAGGGTTCCCTCAACGGGCGGCCGTAACCTGCAGGGTTCAGATTCTCACTACATACAACAACCCAGAAGCTTACTTTGTTCTTTCAGAACAGGCTGATTGTGGGGGGTTTGAAACATAATGTATGGGGAAAATGCATATAAAATTGCACAAGTCAAGGTCAAGTCAAGTTGCTGTAGCTGTAATACAGCTGTCTGATCGTTCAGCTGCTTTCAGGGTTTTGCCCCGGTCACACTATCACTATCTTCAATAGCATAGAATAACTCAGTGCTATGGAAACATAGAAATCATACATCATTCTATGACACATATGAAACATCCAGAATCTGATTATCAGCTAAGTGAGGGCAAACATTTTTGGACATACTGGTACATGTATTAAGTATGCACCCCACTGCCACTCAATCAACGTAGCTATGCTTCAACTAACATGTCAACGACTCTAACAACCTTACTTCATATGACATTATGTTATGCAGATGCTTCACTCACCTCAGTATAGTGAACGTGAAACTGCTGTCTGATTAATGTAGCTAATAATTATATCCACTTACATTCACGAAGCATCTAATTCCCTCATAATCTCTTGATTCTTAAAGTTTATAGTGAGGTAGTTCTTTGGACTGGTCAAAGACACGGCGCGCTGAAAAAAGCACAGTGAGGTTGGTGGATTTAAAGTGACAAAATGTGAAGACGTATATAGGGCTTGGTTGCAAATTGCTGTGCAACCGTAAAACATCTAAGTCACAGTGTGCATGACATCTCATTCCAAGCATGAAAGATTTAGAGGTTGATACATAAACGTTGCAAAACCAAACACTGTAAGCAATCTAAAATGATGTTTCCAAAATAACTCGAGCCAGATGTTATTGATAACATCTCAAATGCTGATTCACATGGTTTTTGTTTTTCCTCCTGGTTTTAAAGCTGTGTTCTCGGTGTTCCTGAAGGTGGTTAAATACCTAAAGCAAGAAACCACAACCTCAGCTTGGTTTATATATACAATCCCCGTTATACATGCCTAAACAAGCAAATGACTTCAGTGGTCAAATATGAGAAGTGAAGATTTGTCAAGGAATACTTATAAAACTCTTAAGGGCTTCTTCTCCTTCTCAGCAAGGGTGACAGAATCTCTCAGGATGTCTTGTGGGAGTTGTGATTTTGAGCAGATAGATTAATCATGTTTCTGTTTTTCACCATCACACATAAAGATGACATTTCACTCTTTGAATTCAGTGAGACAACATGATGAGGCAGATTACTGCGCAGAGTGCAGACTCATTTCATAATTAGATATAATACTTGCATTGGAGATCCCCTGAGGCTTAAAGTGAAGTATTCTGAATGTGCCCGACTTAAGAAGCTTGTCATTATTTCGATCCAGAGTAGTAAGTCGTTTACAGCATCCGTTACGTTATTGGCACCCCTCATAAAGGTGTGCAAAGAATGAAGAAACTAAATGTTTCACAAGTAAAAACTATTAAAGAGTAGAGTGATGTTCTCTGGGTAAAATATTTCCCTTTTGAACGATACGAGTAGAAATCGGACCAAAAACAACATCGCCCCTGGAGCCTTTTGGAGGTTTGCATTTTATGAGCTCTTGCTCTTTCAAATAACTATTTTTCATAAAGGCTGCTGCCACCCCGCTGATGCCCCTTAACATTCCTACAAAAACTACATCTCAAGCTTTTTTTGTTTTCCCTTTGCTTTTTAACATTTATGAGTGTCAGAGAATTTTTAATTAATGATCCACAATTTTGTGTTTCTCGGAAGTGTAAGCAAAATGTGACAAAATTCACATAGGTTTTGACGCACACCGACACACACACACACGCACCCCCCCCCCCCCACACACACACACACACACACACCTCTGGGCAATTTAGAAAGACCAATTAAACTAACAATCATGTTTTTGGACTGTCACAGGAAGCCAGAGTGCTAGAGAGAGAACCAACACATGAATGAAAAGCACAAACATTCTAAATGCAGAAAGACCACAGGCTAGGATATGAACAAAGTAAAATAAATATGTGTGTTGATGTTCAAAAGCTTCAAGTAATACTAACCTAAATATGCCCATATATACAATCAAAGCAGTAATTAAAGTTTAAAACAACCAAAGCTCTAGGAGCCATTATTGTCATACACAGTGAGACAAAATAGTAAAGGTTAGAAAAGTTACAGATCTCACTGTTGGAGTAATGCAGAATCTTTTTTTTTTCTGAGTGAAAATATGCTACTTTAATAAAAGAAAGTATTTTGCACATCTTTACCAGATTTCATTATTACACCCTGGATAACAGGGTATGTTGGACCAGCTCCTGTTTTTCTTCAACCTCCTACCACAGCTACTGGCTGCCATTTTGTTGCATCTAAATCCATGTGGATAACTGCTTCATGGAAACAACTTTTACTCCTTCTAAGGCAGAGGTCGAAATAGCATTTTTTTTTTGAGTATTTCAGGAAATTTAAAACTTAGCATATTCAGTTTCAGCACAACATTTTGATTTTCTAATACTTATGTTTAAGTCAGAAAGTGAAATGTGATCAGTAGCATGGTAATAGGAAAATACTTTGCAGCTGCAGTGACTCACATTGTAAGAAAAATCTTGAATCTGCAGCAAAGTAGTGGATGGCCCTCATCCGTCTGCGTTCATGCATGGGGTGGATTCAGTTTGGTTGTGGAGAGATGTGGAATGAGCTGTGTGGGTCATGCTGGCGCATGAGGGCTGTGTGTTGCGACGCTCACATGGAGATGAAACTCAGAGAGAGATAAAACAATAATCGTTCAAAAGCCTTTCATTTCAGTTCATGTAATACACAACAACTCTGGGGACTTGATGGGAAAAGAATAAACACATTTAGGTTGCATCCAATTTGTGTTTAAAACTCAATTCTGTTCTTTTTTTTTATCAAGTTAAATTTTTTTCTGCCTATCTAATTAAGAGGCGACTGGTTTTCTTCTGGACAAGAGTGCAACAAGTTCTACACGGTGCATATAAAAATAGTGTTGCAGCTTCTTTCTCAAGAATATGGTAATACTGCATAGAGAAAAAAAGTTTGGTTTTATCCTAGTGCACAAAATCTAACCAACCAAACTTCTCCGGAGGAATATTTTGTTTTTCAAATATATTCAAAAGCCACAGTGTCAACAGAACACTGTAGTATTTGCTCTGATATCAGCAGAGCTAATACAGATTGGTAACAGGGATAACACTCATCTAGGAATAGACCCGTCATAAATCTGTTTTCGGATTTAACAAAGTTAAACTTTTTTGTTGTTGTTTTTTTTTAATGAGTTTTGGACAAACACACACAGGAGACTTTTATGCAAAAAGTTTTTACACATTGAAAATGTCAAGTGAGTTTTGGGTTCCTTATGTTAACGCTTGAAAGCAGCTGCTGCTGTTCTGTCCTAAATGAATTGAAGCCACTTTAGCACAGAGACCTGTGTGGTGGTGTCAACTCTTTGGTGTCACACTATTGCATATGTGCTTGCATTTCTTTCATCTGGGATGATGCACAGCCTTAGATAAACAACACTTCCGCATCGCCTTCCAAACACATTGAGGACTGATGCATTTTATCAGCAGCTAAGCCAAGAAATGATTGAAGATTTCCTAAAATTATGCAGCATGAATGCCACAGCTCTCACACATCTTGCATGCCAAACATGTGCGCCAGTATTACAGCGCTTACACAATTGCAACTTAGATATTCTAAAAATGACCCAATAATAAAATAACTAAATCTCATGCAACATGGCAAACGTACTGACTGTACTGAGGAAGATTCACTCACTTCAGCATTCCAGATGTCGAAAACTGAAACTGCGTATCAGGAAATACTTTCACTCCACACGAAAACCCACTGAACTGAACATAGTGAAGTATTAGTACAGCCCTCCTATGCCTAATATCATCCATCCATCCATCCATTTTCTTTATATGTAGCATTTTTTTTTTTTGTTGTAGATCCTTTTAAAAGATTAACTGTTTTAAAACAGTTCATGGGATGCTCTTTCAGCAAATGGTGAGCTTTGGTAGCAGGAGGCTCTGTTACTGATTGGCCTGCAGAAAACATCTGTAATGCTGATTATCCAAAGTGTTTTATTATGTCATTCAAAGAGACCAAGCTTAGCAAGGAGCAGATTGAGATTCTGTTTATGTTGCATTTCCTCTGCATGGATGCAAACTGCTTAACCTTCAGACAAGGGAGGCACCAGCAGCACCAGATACTCATGAAATGTTTGGTTTTCTGTATTTTTCAGGGACTTGGTGCCATTTTATAGTACAATCACATAACTATGTTACTTTCAGCTGTCATAAAAATGCTGTATATATCAAACATGACTTAAAAGAATTTTGACTTCGTAATTTGAAATTGGGCCTCTGTCTCTTTAAGACGTTCCTGCTTTCTATCACTCCACCTTCAGCGCATTATCACTACAATGCTTATCATTATTACAGCTGTTCTTAGCACCGTTGGACTGAGAAGTGGTTCGTATGAAAAGCTCAGTAGATTTGCAGCTGCACCAGGTGTTTCCTAAAGACTGATGCCGCTAGTCTAGAGGAGCTGAGTGGGGGAAGACGTGGGGGAGGAGTGCTCTGTGAGGCAGAAGCTCGACTGCAGCCGCAAGGAGGAGCTTTGTAGAAATAGGCAGTGGCTTTGTTGTTTAGGCAAACCCAAAATTCAAATCTCCACTTAGCACAGGTCTTGATTCCATCACTTTCTTCACACTGACAGCTGTAGTCACAAGACAGAGTCTGGTGTCGCATTAAACTTTCCAAACACTCTGCTGCTGCGTCCTTCGCCTCCGTCTGTGAAACCTATCAGCATAACTTGCCCTGCATGGCTGTGCTGCAGGTGTGCTGATGTATGCTGGCTCTTGTGAAGGAGCTTTTCTTCATTTGAGTGATAAAGAGGGAGCTTCTTGGTGCCTCCTGAAAGCCGCTCTTTCTAAAGACAAGAAAAACAATCAATAAAAATTATCTGAACTTTACTCGACCTGGAATGGGCTCAAAACTCACTTAAGCATAATATTGTAGACAAAAACACTTCTTCTTGCCGACTAGTGGATGCCTTCTTTTTGCTTTAGGTAGAAAAAGCTATATTGAAGTATGAGCAAGGATGAAATTAAGGTGACAGTTATTACTGACTGCAGAGGTCTTCAGTTTAACGTTGAATTTTAAACTTGCTAAGTACCTCTCAATGATGACATTCAGAGATAAGTAGTGACTCATTTGTTTTTCACCCTGCCTGTGAAAGGCAGTCACAAGCTTGCACAGGCAGCCATGTGGCTGATTATCGTGTCCGCGCTCCGTGCGGAAACATTGCTGTGGCTCATCTTTGCTGCGATGCTGCAAGGCTGGCAGGACGCTGGCAGGACGCTGGCCCAGCCTGCTGACTTCCACTGTGAGCGCTCTGCGGTCAGGTTGAATAGTGCACTGATGAAAAATGGAGATCACTTCTAGCCCCGCTGTTCTTTTCAGAATTTGCTCCTGGGAACTACATTTATTAAAATGTTGTTGTTTTTTTCTTACATTCCTATGACTTGGCAGATTTTTAGGAATTTTGAAAGCAGATTTGTGGCAATTTGTTGGCAAATGCAGGATACAAAGACATTTTTTTCAGTTCAATGACTAATTTTGCTCGGTGATTTTGTTGTTGTTGTTGTAACTTTGTCAAAGCAAGATGTCAGAACCGCATCTGATTGTATGAACGAGTTGTTTCTTTCATCAGATACGTCTTGGGGACAATTTGAGATGTGATTTCACATTCTTTTGGATTTCAGTCCCACATTTTATCAACCCGTATCACCTCCTCCTGTGTGTTCTTGATCCATGGCTCCTAGAAACTTTCTATCTCATTGCAGTCAAAGAAAAAAAAATTATAATAATGAAAGACTCCAAATGGTAATAATCTCTCACTTTATACATGAGTAACCAAAACTATCTTCCTAAAGGGCACTTTTCATCACACTTTGGTGTCAGAAAACATTCTAATCTTCACCAGACTAGAATTAATCACAATCTGCCATTCCTTTGTTTCACAAACTTAAATAATTTCCAAAAACAATTTTATGACACAGTGCGATTCTTTGGAGGCAGAAAACAAAATCTGATTCAGCAATAATGGAATGATAATGTAATATGCTTCACAAAGAGCTATTTTTACAGTAATATAGAGACATTACATTGCCTATAATAATGAAAACACTTGTGTACGTCACAAGTAAATGGCACAGCGATGTCCAAACACAATAGGTTGTTCCAGTTTAAATTCTGTTTTATATCTAGAGCTTGAGCTTCTGATATCTTATTGCCACTGTGGTTTGCTGTATCAATGTTGGTCAGAGAATAAAAGCGTAAAAGTACATAATTTTTGGAGATTTTTATTTCTACGGCATATTACAATGACCCACTATTGTAAACTCAAATTGTGTTGTTTTCCTGACCAAAAAAAAAGCTTTCAATTGAGATATGCTGAATGGAGATGTAGCTGCTTGCTCAAAGTCGGTGGATTTATTCAACCTCATCAAAATCTTTCAGCTACAGGACGATGGAACAAATCTTGTAAAATTAAAGGAAGAAATCGAGGTAGAAGTGCTAGGCATACCCGACAGCTACGAGAGACGGCTTGAGCGGAGCTGACTGCTTGTCATTCCACTTAATCAAAAAGAATATCTAGAGTTAGTTTTCTTCACACAAGTTGTTTGGTCTTAGAAGGTCATATCAGGCTAATGCTTAACATGTGGTTGTTGAAAAGGAAATCAAAGTCTTGACACACCAACGGCTACTGTCAAACTGTCTCAGATACTGAGAAAAAAAAAAAAACAGTTCCCTGCTGCAGCTAATTATCAAAGATAAAACCAAACAGGAGGAAATCATTAGACAGATTGATTAGATTGATTTATTTAATAAAGCAATAAACTGATCACAGGCATTTTGGTACTGACTGAGTACACAATAAGTGACTTACTGTGTTAGGTCATTGTTCAGTTCAGCAAAAATACAGAGAATATATTTTATCACCAAAAGTTTACACTTGTTCAACTGCTGCTCTCCTTCCTAAATCATTATGCAATTGTTACTGTTCCTGTAAAAGTATTCAACCCCTTGGATGTTTCTATTGCCGTTACAAATCAGGTACAGAACAGTAGACGTCTAAACAGATGAGGGGGAAGCATGTGCTTGTGAGTACAAGAGTGCAGCATGACATTTCATGTGGGTGTATGTTTTGATTTATGGTGGTAAGTAGTGGAGTATTTCTGTCATCCCATGTCTCTCCCTGCAGGGTAAGCCGATATAATCCTGTGGTTAAATCATTTCACTCAGTGGAAAGTATTGGATAGAAGCATTAAAGCTACAGCATTCAAGCCACTGGCTCGACTCGGTCAAATACAAGGGGAAGAAAGATTTGAGGCCATGTGACCGGTCCTTAGGTGATCTTCTGTCTGCACAGATGTGACATCTTGCTTAAAATTTCATAGATATAGAACACTGTGAATTTAAAAGCAATTCACAATGGTGGATTTAGGATTTTTTTTTCTATGCATACATAAATTTAACTCTAAAGCAAAGATTTTAAGGTCTAAACTTAGGTGGAGAAATCTATATTCCACAGGCATTTCATCCCCATGGTTCAAAAATCGCCTAAGGTTTAAATGTACTGACTGGTCATACAGAAATATCTGGAAGGCTTGAACAAGAAAACTTATGGTTGTGGTTATGTGAGCGATTTAAAAAAAAAAAAAAAAAACTTGAGAGAGAAGTTCAGGTTCTGCTTTCTCAGCTCCACACACCTGCTCAGCTGTAATGTGATGTGAAGATAAACATTGAATTGTCAGAGCTGGAAAGTGAGAAAGATCTGATGCAGCACCTGACCTCATAAAACCGTGAAGGACGGGGGATTTTAGAGTCTGTTATTCAGTTTCACACACGAGCAGAAGTATTCATAAGTGCACTGTGTATTATAAATGTCTGTTCAGAACTGACCCAATGATGCTCCATGTCTGTGTTGAAGTATGCATATTACCTAAGCTGGGATATGTGAATAAGTGGATCTATAATCTTGTGAGACTGGTGTATATTAACACAAAGATGGTACAATTTATTAAACTTTTTTTTTACTATACAGTAACTCAGTGGTAATTCTTACTTTTGTGATGTCTGGTGAGTAACTTTGACTCCTAAAACAGGTGGCTGCTAATTTCATAGATTAGTTTTTCCCAATTTTCTGAATGAGAAAGCTGATGTGCAAAAGCTTTAAAACACATTTTTGTGTTTATACACAGTCACTTTCTATACTTTAGAATATTAGTAAAAGAAAACTGCACTGAAATTCTAACATGCTTTACTTCAGTGGATTAAATGTTTAATATCATATCCCTGAACATTTTAAACCTGTAAAAATGACAAAAAAACCAAAAAAACAAACAAAACAAAAAAACATAACAGCACCTAACACCATGTTTTGTCTGATTTGGATTTTAAAAGAGAAACACGTGACACTGAACAGTAGAAGTGTGCAGAGATGTCAAACCACGGCTGGCAGTGTGCAGCTACGCTCTTAACTTAGGGCCCTCGTCTGTGTGTTGATCACCGGCTCTTTCAAAAGGGCAACGCTGCAGTTCACAGCATCCATCTGACAAAAGCCTTCTTCCAGAAGAATAACTTTTGAACCATCCTGCATTTTCTCCTGATCTAAATACCATTGGAAATGTCTTGGGACTTCTGATAAAAGGAGGTTTACAATAACAGATGTCGGTTCCGGACCTTGGTTGCCCTTCCGGAAGCCATTTTCTCCACATGAAGCAAAGTTCCCACCAGATTCCTGGAAACACTCGCATCAAGCATGGCTAAGCACATTTTTGAGAAGATTAGCATTTTCCAACTACTGAATCCTTTCTTTTAGATTTTTATTTGTTTGGTTTGCAATGTTAAACTGTTTTCCACATAAATTAGGACATATGCATATATAGTTTGCTGAATTAATTCTTGAATTCAGGAACAGATTGACCATTTTGTCACATATGATTGAAAAATACACATAAGTCAACATTTTGTCTTATTTCTAACTTCACAGTCTCAGAAACAGAGCTTGCAGTGTAAGTTCTTTCTTTTATGCTAAAGCAGCAGTGGAAAATATAGTGTTTCCTATCTAATTAGAGATATAATCTAATGCCACAAAGAAGACAAGCCTTTGTATTGTTTGGGTTGTTACTCTGCACAAAACACAGGTGATGTGAGCGTTTGGGTGACCGTGTGTTAGAGTAAAATAAAGAAAGCGACGGGATTCAATCTTGACAAGTAAAAGCAGCTGAGCAGCGAGGGCACACGAGAAGGGAGAGTGGGTGTTGGACGGGCCTGAGATGTCTCAGTGAAGAAGAAAGAATGTTTAGGCGGTGAAGGATGAGAAGAGAAATGCAATCTGGGTCCAGACAGAGGTGTAACAGACCAATTTGTTTGTGGTGTAATGGAGAGAAGATGGGTTGGCCTGTGTGATAAGTTGGCCAGGTCTGGACCAAGCTGGATGAGGAGGATAAGAAGGCTTCTGAGGTCTGTTTGGGAAAACAGCGAGACATAAAAATATGTGTAGTTTGGCGAAAGAATAAGTTAGCAGAAGCTGAAAAAGTATATACCATTTTCATATTTTTCAACATTTAAAAACAAACAGACCTCTTAGTTTGTGAAGAATGAAATTAAGAATGATGTTAAGGAACTACTCATCCATTGTTATGGACCAGAAGTTCAGCTGAGGTTTAAAATTTTAATTTAAAATATTTGTACAGCTCTTTAATTGTTACAGCTAACTTGTTAGTTTGGCTACTTGCAGATTACAGTTTATTTCAGGGATGTATTTCTTTCAATGACTTTTCTTCTTTCGTTTATCCAATACAAAGCTAAAAGTTGAAAAAGCATCTCTTTCGCTCATTTGATCGGGTCTTGAGGTCTCTTCCAATTGTCTTAATACAGTGCAAATATGCTAAAATTAAGATATTTCGCAACATCTATAATGTATGTAACATATATAATACATTTATGATGGAGTGTTATATGTCATGTCTTCCTGGACCATTGGCATGTAAGATAGTTATCTAACAGTGTGACAAGATTATTAAGCAACTCCATCTGCTTGTGCACCTTAAATGTGACAGTCGCCGTTTCCTCCCCAAGTGTTGGTTGATTTATTAATTAAAGTAAGTTCAAAGAGAAATACAAATTTGTTTTACTGCATTTGGTTTACTATATTTATGATAAGGATGTCATTTTGTACCCCTTCCTACCCATGGTGTTGCTCCCACTATTTTTTTTATTGTGGACGCGTCTTATAAAGTCCCCCAAAATGTCGTCAGAACTATAAAGGTAACACAAACCTAAATTAGTTCACAAACAATTACCTTGTTACATAAATAAAAGGTACAAATAAAACAAAACTGTACCTCATTTAGCCGCATTGACTCCAGAGGAATAAAGCTGAAACTTCTCACAACCAGCTTCTTCAGCTAGAATGCCCCATGTGGCTTTAAGTGCACCAGCCAATCTTTACCCGGGGCAAAGATTCACAGCATCCATCTGACAAAGGGATCCATCTGATGGAACGAACTTGTGTTTCGTTCCATGGAACGAAACACAAGTTCCCCCCACATTCGAATGCACCCCCAACCATACAAATGAACATCAACACAAATCCACCAAAAACCACCACAACTTAATGTTCGACACCAAAAAAATTTAACGACTGCCACCCTAAACCAAACAACAACAAAAAAAAACAATGAACCAGATGCACTACCGTTGCCTTGATGGCAGCTACACATAGTAAAGTAGCTGTTTATGATCACAGCAATGGAAAGACATCAAAAGTCAGGGGGGGAAGAGAAAAATAGAGAAGTGCCGTTCCCCCCTCTCTTTCTCCCTCACGTCACCAGCTTCTCCTACTCATGGATTTGGGCTCAGCTCAGCCGTGCTCGCCTCTCTGTTGCCCCTGGTGCAGGAGAGAAGAAGGAGGAACCACCTAAATAATTTTACTGTTGTAGACAGAAAAACAATTAGCAATAATATACTGCAGAAACATGCACCACAAAGCATTTAAACTTAGGGCCCCCAAATGACTGGCAATGACCCTAATTTAAACCTATTATATTGCATTATTACCATTTGGTTAAGTCTCTTTAACAATAAGAAACTTTTTGTTTTTTGTTTGTTTTTGTGAAAATAATTTTAACTCTTAATTCAGCCGTGGGTATGAATAATTTTGAGAATAATTCTAAAACAAACAAAAAAATTCTTAATGGTGATATGATTTTTTTTCTAACCCTTTACATTTTCAAGAGCAGATATCACAAGAGGCTTAACTACTGCAGATAGAAATAGACAATTGTAGATAACATTAAGTTAGGACCAGTAAGAAATCGCTGATCACCATAAAAGTGACAGTCAGTTGATCAGACATATATAAACAGTGTGTACAATAGTTTAACCCAGTAGCTAGTAACTGAAAACCAAGTGGAGGTCTTAAAATGATCTCCAGGATGTAAATTCAATGTAACAGTGTTAGTCCATATTGCCAGTGCAACAGTGCAATGAATATGGCGTGAGTACAAGCTCAGCGACAGGTAATAGATAAACTTTAGACATGATCACTAGAATTATTTTGACGAGACAGCCACCCACAGCCACTGCTTAGTGCCAATAGAATGAACAGATCATTTTCTAGTCATTATTATGCAACTCATCAAAAATATTTGCATTGATGTAGGTTGCAAATTGGTGCAAGTTACTTTTTTGGGGAGGGTTATATTTTTTTGCAAAAGACAAAAGTGAGACCCAATCGCATTTAAACTCAAAATATTGCACATGTATCAAGGCCACCGTTAGGATGCAGTGTATCGATCATTCCTTGATTAATGACAGTGTCTAGTTGTGCTGCAATCATCTCTCATCTTCTGGTAATCTCGGTCTCACATGGCCATCTGTCTGCTCTACTTTCAAATCACACCGTCTACCTGCCAACCTGTCTGCAACCGGAGCTTCTGTAACGATCCTATCTGCCCTTGTTTCACGGTGTAAAAATAGTCAGATGCATAATTAACATCATCGCTCATAACGGCTCCAATAGCTGGCTGTCTTTGAGGGGGGGTGAAGGATGGAGGTTTGGCTCATTTATAGACAGAGTGTTGTTAGCCCAAAAACTACTCAATCATCCTGTCTTATACACTCACTGCATGGCAATTGGGAGATTGTCAAACACTCCTGCACTTCTTTATTTGCACTCAATTTAGATGGTTTGGGACCCATGATGCGCTGAGTGTGTGTTCATTGTGTCTGTTTCTCAGACTTATCACTGCCTTAGTCACTCCTTCTCTGTCTAACACTCTTTATTTCCTCCTCCATTCCTCTGCTGTTTGTCTTTCTTGCACCATCCTTTTCCCCTGTTTTCTCCCGTCTGTGGTTTTACTGCTGATTTCTCCTTATCTGCTCTTAAAACCCTTTACCTTCTCTCTGCACTTCACCCCCTGCCTCCGTTTCTTTGTCTCTTATTTCATCTCCTTCTCCTGCTCCTTGAATCATGGCCATACTTGACAGTCTTAGCCGGCTGTTAGTCTGTCTCGGTTGAGAGGTTCCTGGAGTTCAGTGTGCTTTAACATAGAAACTTTAAGTCCTCAAGTAGAGGCTTTTTTATGGACTTAAAGTGGACTTTTTTTTTACGTCACCCAACCGCTGGGTGTTCTACACATGCACACACAGAGACACTCACAAATTATGATGTTGTTTAGTTTGATAATGATTTTGAGATGATCAGCAAAAATTAGGAGAGGAGTTTGAAACCCAAAGCAACAGGTAGAATGAAAAATGTATGCCGATTGTTTTCTTTTTTATTTAGGAGGGGGTAAAAACTGTGCTAAATTGTATCATTTTTTTTGGAATAGTAAAAGAATAATACATACCTACACTGCCAATATACATATATCTCAAATATAAGCTAAACTTTGAAACTAAATAATAGAAAACCCTAACCCTATCCTCACAGATAAAGAGCATAGTATCACATAGCTTACGTTAAAATGCTCTGGGATGGACAAAAGCTAAGAGAGAAACAAACACTGACCTGGATTCTAAATAGACTCATTTAATTCAGAGAGTGTTTTAAATCTGAAACATGTATTTCTGTAGTTTTGCTGATTATTACTTACAACTTTTTTTTTATGAAATTAGAATATTGCATAACGCTATAACAGCACAATTACTTCTAGCACAACCAAACAAGGGCGCGTCATTATTGTTTGCTAAATACAGCAAGTGCAACCTACAATAAAACATTTTATTGCTGAGAACAGTCAAAAGACCTTTCAAGAAATTAAAAAAAACAAACAATGAAAGCCAAAAATGTTGGGAATTTTTATGAGAAAAACAACTTTTATATTTTAAGATCAGCAATGATTTATAGATCCATTTTTCATATATGTCCAACTCCTTTGTTCATTTTAATAATTAAATAATTTCTGCTAGAAGATTTTAGCTATATGGCAAAACGTTTTGACACCTCTGCCTTACTGTAGATGCTCTACATCCATTACTTGTGAACATCCCTGAAACTCGGAATATTTACTTATAAAAGACAAATATCTGGCAAAATGTTCAACAAACACCTGTAATAAAGCACCAACAATGGGCTATTGGACCCAAACCATTGAGGACATCTATATAAAAAACTAAAAAATATTAGGTTTCAAAAGACTCAGATAAAAGAAACAGAGTAAATACAAAAAGAAAAATATTAGTGATCTCTCACATAGTCATTGTTTGGCAGTGTTTTTGTCAGCTGGCAAATAATAATAAAAAATAAAGATAAAAAATAAATGAGTGCCCCGATTCCAGATGTTTGTTTGATAAAATACACAAAAATGTCACTTTAGTTTTATAGCAACACAAGAAGGCTTTAGAAGACAAAGTACAAAAGTAATAAAACCACATTCACTTTAGGCGAAATGTAAAATAAGCCTTTCTGTGCTTCTGTTTGTTTACATCATGCTTTAAACAGAACTGACTTGTCAGCCTTGGCAGGAGATTCCAGTAAATCTGTGGCGCTTTCTGCTTCTTGTTATAGACGTCTGAACTGAGCCCAGTCCTGGCAGGACCCACTTGGCCCCTCTGTCAACCTTCCTCTATCCCCTTTATGCCCCTCCACTACAGCACCAGGGCCAACTTTACAATCTGATAGTGGTCCAGAGAGTTCAGCAGAGCTCCAGCTAAGAGAAAAAACTTCTCAGAACAAAGAAAGGAGCGGTGACCTGGCATTCCTCTTCTGAGAGGCATCTGCCAAGCTCACTGATTGAAAGCTGCTCTTTAGCCAGCTTTCCTACCCCCCTCTTCTGTCACTTCTCATTCTGCCCCAGTTTTATACCCATTCCTCCCTTCCTGACTTCCCTCTTTTCCAAACTCCACCTGACCACAGCTGGGACTCGAGTCACAGAGTCAGGGAGGGGAAAAAAGTGAAGGCAAACTCTCGATCTAAATGCAAACAACGCTTGACTCCCCCAAGCTCACGAACAAACCCGCCTGTTCCAGAGTTTGGCACACATTGACCTGACCTCATAGTCCAAGGTTCACATGCTCCCTGACAAACTGCAGCCCGACGCTCCTTTCCACCTCTAATGTGTGTGGAAGAGAATATCAATAAGGTTGCAGAGTGGTGAGGTATTGGGAAGCCCCTGAGAGTTTTTCAGTTCAGGTATGCAGCAACGGAAAGGTCATAATGGAGGAAAACATGAGAAAAAGGACATTTCATGTATTCATTAAAAAGTGGTCACCATTGATTAACAAAAGTCCAGTATTTTCCAGACTATAAGTCTCTCTGGAATACAAGTTGCATCAGTCAAAAAATGTTTCAGAAAACATTTATAAATCAAACTGAGCTATAAGTTACAACTATTCAGGAATTGCCAAACATGAGAGGGACCTCGTCCATGTTGATGACATGTTCCGGTTACATGTTATGCTCAGTTACCTGCTTTTAACCAACCAATCAAAGTCTGCCGGCTGTTTCTGACACACTGATGCCCCGTACTCTAAATCAGTTTGGTCAGGAAAGCTGTGTTGCGCTACACTCTTCATCAGTGGAGAGGAGTGGAGACACATGCAGTGTAAATCCGGGGAGGTAGAGAAGTGGTTGCTTTGCAGTAAGCGGTAAAACCGAGAAGGCCCACCTGTAAAGTCACTTATTCTGATTTTCTCGGAAACTACCGCTGTGTGAAGATGTAACTCCTGCCTCTCACAGCAGCATGTTCTTTAAGCGCCTACCTGTGGACTCGTTTCTCCAGCTGAGGCCATCTTGCTTTCAACCCCCACTTAACGTTCCTTGAAGCTGCTGACCGTAATGCCCTTGCCCTTGACTCATGTCAGTCAGTATGAATTAACATTTAATGCATCAGTGAAAAATGTATGCAATTAAAGTTATTGTTGTTTTATCCTCATTTATTTGTTGTTGTTTTTTTAGTAGGACTCAAACTTAGAGTGTGATTGTGATCCTTTTCCAAGCACGAATCAATTCATCATCTTCCTTCAAATTTATGACCAAATGTTTTAAACTTACTTGCACATAAATTACAGTATTGGATATTTTTTTATCACATATAAAGTTGCAGTTAGGTATAAAAAAAAATAATCACATCTCCATTTTTAGTTACTTTTATTCAACTAATCACCCTCCACATCTGTCTGTGGTTCCACTGATAAACCGCCTTTTGAAAACTATCCGGTAAAAACGATCAAAAACAGGATGTAACTCTGACCAAACAGAAATGAAACCTCTTGTTCCACTTTAAGATCCAGGTGGTAGATGACTGATTACAGTGAGCCTAGTTCTGCTGTTTTCTTCTTGCTAAAGCCCAGTTGTTATTCACCACTGTTATGACATGTTTGCTCTGGTTGATTTGCTGGAAATCCAGCGACTCGATGTAAGAATCTGTGCTTCCTGAGAGTTGTACCTTACTGACAACTGACCTCGAATCAACTAACCCAACAGCCACATTTTTTGTGTTGTATGGGGAATTGTATTTGTAAAACACACAAATTTTTAAATTAACTTTTAGTAACCAACTGCATAATTGCATGCATTCTGTCTTAAAGGTTATGAATTCATTTGCTTTAATTTAAGCACTAAAATAGAATGAAAAGAAAATTAACATAAGAATGTTGAACAAGTTCAGCAACATTGCTGGATATAATTAAGTCTTTGCAAAAGTGTTTTGGGGGATGTTATAAAATATATTGAAATAACTCGCTGTCCTCCATCTGTTTTGCTGAAAATGGAAAACAGTTATCATTTTTTGTTGTTATGGTTAAATAAGTTTTCCTTATGAGCAGCCAAATACGTCAAGTTGTGTTCCAGGACTTATTTCTAGCTGATTAATTCATAGCGGCATTTTCTCTTTTTTGGTTTTTGTTCCCATTTTCTGGAATGAATTGGTGTGGACACATCCCTACGTCGTCATTTTGAAAAAAAGGGACAATTATGGAAAATCCTGCCACCAAATATACTGTGCACTAACCAAATCAATATGGCCATAATAAGCAAATGCAAAAAGGAAATAAAACGTTACCAATCTGAGTCACACTGTACTTAGAGCTGTGGTCAGAAAATGAAGGACAATCATCGTAGTTAAAAATGTCATGTTTTTTAAGATTCAGTGATATACAGATATACAAATCTGTATATCTCAAACAGTAAATAATATTTAAATACATAACTCCCAGTTAGAAATAACCAATCATTTTCCAGGATAAAATGATGATCTAACTTTAATTCTTAAAAATGATTACTTTCTTTAACTCTGTATAATGTTCTCCACTGTTCTACCGCCTCTCCATTTGCAGGTCATTCCTTTTGCTGTGTCTCACTGGAGTCCCTCAGTCTAAGAAATGACTTTGTAACCCTTATCACACTGATGGATGTAAATGTTTCTCTGTTTCTCACCAGGTCTTGATTTATTTAGATCCAGGCATTATGCTTTGCTTTGGAGACCTTTTACCCTACTTCATTTTATCAAACAGGTTCCATCAAATAATTTCTTTGCTTTATTGCTCAGTGTGGCTTGCGGAACTGACATTGTTTTCTGAAATGCAGTAATTAACAGCTATATAGGTGAGTTGAAATGTTGAAGAATAATTTTTTAAATACAGAGCCACAGAGGTTTGGATACCCAGTAAGTTCTGCAGGAACATCTGAAACATGCAGCATTCTGACCCTCAAGGACTCTTGAGTCTAAACTAGGGATGGGTTTAAGTCTAAACCCATCCCTAGTTTAGACTTAAAACTGGGATTGCACTATATGTGTCTGTATTGTTTGGATTTACAAAAGCCAAGACATGTGGACATGTATACCAAATAACAACGTTTTGAGTTCAAAGCTAAAGTTAGTGCCAGGAAGTTTCATTGAGATAATGATTTCGTAAAGATAGAAACAAATTCTCTCTTTCAGCAAAGAGCTTTCACTAAAAACAGGTGCATGAATATTAAGCTACAATATGTGGTGAAACTATGTGGGCGGTCACATATGATAGTTTGTTTGCCAGCCTAAGAAACAAAACCGTTGAAGACCATCTGCCTTGTTAATGGTAGAGTGTGCTGCTATTAGATGCTTTGATAGCAACCTTTGAAACTACGGACATCTGTGTGAGCTGCTACGTCTGCATGCGGGTTTCTCGCAGGAAGAAACAACTCCATCTGTTTGCATTGTTTCTCTTCTTGATTGCTCCGCTTCCAGCAGACTTGTATTCCAGGACTGTTTTTATTCTGGAGCACACACCCACATGCATACCTGTCAGGAAGTATTTGTGTACGCACAAAGAGATCTGAGTGCACATATCCTGGTGAGTTCAGCGTGAGCACAGATGTGTTTTGGGGGGAAATTAAAACAGAGACAGAAGTCTTCTGAAAGGCCGCTGATTGCTGTGCTTCAGAAAGGGTGGTCTCTTTTCTTCTCCCATGCTGCTGAAAATTTGTGAATAAGAGCTTTACCAACACCTGCAACACACACACACACGAGCGAAGAAAAAGTGAAGATGTTTCACGAGTAAAGAAAAAATGGTAAACAATGCCATATTTTAGAAAACTGAACAATGGTGCAATTATCAAATGACATTAAAGAATTCACTTTAGTTATCTGTTTGTCTTGGTCTCTTCATGAAAGAACTACTCCACATAGCTCCACATAACTTTAGACATAGTTTACGTTTTATCTATCCAGAACCTGGAAAAACATTAACCACATCTTAAAACAAACAGGAAGTTGTGCATTGTGTCTCTCACATTTTACCTGTCTCCAAGCAAGTTTGGTGATTCTGTTTCATTGTGGGTCTTTAGTCTTTTAAAGCTTTGTTTGTTTAAAGCCTATGTTTTTCTTAGAGGTTCTGGGTGTGGATTGGCCACAAACTTTCAAACAAAGTGTTTTGCAGTGCTCGTCGCCAACCAAAACACTTGATAAGATAAAGATTTCAGACATGCCTCGTCCATTGAGAACAGGAAGTCAGTTGTCATATCCTGACATAAATCTCTGATCATCTTGATCTAACCAATTTCAGACTATGTCAGATGACTGATAAGGACTCGATGTTGGTTTAGAAAATATTGACTTTTTATGAGAGAATTTGGTTTGGGGGAAAATTAGTTATAGCTCTATTTTCCAGATAAATAATGTGATCTGCATCGCACTGGACATAGTTAATAATAACATTGCTCCAAACAAGATCCATATACTTATAGATCTTATAAAATTCAAACTGTCTGGTAGCAGAGAATAAGTTGATGTTGATTTGTCTGTTGATGTTAATCATTTGATGGGGGTTGCCAGTATGACGAAGTGGTGAATTTTGATATCTAAAGTTAGTTCAGCTCTGTAAGGCAGTATCTCCCCAAATCATAATGCTTCCTAGTAGACCTTAATATAAGTTCCCCGAGTGTCATTTTCAAGATTTGCAAATAGCAACACCTACTAACTACTGAAGGTGGCGCTATGAATTGAATATGAAGTTTTGATAGTGGTGATCAAAACTGGCATTCGCAACAGAGGCCAGAGCGCATACAAGTTAACAATGTTTTAAGCTGTTCAGCACAGATTTTATGTTCATTTTTGGTTTTCTTCACACAGTATATTAATGCATCTAAAAGCCATGATGCTAATGCATATTTCCATTAAAATCAAAAAGTTCAACCTTAAAAGAAAAATGAAATTTTCCTCTTGACCTTTAATTCATGATTACGTTAATAGTACAGTTTTTCACATCTGTGTGTGAGTTTGGGTTTTTGTGTGTATTGAATATGTCATGTCCTGTGATATCAGCTCACCGTGTGTGTAAAGTGGCCCAGTGTCAGGCTCTGGGGATCTGTGAGATATTCTGCAGAGACAGGGGCAAAAGGTTAATAAACATACACACACACGCATGCATGCAAAATCACGCATTTGTACATACACTGAAAGGAAACACTCACCAGATGTCAGGTGCTGGCATGTTTATGTCACTATTTTCTTTTTGGATTCCCTTAGAAAATAATTTAAAAAGGAAAAAATCTCATCAGCCCAGGTTAATGTGTCAGAGGTTTGTCTTATTTTTATTGTATTGCTGAGAACATACTCAGTCCTATAGAGACTTCACACGCACACGCACGCACGCGTGCGCGCGCATATGTACGCACACACACACACACACACACACACACACACACACACACACACACACACACACACACACACACACACACACACACACACACACACACACACACTCACACAACCGCCTGTATCACAACACTGCATGGGCTTTGACCTCAGTGTTGGCCCAGTGTTGCCAGACCGACTGGAGCAAGGAGCAACCTCCCCCTGTCTGTGTTCATATTATTCAAAAGAATAAAGCTTTTTTCCCCCTCGCAGCAAATTGAAATTCCAAACAAAATGCCTATTAAGAGCTAAGAGACCTCCCCGGAGGACAGAGTGTTTGCATTTAACATGCAGACCGACGGTTTAGCTTCAGTGCTTTCGAAAGGCAGCAAAGCCAAACCAATCTTCCTGTGAACTGCACAGCAGATTTCTTGCGGATGAGTTTCGGCTGCAGCCCAGAAATACAAAGTGAAATGAAGGATTCATGGTTTATCAAAGAAGCCATAGTGTTTACTCCACTAGAGGGAAGCTTGCAGGCTATCTAATAATATTGGCAGAAGATATTTTCGTCCATACAAATAAAACAAGACTTGAACAGTACTGTGCAGCCTAAGCTGGAATCCTTGGGACCAAGCTTATGCTCGCAGAGAGTGCATATTGCCATCTTTTGTATCCAAATGGCACAAAAACTGTTCTCAGGCATATTGAACTTTTTTTGAAACAGACCAAAACCAAGTAGGGCACAATTGTAAAAGGAAAGAAAAATCTTAAATGTGTGGCATGCACATCTGTTCAGCCTACAACACTCTTGAATAAAATCCAGTGCAACTGCTTCCAGAAGTTACATAAGAGTTTAAAGGTTTGTTGGAGAGCATTGGTAAACAGACAGCACCATGAACACCAAGGAACACAGCAGATCAGGGATTAAGACGTGGATAATTTTAAAGCAGGATTAAGTTATAAAGCAATACCTCAAGCTTTGCAAAAGAGGTCCATGATAATTCTGGGAGAGCTGCAGAAATCGACAGCTCAGGTTTGGAAAGATTAGACCTCCACTGTGAGAGACTGGCAAGAAGAAAACCTTTGTTGAAATAAAGTCGTAAAAGGTCCTGTTTGTAGTTTCTAGGGTTTGTGTAGGCGACACAGCTAACACAAGAAAGTAGTCTGGTTAGTTGAGACCAAAATTAAATGATCTTCAGGGAAAACACAAATGTAACACTACAACGCCCTAAACATACCAAATCCTACTGCAATGCAAACAGGCGGCAGCATTATGCTATGGAATGCTTTCCTTCTGTAGGAACAGTGAAGCTGGTCAAAGTTAATGGTTAGATGGAGATGAATGGAGCTTAATTGCCAGGATGAAAACCTCTCAGAGGCTGCAAAAACCGTGCACATTTTCAGGAATTTTAATACTTTTGTAATGTACTACATAACCCTCTGTCCAAAGGCAGTATTGGAGTTAAACTTTTGGAATGATAACCTCTCAGGCTTGAGACATCCAGTTAACAGGGGGGTGTGACTGTGTCATGCAATGCAGCCATGTTAATTCCCTCAGGCTCGTGTGGCTCACATTCTTTTAAAGCATTATTAGTGCAGAACAATGAAATAGTCACAACAGGATCCCAGGGAGCTAAGACAGCTGGAAGCACGCAGAACACATGGTAGAAAATTGAAGAAATGTGTGAGAATCAATTCCACTTTTGATTTGGTTTGTGTAAAGTTCGAGCTAACATGTTTTCTGCAGTGATGGGTCTATTTGCAAAATTGCTTCACAACTGGGTTTGTGTTTGCCATGTTTAAAGTCAGTGTCAATTTTCTTGCCGTTGTACATTTTTTCCTCTGACATTTACTTATCTCTCCTGAATGCATCGTTACAAACAGAAAAAAGGATGAGGTAAAGTTTTAGATGCTCACGCGCAGAGGGGTTTTTTTTTCGGGGGGGGAGGGGGGGATTGGATTATTTCCATAGAGGTTTCTGTCACACGGCTGCTGTTGTAGTGGTCAGCCTTGGTGACAGCTGACACATTGCAGATAAGACTGCTCCTTCTCCACACTCACTACCTGCAGCTTCCTTGCGGCTGTGGTAGCTTTGTTCCACAGCTCCATGCAGCCAACTGTCATTCCTCGTATGACATGCGCTAGTTATGAGGTTTCAGTTTGACACTTAGTCGAGTTACTTGGAACAGGAACAAAAATGCAGACTGTAGCGTCAGCCACCGTTTTACAACAGGCACTTGAGAAGTTACAACTGAGTCAGTGACATGTTTCCTCGATTAACTGTGACAACCGGGCTGATCTCTCAAGGACAGTAGTGAGTTCCAGTATTCACGTGCTTGTGGGACTCATGGTGGTCAGCTCCTTGACTACCACTTACATGTTTTTTTTTATTTTTTTTACGCCATTTTACTGCCATGCATATGTAAAAAGAAAAAGACTTGCTTAAAAAAATAAAAAACCTCCAGCAGAATCCAGCAGAAAAGAAAGGGGGGAAAATGCAAAAGTAATCTTAAGAATCAGCACAAATGCTATGTTAGAAGAACTTGGCATGTTCTTTCTCCAGTATTCATATCTACTGGCTTACTACATTCTTGTAGTAATTTGGAATAGTACGAGTATGTTCTCAACATTTTTATTTTATTCCAACAAATGAAGATTCTGACAACTTTTATAGAAAAACCAAAAATATTTGTAGACTGGCTCAAAAAAAAAAAAAAAACGTACCGTCATTGCAGAAGTGTAGTAATGGTTCCTGACACAGTAACCAAAGTAACCAATACCTATCATTTCCTTCTGTGTTATTACTCTGATGGTGCAGGATTTATTCTTCACCTATTTATTTGATGTTGATGAAAGACTGGATCAAATCCAATCACATCAATCACATCAAAGACCTTTTGTGTAACATGAGAAATGGCGTCCATCAAGAGGACAGCATTTATGCACGCGCATGCTTACCGGCGCACAGGCTTGTGAACCTTAAATGTTTGATCAGAATCTTGATCTTGAGAGAAACTTATCTGCAACCTTTTTTCTTTCTTTGTTGAATGCAGACAATGTGCTTGTCAGCTGCATCTGTCTGCACTGCAGTCATCTTTGTGACTGTGTTAAAGCAAAGAGTCCAACTTAAAAGCCTTTACCTCCTGCCTAGCATCTTTATTTGGAGTTAAAGTTATGCTGTCTCATTCCAGGAGGAATCAACACACTCGCAGTCATTGTGGCAGTTTGATCATCTGTCTCATCTCTCTTACCCACATACAGTAAATGGTAAACAAACTGAGAAACAGAGAAAAAACTTTGTTTTTATGCAGGGTTGACTAAGCAGAGAGGCAGCTCTATTTCCCACAGGTCGACTAATGCATCCTCTTCTTACTGTCATGGGTGTTCTTCTTTCCCATCCCTCCACCTCTGGAAGAACAGACGCGTCAGTGTCTTGGTTATTTCTGATGCAACGGGCATGACGAACATGATACATCTTATCACATGCTTCTCCTTAGCGGATTAACAGGCAAACTTCAATGACATTTATGCCAATGTTCCTGTGGGGACTGAGTTTGTGCAGGCAACAGGAAAATTCAATCACTACCTAAAGGATGGAAATGGCTGGAATGAAACGCTATTTTGGTTCCATTTCCGAGTTAACCGCTCTTTTTCAAGGCTGCAAATGAGTAAAAGGAACTGAAGCACAGCTTTTCAATCTGCCCTACATATATTTCTGAACCCTTGACAAAAAACAATATCAGGTCTGAATAACTTTTGGAGACGGTAAATGTTCAACATGTTAAAATAGCCCAAAGGCTTTGGCAATATTCACAGTTTTCCAGTGTTTCTTTAAACCATTTTCATTAAGAGTCAATTTACTTGACCATAGGCTTATTTTCCCAATGAAAAAAGACTTATGGGATAAAACAATCCAGTTCAAGAAGGCCCCCTGACAGTTTGGGCCAAAATTTAACATTTTGCAAAACACCCAAAACACCATGTGCCATAAAACTAACAGTTCATGTCGTCATATCTGATTCGTTCCTTCAGCAGAGAGAGGGAAGTTAGGCAGAGTTAATGTGAAGAAAGTTTGAGCCAAAAATGCATAAATCCTTGAGGAAAATCAGTTGGAGGCCCGCAAAAAACTTGATACTGGTGTGGATGTAACTTCCCACAGAAAGACCCCAAACATTCAGATAGAGCTACAATCCAATGGTTTAAATCAAACATGGTTAAAATCATGCCTTTAAATGGCCCAGTCAAAGATGAGAACTAAATCCAATGAAGAATCTGCACCACACATAGAATTTAAGTTCAGATACTCTCCATCCAAACTGACTGACATAGAAATGGTCTTGCAAAGAGGATTGAGCAAAACATTTCAGTCTTTAGATGAACAACCAGAGGCACAGACAATTGCAGCATAAGCTGGTTCTACAAAGTTCTGACTCATGCGAGCCACATTTGCAAAGAGTATGACTGTTTAGCAAAGTACAGTGGGATCATGTCCACATCGTCTTTCTAGTCAGGAAACCCTACAGCATTTTGGCATATTCTCTTAATGCAAACCCCTGAAATTTACACCAGTATTTATTCAGAGTATGAATTATTATTGTTTTGTTTCATTATGACTCACATGCTTTTACTGGCTGCTCTCACTAGTTTGCCTTTTTGGCCTTTTAGTGCCAGACTTTTATCTTTTATACAAGGTACTTTGTTACTATGTCAGCCTTTTTCCATTTGCACCTCTTTCCAGAGAAAAGACAGATTAATGGTTTGCTCATATTTTTAGTCACCATGTAGTGATAAGAAATAAAGTACAAACGTATTCAAAAGCTAAAACAAGTAAAAGTAGAACTGTCTTAATGAGAAGAACTATATACGTTTGCGCAAATTTGAAGTTTGTGTGAGAGCAGTGGCGCAACTACACATTATTCAGGTGGATGCGAAAACATAGATCCGCGCCCCCCACCACCCAACCTCCGACGCTCTCCCCCGAGGCGACGATACGTGAAGGGTAAAACTCGCTACATTTACCTCGTTATGTGCGCGAGGTGAAGGAGCGTTACACGCGCCGAAGTGTATGGAAAAACAATCATCGGCGCGCCGCCCCCTCCAGACGGGGTTTTGGCGCCCCCTCTGGTGCTGCGCCCCTATGCGTTGCATACCCTGCATACCCACTTTTTGCGCCACTGTGTGAGAGCATAGCATTGCTGCTCCTAGACATCTGTTCATGTGTTTATGCCTCTGAGGATATTGCCATGTTGATAAGAATCTCTTAGAAACATCTGCCTGGAAACGCAGCCCGGTCCAAGACTCAGTAACACAATTGTCAGATACACTTGAGAACGTTTTTCAGCCTGCCAAGATTTAAAGAAGAAGCTGCTGATGTCTTAATCAGATTACAAGATGATCTTTGCACCACTGCCATAAACTTAAAAGCAACTGTCAGGAAAAAAATGTGTTCTCTAGAAGCCTTTTTCAAAACTGGTTGCCTTAACAAGTGGTTCTATTTGTTGGAGGTTTCTAGTATTCATGAAAAAAGTTTCACTTTATTTTTTTATAGCGTTTTCTTTGAGATACAGGATTTGATATTTTTTAGAATATATGTGTGGAACCTTTGTTTTTAATGAAGATGTAGACTCCTTTTATGGCCATTTACACATGTGTATATCAGAATAAGATAGCAACTGTGAAATTCTCTTTTTAAATTAAGCTTAGCAAATCTGTCTCTTTTCATTTTCTACAATTGCTTTATGGAGTTGTCAGACATGAGAGCCAAGTTACAGGATTTGGTGGTTCTAAATTAGCTGCAAGCTTAAGTGAGGACATGCATGGTCATCTGTTTTTTACCCTTAATTTAGGGCCAGGACACACTTTATCTGTTTTTAGTATCTGAAAAATTGGATTGAATGATGTATGCAGCAATTAGAAAATGGTAAAGTCAACGAGACCACTCACAATTCACCGTGACAACGTCTATGACTATCCAACCATGATAGACCTGAGGCCTATTTTGTTCAGAGATACACAGCAATTTGATGGGAATGTCATGAGCGAGACAGGAAGTAAGCCACAGTGGTAAAGTAAAACACAACTGATTTGAGGGAATATACAAACTAAAATACTTCAACCAAAAAAATGCAGTGTACTTACCCATGATAGGATCTGAGAAGTACAGAAAAAAATAATAGAAACAGCAATTTTGTTTAATCAACAACTGCGGCTTTCTGTGTACTTGCGAGAATGTGTGGTGAACTCATTCTCACAAGTCCCATAGTGCATTAACAGACCATCGAGTTAGATCCTGTGTGTCAGGTAAAAATTGGATCAGAGGTTTAAAAGCAGGAGACAAGCAGCGTGTTTTGGGCTTAACGCTGGTTATGTCTCCGCTGTGCCAGTGCAGTAAATATGCACCCTTTATTGTCAATGAGAGCATTTACACTGCCTGTGCAGGATCTCTGCATCAACATCCATCAAAATTAGAACCAATACGATTTTTGCAGGATGCCGGAGCACATGTAGAATCAGTCTTCAAAGATCACACTGCTCCAACAGGAAATTGCTTCATCACAACATCTGTAATAATTCACCAAGATAAACTACATTTGCTTGAAATACTAGCTATATTAATAAATATATTTTAATATTTGTACATAAATGATGTCAGCATGTATCACTGATACATGATGACATTTTGACATTTTACATTTTGTGTTAAGTTCTGTCACTCCAGTCACAGTAGGAACGTCTATCAAGGCAGACAAAGTGAGAGAGCAATGGGCAGAAAAAAATATTCATTTTCAAGTTGAGAACTACAGTGGTTTTTATGACACCACTCATCCTTTTTATCACTGGCTTTATGGTGCGATCTCTCATTTCCCACTCATGCTTCTTGGAGCACCTCTGGGGTTCACAGTGGAGCAGAGCCAAATGCAGCGTAAATCCCGGGTATCAGGTCAGTTTCACGGAAATACAAAAAAACATATTTCCATTACCGTAATCACCAGGTTAACCAGGCCTGCCACCATTTATTTTAAGCTAATCAGTTTAGGGCTTCTTGACATTCAGAGAAAAACTTTAATTCCAATATAATTTAATTCTTAAGATTCTAAAACTTGAAACTTTTCTAAACCTAAACCATATGCTAAGATGCTTGATTCTGTGTTCCCCCCCAAACATATCTAAAACAAAGTGAAAGCAGATATATAAACCTTGTACCCAACTGCAAATGAGAAATAAAGTAACAAACAGGTTGGTTAAAATGCTTTACCACAGTGTGACGGGGTTCTATTATGACTTGGTCAAACATAAATGACTGGCCAAGGCCGGAGATCACTTTAGTGAAATTTATTGAGCTTTTCTTCAGGTGAACAAATTGGAGAGGTGCAGAACATGTACAAAGAACGTCCAAGGCAGGTTAAAAACAGACAAACAGAAGCACCTTAAATGCAAGAGTCCATCACCTTCAGTGTTACTTCTCAGGAGTCTAGTCACAGACTGACTCCCCGTGGCGCAGAGCCCTGCTTTTAAAGCCACAGGCTCCGCCCACAGAAAGAATAAACAAGCAAAAACAACTAAACAATTACTTCTAACTCAAGTAAACTCTTAAAGTAAACAAAGTAATAATAAATAATACCAAGGAGGAAAAAAGGAAAAAAATATATAAATAAATACATTTGTGATCAAAAATATAATACTCAATTTAATAGAAAACACTCGGTACGTTCTGATGACATCACTACGTCATCACATGACTCCCTCCTGGCGCGCCACAATCCGGAAACAACCTTGCTTGAAAATAGAACCGGGAAACCGCGTCAGTTTAAGCTGCAACAAAACGTAAGTTAGCTCGTGTGTGTGCGCGTGCTCACATGCTGACACGGACTCATAACTAAGTCCCGCCTCGTGACGGCTCCTCCGTCACACACTGCCATGCTCTTCTTACATACCCATACATACCATTGTTTGCAACATTTTTCTAGAACTAAGCATCATATGGCTTTGAATAACACACTTTTGTTCTGCCCATCAGAAAGCCTTGTAATTTTTTTTCTCATTTCATCTGAGGTTCTTATAAGGGTTGAAGTGGCTAGCAGCAGAAATTAGTGGGCTTGAATTCCCAACAGAGCCTTTGTTTACATGTAGTCCAAATGTGTGGGTTCTGTCAGGTCTCTTACCCCACCTCTCGACTATTGACTATTACTGATAATAACCTCATAAAACTTCACTTTCAAACACCATACTATCTCCCGAAGTGAATGCTTTATAATATGCTTCACTGTCTCTTTTGTATTAGATACATACACATTTAAATGAATACATTTAAGGTTGATGTTTTGGCTCTTAAACAGGCCGTCAGTCTGTCCTGGATGTTTCCCTTTTCTGACCTATTGTCAGTATGGTAAAACTTCAGTCTGTGACCCACTACAGGATAAAGCAGGTACAACAAGTCCTCTTTGTATTTTAACACCGGCTTGATTACTTTGAGAGTTACTTAGGACATGTCTTCCATCTTAGTCATGACTTTACCTGACCTCAAAGTTGTTCCAAATATTGTCAGCGCTCCCACAGTGCCGGAGAATGAGAAATGAACGTCCGTGTACTTGAATGTGAATGTGCGCCTGAATGCTCCAGTGCTTGTATACCTTTGTGAGTTGTGAGTGTTTGTGTGTATGACTGCTGTGGGACTTAAGAGAGGATGAGTGGGAGACAATAATAATGAAAGAAAAATAGGAAGAGGGACAGCGGTAGGGGAGAACCAGAGAGGTAAACTAAAGCTGCATGACGAGTACACCAGGGCACACAACCCTGACTGGGTGCGACAGTCCAAACACAGATTCACCATGTCCAAGCAGACAGCAAGGGGTAGAGCAGATTTCCCTATAGAGGTGAGCATGGTGGGCACGTGAACATGCATGAATGCACATACAGAACGTGAGCCTGAACTTTTAATGTTTTTAGCAACTGCTACAGAACACACTCAAATGATCACAGACAGAGGCGTTCGTTCTGTACACGCACAGCGAAAATGCATAAAAACATGAGCTGTGTGCACTTCACATACAGAAAAGTAAAGTAAGGAAGGGAAAGAATGTAGTTTTGCATTTTACATGGCTGAATATTTCCAAACACATTGAAACAAAGTTGATTTCCACATTGTGTTAATATATTATGACCAGAATAAAAAATAGGGCAGGGCTTACCATACCGAGAAAATACATTTATTTCTACTGAAATAGGGGTTCAGCTCCTCCTACAAGCTTTCCAAGCTTATAGCTTCTGCCTCACAAAGCAGCAGTCCCCACAACTCCTGTACTCAGCTCCTTCAGACTAGCCAGCAGCAATTAGCAAACACCTGGTGGAACTACACATCAGCTGAGCTCATTATTTGAGCTACTTCTCAGTGCAGCGCTTGTAAAAACGATATTAAAGGATTAATAGAGGAGCATTGCTGTGATGACTTCCCACAGGCAGAGTTTCAGAAAGAGCAGAAATTTTTATAGAGACAAAGACCCAATTTCAGGGCATTAAATTAAGAAGTCATATTTGATGTATGCAGCATTTTTATAATAACTGAAGATAACATAGTGACTTGATTTTGAAACAAATTGGCACTATGTGCCTGGGAAGAAAATAATACTGCCTAAGTCGCATAATGGTGCACCTTAATTAAAAGAAAGAAGCGCCATAGTAACTCTGATCTGTTGAAAAAAGGATAAAAGAAGTCCTCTTTGCAGTTAGTGACAAGACTTGTAGAGGACACAGCACAAATCAGAACAATCTCATGCTTTTCACCAACAAGCAAACTGGTATGTATGAAAGAAACCAACACTGTCTTTGCAGTGAAACACACACATTGACGGTCGTATCATACTGAGGGAATACTTTTGTCTGAAATGGACAGGCGACCTGTCCAGGTCCGCCTCTCACCTGCTGACCACAAGAGATAGGCACCAGCACCTCTATCGACCCTACCAGGGCTAAGCATGTAGGATGATGGATGGATGGATGGGAATACTTTTATTTGGGAGGGACAGAAATCTGAGTAGACCTGCTGAGAAATGGGATAAAATTGAGTCCAGGACAGTAAAAGGCTGCAAAAGACTCGAGACAGTGCAGGTTCACCGTTCAGCAGATCAGTGACTCTAAACACACCACCAGAACTACAATGAGATGGTTTGGATCAAGGCGTATTAATTTATTAGAATGGCCCATTCAAAGTTCAGACCTGAATCAAATCAAGTGTCTGTGGCAAGCATTACATTTGAAATGAATGATCGCATATGTTCTCCATCCAGTTTGACTTAGCTGTAGCTATTTTGGAGAGAAAAGTGGGAAAGGACTTCAGTTTCTACATGTGCAAAGTTGGTAAAAGTCTTACAGCTGCAACTGTTGCAGAAAAAGATGTCCCTATAAAATTTTGACTCTGGGTCCATGATGGCAAACACAAGTATTTTATTCATCAACAATTTAGAAAAGCTTGTATCATTTTCTTTTGAGTTCGCCATGATTTTGCATGATTCTCTATTTTGTGTTCGTCTAACACATCTAATACAGTAAAAATAAATTAAAGTTTGCTATTGAGATGTGACAAAAAGTTAAAAAACAATTAAATGTTAGGAATTCTTTCAACAGATTATATAAATGCTGTTATAAATGCATGTTGGACACATTCATGACCAAATTCCCATTATGCTTTTACACTCTCTTAACTGAGAAAATAAGATCAGGAACACAACATCAGTGTTGAGTTGTGAATTCTTTAGCTTGCAGCAGTCCCTCATTAACATTGTGTGCAAGGGAGTATTTTGAGCCATTTTGCTATTGCAGCCATGATCTGATTGACATATTTAATACCAGCCCTGTTCTCACAAGGCTCGTATTAAATACAAAGGAAAGGCAGTTGAACAAACATTGGGGTTTCAGCTCTCGCAAACAGACAAAATACATGATGATGGAAATGTTGTGGATAATAATTACAGGGAGAAAATGAGAGAAAAAAAATCTATTTAAATGTATTGTTTCCCTTTAAATTGAAAGACTGCTTTGTAATAAACAGTGTGACGAACAAAAAAACTATAGAGTGGGAACTGACAATAGGTGTGATTGACAAGTAGATGAAACAGTTCATTCAGGGGCATTAAGATGACAACATTTCAATGCGATACTCAAAGAAACCATCACCAAAGATGAGAGGTAACAGCTATCACTTGAAAAGACTATTGTAAAGTAAAGCCTTACACTCACAATTTGCTGTCAAGCCTTTAAACTCCTCCGAGAAAGACACAAGGTAGGGAAATGTCTTAAAGGCACTATGACTCATCTATTGTTTTTGATGAGTAGGTTTCTTGAGGGACTACAAGAACATTACTACTATCAAACTACCTGGTGAGTTTTCTGGGCTTTATTTTGAGACAGTTTCATTACTAACATGTCATACTTTAACTTGTCCGCTTCTTGATTTCATGAGAAGATATTGTGATAAACAGGAGTTTTGGTGCCAAAGGGTTTATGGATTTTGTTCATGAGTTTTTCCTCTTTTAGTTAAGTTTGATTTTACAGTTGGAACCAGATAGTGACATACTCAAAAAAAACAATTTTTTGGCCTTTTTTTGTTTTTACACATCTAAACTGTGTAAATGCACACAGTTTAGATATGTTCGTTTACACACTGTGTAAATGCACAGTTTACACATAAACTGCACATAAACTGTTTACACAGTTTATGTGTAAACTGTGCATTTACATCCAAATGCAGTCATGATCCTCATCACGTGAGTCATGTGATCAACAGCCAGATGTCACTCCTGGAGAAAACCACAAAGAAGATGGCAGAAAGTAGTAAGAGGATGATGGTTTGTTTTTGTTTTTGGACAATGTTCAGCTGGACTCCACCAGAGCTCTCACAGCACCACACAATCAATAAAAACCTGTGTGTCATTCAAATATGTTGAATCCATAGCTCTTCTGTAAAATTGCCAGCTACAATTTCCCCAAAACATAGCCACTTACCAGTATAAGGCCTGGAAATGATACCAACATCTGCTCTGCTAGGTGATACTTGATCAGCCCCATGGTTGAATTATACATCTCATGTAACTGTTTACATCCATTGCTGCCATAATTTTTAATGGCTTATTGAATGAACAAGCTTATTCACATGCGTTTATAATTTAATTTCTTATTTAATGGAAACACCTGATAAGGAAATCAATAATCCTATTAAAAAAGAGACACTGATTCAATCAAGAACAAAATGCATTTTGTCATGCATTTTATTCAAAGGGCTAAGACAGCATTTTGAAGCCTCTCACCAGTGCTGAGAGCAAAAGTCAAGAGTATAAGCAAACTTCTGATAGACAGCAGTCTCACTTTCTCCGTACACATCAGCAACCTATTCAGAGAGAAAATAAAAAAAACCTCTGCGAATGTCTGGTCCACTTCTTCTTTCCACAAAACATAAAATTCAGACAGTTTGTACATTATAAATATTGTTACTGAGTTCCATTTTCCTGTCAAACAGAAAGTATTCACACCCCACAAGTCAAACTTAAAGTTCTCCACTATACACCATAATTGTAACATTTTGTTTTTGCGACATTAACAAACTATGGACAACGTTTTACACACATTTGTAATAGAAATACAACCATTGTTGCACATTACAAATGGGACACCCAAATCGAGTAATGATGATGTGTTTTCTTTATTGCTTCTGGGATTTTTACTATTCAGCCTTTTCTGAAACAGAAAATATTATATATATAGAAATCAAATAAACATAATGCCTGCAACTTGATATTATTATTTTATTTGACCTGCTCTTACAAAAATACCACAGTCCCACTGTGAGAGTCTTGGCGGGTTGGAGAGGTCTGTAACTAAAAGGTTACAGCAGTAATGGTGCGTCAATGTCATGAATGCTAATAAGTAAATGCACCTTTTTTTGGCATTCTTCTTAGATCAAGGTCAGAGGTTATGGCTGAGGTTTAGTTTTAGGGGTTAAAAGGTTACAATCATTATTTTTTTGGCACAGCTCACACACATTCTTTCATTCATTACATTTGGCCCACGAGATAGTCACAAGAGAGGATGTTCAGATACTGATACACATCTGAAGGGAGGAGGGAAGCAGCTCTGAAGGAAAACAATACAGTCAGTACCTTGAGTCTGAAACCTCTGCCGCATGGATCACTCTTTCTGTAACACAGCATGATTCAAGATGGGTCAGGGAGTTATGCTTCTTATGCCAATCAATTATATTTTTACCGACCAAAGAAAGCAGCACTATCAGTGCACTTTACTTGATTAGCCAACCTCATCACTGATGGTATGGGCTATTGACTAGGAGGATTGCTATAATGGTCATAAAACAGAGGAGGTGTCTGGGACATTAATCCTGAACTCCTGGGAGTCACACATTAATGCCAAATGTGAGACCACAAGACAATTATATATATATATATATATATATATATATATATATATATATATATATATATATATATATATATAGAGAGAGAGAGAGCGAGAGAGTTTTCTTTCAGTTTAAGCCTTTAAAATTAGGGGAAGGAAATGCCAAGGACAGGATTGATACTTTGATCTAAGCCGTCCCATTGCAGTTCTGGTCAGATGTTTAGGGTTATTTTCCTGCTGGCAGGTTAACCTCTGCTCTAGTCTCTAGTTTGCTTATTAAAGGTTTTCTTCTAAGATTAGCTTGTATTTTGCTCTGGTGAGCTTCCTATGAAGTCGGACCAACTTTTGTTTCCCTGTGTGATGATAATCAACCGCACACACCTTTCTGAGTGGGACTTATAGGTTGTTCAACCCAACTAACATTGTCCCACTACAGTTAGTTTTGGGCCACGCATGCAGTGGGCAAGTAGTCCATCATTTCAGAATCTTGTTTTAACAGTGATTTAAACTTTAAACTCCACAACTGTCTCTCTGACTTGACCATGTTGTTTGTTGGTCTTTATGATGCTGTTTGTTCACTAATGTTCTTTAACCTTCACAGGACAGCCGGATTTAGTGCTTTGTTGATTTCTGAATACAATTAGTTGTTGGTAAGTGGATACAACACTTGCAACTTGTATTTATCAAAGTTTTATAGAATCATCCATCTTTTACCTTTCACTTCAATAAATCTAAATAAAATTCTGATCAAATAAACTGAAGTCGGAGTTTTAATATGACAAAAGGTACATATGTTTTATTTTGTTCAGTCAACCTCTACAAAACATGACTGAAAATTAAGTAAATGGTAATATATTTCCATTTAATTTGTTTTAAGAAGGCTTTAAACTTGAAGATAATAAGAAAGCTAACTTGTTCAATTTAGAAATCCAGTAATTTGTAACCTGTTTGACTGAACAAGCTGTATTAGTCAGCACCTTACATGAATTGACTCATTTTGGGTGTTTCTTCGTCAGAGGATTAATTTATATCTACAGTTTCTGTTATTCATACTCTGCTGCAAAGATGTAAAAATACTATTGCTTTGACAAATACAAAGATACAGTTTCTCTGGGCTTTTCATAGGGATGTGAAAACCTGCTTTTAAATCAATCAAACATGAGGATGGAGCTTGGCTTGGTTGGGATCACTCAGCAGACAGGCTGAATTTCAGCAATATTTATTGTTGGTTAGTTTACATCTAAATGCACCGTTATGATATTTACTTTAAGGCTGTGATATTTCTCTCTACACTGGCATACAATCAATATCTTCTAAATAAACCTGAGTGGCGTCTCGGCTGTGGCGCGGATTTGTAACAGTGTTGTTCAGCCGGTCTGGTGCGTATTTAAAAGGTCTGCTGGAGAGTCATTCATCCACACGTTCAGACAGCCACCAACTTACTGACATGAAATAGAGCCTCGATAGCTTGTTATTGACTGTTATGGTGTTTTATCATTTATTTTGATAAGTGAAATCCAATACTGGATGCTGGCCATGCTGCCATTAAAAGCTAAAGTAGAGAGGGGAAAGAGTACTCACAGTTTGTGTAGGTACATTATTGTGTGTATTTACTGTGAAATGGAGGGAAAAATTAGGCCCAATTAATATAAACAGAATGTGAGCCACAGCATGAGGTCTGTTGTCTCAGACACAGGACTGAGGACAAAGTAAGCTTGAACCAAATCATTTAAAGATGTGATTAAAAGCAATGGTTGCGTGCACACACTCACGCACACACACACATGCACACACACTAATACCCACCATGTTTGCAATGCATAACTCAGTAGTAAGCCTCTTTCTGAGTTCTGTCACAGGAGATGGGGAGCAGAGAGCAGAACAGAGTGACTTTATAATCCCTGCTGTATTTACACTGCACCCTACTGACTTCTCCACTTCCCAGTCCTCTGCTTCCCGTCTTCTTTCCATTTCTTTAAAATTTCTCGTTGCCCGTCTCCTATGTACACACAGCAGATATTATCTGGCTTCAGAACCTAACCCTCCTCCTGTGTTTTTTTTAAGCCTTGTTTCATCAGGATGGCCTTTTGACTTTCTCCGCTCATATTTTTCCGTCTTCCCCTATTCCTTGTTTTTGAAAAAAAAATAAAAAATCATTGCCTCCATTTTCCCTTCGTTCTCTAACCTTTAATTCTCAGTGGGCTGCAGCAGAGTCGCAAAACTAAGTTTCTCTTCAAACCAGGGGACTTCGTTTTAAACATGACCTTTTTTTTCTTACTGTATCAAATTTTCAAATCTACATTTCAAATAAACATTATTTATTTTGAGACTGGTTGTGCCCTACAGTATATCATGGCATGTCTATGTGTTTTCAGCATCGTAGAACAAAGATAGACTGGAGGGGAGAATGTGTGAGAAGGATGTGTTATGTGGAACAAGCAGGGAGTCCCAGACTGTCTGGGAGGATGAAGAAAGCCCTGTGAGTCAGTTTTTCACATGGAGCTTTCCCAAACCTTTTCGAACAACAAAAGGAACTTGTGGGAAACAGAAAAGGAACCTTTTTTCAATAAAACAAAAATACTGTGAGGATTCCCACCCACACTGTGTTGCAATCACAAACTTCAAAGTGCTTTATTTAGATTTTATGTGACTAACACAAACTAACGAAAGGATACAAGATTTCACACCTAGTTTTGATAAATGCAAATTGGAAAACCTCAGTATTAATCCAGGTGCGCTGTGATAGCCTCAGAGGTTTTTCAGAGAACACTCGCAAACAAAAAAATAGAACAACTGATATCCGCGTGCATCACTCAAATCTGACATTTATGAAAGAGTGGCAAGACAAAGCAGTCTGGTTGATAGTTCGAGTAGGAGACTCGGCAAATATGTGAAAGAAGCTGCTCTGATCTGATGAGACCACATTTGAATCTTGCAGATGTGGAAACTCAAGCCATGAAGGACTGAATCCAGGTGGCTGGTAGAACGTTTTCATTCGACAATGCACTGCCTTAACCTCTCACAAAATACCCGCCTGGATTACAACATAGCCCTCAGTATAATGTTGGTGTTACAGTGAACGAGCTACAATTAGTTTTTATGGCTCCTACCCAGTCCTTACTCAATTAAAAAACAAGGATGAGTAGTTAAACCAGTCCCTTCAGGTTGATACCTAATTTCTTACTTTAAAAGTAGCTATAAAACCACATGAAAACACAAAAAGTGCTGCAGTGGCATTGTGTTGTTTGCAACTCATGGAATATTAACACTGAATTTTAAGTGCTGAGGGATCCACTGAAACATCTGAAGCTCTTGTACCGTCTTTGTGAGGTCGCACAGGCTGATCATGTGTTTGTTTATTGGTCGACTGTATATTCCAGAGAGCCACACTGCATGTGGTTCGTTGACATATTTAAGGACACTTCAGAGTTAGATCGCTGTAAATCATGGATAAGCTGACAGCTGAAAATCCTGAGATGTCTAACATCTATAATCCTTGCAAATCCCACGGCTGTCATTATTCATCAACAAGTTAATATGGTGATATTAATGAGAAAAGGCAATATGCATCAACGGCAAGAGACACATTGCTCTTTGTCCCATATCATTTTTTATGATCTAATTTTATGCCTTATTGGTTTCTCCTCGTGCGCCATCTCACACAGCTTCAGTTTCTTCCTCCATCACTCCCACAGCACAGAAGCTCAGAAAACTTAGACCACTTGTAAAATCTGAGGTGGAGGCAGAAAGCACACCCAGTTTGACATGTTTAAGATCTATTTTACAGCCAGTTTTTTAAAGTTTCTGCCCTTGTTTTTTTTTTTTCCTCTACATGCTCACAAATTGGATGACAGGTTCTGACAAAAGAGGTGAGAGGAGACATTCACAGTAATTCTATTGACTAGAGTGGCTTTAAGGATACTTGTGGTGTAACAAATAAATCAGCACACACACATAACCTATGGATTGTGCTAATTTGGTATTTAACTCTCTTTTATCCTTCTTGCATCTCAGTGTGTTAGAGAAGAACTTAGAAGAGACAAAGAAAAAACTAAGGCAGATTTACACATCTGCCGAGTAATGAGGCATCAAGCACTTAGGCTTGGGCTTGGCCACTGTAAGGGGCGCGGCCCTCTCTCATTAACTTTAATAAAACACTCCTCCAGTCGATGCCCGAGGCAGTAAAACACCCCCATCTAATACTTTCCAGCTCCAGTCTAACTGCATAAATATCTGCAACACTTTTACACTAAAGTTATTCATATAAATCCTGGTGTTCCACCCTTCAAGCACTAAATTCAGCTTGTTCTTTGTAAGTTTGGGTGAATCCCTGAGGCAAGTTTTCGCTTAAGAATAATAACTACATGTGAGGAAGTGAGAGAATAAACCAGGCTGGGTGATATTATCGGCACAGATCAAAAACTGAAATGAATTAAATATCAAAATCTTTGTGCTGAATAAGATCTGGTTGAACAAACAGAGAAAAAGGACAGGAAATGAAAAATTAGGGAAGAACTAGGAAGTCAAAGAGGATGGATCATGAGGAGAAGGTAGGAAGAAAAATGAATGTGTAGATTAAACTGGTACAAGTGGATATGATCCTGTTTGAGATTTTGCATTCTACGTTCTTGACTTGTTTTTGTTTCCAGTTCCCTCCAAATGTATTTAATTGTTTATTATGTTAGAGGTAGACAGAGCGGGAATCAAACCGGCAACTTGCGGATTGCTGGACAAACTCCTGCTGCTGTCGCCTCCTACTTCAAACTTTATGATATTGTACATTCAGAAATTCAACAAGGCATTTTCATCTGTATACCTGCCACTCAGTGAGTGTTTTTTTTTCTTTTGGATTATTTTCTGTAAGTCTGAGAAATGGTTGTGTTCAAATCAAACTATACCATTTGCCTCTATAACAGCTATTCCCACTTTGAAGTAATTTAAATCTCCTCTCGTCCCACTCTGAAGCTCATTTAAATGTAAGCAAGTTATTTTCATCATGTCTGGACATCTAAACACATACAGTTCCTGCTTTGTGATTGGCTGATTTGGTATTCATGTTAATATATGCATATGTATATAAATTGGTGGATTTCATAATGTGGGGTTCTGTCAATGACAAATATTTAAATCTTGTGAAATAATATACGTATCCAGCACAAATCTGCCGATCATCCACCACACTTATTAAGCCTATCATCGTGTTGTAAGTGATTAATAAGCGTTTAAAATGACAGACCCTCTCCCAGAAGCTGATTTCTTTTCCACCACTGCATCCATGGGTCCTCTCATCTTCCAGTCCTGGCTAATCAAAACAGAAAAAAGCTGTTCTTTTATTGAGACTTAAAAGATTAATCGTGAAGCTGTCACAGTGTTGTGATAATTGTAAATCTTACTGACACTGCTATCATAAATATAACTGATGTTGGCGTCTGAAGTGTCTTAACTAATCAAGGATAAGAATATTGGTGGTTTGTCAGGACTGGAAGCATCTCATCAGAACTACTTAAAATTGTACAGCCACAACATGCCTGAGGCCTCTGACAGGAACGTTACGTCGTATGATTTGCAATATTACTGGAAAAAAGTTTGAAGGTAAGATCTAAAATAAGCAAAGACACAGCAACTGAATAATATTTGCAAAATTCTCATTTAACCAAATGTAAGCCACCTTAGAACACACACACGCACGCACACACACATACATGCACGCACGCACACGCACACACACACACACACACACACACACACACACACACGCACACACAGCTTAAACTGATGTTAATCACTTAATCAGATAAGGGACTGTGCTTTATGAAGTTTAATATACGCATACTCTCGTTCACATGTGGACCTGCTGAGTGACGCACGAGGCATGACTGATTAATAAGTTGGGATGCGATCCAATCTTCCTTTTTATTAAGATGTTGAAAGATGTAAAAGCCACACACACTTGCAGTCACCCACCTGATGCTGGGACTTTTCTATTAAAATGACCACACGCAAATATTGAATGATGGAGAGAAAACTGAAGCATTTCAGTGCTGTGGGTGATGTGGCAGCGTAAAATAATTAGAAAGCAAAAAAAGTTATGTTTGAATACGCAACTCATATTTACATGAAAAGCAGCTTAAAGTTGTGGCGCATGCAAGCAAAGGTGAAAGAATAGGTTTAGGCAAAAAGACAGTAAACTAAATGGGTGCAGATGGAGTAGGCAGATGGTTTCATTTGTGATGGGCAGCCCAGAGCTGCTACGATCTTTGATGGGTAATAGATATTACTCCCTAGTGCCTTTCCTGGAAATTGAGGCAAAAAAAAAAAATAAATCCCATGCTTAGCGAGGACTGCTTTCGTATTTCTTATATAGTCATAGGGATTCTGTTGTAGTCTCTTGATTCTTCTTTACTTGTCATTTATTTGTAAGCTTTGTACATATTTAAAATATATATCTAAATTGAGAATTATTTATTCTTTCTAGGTCTTACTGATGCAGCAGAGTGTTCAGATGTAAGAATGTCTCCCCTCTGTTTGGGATGGAAGTAGCACCCAAGACGCCAGAGGACTTGCTAAGGAATCAGTCTGACTCCCCAGTTTCTCCACTGTCCAGCCTGCATGGTAACAAGTATTTTATTAACTAATACAGGGTGATTAGGGTTAAGTGTTTTTGCTTTGTAGCTAATATCATACAAACCTTAATACACTGCCAACTATCAGATTGTTTAATAATACATGAGCAGCAAATGCTGATTTGATTCACTTTGAGTTTAGCTCTTAACTGTCACCCTCCAAACGCTTACGGCTTCATGAGAACGCTGCTGTCCTCATGAGTCTACACTGATATGATACAATCAGATAGGATTTTTCAGGGTATAAATCTTCTCACCAGTTTGTGTACCACAGAATTGTCTTGGGCCTAAATATATTTCAGAGTTGCTCGCCGGGTATGAAACAGCTAGATCCCTTAGGCCATTGGAGCTCTGTTTACCCAATACTCCCAAGCGCAGAACTAAACAAGGCGAGGCAAGTTTAATTTTTTTATGCTCTTCAACATTGGAACCAAGTTTCTTAAAAACCCGAGCAAAAACTGTGTCGATCCATTAAATCAGGAATAAAAACATTATTGTTTACTGCAGCTTTCCCATAACGGTCAGAGATTATGCTGTCAATCCATTTTGTCCTGTCTTACTTATTGTTCAGCAACAATACAAAAAACTTGCTTGTCATATTTCTATGTTTGTCCAGAAATAAATTAACACTAAATAATAAAAACATATTGTCATTTCCTGAATGAGTGTTGTACTGTACGGGTCACAGTGGGAAAACCTCTGATCTTTTCACCCTTTCAGTTGCGCGGTGAATATTTGGAGGGTTAAATTTGTATTGGTGGGATGGGAAAACTGCAACAATAACAGGAAACATAAGGGAGTTGGTGCACATGGCAGCACTGTCCAAGACAAGCAAGAGCAGCACTCCAAGATACTTAAATTGCAAAGATTTAGCAAACAAATGCAGACAAGTAAGATCACACAGATTTTATTATCTGTTTCTTTATTTCTTTAGGATCTCTGTTTGTGGGAGCAAATTATGAAATGCTTCTAATAAAAGTAAAAATAGTTTTGGAGGACCAGAAGAGAACAGATTTATGTTTGGTAAACTAAACCCATAATTCCTCCTCAGAATGAGACAACAGGACTGAAAAAACAAACCCCCAGAAATCCTCAGAAGGAGGGTGATTGTACATTCAGCAATGTGTTAGAACGATCTTCACTCCTAAAAAAGGGATTATCGGGCCCCATCTGTTGGCCATTGACTGGTTCTAATCATGATGTGAAGAGTAATTACCATCATGGAGCTTTGTTAATGTGTGAAGGAAAGACAGCAAGGGCACAATTTTTCATAATGCCTCACATTCCAGAGGGACAGTTGAAAGAGTTAAGAGTGACAGATCTTTGGAAATGTCAGCAGAAAAATTTCTCATGATGCCCACATAATGGGAAACAGAAGGAATCTGTGAGCGTTTCTGCCTGTGTGTATGTGGCAGAGATGGTGACTTCATGGAGGCTCGATGTTGCAGAGGGATGAGTTGTACAGTATGTGCTGTGCTTATTTTTTTATGAGCATAGTGCGTATAGATGACGATTTGTGCCCTGTATATGTCACAGGGTAAACGAAAGGCTAAAATAACAAATGTGATTAAAATATTTGTGTGACTATCAGTCACTTTAATGACTTTATGTCCACAACTCCACAAAGTTAGCTATTTAACAAAGTACAACTTCTTGAATGAGAGATTGAAACATAAGTTATTTTTCTATAAAATAAAGCTGATGAAAAAAACTTTGAATGTATAAAGTATATGTTCTATATACTTGCCTTCCTCCTATGTCAGGAGGAAGGCAAGGCAAGTTATATCTTAAAATGCATATTGAAGTTCCTGAACAGCCAAGATATGAGCAAACTTTTACTCTTACTCAGTGTTTTCATTCCTGGTTTGAAGTCGCCAAGAGTTTCTGAACATCACAGATTTTGTTCCAGAGCTGTGGAGCATAGAATATCCCCTTGTTTCTCCCGCCCCTTTTTTAGTTCTGGTCCTGGATACACTGAGAGAGCAGGTCTCAGGTGACCCGAGGGGTCTACATAGTTCATACCTTTGTACTCGAGGGCCAGTGTCTCGCAGCCTTTAGATGTGTGTCTCTACTTCAACACACCAGAATTACTTACCTAGGTAGTTAGCAGGACTGTGTAGAACTTGTCTGCATGCTGAGGATGTAATTTAGCTATTTGATTGAGATGTGTTGTATCAGGGAATCATCTAATAGTTGTAGGACACCAGACTTGAGGAATGGAGTTTGACACCCCCTTATTTGAACACTTATCTCAGGCTTTTTCTCTTTTGGTTTGTAGAACATTTGCATTTAGTTCAGCTCCCTTTGTGTTTCCCTGTGTTAATTATTCCTCCTTCCCAAAGTTACTGTGCACTGTATTCTACTTCAGCTGCTCTGAATCCCTCTGATTAGACAAACCTGTTTTTAATGTCACTCTTCACTCCTCACCGGCCTAATCTCCTGGGTTACTTGGTTATGCTGCCACATTTTGCATCATGGAGTTAATGATTTTCTGTTTGAGACACTTAGCTTCTTTTTCTTACTGTATCACTATGAATTAGGCTCCTTTTCTCCTCTCCTCGAATTGAAAAATCCACCAATTTACCTTAATCCATATTGACTCCATTTGATGACCTCACCCTGCCGGGTCCAGGACTGAGGATTTACCCTAAGGCAGTAGATCTAAACACACAGATTTAGCTCCTATTCCTGTGGCATGGCTGTGTGAGAGACAGTTTAAAAAAAGGTTAAAAAAGTGAGGTAAGATGTTGAAAATATGGCAAGGCACCCCTGTATTTTTGTGTGCAAGCAAACCTTTTCACTATCAGTCTTAGACGTGACAAATGGCTCGAAGATGTAAAGTTAGAGATAAACCATAACCTTTGTTATTCCCATGGAAGTTCCACAGCCAAGCTATAAAAGCCTCTTCTGTTTTCACAACCAATCGTTAGCTCACATGCCGACCTGTGTTTCCAGCTACGAACGTATATTTTAGGAGCAGGTTCGATTGCACAAAGGGTGTGGTGAGACAGCGAAGCCACTTACACACACACGCACACATTCAGAAAGTGTTTTTCTGTTAACTTGGAGTTAGTAACTCTGTGTAAGTTTGCTGTCAGCTAATGCAAGTGTGTTTTCTGGAGGCTGCCTGCAGAGGTAAACATATGTCAGCGTTGACTGCTTCTGCTTGTGTGTTCTGAGTTTTCCATGCGTATAAATTGTACCACCCGCTGGGTCAATTTCACTCTCTTTGCTTAATTAATGGTTTGCCTGTGGCACAATAGTGCAAAGAGTGTTGCTCTGTTTGCTCCTGCATGTTTATGCTCTAGCTGCACTGTATGCACACAAACACGATACCCCTCTGACATACACGCCTACTCCAACAGGTGTACAGAATCTGGGTAAAACAACTTACACAGAACTAACATTGACAACATTACCAGTGTAACTTTTGCTGGGCTTTAGAGAGTAGTTGTACCCATTGAACTTGTTCTGCACTTTGACAGTTCTCAACAACAAACTTCAATGTAAATTGTCAACCCAAAGGACCACATAAATGTGAAGTAGAAAACAATTCAGGGAAAGTAGTCAACATAGTCCACCTGTGAGTAATTTAACTCCACATTAATACAATTGTTTTTTGAATGCCTCAGAGAAGAGAACATTTGTAAACAAACCTGACTGATCAGACTTAAAATTATGTAGAGTTTTCAAGCGGCTTTAAGATATAAAGATATAAGAATATTTAAAGTTTTGAACATATTCCAGATCACTGTTCAGTCCATCAACTGAATATGGAAAGATTATGTCACAGTAGTTGCAAACCTACTAAGACATAGGTGTCCATCTGAATCAGTCAAAGGCAAACAATAATCAGAGAAATGAGCTCATGGTAATTTTGTTGGAGCTGCTGAAGTTTACAGCTGTGGCCAGAAACTCCACCAATCTGATCCTAATGGAAGCTTGGCAAAAAGAAAAAGGTATAACTGAAAGAAAGTCACACGAAGTTGTATTTGCATTTGTTGAAGAATATCCTCTGCCCAGAATATTTCTGTCCTACATCCAAACACTGCCCTACATGGAAAACACAGAACGTTGTCATTGTGATGCCAGTGACATGCTTTGGTGATCATTTTGTTCAGCAGTGAACCAGATTAGAAGATGGATGGAGCTAAATACAGAACAATTTTGAAAAGAAAAAAACGTCTTAGTTGCAAAAATTTCAATTTAAAACTGAAGTTCAACTTCAGGCAGGGCAACAACTGTATGCAACCACGGTGGAATGGTTAGATCAAAATATAATGTGTTTGAACGACCTACTCAACCCAATTGACAATCTGTGACAAGACTTTGAAACAGAAGGTTTGCAAACACTCTTTTGTTATTTCAAAGCAATTTTGCAAAACAATTGTCAAAATTTTAGTATCTAGATATCAGAAGGTTATGGAGATATAACCCAAAACACTAGAAACCTGCTATTGTAATACATGCATACTCACAACAAAAGCTAATTTCACAAACGAAAACAACACATTTGTTGGAATGAAAACATTAAATGTGGTTTTTAAGTGGGGCAGGTTGACAGTTCGCATGAATAAATTTGTTTTTTATTTTAACCCAAAACAACTTTTCACTGTGAATTAGAATTTGAACAAAATAAGGACTTGCAGTGATTTTTATGGGTACATTCTTGCTTTTGACATGTTTTTGTTCCTTTACTTGCCCTTCCTCTTTTTAATGTGTTGTTTATCAGCTTGACCAAAACAATGACTTCTCAATCCCTCTTAAATCTGTCTTCAGTTATTCAGCCACGGCCGCGGTATGCGGAAGCAGGCCTTGTTGCGGTCATGAGCTCTGCCCTTGTGAGAGGTGGACCTTGTGAGTCACCATGACTTCAGAAAGCACCAGAGACCCCACTCAGGATGCAGTTCTTTTCCCCATCCAGTGTTATTAAGATGCACATGTTTAATTTATGATGCGAGACTATCAAAGAGGATCTGTTCTCTCAGAATCAAACTGTGTCCACATCTTCCATATATATTGCCTCATTCTCTGTCCCTCTCCATTTTCTCATCTCCTTCATCTTGCTAGTACTGGTCTGCCATAGCAGACCCTTGAATGGGAGAAAACCCACACGCTTTCACAAATATATACTCCTTTTAGGGCAAGGACTTTTGAACTGAACTGTCACACAAGATTTACAGGACCCACAGGGTCTGTAGGAGGGGAAGCCACAGCTGATTCTGCTTAATAACAGAAGAAACATGACTTGACGTGGCGTGTCTGATGTGCCATTGTTTTACAGGCACAGGGAGACTGTCTGAAATCTCTCCTTTGTCAATGTCTGTAATTCAGCAGCAGATTACTCTTCCTCAGGTCTGTCAGCCTGCAATCTTTCTACATGGGTGGAAAATATAAAAGAACTGAATTAATATGCATGAAAGAAAACCTTTCGACAAAAAGAACTCGACAAAATAGTTTAAAAGCAATAACCGATATGCATTTTGTTCAAGGCAAGTTCTCATTGTAGAGGTTACATAAGGGAAAAAAAAGTTTCCAGTCCAGAAAGAAACCAAGTTGTTTGTGCAATACAACAGTTGAATAAAGGTCCAATAAGATGCTGTGATTCTCAAACATAAGAAGTGGGCTGAGCCCTACTTGTCCATGCTCAGTTTTACCTGCAGTGTAAGTGGAAGAGACTAATGAAACTCTCTCTTTGTACCGTCAAGTCATATCTTTCGACTACCCTGTCAGAAGTACCACAAGAAGTTGGAAAAAGAACCCAGAAACCCGAGGTTAGCATCCTATAAGGTTTCCACACACAGAATGTGGTGAAAGTTGCTGGTTTAAGTTGTTTCTTAATCCTTAAACCAGTGACATGTAGTGCTAAAAACCTATTTGTGTACATGTCAAAATTATGTGGAGAATGCAAGTGTAGCAGAACTGAGCAAATCAAGTCACGTTTATGCTCATATATCTTTTGATACTATTTATCTGTTCACTTGCAAAACTACATTCTTTGGGAATGTGACCCTGAGTGATGTGAAGGGAAACCTTTTAATGTGTCCCCTCTACACAAAATGTATTTAGTCCCATGCAGGTTACAAATCTTCTGTATGGCAAATATGGCTGGATAAAATAAAATGTGTAGTGTTCCTTCAGGCAGGAAGAATGTGAAAAAACTTGTAAAGAAATGTATTATCGGGACTGCAACTATGTCATGTTTCATGCTGTTTGAAATTATTACTGTCATTTTTCTCCTGGACCCCAGGAGACATGCATAATATGAGTAATTTTATGAGCCTTTGTCTCAGTCCAAGACATTACCTTGTCATCTGGATTCTTTGGTGGAAATATTAAATATCCTGCGGACCCTGACCTCAGGAAAAATAAAGTGTCTGATGGACACCAGATGTATTTTTATGGAAGCATGTTCACCCTCATACACGCGCAGCATTTTACAGCACAAATTGTGATACATGTGAAAATCAAAGTTTCTTCATTTCCTCCTGTTTTATTTGGCCACCGTCCACGCTTACCTTCCATTTTCATCACTCATCTCCTGTGGTGGTGATACGTAAAGGCCCCATGAAGAAGCTAAAAGCGCAGGCTCATCGTGGCAATTTTTCAGTCACACTCCTGAACTGCTCTCATACTGGTTCTGTGGTCCACCCATAGAGATGATCGTGTTTGATAAGGCGGAAGAAAAAGGGAAAGATTTATAACGCATATAAACAGAACCACATGATCATCCTTCTTCCCCAGGGGTTGGTAATTAGCACAAACCACTGGAACTGTTGCTGCAGTTCCCAGCTGAAGCAATGCCTAAATCATTACTTTTACTTATTGCTTAAGAAACTAAGGAAGAAGAAAATAACTTTTGGTGTGGTAACTTCAGCACAAATCAAAGCTTTGAACATCATCTGCAAGGACTCTGCTCTCCTGATAGTTTCAGTTAACCAACTGAAAAAAAAACAATTAACTAAAAACTAAACAATTTAGTTAAAATAAACCCTTAATTCAAGACAAACTATAACTGTCCATAGTCTTTATGTGCATAGATTTCTTCTTTTTTCAGTTTTTCTTTGGGGTCACAATTAAATGTTTCAGCTCATCGAACAACAAATATCACCTGAGAAAATACAAAATGCCATTTTTTAAAAGAATTATTTAATTTACTGTGTGGCAGCAGCTATCCAAGCCCACCTGCACAGAGACACACAGGACAAACAACCACACACGCACACGCACACGCACGCACACACACACACACCTAGGGACAATGTGGAGAGGCCAATTAACCTGACAGTCATGTTTTTGGACTGTGGGAGGAAACCGGAGTACCCGGAGAAAACCCACATATACACAGGGAGAACATGCAAACTCCATGCAGAAAGACCGGGGCTGGGAATCAAACCCAGAACCTTATTGCTGCAAGGCAACAGCTCTACCAACTGCACCACTGTGCAGCCCCCTGGTTCTTTCAAATCTAGCAGGTTATCCAGGTCCAAAAGCAGCAATTATTTGCTATTAAAATTTTGTCAATGAGTGTAAGAGAAAAATAATATAACAGCACTTTAGATGTTTATCTGGTTTGCTTTGTTTAAGAGTTATTTAGATTTATTTTAGGAATTAGTAATCATAAAAATGGTTAGAAAACAACTGTGTTCTGTGATTACAATTACTGAGAACTCAATGGGTGTAATTAATCACATAGATTAATTTATTCTAAATATATATTATGAGACTGAGTTCATTTTTTTAAATAATGAGTGACTCTGGTTGCTTTATTTACACTGATATAACCAATAATTGTTGCAGTGGTTTTACATGTTACAGTTTCTGCATGTTTTTTTTTTTTGTCCTTGTTGGTGACGTGAGTGTCTGATTTTCAAAAATTTTGTGACAAGCTTTTATTCATTCCAGTGGTAAGCGAACAGCAAATTAATTCAGAGCACATCATGAGAGACTGTTTATGATGCAAATGATTCGGTTCGGAAAGTTGCTGATTGGCACGTTGGACCCTTAGGCGGCAACATCCATTTCAGATGGTGGTGAAAGACCCCTTTCTATCAGCTAGATCTCTCCCTCTCTCTCTTCCTCTGTGCTGAAACATCTCAGTGGAGGCCAGGCCCGCTTGGCTTCTCTGTCAGCAAATGTCACTGCTAATTATGATGGCCTCTTTGTTCCCTAACAAGTCAGTGTTGGCGTTGTTAGCTCTGACTGGTTTCTACTGATGAATTGGGCTCCAATGACCCCTGTTCTGCTAGGGGGTTCTGTACGAAGGTAATTGCTCCAATATCCTGAGCTGCGGGGATGCGTGGTGCTGACAACTTGGCGTTAGTCAAATGTGGTGGTTCAGAGGGCGTGTCCGCGTTCCACTGGCCTGCAGGTTTCTTGATGTCTGGTGAGAATGGTTCAACATGCAGAGTGAACCACAGAGGCATAGTGTGGTTTCGAGATGCGTATTTCTTTACAGTGCCCTGCAAATTTACTGGGCAAATGAAAATAGATGTTTCATTTTTCATCTGACTTCATATGACAATTTTAGGTCAATAGCCAAGATCTTGAAGCCATTTCCTTTCAGCCTGCTTTATTTTGATTATATGTTTTCTAGTCCGGTCCATTTTGAAGAGTGGCTAAGAGAATCGGATCTCTGTTACAAATGTTTTACCACAGAGAAAAAGAAAGCAATGGCTCACTAATTAAAAGTTCTTCGGCTTTCTGGTCAACTTAAGAAGAACATAGATCAGAAAATGCTTTTAAAGGAACTGTATCAAAAATATGGATTTTAAAATGGATGAATAAAGGATGGAGGCTAATCAACTTTAACAAGCAAGGGGCCTGTAGCAGTTTGGATGAGTTTGCTGAAAATTATAAACAAACGAATTTTCTAACAAGACATTGACGAAAAACAAAATATTACATTTTTTGAATGCGAATATTATGCCTCTGGAGTTGCATTTCCAAATCGCTGACCTTGAACTGTGCTGAGAAGTGAAGGATATGCAAATTTTGCCAACAATGCCTGAGAAGAACATATCAGCTGTTAAGCAAGATGGTGGAAGCGTAATTTTGAAGAACATGATTGAGTATAAATTTGAGGCTGTATGTTTAGTTTCAATCCTATGTGGATAGAGAAAGTCCACCAAAAATGTAAACTTGTGTACCCAGTTCTTGTGTTTGAAGTTAAAAGAAAAACAAAGAAGAGCTCAATTGCATCATTAAGGAAACAAAATAATATGATATCCATGTTTCATGGGAATGCATGTAAATACCCGGAACTGTAAATGCAAGGAAACAGATGCCAGTGCGCTTAGCTCTTGTACATCCTTCAGTCCTTCAATTTGAAAGAGGCAGATGAGGAACATGAGAAGGAAAGGCTTTATCTAAGTGACTGAGTGATATCTGGAGAGCGAGGATTACTGCAGAGTCAGAGGGATGTGGAACATTCTCACGTTCTTACAGTGAGGAATGCATGGCTTATAAAAAGGGATCAAGATGATAAACCCACAAGAAATTAATTTTTTTTTGCTTGAAGTTTAATGTCTGGAAAACCTCTGATTCGCTTTGAATATGATAAGGGACGGCCTGTGAGTAGCTGTTTTCAAATGTGCAGCGTGAATAACAAATACCAACTAATACATGCCACGGGGCAAATCTCTTTGTCAATAGCTTATCAGTGACACTGTCCGGAGCAATAGTATTCCCCATTATCAGGTGTTCCAGTTAGGAGAAAACCATCTTAATTTGATCAGCCTCATAAGCTTGGATCGCAGCTTATCCCTTTATGAGCAGAATTACAAATGGCCCGATTATAAAACTTTCCACAATGACCGGGGGAATTAGCAGGCTAAGCATACACTAATGCTATTGTACCATCATCAATGATGTATAGGCGAGCTCTTCAGTGGTGGCCTTTTCTGAAGGCCAACACCCGCCAGGGACAGAAGCACGGAGAGTATTGTTTGAAAAGGGAATCAACTGGTATTATAAGGAGACTAATGTTCTTTGGCTTGAACTGAAAGTGCATGATTATCATATCACTGCTTAAATTTAGAAAAGCCTGCCTATTGGCTTCATCCTGAGCCTATGAATCTATATTTCCGTATGACAGGAGAGTCATAAAGTGACAATGAAACATCTATGTTTCATATTTTTCCCTGAGACTTCAAAGAGAAGCACAAGACCCCCAAATGGCCAAACCACTGCTGTGTTGCCTGGCATATCAAAGAATTTTCTTTTTTTTTCTTTTTCTTTTTTTACATTCATTGCTGTAATGAAATAGCAGAGAGTACAAAAGAGGACTCAATGGCTCCCCACCCTCTTTCCTCCCTGCTTTTTGGTCATGATTGTATGTAAGTATTACTCTGAGTCAAGGATAGCCTCTTCAAATTGGGACCCATATTGCAAGAGCCGGCTGAAGAACCGTTCACATTAGGCAAGGGACAATGTGCTCATAATATCTATATCAGCCATGTCCTGTCTTAATTCACTTTTATTACATCCATTCATAATGCTCTCATAATGATGAGATGGATCCCAGCCAGGGGATTTTCATAGTGTCACCTTTATTATCACATACTGTGATTTGTCATTTGCTACTCTACAGGTCCTGGTAATGAGGAGAAGTTAAGACTTCTCTGAATCAAATTTAGGGGATAAAATGCAGCCGTGCTGTGTATTCTTTATCATTAACCCTCTGTTTGCCCGGTGGTAGAAATACTCTAAATGGGAAAACTTTGGTGTAAATTAACAAAAAAAAAGTAGCTCAATATTGTTGTAGCTAATAGCCTGGGAGCATTTCCTAGTGAAGCAGCTGGAGCTGGTGTTGTTGGAGCTTGGTTTGATAGAATATGGATCAAAGTACATAAAGAGAGAAACCACTTTGTTGCAGGACATTTATACGGCAGCGGCAGAAAGCTGGTTGTGGTTTCCCTCTGTGTGTGTGAGGGAACATTTGTTCGCCTTAATGTGGAAAGAAAGAAGGAGAAGACTGCTGAATGGTTACATAAAAAAAAAAAAAACTGGCTGTAAGTCAAACGTTTTACACCAGTGACGGATATTAACATCCGTATTGAAATAAAGAGTTTTTAATTCTTCAACAGCTGATGGCATGAAGACACAATCTGCGCAAAGAACTTCACTTATCTGAGAAAATAAAAGGCTCTTTCGCAACACTAAGACAGAATAAGAAACAAGGCTTCATTCGTTTATGTACTGAAAACATAAGGACTCTAGTACCCAGGCACAAAATGAGCTTCCTCCAACATAGAGTCAGGAGACCCGTCATCTGGGAGGAACTTTGAAAAGAGTCTGCTGAGGTAATTCAAGGCTTCTGATCAGGGTGCCTCCTAGTCCCCTCCCTCTGGAGGTTTCCCTTGTATGTCTGGCAGGGAGGAGACCCTGGGCGAGACCCGGAATTCTCTGAAAGGGCTGTATTTCTGTTCTGGTCGGAGAAAATCTTGGACAGCATTACTGAAGAGGGATATGTCATGTTTTCCCACCTTAAGCTTGTTGCCTCCATTGGGAAAGGTTGGAGAATCAATCACTTTTATGGTAAATTTCTACTAAGTGATCTCCTGTACTACAAAGTCAATAAATTGGGTACATTTGACTTCAGCTGACCTTAACTTTTATTGCAGAGAAAAAAGTCAGCTTTATGACAGAGTAAAGGTAGGGGCTCAAACTTACCAGAGATACACTTTACTGTTGCTGGGTTGGACCAATTTTTGCTTTCATGACTGCCTTATTTCTTCATGACATAGATTTCGCAAGGCTTCTGAAATATTTTGTGTGTTTTTTGTTCCAATTTGGTTGCTGCAATTTAGTTGGCTGCACATCAATGTTGCATAGCTTCTTTTCAACCACACCCAAGGGTGTTCTGTTGGATCTGTGAATCTGCTGAATGTGGATTCCACAGGAATACAGTCAACTTGTTGTAATGATCAAATTTGACCAGTTTAAAAATGGTTTGAGCCTTGTGACATGGTGGTCATCTAAAGGGAAGGTCAGAAATACCTCTCTGGTCAGGGAGTGTGCAAGGACCAAAAGATCCCCCACACCATTACACTACTGATCTAAACTGTTGATATAAAAGGTATCCAAGTGATAAAAACATCCCAAAATCACAACCTAAGGTATTACATGCTTTTCAACACAACTAACTTTTTAGTGAAAAGAAATGTACCCTGATTAGAACATGACATATTTTATGCCCTTGCAAATTTCAAATAAGTGCTCATTTGTTTCCTTTTTCTCTATTTCTTTATCTCGACTCTGTCTCCATATTTTTGCACCTGCACTAACAAAGACGATCCATCCTCTTTAATACGCTCCTGCTTTTTCTCTCCGAAAGGAGAGACCTTGGCTGTGCCTGCTTTAAAGCTGATGCCTCAATGAATAGGAGGTCCTTGTTCTTACATTTCTCCATCTACTGCACTGATTGTGTACTAATGCCAACATCAGTCCCCATCTGGTGTCCATCATTTGGATTCAGGGCAGAGCTTGTCCCAGCAGATACATCCGATTAGTCCTTCTCATCGATTTGTGCTGGCTCGTCATGACTTAGTCAACCCAAGGTGTCTCTTCTATGACATGCTGTCTCCTTGTGATTAAGTTTGCCAACACTCTAAGTGCATTGAGTGTGACAATAAAATCTTTAATCTAATATGCATCCTAAGGAGGGAGGTAGTGAGGAATATAGAGAGAGTGGGGGTGGGTAATATTCTCCATGAGTTCAGATGTAACGAGAGAGGTTTGTGTCAGGTTTATTAATGTAGGTAGCTCAGAGTTTTAAATGCAACAGTGGCTTTTTGATCCAGACTGATAAATTTGTGAGTTCATGTGTAACGTGTGGCATGAAATAATTTGTCAGATTTGTCAGTTTTTAAAATGTATTTTATACCACGTTTTTATTTCTGGCCCTTTACTGATGCTATCATGTGCTTGTGATTACCATCTTCTCAAATAGACAGGACAATTTTTTATATGTGATCCTAAAATATACAATTCTATTTTCTCCGCCTATCTAATCTGCCTCTGATGCTTGGTATCATGAATGGGGTTACAGACCAAAGTGCACAGACTGACTGATAACCCTAGTTTCTTTATATGCAATATTATGCAATATATATATATATATATATATATATATATATATATTTTTTTTTTTTTTTATAGAGAGAGAGAGAGAGAGGGAGAGAGAGAGAGTCAAATCAAATCTTTTCATGTACTTACGAATAGGTTTTACCAAGACTTTTCAGACTGTCTGAATGCTGCTTTCTCACTTAATTTTAGTCCAGGACCAGTTTGATTTGTCTTTTCGGACATTAGAAGGCTCCTAAACTCAACCGATGAACACACGTTGCACCTACGCATAATGACTGCATCTACGTTTAGAAAGTGTGAGGGCACTTTCTATTCCGAAGGTCTCGAACATGCCTTTAAATTGAACTTACGGTGGTTATAATATGAAAAACAAGCTATCACAGTCCATTTAATTATATCCATTAATTGATTTAGAGTTTACTTTGTCATACGTGATTACTAAAATTCACATCCATTGGAAGATGCTGGAAATCTCTATTCAAAAAGGTGAAAGGATCATTTTAATTTATTCTTTGACAATTTGACTTTCTTTTTTCATGCAGGTTATAGACGTTAATTGGCAGATATTTTCAAAAGGACCTGTTCAAAGGGTCCCTTTCATGTCTGTAATTGCTTGTTGGTGTGCCCGACCCACCATTCTGACACCAGGAAAACAGAGCTGCGTTTTCACCTCTATTAATGAGTCATTGTTATGATTTCTTTGCTAATTGCCCTGATCACAAAAGAACGATAACGTTAATAAAAGTTATAAATCATCCCACCACCCAGCCAGACACTCATTTTCTCCAGCCCATCCTCCTCCCGACCCTGGCTGTGTGTGCATGCTGATCATTGAATCTGAGAAGAGGAAAACCTCAGGCTCAAAGCCAAATCCTTGTCATTTTTGGCCAGAATGACTACGATATATCAAAGTAAAGCTCTTGATGAAGCCTGTTATCCTTTATCAAAAAGACATTACCAAAAATCTTGACTCAAATCGAATTGGAATATAAAACCTCCCAGGTAAATGGCTTCTACAGGGAATAAGAAGTGATTGTGCCCATCAAGTGTTTCTTGGACTATTTATTGAGGAGACTAATAAGAAAGCACACAATAACGGAAGAGAGAAAGTGATGAAAAATACATTTATTTGGGAACTGTAATAATAAATATATTGTCATTCTGCCCTTCTTCTAAATAGTCAAACAGAAAAATATATATTTTTTAAAATATTAAAAAGATCCTTGCATCACTCTGCTGGAATAAGTGGGAAAAGAGAAACAATGTTATTACCGTCGCTCACTTTGACAGTAGGTGAAGAAGAGGATGAGGATGATTAGGAGAAAATGAAAGCAGCTGGGGGCGTATTCTGAGGGCATAGTGAGTTAAACGTGCCTGTTATCAACTTATTTTTATTGCATGTGAGACAGAGATGAGACTCACCAGGAGAGGAATGCAGACACGGCTGTAAAGTGGGTGTGAAAACAACCATGTCCGCTGACCTTCCCATCCCTTCTCGTCTGGTAGCTGATGTATTTTTCTCTTAAATATATGTTCTGCAAAAATAGAGTAAAAAAAAAAAAGGGACACTTCTGGGAGTTTACGTGGCGCGATGATTGTATTTATGTCTGGTTGCAGAAGAGCGCCCCTCCTGCCAGTGTGTGCGGCAATAGCTGCAAGCGAACAGCACTGAGTTTACACAAGAGTACGAGAACAGGTCAAGAGGATTATCTTAAAATATTAGCTGCCCTCTTAGCCTCCTCCTCCTTCTCTTGTCTTTCCTCCTCCATTTTTTCTCCTTTTCTGCTCCCTTGATGGCCAACAGCACCTGTCGCACAGAAGACGCAGCAGACATTTAGATGCAGCAGCCTCTAATTTCCTATATATTACAAGGAGAAATGCAATGATGCAAAAGACAATTTACAAAACTCTCTTGTGAGTTTTATATATCTTCTGTTATTACCTGGTGTAAAAATAAAGTAAAACAATGTGAATGACATAAATTAATATAATATTCAATCTACACAAATTGTTTGAGTGGAATGGAAAGAACTGAAATTTAACTAAGCCTTTTTTTTTTTTTACATTACTGCATATGAATCTGACTTGTTTGTGAAATGTCCTAAGATGAAGAAGATTGGTTATAATTTGTCACTACAAAAATGTACTAAATTTAATCATGGTTTCTTTCTCAGTTAGACCAAGCACTTTTATAAATGTTGACGTTTCTGATGAAAAATGTGCATATATAGCCTACTTTTAGTGACTGACTGACATCAGTTTGTTTACATGGATATGGGAGTTTATATGTTTTTTTTTTTAACTCTCACTAAAATTAGAACCAGTACAATACTTACATTTTCACACTGAAAATAGTTTGAAATTACGGTCAAGTCCACCAAGATTAAGCCTATTTCCAAATTCTCTCCTGACATGTCTGAACACCCACTTTGAAAATGTTTTTAGTTTTATACACAACTTTATTACATATTTTTAATAAATGATTAAAATGATTGGTCTTACAAAAAATATGAATACTAGAGCTAAAATACTTCTACAACATTTATCACAATCACAAAACCCTTAAAAATGTATTACAAAAAGGTGGTATGTAAATATTTAGCCTGACTACTGTTGCTCTGCCTGCGTCATACAAGTACAGCTTACAAGCAAAATTAACTTTTCTGATGCTAAACTGGTCAAATCTGGACTCAGTTTAAATTTTTACTTCTAAAATGAACTTCTTCAACCACAAATCTAATAACCACTCTTAACTTTTCCTAACTTTATATATGTCAGCACAGTTGACAAACTGTCCCTGCTGCCCAGGGAAGTGAGCCATTTCATCAAGATCAAAAACTGTCACAGAGTTAAACATACAATATGCAAACCATAAATGTTGTACTAAAACAGGCCCCAACATCAAATTCTGCTTTGGGCCTCATCAAACTTTGGGTTGTCTCTGCCCCTGCTGTGAAGCTTTCTGCGAGTATTTCAACCACGGGCAACTACAGCTCGCTTTTTTTCTTAGGCTGAAACAGTGATTGAGAGCTACGGGGCTTTCAGGGTGCTGGAACTCGTCATTCTCCTTGAATCAGAATAGGAAGCTGTTCTGATACATGTACATGGAGCTTTCGCAAACAACCACTCACTTTCTTTCTTTCTTTTTTTTTTGCACAGATGGACTTGATGCACTTTCTTGAACTCTTTTCTAAGCTTGTGGAAAACAATGTGGCATTTTTTTTTTGCAGAGAGTTACAACCAGGCTTACATACTCTATTGAGCTTAAACATTAAGGGTCATATTTGTTTAATTTTGCCCACAACAAAAAAGGAAGAAGAGAAAGAAAAAAAAAAAACTGTATTAAACTTTTAATGTGTAAACACCACTGGAACAAAAACTGTAAACATAAATGAAAAAATAAACATAAAAACATTATGGATAAAATTATACTTGAAATAATGTATGTTAAATAATTATAAAGACCTTGACTTTATTTATTTATTTTTTAACAGAGAGCATACTTGAGTAATCAGTGTGGGGAATTATGTTTTTATGCTTGTTTTGTCTCAATATGCATGTAATATATAGAAAATCTGAGATGGAAATAATGATAATAGAATAAAACAGAAAACTGGACAATCTTATATGATTTAGTGAAAAAATAAGGTACAACAAAATGATCAATAAATGCAATACAAATATCTATAGGTTACTATATTATGTGTAACATTTGGCAATTTTTTTATTTGTATTTCTTCAAATGTGCCGTTTTTATTAAATAGTAAAATATACTTGCTCTTTTTCTTTCTTCACTTTCTTTTCTTTTCTTTTTTTTTTTTTTTTACACCGCGTCCGTTTGCATGTAATTAAATAGCACCGAGCGCAGCTTATCTGCCGGATCTGTCAGTGGAGAATGTAAAAAGCGCTCCCTGTCCTGGGCACCTCGCTCCTCTGCTCCCTTCCAGCTCCACCTTTCCATAATTGAATTACCTCAGTTTAAAGAAGTGGGCGGGGCTTAGGTATGCTGGTGTCACGCCCATTCAGATCGTCGCAAACCAATGGGACTATCCCCCGCTCCGCCGTAACCAAACCCACTCTCTCTGTCGGCGTCTAGAGCTTGCGTGGAGCTGCTACCACTGTCCTTCTTCTTACCCAGTCCCTTCGTGTCCCGGAGTTTTCCCCAACCCCCTAAAAACACAAGAAAAAAAAAATCAACAGCCAAAAAAAGAATTTTTTTTTTTAAATATATATATATATAAAAACAAAAAAACAACAAAACAAAAAGAACAGGAGGGACAACAACAGAGCACGCACATGGGAGAGCGCTGCGATTTTTCCACTCCCGTACGTTGCGCGATGGCTTATATATGAGGAGGACACTTTGGAATGCGGAGATAAAAACAAGCGTCTCCAGAAGGGAAAGAGAGAGAGAGAGAGAGAGAGAGAGAGAGCGAGAGAGAGAGAGAGAAAACACAACACGGCCACAGAGACGGACTCCTCCCCGCCTCGGCCGTGACACCTCCGGCGGATCACAGCGAAGAGGATGACAGTGTTTCATTTTTTGTTTGTTTTGGGTTTGTTTTACACGGCGATCTAACGCTGTCAGTCATCATTTTCCTCCGGCACGCACTGACTGGCTGACTGCATGGCTTCAGAAAGTTGCCGGGATAATAACATGGACATCTGACTTGCGCCCTCACAGCGTCATTGGACCACATTGAGCCCCCCTCTCTCCATCACGTCTCGGACTAATCTGCGCCTTTTGCGTTTGGAGTGAAGGGCTGAGCAGTTGTCACTTTGGCCCTGACACAGGCTACACCCAGCAAGGGGGTTTGACACTGTACAACGCCACGGGAGACACCGAGTGTTCCGCTGCGCATTGGTGGCTTTCTGCGCTGGTCTCACTTGTTTGTGCATCAGAGAGGGGGGCGGGGGGGACCACATTCTATCTGGATTCCTCCGTCCTGATAAACCGGCAGGAACAACAACAACAACAAAAAAGGCACATGTTTTCATCGGGACTGTTGACGCCTTAATTTTTGTAACTTCACATTTCCGTCAACCTGAACAAGTGTCACCTCATCCGTCCTCCCCGTTGAATGATCACATTTGCCTCTTTTCTCTCGCTCGTTTCTCTTTCCGTTCGCATTACGTTGATAGCTCTGAAGCAGAAACACCGGTCCACATGTGACTGAGATCGGGTCACCTGTCCCGGTTCAGGCGCTCCGTTTCTCCATACCTCCACCCTCCACCCGCTCCACATATCTGATCCTACCGAGCGATCGACACTGAGACGGAATAGACTAACGAAGTTTTGCTGTAGTGATGCTGCAAGTGGAAATGGTCCTCTTCGTCTGCCTGGTGCTGCTGATGTGTGTTCTGAGCCAGGAGCCCGGATCCAAAGTGGTGGCCGACCGCTACGCCGTCTTCTGGAACCGGACCAACACCAAGTAAGTGCTGTAGCCGCGCATCGAGCAGGCTTCCCCCCGCTGAGAGTGGGAGATGTTTCCCTCCTTCCCTCTCCGCTCTGAATGAACCATCGCTCTTTATTCTGCGCAGCCAGATTCTGTAGGTACAGACCGACTGCCGCTGAGGACAGGAAAGCACACCAAAGAGATTGTTGGGTTTTATTTAGTTGTGCCGTGCGTCTTTCGAGATGTAACCCTTAAAGTAAGGCCTATTTCCCCTGCTGCCTGTGGTCCCCCAGATCTACGCAAATTTCTACTGGAGTGTTGTCAGCTGTAGTTCTGGAGAAACAAATTCTGTTCTTTTTATGTTTTCTACTTTTATTCCCGGTGTTTCAACCCGCCTGTTTAGAGCAGCAATGTCAGATGGAAATCGTGTATTTTCTCGCTTCCTAACGCAGTCTGATGATCATGCTTAAAACTTTCGACCGTCGTGGAAACATACCGGTCAAGCGTGTCAGAGCTGCACTCTACATGTAGATTTGAAATATTTAGTAAAAGTCTTCACATTCTACACAACTTGTGCTTGTACAACCAGAACGTTTATTTGAATTCATCCGTCAATATTTAAATCTTTAGTCCCCTTATTTAATTCAGTGATACAGGTTGCATTGAATTTTGCTTACAAAATACCAAAATAAACGCATATAAACAAACTATGTAGTATTAAATTGTTAGTGTTCAAACTTTTAAGGATTTGTTTCTACATTTTGGTCATAATCCTAAAATAGTTTCTGAGAGTTGTGGTAAAAGATCTTTTAAGAAGAAAAAGACAAATCAGATTAGAATAATTGTTTTTCGGATTATTACATACAGTTTCTTTTTTTTTTGTTTGTTTGTTTTTTTGAAACTATGCAGAATAGTGTGCCTTGTAATTACTTTGAACAACCCTGGTGCTGTTGAAAATTAAACACAATTATTGGAGGTGTTATTTTGAACATTAAATAGTGTTTTGAAAAAGAAGAAGAATTAAAAAGACTGGAGGTTAAATGCACTTTTTTTTGTTTTAGCTTAGTTTTTAGAACTTATGAAAATTCCTATTGAAAAATCTGCAAAGTTTTAGTGTAATAGTGTCCTACTGTATGCTTTATGTATTAGAGGAAGGGACTAGACCGCTGTCTTAAAGCCCAAAGGTCCTGATGTGTTGCTCTGAAACAAACTCTTAAAAAGTTGATCTAAAGATGATGCACAGTAACAGGAAAAAAAAATCTACCTTTCACTAAAAAATAAACAAAGCAAAAAATAAAACAAAAAAACATCTGTGTGCTGATAATAAGGAAATAGAACTGCAAAGGTTGTTGAATAAGATCAAGCACCTTTCAAAAAGTTTCTCAGACGTGATACCTCGTTGTTCCTTCTAGTCCAAGCTCTTGTAAACTGTTTGTCCAGACAGCATTTCCTTCCAAAAGTCCCTCATGGAGCACACTGTACAGCCTTGTCCCCGGCTTATTAAGTCTGATCGCCGCCTGGCAGAGTTTACCGAGACCTTTCACTCAACTGCCACCAGCACTTAGTGTTTTATTTGTCGACCAAAAAAAAAAAAAAAAAAAACTCCTAGTGAGCAAAGTCATTAATAGCACACGGCGAATTTGTTGAGCAACTATTTACATTGAGTTTGAAGTTTGTGAAAACATGACTTATTGCTTGAAACCATTAGCGGCCAGGGTGTAAAAACGGAGGGGCGACTGTATAGGCTCCCGGTTGGAGTCGGGGGGCCAGTCCTAGCCGGGCGTGTAGATTCCCAGCTTGATAAACCATGGAGCATGACTGGTGTGGTCTGGGTGCCCATAGCCAGACTTACCCTGACTGTTTGTTATGGAGCACTGTCTTTAATGAAGGTAAACGCAATCTTGAGTTGGATCTTGATGCCTACCATTGATAGACACACATTCACTGGGCTGTGCTATTTTTTCCCGGAAAAAAAAAGAAAAAGAAAAAGTTTTGAGTTGACAGGCTGCTTAGTTAACTTGATACCTTCCAGATGTGCTGACAAGTTTTCCTGCTTTCTATGAAGGAGGGAAAAAAATTGAGATTGAAATAAATCCACTGTTAATCTCAGATGTGACCCGTTACCAGGAACATGCGCAGAGAATATTCTGATATTGCTCTGATCTATATGCTCCGCTCTCTTTGAACTCCAGTAAAACCTGAGTAATAGATAGTTTCCTGAGCCTCATCTGTTTCTCAGATTGAAATTCGCCTGAGGAAAGGAAACAGGTTTTCACGGAGGCTGCAGCTCTGTAACAGTCGGTCCGCACTACTTTACTCTGAGCGGAGTTTGTTTGCCTCTGAGCCCTGCAGGGGTTGAGAAGCCAGAGAGGTAACTTTTTTAAAGCACAGAGGGAGAGAGTTAGCAAACTTATCGTATTGATGAGTCAGTTAATAAATATCGAGCCCCTTTCCAGCTACATTACTGTAGAAAATTGGTGTGGACCTGGAACTTGGTTGTGTCTGTTTTCTTTTTTTTCCCCTTCGGCTGAGGCTGAACGGTCTCACTGAGAGCACGGCTGCTTTGGAGAGCATTCAAGCACACAAACAGGCACACTGAGCCAAAAACACATGGTTCATATGATGGCAGAAAATATCAAATCATATGACTTGCTAGGATGATTTAAAAAATGTAGTTTAATGAATAATTTCAGTGTTTTTTTTTTTTTTTTGTATTGTAACAATGCTCTTTGTTTATGGACCATATGCACTTAGATTTTTTTGCTATCTGAAGAAAAAGTATGTTTTGGGTTACTATTTTAGATGTCCAAAGCAGTATCCAAAGTCTGGCTTGCGAAAACAGATTTTGACCAATTCTGGTGTATTTAGTGTTTGTTAAAAAACTATAAGACATGAAAACAATGAAAGGAAAGAAAAAAACCCCAATATGCTTCAGATTCTTGCACATATTTTGTAGTTTCGAATCTGACAGAAATGGAAGGAATTACATGATCATTCCATTATTGAATGAAATGATTTATCCATATCCTTTAAAAAAAACTCAAAAGAAGTGCATGCTTTTGGTTGACGCTTTATAGACTAAAAAGCAGCATCCTTACTTTTTTCAGTATTCTTATTTTTAATGCATTTGATGAATAGAAAAAAAACTATCTGTATCTGTTCTGATCTTTGATCAGACCCGACTAGTTTTATTGTAAAAAAAAAAATACTGTTACAAAAAAGAGAAGAAGAGGAATTGAACTCTGATAGATTTAGTAAATTAAACAAAAACCAGTAGAATTATAGGTAACCCCATATGTGTACATCAACATGCTGGCTGATAAGTTTATTGACTGAAAATGGTGGAAGTGCCAAGTTTAGATAGATTAAAAATGAATGGCCAGTCAAGGTGGATCTCTGGTTGCCCACTTATTCATCTGAAATGCACAGCAAGAAATCTCAAAACGGAGACTTTCATGTGCACCAAAATAGCTTTAAAAACTTCGTCATGTCTGCTACTTAATGTGAAATTAGGAGTTCAAAACATTATGTAGTGACCACAAGAAAGACTCCTTGAAACTGCCTGGTTGTAATATGCTAAATTGTTGTAGAAAGTTTATTCTGGACAAAAAAAAAAAAAAAAGAAAAAGGGGGAAAAAGTTAATGTTCAAGTTGGTTTTACTTTTGTTCTCATTGTTGGCAGACAAAACACACTATAGCTCACATTTTAATCAGGATCAAACAAAGAATCATACATAAAATCTTACTTTTTTGGATTTTTTTCATAGTTTTCTGAATGGTCAGATTTATTGTATTGCAGTGTAAGTTTGTAGTGTAGCTATTTGTGCTGGCCGTGCCCCAGTAGCTGTGTTTGTGAGGTAGGTAATTTTGATTGAGACTGAGGTGGGGTTCCTTGCGGTTTCGCTGGCTTTTCTCCAACATTTTGTTTCACAACTACAGCATGAGACCAAGAACTTGCTAGTTGTTTTATTCTGAGGAACACCTTAATTTTCCACCTTTTGGCACATTTACATTGGCCTTTTTGTTATTTCCTTTTCGCTCAATATTAAAAACCTACTCTAATTGTTGGTTAAGAGTCATAAAAGAACTTCTGACATCTTCCGGTGTAAAAATGACATTTATTTTGCCTGTTATCGCATGTATTAAAACTAATAGGAAAGAAAGTGGCGGGATCTAATAGTCTCTCGATTGTGATTTCAAAAAGACAGCAATTGCGTTTTCCTCTTTTCCCCTCCATGCCTCCTCCCTTTTCTCCCGTGTCGCCTCTAAACTCTCAGCTGAATCTCTATGTCGTTCTCTCCCCTCTTATCCCTCGCCTGCCTCCATCTCTTCTCGCCAGGCACAGAGAATAAAAGAATACAATTAGATATTTTCAGAGTCCCTCCACAGTGAGATGGTAGGGAAAGAGCCTCAGAGGTCATACTCACTCTGAGTGAGAGAGGTCACGCGCATACGGTCAGAAGTAACGAAGCAGAAAGTTGGCCAGTGAATGTGAAACTAGCAACTAATAACTCTCCTTGAAACGTAAGGTGTTATTAGCACAACAGGCAGATGGAGGTTTTGTCCATGGATATTTTTCAAGGTGATTTATATTTTTGCTGCAGAATACGACTGTAAAAATGACTGCCTTGTGATGAAGTTTTCACATCTTTGAATGTAAGTGGAGATATCCACTCAGTAGCTGTGGTTGGGGTGTTTTCGTGCTCTTCTTGGAGTCACGTCTGCTTTGTCTTTTGTGCTTGTTTTTTGGGGGGTTAAATGTGTCTTAAAGTAATTTAAAGTAAAGTGTGCTTAACAGAGCTGTTTTTTTTTTTTGTTGCGTTCAGATTCTCAGATACAAGGCAAATCACACATATTTTTCTTTTTTGGATCTTTTTTTCTCTCTTTAACAAAATGTGGTTGCCTGCAAGGGTTATGTGCACGTGGTTCACTAAATGTGTAACTAAACATTCAAATTTAGTTTAGAAATTAGGCAGGATTCAGTTTCTGGAGTCAAGAATAAAATCGTTTCTGAAAAGTAATGGTTACCAAAATGTTCAGTCATACATTTTTCTTAACGTTTTTTCTGAGAGCCCAGAGAAAGTGCTGGAGTTTCCAGAGTTTTCTTTAGCTGTGTGAAGAGAAGAGAAGCACAGTACCGTTCCTGCCCCGTTTGTTGCTGCCCGCCGTTGTTTAACTTTTCCTTAAGTTACAAAAAACAGGCAATTGTTCTATGTGGAAATATATCTGTTCTCAAAAAATTGGAAACAAAAGGAGCGCTACCTGTTTTTACTCCTGCTAAGGTTTATTAAACTAGGGTAGGGTACGACTAGGGGGATGTTTGCTAAGCAGCCAGCTCATGCAGCACAAGATGAGAAAAAAAAATACTATCACTGAAAATTGCTTTTATGACTTTAATTAGGATTAGCATATATATTTTTTGACTATTTTCTTTCCCCCAGTCTCTGTTACCATCTCAGCCACTAGAAATGTACATTAAGTTTTCATCCAACTAACCGACTATATTTTACATGTGCCGAGCATGTAAAATATTCCGTCTTTTGCAATTACGATTTTTGAGCTAATAACTACAGTTCAGTATATTGTGCAGCTCTACAAGTGTAGGGTCTACCCAATATAATAACCCAGCTAGCCCAGCCAGTATCAGCTTTACTTCTGTAATGCCGTAAAGAGCAGAAACACTAAGAAAAAAAATACATTACATAGTTTTGCTGGTATAGTAGCAAGTAGCAGAATCAAAGTAACAATAAAATAAATAAATGAAGGTAGCACTAAGTATAACTGTAATAAGCAATCTACAGTTTTAGCAGCAGTAAGGAGAAAAAAAAGAAATGTTTTTTTTTTTTTTTTGTGGAGGAGACCATATTGGCCCTTGCCCATGAAAAAACAATAAAATAATTGTATGTCAAGTTATAAATGCAGCAAAATTTGAAAGCCTTTAATAAAAAAAATGATCAATATTAATTAGGTCATTGTTTTCATTTCCTTGCTTTCCCATTCTCTCCTCAATTTTCCTAAAAGTTCTCATTAATTACCGCCTTTTTTTTGTCTGTGACATTGGCGAACACGGCATGAAAACGGCAGCCAAACAGAGAGCGGAGGGGGTACAAAATGTGAGTCGGGCTGTAAAAAATTCAAACAAGACACGATAGAAAAAAAAACAACAACCTAGAAACAACTGTAACAGCAACGTTGCAAATGCAATTATTTACTAGGCTCTAAATGCCACTTTATACTTTCTCACTAGACCTGTAAATGCATTTCTGTTTAAATTATAATTTTCTTTTTGTCACAATTAGGTTGAAAATGAGTCCAGCAGGCAGTAGTCAATGCTCGGTCAATGTGTTTTAGCAGAGCAGCTGTTCTTCGGTGTGCAGTGGAGGAAGGGGGGAGGACTCTTGGCCGTGACCCTTGTGGAGGTGCTATGCGGCGGACAGAAGCAGCCCTGTCGCCTGGGGTGCTTGGTGGCTGGGCTGCAGTCGTGGATATGCTAATCCTGTAGAAGGCAGCCTGCAACTGGACAGAAAGGAGATTCCTTGTAGGCGTCTGTGTGTGCAGGCTGAAAAATTAGAGCGTTTAATGACCTAAAGCTTTTCTGTGACCTTGCATGAGCAATTTATAGAACTCCTCAGCTCTTTATTTTAAACTATAAAATAAAATGTGTTTTCACAATTAAATAAGCACTGCTCAGCCTAACAAAGTAGCAGTGTTAATTAAGATGGAATCATAAAAAAAGTTTCCTTACCCTTCCAAGCGCGGCATAAGTTGTTTTTTTTCCTGCACTGACAAATGGAAAAACTATTGAATGGCAGCTTCGTTTCAAGCTACATGTTTCACTCGCTTTCCCCCCACACATTAATGTCTAGGTTTTTGTTTTCAGAGTAATCACTCCAAGGTCAGATCAAGTGCTGAAATGCTGCTATCAGCCGAGCGATCTGTCTTTTTGCCCCCTTTTCCAGCCCACGGCGCTCAGTCTGTGGGGGAACATTCTATACTGCTCTTCTCAGAAACAATAAAATATTAACCATCTTGTGCATATGTGCAAATCTTCATTGAAAACTTATTTTTTGATATGTTAACAACAAAAATAATATACTTTGTGTTTCTGCAGATGCAGGTAGTTATTTACGGGCATTTATTACATTTCTTTGTTCTCAAAATATTCAAGATTAAAGAAAATTATTTTAAATGCTCGGCTTTTGTCATAGCAAAAGTACTTTTACAAGTTTCTTTTTTTTTTTTAAACAAAAATCTACACATATAGGCTCATGTTTTATTATAAGACACTGGAGAAGGATTGATTGAAGGTTCAAACTTGAATTGCACCATTATCCACCAAAGATGCTCTTTCATGGTTAGAAAAAAATGCCGCTGCCACGCCCATCTTTATCTTGTCTGCTCTCCACTATAAGATGGAGGCTTTCCAGCAGCTGTTTCAGCGTAGATCTTCCTCTCTTAACCAGAGAGGGGCACTACTGAGAGACATCTGATTGCCTACAGTGCCTGCTCTGCTTTTGAGGAAAACCATTTAAGATCTACATATGATATGAAAACTGTTTCTAAGCACAAATGGTCAAATTTGCCATTGTGTTGCAGACATTAGATCTCCATGTGTTGGGGCCAAAAGAGCCATTGGGTTTCAATTCTTTTTTTCTTTTTTTTTCTTTCGTCACTGCTCTGTTTGACTGGAATTTTTGACGTGGACGCTTGAGACCGCTCGTTTTTTGACAGCCACATTTTCCACAGATAACTCCTTTCATGGTAGGCTGACTTCAGGCCGTACACTGCGTTTTTCCTTATTTAACTTGAGGGGGGCTCGTGGGGTAGTGAATGGATGTTTTTCTAGCTGGGCAGCAGTGTGGAGAATAGATCCCAGAAGAGAACACATCTCCAGCCTGTGAATAAAGACCTAATTGACGGTTGTAGCCAGTTGTAAATGAGTCATGAGGTAATTCGTCTTCCCAGGACAGACTGGGAAGCACACATGTATGGTTGTGTGGGCCACTGTTCCGTCAGAATTGATGCACTTTCAGACTTTCAGCTTCTATATGTCCTGCAAAAACACCTTTGAGCCAGTAATATGCACTGTTTTAGCCAGAGATCACTTTTCAAGTCTGTACGTATAAAAGCTTCTCATGCATATATTGACAGAAAGGGGAAAATGTTCACCTTTTTCTTAAAGTCACTGTTGTGATGCTGATCCACTGACCTGAATATAAACAAAGAGTCAAGCAAAGTCACCTTCTCATTGTTCATTCTGCGGCCGTGGCTGCAAGACCTGCCAATAATAATCTTGCTGTGTTACACTGAAAAGACAGTAGATAAAAATACAAGCAGCCAATAACTCCCCTCCCCACCACCACCACCACCCACCTCTCATCTTCCCAGCCCAGTGCCTGGTTGTGAGCCTGAAAAGCGGCCATTGTCCTGCTTTCTCTGCCCACTCTAAAAAAGCCTGAGCTCCAGGTAATATGTGGATTTTAGGTGAAGGGAGAGACAAAAAAGGACAGATGACAGGAGTCGGCATGAACCAGTTTTGCATTGATAAGATACACTGGTGTTTTAAAAAGTTGTGTTTTCAAAACTGCTGGAAATTTCTGTCATACTGTTCCCATGGAGTAAAATCCTTTCAAGGATGCATTAGATAATTACCAGAATTTTCTCCGATTTTATGAAACTCAAAGATGAATTCAGTCTGTCACAGCAAGTTTCAAGCAACAAACTATGGTGTATATTTTGTAAGTAGAAGTGGACTGAAGGATACCAGGGCAGATAGCCTGTCTAAACATTTACTTGTTGTACTCAGAGTGTTACTCTATAAAGAATTAAACAGCAAAAGTTTATAATATGCACATTACAGGTACTTTTATTGAGCTATAACAAAATTAGCTGTTATTTTCTATATTTTTTTTGTTATAATATTGTCTCTGACAATATTATAATAGTATTTTATCAGCAATAGGGATAATTGTTGCTTTTTTGTTTAAAATTAAAGGAGCTTTTTCTTTGTTTTAGTAAAGGTTTTGCTGTGAGAATGTCTTACTGGCCCTTTTCTGGATAGAAAAAGGGAAATTAAACGAGAGAACAGACAGCTAAATTTGTAGCTTGGTTTATGGACAGAGAGGAGAGGAGGGCAAACATGAGGATGGATGCATGGGGCCAACTGTGGCTCAGTGGGAAGAGTAGTCGTCTTTCAATCTTAAAGATGCTGGTCTGAGTCCAGCTTCCTCCTGTCAGCGTATGTGGAAAAAAAGAAAAAAAGTGGCTTTTTCCACTCACTTCCAAGTAACCTGCTTCCCCTTTGCTTTAAACCATCCAATTCCTACCCTCCTCCTTGTCCGTCCTTGTTGAGGCTTAAAGATGCATGCAGTTTGCTGGCTGCCTTCCTCCCTGGAGGTGACAACGGTTGGTTTGTTGGTTGGTTGGTGGCATTTCTCCAATGGCCATACTCTGCATCTTCACCCCAATGAGATGTGGTTTTCATGGTGTGGGTTTAGTGACCCTGTGGCTGTTTTCTGCAGAGACAGGATTAAGCCCACAGGTTTTAAACCCTTGTTTTGTTTCCTCAGACAGCTTGGACCACCACACACAGGGTTGTGTTTACTTGGTGGTGGTGGTGGTGGGGGCTAGTGGTGTGCTGGTCAACACAAAGTTGCGTCTTACTCTTCACCTATTGTGATACATCGCACGCTGTGCCCTTGAAAGTGTATTTTCCGTTGTATCAAAGTCAGAAAGCTGAGGCGTGTGCAATGTAGCAGCATAATGGAGGGTTTCTTTCCGCAATGCCGCATATGCGCTGCAGGGACAAACTGGAGCAATACAAACAGAGCAAGTTTTGTCCTCAGACATAATTTACAAGAGAAGACCATAAAATTATGTTTGTTTCGTTGTGATGCATAATTTGGCTCATTATTCAAGATCATAATTCAAATAATTTGGAAAACAAATCTTATTTGTCTTCTAGTTTATAGTTTTTAGTACAAGAAAAATAAACTGTCAAACTGTATTTGAGAAATATTTTGGAATTTTTAAATTAAACACTATTAACTTGAGCTTTTAATACTTAAAGCACATTAAGTAAAACGTCATTTAGTATTCTGATGACTCAGTACAACCTTCTCTGATAACTCCAAGAGGAGTGTGGAATCAAACAGTTGGCAAATCCAATTTAAAAATGTGTAACACTGCATAGATCCCATCATCCTCAGTGAAAATTGTCTTTGATGCTCAAACGAACTGGAGTTTGTGCATGGACTGCATGTGTGTTTTTGCGTGCATGCTCGCACATAGTTATTTGACTTGTCCTGAGCCAACCTCCTCTTTAATGAAGCAGCAGAAACACAAAGTCACTACTATAGCAGAGCACAGCACTATTCCTGACCCATTTCTTCAAGCCTGCTCCTCTGAGAGCTGCTTCATAGTTTTCTCATTTTGTGAGAAAACTATGAGAAAATATATTGGCTAATCAGCAATGACGCTTTGCGGCTTCCTCATGTCCCCCAAGGCAAATAGTACCCTACTGGTGTCATTCTAGTGGTAGTAAACTGTCATGTTTTTTTTTTCTTTTGTAAAACTGAAGCACTATCTTGTTGCGGTATCAGTCTACATTATTATTTTGAGCATTGTATGTTTTTTAATGGTCATTAAACCTATTATTTTTTCTTTTAGTGCAAGTAGGATTTAATCATCTGTTGCTCAAAATAATAATAAAAAAAATGACTAGATTGGTCAAACCTGAACTTAACTGCGGAGCTTTGATTACCAAAGCAGAGTGGGGCTTTGAATACAGTGTACTACTGTTTTGCTTAACTTAGCACTTTATTGCAGCTTCAGTGCTAAAACCTTTCACAGTTTTTAATGGGTTTAATCTCTAAAAACCCGAGCTGAAAATATCTTCAGCAGAAATCTATTAAAGCACAGTTAAAAGCCCTATTTTATTTAGGAGTGAGAGGGCGAAATTAGGATCTCTTGAGAAAACAATATATGGACGAGTCACACCTTGCATTATTCTACCCTGACTACAAATTTTGTGAAGACAGTTTGTGATTTTCCCAAAAATTATGCAATATCACCTTGTCCTTTTGAGCCAGATGCTCAAAAGGACAAGGTGACTCCTAATAAAAATAAATACAGTACACCTCTGCTTTGGAAAGGCAGTTCATTATTTCTTTAGTAGGTTCGAGCTGCAGCAGATGTGGTATTTATTCAGCTTGTTTATTTTCTTCTCTTAAATCAGTGAGCAGTGAGCTTTGGAGTGCAGCAGCCTTTGAACCATGGCCTATCCCATGACTGCAGCCTGGGGTATTAACCCAGAGCCACTGAGAGGCTTAAAAAGCCATCAGCTCATTGTCCGGAGACACAAAAACCCCCTTCCTCTAAAATCTCTCCCCCCATCCCTCTCTCCTCCTTTCCTTCTTCCCTCTTTTCTTAAGAATGTCTTGAGCTGGCCTCTGCTGGCATTCATATTAATCAGTTTTAAGGTTCTAATGAGATAAGTGAGACTTAAGGGGAGTCCCCAAAGTGGCCTAAGTCCACCAGATAAACAGAGGTGATGAGCGCTGCCTATAGCCACATCCTCAGGAGTGTGTGTGTTTTTCTCCAGGATAGTCATGCATACAAAAGTTTTAAAGTCCTTAATCTCTCAGTGGGGCTTTGATAACCAAAACATGACTAAACCAGGCTTATGGAGGGGACAGTCATCACCTTGCCTTGTGAAAACGATGGAAATTGTATTGTTGATATATTTCTTCCTTTTTTTTGAAGTTACGGAGAAATTAGTCTATTTCCAAAATGACATATTTTTCAGAGCAGTAAGTACATTTCTTTGTCTTAACCCAAACACTCACTCCATTTGCTCCTCATCCCGCTAAGTATTCAGAGGATATATAGGTCAGTGGGTTTCTTTCTTCGGCTTCCCTCTTTGCGGCATATTGCTCTTTCTGTCCTGCCCTCCTCTTCCAGTTCCCTCGCCGCAGTTGCCAGATCTGTAACTGTGTTGTCCTCAAGACTCGGGGGATGTTGCTGAGTTGACCAAGCGCACGGCATCGACATAAGGCTCAGAGTTATGACTGCAGAGGTTGATAGACAACTGATTACATCCCAGTTTTCAAGCTCCGCTTATTTATGAATTTAGATTTTTTTTTTTTTCTTCCTAACCGTGTTTTTCATTTTCACCACAGCAGTCTGAGTTCATAATTTTTTTTAAACTTTTGAATAAGACTGCAATTATAAAGCAAGAGTGTATAAAGTCTAACTGGACAACTATGTGTAAAAAATAACTTATTGCCTTGATGAAGTAGAAGTAGAAGGTTAGGCTAGTTATTAAAAAAGTAAGTATACAGGATTATAAAGTTTTTGAATGCTAAAAGTAAATGCACTCTGGAATGAAAAAAAAAAAAAAACTTTGAGGCTGTTGTACATTGCACATTCTGCTGGAAGTTTCCTGTTGAACTGGTGTGGTGGTTGTTGTGGTGGAGAGGCGGGACGAGACCCCAGAGAGTTCAGTTTCACCTGCTGTTCTGTTCCTCACGGCCACAGGACTCCAAGACCGGAGACATTCCAGCCAGGATTAGAGCATGCATGTCAAACGGAAACGCAAATTTAGCGGGCAAGCAATGTGCCTTTTTTTTTTCTCCTTTTCTTTTTAGTCTCAAGTTGAAATCATTGTTTTCCTTGCTACTCTACAGAGTTTCATAAGTGTAGTCAAATATTTTTTGATGTAAAATAAAAGTGATAATTAAAAGAAGCACCTGGGTTTACACATTTATATAAAAATTTTTATGTTTTATGACTTGCTTTTTACACAAGGCATATTTTAATTTTATATATATATATATATATATATATATATATATATAAATGAATTTAGTTTCAACACAAAAATGCTAATATGATTTATACTATAATATTTTTTTTTTGTGTTTGGAACCAGAATTTTGGCTTCTTTAATTTAAACAATATTTTTAGGTATTAGTAGGGTGTTATAGAGACATTATTAATTAAAACCTTTGGTAAAATTCCATGTCGGAAAATTTGTGGTGTAGTACTTCCAGTTTGGTTTTTGACAAAAAGGAAACCACTGTCTGTCATATATATATATATTATTTCATAGTTCTCATTATAAATCTTGACAGCGTGCTTGTTTTTCAGGTATTTTTAATTAGGTACAGGGATGAGGTAAGCCAATAGCCTAGGGCAAAATGTGTCATTTTTCTGACACTAGAACAGAGTGCGTGCTTGGCTTTGGGTGGAGCCAAAAAATATTTGTTGCTGTTTGATATTTCTTAGAAGAGCCGCTAATCGTAAAACATCCAGTCAAGGCAGAAATGTTTATGGCTCGTTGATGGTAAAACTAAATCTGCTTGGTTACTTAAAGCAAACAAGTTTCATAATGACCGGCATGACCGTACGTGTATGTTAGTTTCAGTGACCTGTTTAAATTTAAAGATGACTTACTATTGTTCACATTGTAGTGAAATAAGGGATTGCACATTAACTAAAAGACATGTGCCAGCTGACAGGTAGGTCTGCGAAGGTGTTGAGGCTTGTCGGTTCTTGAATGATGCGAGGGTGACAGCAGCTTTAATAATGCAGCAAAGGCAGACTTTTTAAAAAAAAATCCTTTTTAAAAAAAGGAGCCATCTGTACATTAAGTCTAGGTCAGATCGTGTCTGCTGCTGTACATTAGCTTCAGAGCCTTTCTGCCTGTATCACTGGTAAGAGGAACATGGCACGAAGATGGTTGAATTATTCACACTCATAATCGGCCTTTATGTCCTGCTGCCAGGCCTGGCCCCACTGTTATTCTAGTGCATAATTGATAGTGCTCAGAAGTGGAAAAGTTAGAATAGCAGAAGTAATGCGAAGCGAAAGTGTAGTCAGGCAGCACAAGGGGGAGAAAGGGAGGGAGGCAGACCCCAATAGGAGTTTTTACACCACACTTGTGTTAGCCTTTACGGGGCTTAGGCCCAGCCTGCGTGAGGATCGCGTGTGTAGACCAGCCAGACTTGAATGGAGAAGAGGGGAGCAGTGGGATAAGAGGGGGGATGAAAGGATGAGGAAGGGAGGGAGAAGAGATGGGGATCCAGAGTAACAAGGTCTGACGTTGAGCTGGCCCAGAATATGATCTTTTTCTTTCCCTAAAGTTATCCTGGACGTGGACCATGGGAAAGCATAAAAAAAAACGAAAACAAGATGATTTTGATGTTATTAAGAACGTAAATCACAGCCGCTGCTGTTTGCTTTTTGTTGTCTGGGTCTAGTCCAGATTTCCTTTTTGTTTTCCCTGCTACTTGCTGAGGCAGGTTAGGGAGGCACTGACATCACATTACAACAATGCGATACTATGATCAATAAACGGCAGCCTCCAGAGAAGAACAGAGACTGGCTTTGTTCCAGGAGTTAAAGGGAGAAATCAGCTGAAAAATAACCAAACACTTAAACTCTTTCAAATGTTTAAAGACTTTCCACCAAAAATAGGAAAAATACAAATTTAATAGAGATGCACTAATTAGATTTTTCCTGGGTGGCATTGACTTCTGGTTTTCTTTAAGGACTGCAAATTGATTAAAGTGCTGCATGCATTTTATCATCTAATTAATGTATTTTAATGTACTTAAAAAAAATCTAACAATAACTGGAGCACATTCTAAGTAAAGGTTTGTAATGATTACTTCATTTATTAAAGGAAAAATAGCTATTCAAACTCTACATGAAAAAATAATCTCCCACCTTCCTAAAGCATGATTTAAGCTCAATTATCCACATAATTTAGAAAACTGAGTTGAATTTAACTAGCCTCACTACCCCAGACCTGATTACTGCCAGATCTGTATAATTAAGAACTAACAAATTCAATGTGTATGCTAAAAAACCCAGCCTCTGCTGGCTTTCACACAACAAACAAAATAAAGGTTTTGGTGTAGCCCAGTCAATTTCGGTACTTAGGTCTGATTAAGGTATTGGGGCTTGGCATGTAAAGGACTGTTTATTCTTGAAAGTAATTGAAAATTGCTAATTTAAAGCAATTTTACAGGAAGTGGGCCATTCTTAGCTTTGATGCATACATTTACTTTTTGATAATTCAGGTACCCGACCTGCCAATCACAGTCGATTATAGGAAAATTGTAATTTCATTGGTGGATCCATTAATCATTTATTTTCAGCTTTTCCCCACATAAATAGTATTCCTTAATTGTCTTAGTGGAATGAAACTGTTCCGCTGAAGTCTGAATACATCTCAGGTGAGGGTGTTAACATGGCCCCAGGTGTAGTCTATTTAACACCTCTCTAACCTTTGACAAAGACATGCTAACTGCTGCCTAGCTTTGCCTTTTGTGTTCCATAACAAAGCCCCTTTAGCTCCTAATAACTCTGCAGCACCGGCGGTGTCAAGAGAAACCTGAGATAAGGTCCAGATCAGAGAGTTGGTGTGGGAACTGTTTAATCCTCCTCTTGAAACCAAACCATCACACAACAGGCAGGGATCATGTTTGGCAAAGTGGGCCGCTTTGATGGAGGGATTGAATGGTGCAAGTAGGCGGGACAACGATGATGGAATATAAAAATGTGGCTGAATGCTGGTACTCTTTTGCAACGTTGTGAAAGAGAACATCTGGAGCACAATACAGGGTGTGTGCTCAGTCATCCAGACATACATGTATCATACAGAATATTAATGTCAAGGCATTGTTATCTATTGTCGCCTTTATGATCTTTTCAAACTTGCCTCTCTTATATCTATTGCTTGACTAGTTGCTTCTGTTATTGATTCAATATGCAAAGGACTAAAGTCATGTCCCAACATTGCTCCACTTGCCTTTATAATAGAGAGGCAAAATGAAAGCCAAAAGAGGTCATCCTTGCAGTTTGTCACAAGCCTCGTTCATTGTGCTCTGGCCAAGTGAGACCAAACGTTGCAGCCAACATCACACCATCTGCACCCTGCAACATAGTGGTGACACCATCATGCCATGGGAAGCTTTCTTCAGCAGAGGAAGGGAAGTTCCTGGAAAGCATTGGTGAACAATAAGCCTCATGGTTGTGCTGGTTGTATTTAAGAATTGGTATGAATACAAACATCCGGCACTTTTTTTCTTCTTCAGATTTCTGTTTTGTTTTTTTTTTAATGGTGAAAATCCTGCATTATTTTGCCACTTGTCAGATATTCCCTACTTGATGTTGGCTTGTCACATAAAATCCCAGTGAAATACATTGAGGTTTGTAGCTATACCTTCATAAAAAAATCTATATAGGCTCAAGGGGTGTGAATACTTCTGCAACATGCTGCATATTGATATTCTTTTGTTGGCATCACTATTTTAGAATGCCTGAAAGTACCTTTCACTGGAGTCACTATGGTGTGGCCATAAAGCCGTCGAGCGGAAACATTACCAGTGATATGTCTCAGAAACTCATAAAACCAATTTATGGGTGCACTTATGACCTGCGCACCTACTGGAGCCGTCCTATAAAGATGCAGACAGAGATTGCACCAAACTCTTCCCAATTACCCACATTTTAAAAGTAATAAACATGGATCGATAAGTGATAGTGGGAAGTTAATCTCAAGCTTAAGCTTAGTTATTTCCAATTCAGGCACTTCTTTTCAAACTAAAACTGCAGTGTTTACAAGCTCACCATCAATTTGTTTTATTGTTTTCTTCCTACGGGCTAAATGCATTGAGCCATTTTTTTGTTTCAGAGTTAAAGCTCCTATCTCTTCTTTTGTCCTGAGAGGAATTGCAAAAAGCAGAAATCCTTTTTTGTTGCAATTATTCTTTTTATCTGCGAGTAACTCATTTTTAGATACTCCCAGTTAGGGAAGGATGTCATTAAAGGAAGCTTCAATAATCAACACAGCATGTTGCTGTTCTGGGGCCTCATTTATAAATGTTGGGCAAAATATTTGTATTTCGTACATGTATTCCCATACATGTACGAAAATGAATGTTTCTTGAAAGTGTGCTGTAATCCATGCAAACTTCTGACCTTCTGTGAAAACCTCTTTCAGCCTCATCCAATCACGTAACATGCTTTAGAAAATTATTTGAAAACTTCAATGGAATTTTATAGTAAATTTGCAGGTGTAAATGTGCTTCCATGCCCATGAAATACATATACATTATCTGCAGGGAATTTTCATTCTCACTGCAAAAGAAAACTCAGTCAGATCAGGTAGGATATGATGAACTTTATCACCCCAAAGGAAATTTGTCTTGGGTAGAAAATCTGGCTGCTGCATAATCTAAACTTAAACCATGTACGTCATATTACATATTGCACATTAAATCACTTTTATCTATGAATGTAAATACAAAAGAAGGAACATATGAGAACAGCTTAAAATCTTATTACACAAAATTCATAGTTTACTGCATGTTACTGTTTATGGCTTTGAAAATCACACACGAGCAGCAGAGCACGTGTCCAGGTCGCTAGCGGAGCAGCGACCCCCTCTGCAGAACATGCAGATTATCTCCAAACAGGTCAAGTTTGATGATTCTTAAGTTGGACAAGGTGTAGACAGTCACATTTGCCTATAAATAGCTGCGTAAAGGTGCACATAATTGAGGCACAATGGCAGTTTTGGCAATGCTGGAGGACATCGCCAATGGAAAAATTCAGTATGTTCAGAGATCAGACCTATCTGTTGATGCAGATTGCCCAGGGGAATCATCCTGGAGTTCTGTGCTGAACAGGTCCTAGCGTTACAGATGGGAACAAGAAGGAACTGTGCATTTGCTGGTTCAAGTTCTCACTACCCTGGGATTCCTTGCAAATGAAGCATTTCGGCGGGATGTCACAGTCATCCCTCAGCTGAGCCACTCCAGCCGTTTGGGATGGTTTCATCCTGTGTCCCACAGATACCTAAAGTTTCCCTGCAATGTGGCTGAACGGGCAGAAATTAGGACTGCAATTTGCAGTGAGGAGCCAATCTCCTATCATGACGCGGAGCTGTCAACTGCACTGATGTTCCTATAAGGACACTGCCTGGGAATGAATGCATGTTTGTGAAAGCATTTCTTTTCTGTCATATGTAATACGCAAATATGACTAACAAATAATGGCACATTTACCTGGTTCAACATATGAAGAAATCTGGATTTAAAAATGCAGCATGTGCATCTATGCACAGTTTTATACATCTGAATTGTTTGTGTGCCACAAGTTCCTTCGCAAACTTTCAGTGTGAAATCTGCACACACTTTTCTGCATGAGGCCCCTGGTGCGTGGACACAAAAGTTGTAGCCTGCTGTTAAATACGTTGCGGTCGTCCAACAATAGGCTGCAGAATGTAAACACGCCTGTTTGTAGCTAAGCTCTAATGCTTATTTATTTCCAGGCTTGGTGTGCCAGCAAGGGGCATGGTACTGGCACTGGCAGGTATGGATTAGGCTTCTTTATGTCTCACTGTGAAGTTAATTGAGGGAATCTTCCTCCCACAGTGGACTGGGACCATTTCAAAAATGCATGCGGACGTGGGTTTACAAAGCACAGCGCTTTTGCTTTTTAATTTCAGATGACAATTCCTACCTTCACTCTAATGAGACTGCATCCAATAAATCATTTTTCTGTGACCTTTCACGCTCTCCCTCCTCGTCAGACCCCCAGCACCTCCCCATCACCACTAATGTAATGCCAGTATTATGATATAATGGCTTATTACGCTGTCACTAATTAGATTGTACAGCATTTAGAGTCGGAATCATTCAGCTGAACCATCGCTTTTATTTACTGATGCGTTTGTTTTTGTTTACTTACATGTTGCTGGGCTATTATTCCTCACTGCCGTAGCTATTTTTATGCTTTGATCGTCCATATTTTTAATTAATTCACTTTCTTCTATTGTGTGATGTGCTCCACATTTTATTTTAGGTTGTTTTTCTGTTTGATAAACTTGTTTCAACATGTGCATTTCATGTTCTAATTGAGGAGATTTGGCAGTGAATATTAGACTTTTCAACTTTGATTGCGGATTACATCGTAATGTACAAGAATGTAAGTAAATCCAATTGTTTTACTTATGTGGCATGTGCTCATTATGACCTCATAAATATTGACAGCGCTTCACAAACCCGTCCCTACATCTTGACCTCTTTCACATTTTGTCACAACACCAAATTTCTGTCTTCTGTTAGGATTTTATCCCCACATTATATTACCACCATCATGTTTTATTGTGTGAGCGGTGCGTTCAGGGGGACACTCTGTTTATTTTTTTTAACCACATACAGCATTTTAATTGTAGGTCTTCTTCATGACTTATGCCTAAATGAAGACGGTAAAGCTTTCGGATTCCTATAAACAAAGTAGTGTAAAAGTTATTTGAGTGGTCTGCATGCCTAGAATGGGACTTCTTATTGCTTTCTTTCTCTGTTTGTTAAACATTTGTTTTGTTCACGTCCCTGAAAACTAAAGAAAAAAGCCGCACCTCTGTACATCTTCATCTTCCGTCTGAGTCACTTGCTGTTTTGTCTGTTGTGCAAATGTTTTACTTTCACATATCTGGACATGGAAATAACTCCTCGCCTTCTGGCCTTGTTTTCTCTACATCTCTGCTGGTCTTTTAATCGTGAATTTTTTCCAGTGTTTTACAACCCAGTAATGATTTTACAGTGGGCTGTTTTATACCCACGTCCAAACCAAGCAGCCTGGGGAAGATTTAGAGCACTGCTGCTGCTGGGTAGTGAGCTCTAATTGGAAGGTCAGGAGGACACGCTTCAGACTAGCGGGACATCACCTGCATACTGCGGATTTAAAGGTTATCCAAACCCACCTACGGACACACAAACATATATTTAAATCAAGTCAGGATTTCTTTCAAGTTCCTAGTGAACAGTGCTGTGCAAAAGTTTTAGTTTCCTTACGGATTACTTCTGTTGCTTTTTTTTTTTGTCACACTTAAATGTTTAATAAACAGATATATCTTTTTAAATCAAAGGTTACCATGACCTAAGGCGAAAGGCAGTTTTTAAACAATTAAACAAGAGAAAAAAAAAGACATCCAGGCCAATCTGGCCTATGTAAAGAAGTTATAACTGATTGTTTCAGCCTTAGAAACTGGTTGTTTCTAAGGCTGAAACAATAAGCTTTGTTTATTGCAAACATTTAATGAAATGCTTGCAATAAACTGGGAGCAAGTCTTTTACACTCCTGTACCCAAGTTTACTTATCTACAATTGTTTTAATTCAGCCAGACTGGAATGTTTCTGTTTAAAGTCTTGCAGAAAATCTCAATTAAATTTAAGTACAACATTTGATTGGGCCATTCCTGTTTTGTCTGTTTAGTTTTTTTAAGCCACTTTAAAGGTGGATTTGTTGGTGTGCTTTGGAATGTTGTCCGACTGCATAACCCCAATGCACGTCAGCGTAAGATCATGGACCAACCTTCTCTACTGTCTGCTGAAGAGCAGAATTCATGCTTCCATCATCACCATGTTTGACTGAGTATGATTTTCATTACCTGAAATGCTGTGGTAGTTTTACAGCTGATTTGTAGATTCTGATACAGCACGCTGATACAAAGAATTATTTTGTTTCTTTAACTTATCACTTTATTATTGTCAGATAACTCAAGGGAGGCCGGCCTTTGAAATTTGGGGAATGGTGTTTTGTGTTTTGCCAAATTTTCAGCTTGGTTCTTGTGGTCAGATGTTTGTCCTTCAGGTGATGTTGTCCTTTTTGAGAACAGTTGCCCACAGTTGGTTCTGGTTTTCGTCCCACATGACCTGCTAGGAGTCAACCGCAGCCTCGCCTTGGCTGGGAGGCATAAGACATCTCTGTGTTGTGCGTTTGTGATTCTGTGAGATTCCGTTTTTTTATTTCGTGCCACATGTAATGTCTGTTGCCAGGCTTTCTCTCACGCTTGCCTGGTCTAGTATCATTGGTGGGATTTCTGGGGTGAAAACGTGTTAGAAATTGAGGGGTGGCGGTGTTGGTGACTGAAAGATAAGTGGTTGATGTCTGGCTCAGACTGCCCGTGTCTGCTAGGCAACATGACGGGTTCACAAAAAGATACATCTGGGTGATTCTTGGCATGCAAAGTCTTGACTTCTTCTTCTTCTTCTTCTTCTTCTTCTGTGCTTTTATTATGGGCGCACACGCTCACACCTTTGACATTTGGTGAGACGGGAAAACATGTTTTGTTTCTCCTCCCCAATAGGAGAGCTGTGTCACTTACCTACACTTGCGATGCATTTTCTGACTGCATGCATGACTGCGTGTAAGGCTCAGTTCCCTCCCACCCCTACTTTCAATACAGTTATTGACAACAGAAGGAAAGGTAGGGTTGCTGCAGACAAAGAGGCAAAATGTGCTGACCGGAGCATCCAGGGACAAGAGCAAGCCAGGAGTGTGGGCTAAGGCAGGGGCGGTGGTGGTGGTGGTGGGTATACATCCACCATAAACTGCATGGCTCAAATGAAGCAGCTTGGCTTGCTGACCAGCCCTCCTCCCTCTTTCATCCCGTCTGACCTCCTTCCCCTTCGACGTCATTTCTTTTCCTCTTTCCTTTTTTTTTTCTCCAGAGGGCCGTCTTCCATTTGAGCAAAGAGAATTGATTTTCTTGTTCCTTCTTCCACCCCCCTTTTCTTTTATTTAAAACCCCACCGTCGTCACGTACCCTTTAGAGCACAGATCGATACAGTATCTGCATGTACGCTGGGTTAAAACAGAAGCACCAACTGTAACAATGTCACAGTGGGCTCAGTGACCCTTTCCTCTGTTTTCTTTGTTTAGCCAATGTTTTTTGCCCCGGAACTGGCCGTTCCACATTACTTTTGAGATCGTTCAGTTTGCGTGCTTCCTCCTCTTTCGCTTACTGTGATGAACATCTATGCAAAGAGGTGAAAAAGTTAAGAGATTGGGAATGCATTTTCTGTGCCCTTGTTGACCTATGCTCTTCTTCCTCCTCCTCCTCCTCCTCTTCAGATGGATGGCTTGTAATGAAAGTCTGAGTATGTGTATGTAGGTGTGTTGTGTGTGAGTAATGAATCATATAGGTTCTTATGGGGTCAGCGAGAAAGAACTTGGAACAACACTCCACTTTAGATTCCCTTGCCCTGTGCAGTTATTATGCGAACATGCATTAATTATTGCTTGGTTTTATCTGTAAGCCCTTGTAAGATTCTCTTTTTCCCCTCATTCAAGCTTTGTCGTGTAATAAATAGAACTGCCAAGGCATAAATGCTTGTCAGAGACTGGCATCCCTTCTCCATCTCTGTCCCTGACCACTATCTGGATGTTTAACTCCATTCAGCAGATCCACAGAGCAACGTCAAGAGCTGCCATGCCCAGCATGGAGCTTCCCGTGCTGGGCTTGCTGTTTCCCCATGCTCCCCTCGCTGATGACAAATGACCTGTGTCTCTGGATCCGACACCAGGAGCTGCGGTGGGGGCGGGGTTAGGGAGGGCTTAATAGTGTAAAATGGCCAGTTATATGAGCTGAATTGAAAGAAGACTATGAAGAAATAAAAGGCACTCAGAGTGACACTATGAGTCGTATATTAACATCAGCTTTGTCTTTCACAGGAACATAGACATTTTTGGATGCACCAAGAAATCAAATTGTGACTGAAATTGATTTTAAACTTGATCAGTCTTTATTGGTGATTAATTAGACATAAGCTAAAAAACACAATGTTTTTGACTGGATTTGTTCCAGTTTTTGATAGTTTTTTTTTGCACATACAGGTTGTTTAAAATACATGATAAATGGTAGAACTTATATTACATTCTATGATGATCCATCCAGATTGTGCTTCTCCAACACATCTATAAAACCAGAAAGTTGATCTGTGCTATCCTTTTGAAGATTTAATTTGCCACAGAATGTGCTTTATTTGGAATTGTTAGTCATTTTTTTTATTGTGCAACATTATCTGTTCTTAGAGATACCATCATATAGTTACTAATTTATTGTAAAAGAAAGATTCCTCCTGTCTATAAATGTTATTAAATGATTTAACAATCTATTCTATACCAAATCAGAGCTTTAAAATCTCATAGATTAAGTCGGATAATTCTAGAATATGGGGCACATTATATTTCAGGTGTGGAAAAAGAAAGAAAAAAAAACATTTGTAAACTGTAATCTGCTTTCTAAAGGTCATTTGTTGTCATCTGTAACTTGAGTTTTATGATCAGAGATAGGCCACAAAATCACATATCGATGATGCATTTTATAAAAACACAAGATGCAATATATGTTGAACCAACATTAAACGAGGGACAATGTTTTTTGCGTTACATACAACTCTATGTGCTGCTTAAAAATATGCTCCCCTCAAACAAGAAAACACAGCTCCGTGCCTGGGGAATATGCAGCTGCGTGAGAGCACCATTGTACAGTGACCTTTGCAAAAGCAATGGTACAGGAAAATCAAGATTGACAGAGTGGTATTGCTGAGTAATTTCACTCTGTTAGAATAGCTAGTGATTGGATACGCTTTTATTTCTGTGAAATACCCAGTAAATAGCCTCTGATTCACCGCGTATCACAGGACGGGGCAGCATGAGGGGGTCGGTGTGACTAACAGTTCTTTGTTCACACCGAGGTTTTCATCAAGCCTTCAAGATCTCCATTTTTAAAACATAATATCTAATTCATCCCACATGATTTTGTAAGCTTTCTCCGGCTTTCCTGCTTTTCTTTTTGCTTTTCCATTTTTACATCCACGTATCAGAAATTACATCTGCACACACACTTGCAGTCCTCGGGTGCATGCTTAAACACATTTACAAGGTTAGAAGAACACAAACACCTTCACTCATAGCTCCTGACTGGCCTCATCTTACTCAGCAATGCATAGACATTAGAGCTTGTGAAGCAGTCATGTCCAAATTTTCCCGATTTTTACGGTGTGCTCCTGATGTTTGTCTCATTTACTGTAATTTGCCATGGAGAAATTTTCAAATTTTTTGACATATCTGATTTGGCAACTATTTCATCATTGATTTGATTCTCAAGAAGGCTCACCTTTAAAATTAACTTACCAGAAAATTAAACCTAAACTCAAGGGATCTGTTCGCCCCAAACTGTTGAAGGAACTGCCTCTAATTTGGCTGGACTCTAATTATGCAAAAAACTTCAAAGGTTTAATAGTTTTAAGAAAGGCTCTCCTGAGATGTCCATGTTCAGCACAGTTGGAGGACTTCAATAGGATCTGATTGAATTTGCTCACAGCATTGATCAATAAATGTCCTTAAAAAAATAACCAAAAGAAAATCTTCCAATAGCTCGGACCCTGCTCCTGTTGGGTGATCAGTTTACAATATTTTACATGTTTGTTTGTAAGATCTTTGTTGATTCCAAGGAATGCAAAGCTCATTCTGTCAACTGATGTTAATACTTCAATTCTATAATGCACATTTGCATGTCTGCAAATCCATTCAGATTTAATCAGAACATCTGAAATGGGATGTTCCTTCTAAATTTTTTAAACTGTGTCTGTAATATTTAGAGATTTGTACAGTACACTCAAGTAACTTAAAGTGCAAAACCTCCGTGTCTTTGTTCATGCTTACTAAGTTGAACTGGTGGCAACATTTAGAAAGCCTGGAGAAGCAGGACCAACGTATGAAGATATTAGGGGTGACTCAGGCCTTTAGCACAGTGCTTTCTGTGAAGTGGGTTGCCTCAGCTCCATCTTCTGTCTGTTCCTGTAATCCCAGGCTGCCTTAACGATGTTGAGATGAGGACGCTGTAGGGCCATGCCATCTGTTAAGAATTTTTGTTGTTTTGCTCACTAAGACAGTTTTTTAGGACTACGTTTGGGGTTGTTGTCAGGTTTCTGAACCAATTTTGGAACTGATGAGATGCTTTCATGGTGGCGCTATGCTGGGTTGGAGTCTTAACTTTCTCTTGGAGGTGTGCCTCGGTCTTTCTACATGTTTGGGAGCATGTTTCACATGTGGTTTGCATGTGTTCTTTTGAAGAGCGTTAGTCTGCTGATGGTTGGTAAGTTTGCAAGTATAACTTGGGGTCTTAGCTCTTGCTGTGCCATGACAGGCTGGGGTGGGCTTCTATAGATTAGCCACCATCTGTTGGCTAGCACTCAAAAAGAACATTGGCCTCCAGCATGCACACAAACACAGACCCTTCACATCTATTGTGCTGATCTACAATTTCAACATTATTTACTCCATTGCTTTCCTCATGACTCCTCTGACATTCACCTTCATCCTTTCATGCTCTTTTTCTTTTATCTGTCCTGACCTGTTTTTCTTTGCTGTAACAATGATTTATGTCTCCCATCTTTCTCCTGTTTTACTCTCATTCACCATCCTCCCCCTTTTTTTATTTTCTTTTTGCGCTGTATTGCTCGCCTGCTTTTCTTAATGCCATCTGTCTCGTTCTCTTTGTGTCCTTTGTCTCCAACTTTTGCTTCCTGTCCTCCTGGAAATCCTCCTGCCTCCTCTCTGTTTTGGTGTAGACCTTGGGTGTGAAAGCCTGTCATTAAGGAGATGCCCCTCGTCTCCTGCTGTGTTTAATTATCTATGAAAGAGGACAATTATTGGACCACAATTAACACTGATGTGTACTTGTGTTGTTGGGTGAGTGGTCCAAGATGCCAACATGGCCCCCACCAAATCCTCTTTCAAGGTCACAACTGTTCAGGCCACATTACTTCCGTCAAATCGTGTGCGTGTGTATGTGTGTGTGTGCTTGTCAATTTGTTTCATGTCTTATAACTCTTGTGCCATTATCGGCAGGACTAAATTTCTCAAGGGCCATTTTTTTTAATTTCTACTTAGTAAAAATTGAATGTACTTATTTTTCAAATCACACTTTTGACTTTTGAATTTGAATATTCAACTAAATGCTGTTGAAGTTAATCAAATATCTTTATTATTGTGTGCAATAATTGTGTTTGTGTTAACATCATGGTGGTTTTCAAATAAGCATAAGGTAGCATGATATGCATGTATGATTGTATTTTGTTTTCTTTGTTGTATGTTGCTGTGTGCATTTTGCTTGGTTACTCTTCTAGAGAAGCACTTTGTGATCTCTGTCTGATAAAACATGCAATTTAAATAAACTTTTGCTGACTTACTTTTCAAAATATGTTCAAATCAAACTTAAAGCAATTTTTTGGCTTATGCAGCCAAAGAAAACTGCAGTTATTCCAACATTTTTTTGTCTGTTTGTAAAAAAAATACTTTAACCTGTAGGATTGCTATGATGTAAACATTTTTATGCTACCTAGACTACAACTCTTCAAACTCTTGAAGTAACAGGAGAGAAAAAAAGCAATCAATAAATAAAAACTAAACTTGAAAGTATCTTCAGACCGGCCCATGCCTAGTATCCAAAGCTCTGTTTTGAGGACAGGATTGTTTGTCTTTTTTTCCTTGTGTTTGTGTGTGGCATCCCCGTTTCATCGCACCTCCCGAGGTTCAGTGCTTTTTGGCTATCCTGAAGGTCACAGATGACACCGTGGGAGAGGCGTCACTCATCACCGCCACCCCTCCGTTTCCCCCCTCTTTCCATTTTTCCTTCTCTCCATCTTTCCTTTCATGTGTTCTCATCTCTCTCTTGTGTGGCTCTTGGTATGTGGACTTTATTAAATTTTCCTCCGGGTGGGTGACGGAGAAGAGAGGAAAAGATCAGGGGAGTCATCCCCTCTTTCCTGCTTTCATCTGTCTCCTCTCTTTCATTCCCACAGGAGGACTCCGGTTGTTGGGTCCTTGTGGTGAAAAGGTGGCCCAAGAACTTGTGCCCTTTTTTGGGGGGCACTGTATACCGAGACAGCTTCCTCATTCCATCTGGAGGAGAGAGCAGAGAAGAGATAAAAGGAGCTCAATATTTCCTCTTACGTATTATTCATGCTAGAGTATTTTAAAGACTACTAGCTAAAACAGAGAAGTAAAATAATTTGGCCTGTACTTTTCATATAACTTCTTTACTAAGTAGAAATTAAAAGAGGCCCTTGAGAAAATCTAAATAAGCCTCAGTCTGTACCTGATTTTCAAATTCAACTAAAAAACAAAGTTTTATAATCACTTAAAACTTGGTGCAACAGTTTTAACATACTTGTGTTTATGGGCACATTTATTCTGGATCTTTTGGGGTTCATGGCAGGTCAAACAGACATGAGCAAATTAAATGCAGGTGTTTATGAGAGTTAAAATCTTTTGTACGCATACTTTAGAGTTCTTTCATTTTGTTAATAAGTATGTCTTCTCCCTTCAAGCTGGACAAGTTTGGCTTTCCATTACAAAGTCTTGCTCAACTTAATCCAGCAGCACTTGGCTTTCTTTTCAAAGTATAGTTGTCTCACTGCTACCAAAATCAATCTTTGCATCTTCTATAGTCTGTCTACAGTCTCCTGTGTAAAATAATATAGTAATGAAATTGGAATAAAAATATCTTGCAGCCAGAGGTCACTTAAGCTGTTCTTTAGGTTTGATTTTGGGTCATAATTGTTTTTTTTTTTTGTAAGACTCAGCTGGCATAACAGATCAGAACTCATATTTTTCAGGAATGGTGAGTGAAATAAAGTTGAGACAAAATGATATGCGATGCATAAACTTTTTAAAATATTTATTTGATGAAATATTTAACTCCCAAAATAATTAAATGGCAATTCAATGGTTAAGCACCAGGGTACAAAGGTTCGTGAACTGGTGAAGGTGTGATGAACTGACTTGAATCTGTCAAAACGTTACGTGATAAAACTTCTTTATGCAGGTGGGTTTTATGTGATCTTCTTCATGTTGGATGATGTTGGATTGCTCAGACAGCCTGTTTTTGTCATTCCTCTTCTGCTTCCCTCATTTTCTTTGTAGTGTTATGAATCACACTGGTGTGTGCCTTGGGCTTTTTCTGTCTCACATTGTCTCTTTTAAAGTGAGAAAATCAAATGAAATCATTGATTTCTTTAAATTATCTTTTTTCCTCCAGCTTCTTCACTTTACAGTGTTTGCAGTATAGACTTTTTATTGACATAGATCGTTTATGAACTGTTATCTTGAAGAATATACCGGTAACAATCATTCAATTCAAAAAAGGACAAGGATTTGGCAACAATATTAGACATATGCTGGCATGTTCTTACAGTTAAAACATTTAATCAGCTCTCTTCAGACAATCGGGAGCTGAAAGTTCTGAGATTTTGCACATCTAACTTGCTTTGCTTTTAATGATTAATTACACATCAAGAAATTTGAAATGTAAAGTAGAAGGTGAGTCTACCTTGCTCTCTATAGGTCTAGAGTTTGATCCACTACTTTGTATAATGTGTTATTTATGCAACTGATTGTGAGAAGGCCTCAGGATGTATTTGCTTAATGTGATCTTGTACTGGAAAAGTCACACTGAGGAACCACCATTCATCCCAGTATAAAGAAACTATTATGACAGGTATTGTTATTGCTGCCAGTGGGAACTTGTTCACATTCGCCACCACGGAAATATGACAGATAAATGATTGCATTCCTTATGGTTTTTTTCTAACCATCGTAGCCAACAGGGAAGTATTCATAATTTGTGTTAACAAGAGGAAAATCGCCCTCTTAATCCATCCTCAAATTGTGCCCTTCTCTACTTTTATGCGTCATACCCGCTGATTATACCTGACAGTTTCCCCCATCTCATTGTCTGCGGTGACAAAGTGTTAGAGCTGCACTCCTGGAGCCTCATCTCTCACCCACGGATGGGCCCAGATCTCAGCGGGAGCAGATATGAAACTGGTGAGGAGCTCTGTCACAACTCCGTCTTTGTTTCTGGAACTCGTTTTTCTCCTTCGGGATCAGCAAGTTTATGGCATCTCTTAGAGGTAAATGTAATTAATCAGTGAAGTCGTTGCTTAGGTGCTGGCCAACTTAACTTTGGGAGCCGTCAGATTCACAATTTTGGCTGATTTGTTAACTACCAAACCCTGAAGGAGGAGCAATTATTAAACTGATGCTTTTTATACAACATGACTAAAGTTTTTAGTGCTTTGAGAAGGTGACTGATTGTAAGAAGCTGATTAGTAATAGGTTGATATGAGTTTTTCAGGATTTGACATGTAAGCTCGGTAAAAATACCACTCAGACAAGATAAACGTTTTACACAAAACATTAAAAAAACACAATTGTTTGAAATTATTCAAACAGAAATGCAATAGTGACTCCTACTGCTGATAAAGTAATATAAAATAGTGATTATTTTAATGTTAGCGATACCATTTGTTTTTCACAACAGGGACTATTTAACTGCAGCCAAACCTGCAAACCTGTCTTTCCTCAAAGTAGAGTAGAATTCCTCTTTCAGCAAGCTGTCTGGCAGTGTGCAGCAACAGGTATAAATAGATGAAAGAGGGCTAATGTGGATGCAATGCAACATTTTTTAAAGTTGAATCTAGCACAGACTGTTTAAAAAATGTGAATAAAAATACAATATGAAGAAACCTGGAAAGGCTTGGCTGGGGCCTCAGTCTGAGTGTTGCACATATGGAATTAAAAAGAAAGAGGAAAAAACAACATTGAAATACCTTCTACTTCTGTTGCACACCAGTATCAATTATGTCAATAACAGTATAATCACATTAAATATAGCATTATATTGGACTTTGCCCCGTTGCATTCTTAATACTTCAGATGAAGCAAAAGCTTCACCATGTAATTAATTACAACACTAAGCTACTGTATGACATTGTGGGCACCACAGACAGACTTTCAGCAGTACAGTATTAAATGGGATTAAGATGATTCAGTGCAGAAAAGAAGTGCTGGGGATGACAGCGTTAGCCACACGTTTCACTAGGTGTCATTTAATATGGTTACACTGAACTTAATTCACTCATGATGACTTCTGCTCCTTCCATATTCTTTATTTATATATTTTCCCTTATGATTGTCCCAATGTCTGTCTTTCTTTCACTCCCTTTCAGTCTTACTTGCATTCATCACAGTTTAAATGGTTGTATTTAACTCCAGTCTTATTATTTTTTTTAATGTGACAGCAATCAGAATAAAACTGACTTGCAAGAAAATTACTCCATTCAGTCTGTAATTGTTGACAAGAAGGGTGGGAGGAGGAGTGTTTGAAACGCTCACACATGCTCATTACGACGTCTTTGAGGCCTGCAGAGGCTCGAACTGTCAACAGGTTTGCCAAGAAACTATGTAAAATGATTTACTAATAAAGTCAAGGAGCCTGATCTGTTGTAGAGCAGTTACCTTTTGCAACGTCATGAATTTAAGATTCTGAGAAGTTGAAAATCTAGTCAAATTAGCCACAACTGGTCATAACATAACTGTAAGTTGCAGCAGTGTCAAATGTGGCTCACTAATTCATGACCCTCAAGCCAATTTGATAATCTTAAATATTGAAAATACTTGGATAGGTAAAACCAGAGCTGGATTTTTATGTACTAAACAGATTCATTAAAACACCGTAAAGATTTTACTGTATTTGTGAAAACACAAAAGATTACTAGTATTATCATATAAAATATTAATTTTTCTCAAAGTTGTTAACTTTAGAACCACCTTTAACTGTACATATAGTTATGTACAGTGGTTCCAAGGCTCTTAAGAAAGCACATTAGCATACGAATGGAATTATAAATAATTGTTTACATTTGTGAAGCAGTAACTTTTAGAAACCTAGAAATATCTTGATACTGTTAGTGAGCCCATGCCCACCCATGAACCATGAATTGTTGCAAATGTAGTTTAATTCAACTACATTTAGTTTGAAAACTAAAGTCGTTTTCCGTTTTCTAAAACATCCCTCCTTAATGCACTAAGAAGGGGCTTTCTTGAAATGGAAGTAGTTTGTTTACATGTACACACGCGACAAGAAGCAACAGTTCCTCTCCTCGCTTCTCCTAAGTTCATTCCTTGTTTTCTTGTCCACATGAATGCAAAACGTTTGATTTCGTGTCCTGAGATTGAACTTCATGTTGAGATCGGTTCCCGAGTCTGAAACCACAACATTCTTCCAGACCTAAGGTTGTGTTACGCTTGTGACTCCCACAGTCTGTGCACGAATATGCCCTTTTTCACACTTCTACCATATCTACTTAAATTTCCACTGCATGTCATTTTCTACAGGGGCTCAGGGTTTCTGCTAAGACCCTTGTAAACAGTTGCGATTGTGGGCGCTTGTGTGAGAATGTGTTTATGAACGTCTGCATGGGGCGCCGACATGACTGTCTCAGATCGGGTTCTAATTCCAAATGGACGTGTGAGGACTGGCAGAGGGGGGGAGCATGTCTGCGTAGCAGTGATGGTGGGGGGGGGGTGGTCCATGGATGCAGTGTGTAAAATGGTTATTGTAGCGTAATCAGTGTGGTGACCTAAGCCAGAGTTAATATTGAAGAGTTTGACCTTTTCTGTTGGCGGGAGATCAGGAGTGCCCTCCCTGTGGCTTTGGGTTAGCAGTTTTTTCAGCACCATTGTGCTTCAAAGACTCTCTCTCATATGCGTGGAGTAGAGTACACTGGCTAGGTTTTGCTCTCATAACTCATGTACGGCAGAAATAGAGAATGCTCGTAGGTGTTTGTCCTTCACATGTATTTGTCTTCATTTACATGGCAAGCAGAGGATCATAGTTGCTTTGATAGGTAAATACTGGAGCCCGTGAAAAGTCATTTGAGTTAGGAACTGGCTGGACAACTCTTAAAAGACATTCAAGTTGAGAAAGGAAAAATGCTGAGAAGAACTTGCTGCTCTTTTCTGTTAAAGAACAACACCTCATACACCTGTTGTTTGATTAGCATTTTGGGAAATGAGCCTAGTCATACCTGCCAAGCCCAGAGAGCAACTGCATACTTTGATATCATGACTACTAAGTTAGTAATGACTTCACCCATCTCATTCACAGCCCTTTCTCAGCTACGCTGACTCATTTGTGCTGTAACTATCTTTGCTTTCATAACATCTCGTGCTTCTTTTCATTCTAACCCCTTATATGCTCCCAGTAGAATTAAACTTGTATTTATCCTTCCAGCCAGCTTTACCCATGTCTTCAAGCCCCAAAGGAGAGCTCCTAAGCCCAGAGCCCCAGGTAGGGAGCCCCAGGCTGAGCTTAAAGCTGCTCTGGGATGGCACACAGGGATTTCCAAACTCTAGAGACGCTGTACTATTAGCACAAGGTCTTGTTATGTACCAAGGGGATGAATAAAACCAGGTAAAAACTAATTTTATGAGGCAAAGAAATGAAAAAGAAAAAGCCTGTGTTGTATATTTTAGAATGAAAACCCTCCCACACGTGAACCATTGCCACCCATTTGTCTAACGGAGGGAGAGCAATTATTGGTTACAGCGGTTTCAGAGGCCTCCATCTCAGTCTCTGGTCTGCGAAGGTTGGACAATGTTCCATGCTAAGAACAGAACCGGATAACCAAGCCCCCCTGCTTCCGCTGCCTGTTGGACAGAGGTGACTGTGCACACAAATATGTGTACACATTAACTCACTGACAAGCATAATCATTCTCAAACAGGGGCATTAAAACAGACAGAAATGCAAACAAACATCTCAAACTGCTTGGTACCCTTTGATAAATGAAACTGTTTGCCAGCTAATGGAAGCTGGGCATAAATTCTGTCCCTATTGTGTGCCCGGTGTGTTTTCAGTGATTCACTGAGTGGCATTCAGCAACTGACCACATTCACTCTGTAATTTATTCTCCTTTGTTATGCAGATTTGGTGAAAAGTCTAAAGCAAATCAAGTTTTTTTTCTTCTTCTTCTCAATCTTGAATCTGTAACTGCTGATGGCAAATGATAGATTGTACTTAACTGTCATTTTGTAAATTGAGAAGAGAGACATCAGGCAGATTTTCTTGGCCAGTTTCTGATTCCCAATTTTTTTTAATAATTATCAGTTTTTTTGTTTACAGTGATTTCTCCTTGTGAACTGTAATAAAAGAAGCTAACAAGACGATACTAGAAATAAAACTATTTCTCGAGGCTTTCTTTCACGAGTGGACATTTAGTGTTTGCATCTAAATTCAGATGCAATGTCATAAAGCAAGCTGGGCGTTGATGTTTTAGTGGTTAGTGTAGCTGTCGTGACTAAAAAAGCACTTTCTATGTGTACCCAAGAGAATGGGGATCCTTACTTAATTTTAAAAGGTTCAAGTGGAAAACTCCAAACCAATTTACCTTCATTCTACTCGATAAAAGTCTTGCTCTCAGTCTCTCTATTGCACTCAGAGAAGCCACATCCATTTTTATTATTTGTTTTATTTCTCTGTATCCCTCTGGTGTTCCTGGGGGTTAATGAAAGACTTCTCTTAACTGTTAGCAAATATATTCTGTAAACATAATTGTTTAAATCTTAAATGTAGCTTATCGCTTGATCATTCAGTTAAATTTTGATTTCACTTACTAATTTTTTATGAACAGCGTAATGATACCTCCTATTTATAAACAACATCAGTGTTGAGAGATCATCAGATCAGAGACTGAGCATTTTACAAAGTACTTATTAAAGTTTTTTCCAGCCTTTCATCTTACAAATTGGATTGCTTATGCAAAAAAATAACAGAACAAAAATGTATTCTAGGATGTGCTTGAATTTTTTTTGGCACTGTTTATAAAGCTGGGTGAACCTTTGTGCATATGCGGTGTGTTTGGGGTGTGTGTGTGTGTGTGTGTGTGTGTGTGTGAGTGGGCATGTGCGTGCGTGTGTGTATGCGTGTGTTTGTGTGTGCGCCTCATGTTGTTATTGTGCTTGTGCATAATGCGGGTCAGTCACATCACTCATTTTCAGATGGTCAGAGACGGAATATACAGTTCGCTAATTGTTTGCTGCTTAATATGCTACATCAATCAGGACTAATTATGACACTGTTTCAGCACTCAGCTTTGTTGCACCAAATGAGACTTAGTAAGTGAGAGAGGCAGACAGATGGAAAACAAAGATGATGAGACGCTGCAACACAAAATACAAATACAAATGCAGGTGCTAATATGCACTGCATAAAAATAGATAGAGGGAGTAACAATACATTCAGTTCAGAAAATAAGACAATAAATGTTAAGTTTACGAGAAACAAGATAATATTTTAACAATATTTTTATGAATCTATCAATTAATTATTTGCTAACATTTACACAAATCACAAACTTTGATTTAAAGAGCTAGAATACAACATTCTATTCCTGGCCATATATTTCAAAGACCCATAAAGCACTGAGAGCTTCCCTTTCTGTGCTGTTGGTTTTCTTATAGTGCCTACAAGTTGTTTGAATCTTGTCCATTATTTTCACTTTGTTCTGCATAGTACCCCAAATGCTGCCATGAAACCAATTTAAAGTGCTTGAGGCCCCATGGATGCTTTTATAATTGATAAATTTCTGAATTAACGCTTGCAAAATGATGAATGTGGGAAAGACATATTAGGTTTATGGGAACAAGCAGAGATTTAGAAATATTTTTAGGATTCTTATTTTTTTGGTTTTCACACCGAGAGTAAAGGCTCCAAATATTTTGGTTTTATGTTTTTGTAATTCAGCATTAGTGTCATTAGTAGCTAACTGGCTAGTGTGGGTATTTTGGTTTTGTTTATTAATTATTCTCAGTACGTGACTATTTAATTATTTTCTGAGTACATACTACCGCGCAGTTTATTTAAAGTGGTGAGGTCTTCTTCGATGCCAACATAACACAGTGTTGTTAGCTGGCTGGACTACTTCTCAATAATAATACCTGAGACTTATTGCCATAAAATACACACTTACAGCAAATGTATGGCACTAAAAAAGACAGACATTTTGACAAGACATATTGTTAGACCCTGATGCACTGCTGCTGCACTATTATAAGTAATTTTGCTGATCACATTTTAAAGGAATTTTTTACTTCCAATTTATGAAGGAAATTAGTTTGAAGCAGTATTTTCAGAGCAAGCAGGAGGTTCAAAAAGATTTAAGCTGACAATGGAAATTGCACTGTAGAAAGATTAAAACTAGCTTAGCATGTTGTGTGATCCAAATATGTAAGATCATTTTAAAAGCTGTTGTAATAAATGCCTTTCATGACTGATTACCTCAGGAATTATTTTTAATGACTTCAATCACACAGTCGAAGCACCTCTTGCTACGCTGAATTATCACCACACATTATGTGCTAAGCTATCAAAATATTATTTTTCTTGTTAAACAAACCTAAAACTGCGCACACACACACACGCGCATACACACCCCCACACACGCACACACACACACACAGGGATAGTCATTTTCTCTCTCAAACACCTTTTTTAAACTTTTTGACTGTGGTAAGTGACCCCCTGTTCGTTGCCAAGTGCCTGGGAAGGGGTCCCTCTGGCTTGTGGGGCCTTTTAATGGACTCCTCGACAGTCCATTTCTATTGTGTGCTGAGAACAACCCTGGTGAATGCTGCAAATTAATCACATTTGGACCTGGATTGGCTGCCACTTTTCAATATGAACCCCCTTGCAAAGGTGCAACCAGAAGGACTAGTGGGGTCAGACAAGCACAAAATGGAAGACCGAGAGAACTGGGGGGGAACTCTTTAGTTTTACTCCTGGTTGAAAGAGGAACAAGGCTGTCATTTTGTATTCTCGGCTAACCGCTTTCGCTCCTGCTGGCAGTCCTGCAGCATTTGTAGTTGTAGAGCTGTGAGTCTTTGTGAGCTTGGTTGTGCGGGATTCTGAATGTGGTCTGAGACGTAGAGTATTCTAGATGTTTTGTTGTAGCAAAGGTCAGCTTGTAGGGCCAGCTGGAGAGAGGCCTCTGAGGTCCTTTGGTCATGGACAGGCGTACAAAAAGAACCAGAGAATGAAAGCTGGTAATGATTATTTGAGTATGTAGAGGAGACCTACATCTGTTACTGTTTGGCTGAGTTAAAATATTTTTTTTTTTACTGTCACAGACAAATTTGTCAGGACCTATGGTCATAACTGAGCATATATATTGTTTTCTCTTTAAAAGTTTCTAGGATCTTCTAATGAAGAATCAAGTGTTTCCTTTACATATAGCCTGACACAGGAGCAATAAGAAAGACACAAGACCATGGCATTCAAGTAAGGGAGATATGTGTACATTTAAATTAATCAAACAATTACTATAAGTAGCTACTTAGGTAAACTTGGACATACAAGCTGAGGAGTGATTAACTTACATGTACATATGTCACCGTGAACATTGAGTGGGAGGGAAAATGAGGTAAAAACAAAAACAATCCCCAAACCTCACTATTGCAGTGACGAGCGGCATCTTGGGGTCGCCTAGTCTCCATAACAACCATTAAACACTATCAAAATTCAAACTAATTATTCAAGAGTGATGCCAGAACCCTTCCTTCCCCTGTCCTCTCTCTGCGCACACACACACCCGCACCCGCACGCACGCACACGCATACGCACACACACACACACGCACACCCCCCCACACACACACACACCATCAAGAACATAAATTAAAGTGGGACTTTAAGTGGAAGCATGTGCTTTGGTGAGATGGGACTAAGATTACATGCCTGCAGTGTGCCAGTCTGGCATAAAATAAAAAGAATATGAGGAAAAGAACCTTACGCCTACTGTTATGTAGGCGCCCTGACAGATCTTTGATTCTGTGGGCCCTTTTAATTTGTGCTGTCAACCTTGTTATAGTGCATGTCATTGTTGACTGAAATACCATTTAATGCAAATCTAGCAAATATTAAACTAAAACTGGTTCACTGTTGGGTCTGTCGAAAGGATAACAGTTGAAACAATATGGCACAATCAACACAAATGCTGCCTTGTTATATGACCATCAAAGTCCTCCCACTTAGATCATGTATGAAATTTGTGGAGTGAGCAGAACAACAACGGGGATACCAACAATTGTTCCAATATTTGTTAAAAACAACATGCATTTTGTGCTACAAAAGGTCTTATTTATTTTATTTTTTTGTAGAATATTAGGTTACTACACTAAAACTGAATGTGTTATACACAAATTTGACAACTCTGTATGCATATTTATATGTTGCCATATCACATTAAACTTTTGCTTGATAATAAAAGGCAACAGTGGAGAAGACGCAGGGCGTTTGGTCTTAGGAGATGGATCACAGAGAGTATCACTGGGAAGCGAATGCATGATGACGAGGAGAAAATAGGCTCAGCGGTGAGAGAAACCCCTTGGCTTGCTGTGGCCCCTGCTCAGTATGCATCCCCACAGTTGGGATGATATTGGGGGCAGAAGAAGGCCATTGTTCCTCACGGTTCTTCTTTTTTATTAAAAAAAGAGAGATGGATGGAAGAGTGTAGGAAAAGAAGAAATGAGACAGAAAGAGGTTTAGGGTGGTGGGGGTGAAGGGTTGACCTATGACCTGCACAGACCTATAGACACCCGCCACAACTGGGGCTTTTGTTTAAGGATGGAACTCTCTGCGACCTCCTCCGTGTAAAATCGAACCCTTCAGGACCCTCCCCTTCCCCTTCAGAGCCATTCGAATGTGACAAGGTCAGGGTTCAGACACTGTCAGGGGCCTAGGGCAGTCAAGTAGAACTGGGAAGCGACATACTGCATATGCTTACGAGAGGGAGTTGGAGGGGGGGCCTGCATTGCCTCACTGCATATGCTTTTATATGCTTCCAATGGAGACTGTTAAAAATGTGCGGTCATGTAGTGCAATAAGGGAGTGGATTGGAGCTGCAGTTTTTAGAGTTGTTCAACTAATGCCATCTTTTACGATCATTTCAACACCCTTTTAGACCTTTTCTGTGTGTGTGGTTGCTGCAGCGACTCATTGGGATTTGTTCTTTAGTGTGCAGCAACCAAGCTGATTCAAATTTGGAAAAAAAAACTTGTAGTTTTGTATTTTCATGACCTCGCTGCTCCGTAATATTAACTATTACTCTGGCCCACGTATTCACATGCACATTTGCAGACCGTTTCTCCTTCTTTATTTCTTTATCCCTCTCGACCCTACTTTATTTTCCGTTTAGTCTTTCATCATTGGCATATCATTGTTTATATTCATTGGATAGCCCCTATACTACTGCAAAAATCACAGGAGCCTGACTGTTTCCATATGTTGGGTTTTATTACTGGTTTCCTGCCACACTAATGTGAATTTTATCAACTCTGCATGTGTGTATTGATGTTTGAGAAAAAAAATAACTTTTTTTTTCTCCTTTTCTGTAAAAGAAATATCTCTTGCTAAACTCACTAAGGTGCAGTTTTAGAAGAACGTTCAGAGAAACATGCAATGCCTTTGAAAAGTATTGACTTTTTCCAGATTTTGCATTCCCTTTGGGTGATTTTAAGTGATAGACAAATACTTAAAAGTGTGGTGTGATCTTGTGTGGTCTTAAGTCCATCCACTGCAAAGCTATAAAGGCACTGAATAGCAAAAATCAAAGAAACAGCTTAGAGCCTCATGGAAACTCTGGAGACGCTGCACAGCTCCTGAGCTCCTGTGGGAGAGTCTGTTGAAAGGCTTAGGCCAACACACCATTGATTTGGCATCATGACTGGGAAAGTGTGATCTTCAAAGGGAACAATTGCAAAATTGCATAATTGTGGATTTAAGCTATTCCACAATTATGCAGTACTTTGTGATGGTCTCTAGCAAGAAACAAAAGCTACATAACAGTTCAAGAAAATTTATAATAGTCTACATGTATTTTATGTAGGAATCTTGCTTGTATTTACATATAGCAACTATTGTTTAAATTTTATTTAGAAATTTTCAAACATTTAAAAAAATTATTAAGTATATTTTCTTCAAAATAACATTTCATTTTTATGGAAAATGTCAAAAACATCTGCATTCTTTGCACTATTAGTCTCAGTTGGTCTCTGTTGTGAAAATGCTATTTAAAGATGAGATTAAAACAGACTTTTAATAACAATTTAAGCATGTTCGGTTGCAGCTGCAACATGACGAAATGGGGTTTGAATATTTTTGCAAGGCAATGCATAGACATGAGTTCTAAATCACTTACAAACACAGTTGCCTTCTGCAACACACCCGTTCTTCACACTCAAACTTCTGGATATTATGCCTTTGGGATAAAATAAATCACTACAGAATCACATACACCCACCATCAAATCCTTGGCACAGCATTCAGCAATATAAATAAATTTCACACACCCAGCCCCTGACTAGAAAATATATATTAAGATTTTCCTCTATATTTCAAAGTTTTAGAATGAGGACATATAGCTGGTAAAACTTTCTGATGGATGTTGCTGACTTCTGTGGAGCATTTTAAGTTAAAGCTACAGAGAGGGAGAGGAAGTTACGGGAACTAAATGTGGAAAACGTGAGGACGCTGGGGGAAAAAAAGCATGAAGACAAGTAGCGAGGGGATCAAGAAAGGAATGGTTCAACATGGGTCTGTCAAACCATGTATAATTACTAAACACCCCAAATTACATACCCTCGTTTAGCTGTACTCTTTCATTTCCCACTTTCCACATCTTTTTGCTTCTCCTCTCTACTCCTGCTTATTCTTGCTCTCTTCTCTGTCTTTTTTCTTGATCAATTTGCTCTTTTTTGCAGATATTTTCATTTATTCACTTATGCCTACACCTGCTCATCTTCTGAGGCTTTGAGCATTCGGCTGTGCTTTTGCTAGTGTTCTTGGATGCTCGTGTATTTTTATTGGTTAAGAGTATAATAACTAATGTGCTCATGGAAAAACTGAAAAATCTGCCAGAGTACATGCAAACTGACATGTTTCTTTTCAGAGAATCGTGCTGAAAGAAATGTCTGGCCAGAATTTGTATAGCTGGACTCTGTCACATCTTTCACTTCAAAGATTATCTTTGATTTTTGGACTCAGATTTCCAAAGTTTAATTCTACATTAATCATTTTTAAATTATAAGTACTAAAGTTAACCTTGAATTTACTACAAATATCTCTGCAGTGGATATAATTTGGAAATGGAATGGATGAATGAATATAACATTTTGACAATGCAAATAAAGTCTTGAAATACAATTGGTTTTCTATACTTTTCTGTTTCCATACTTATCTAGGCTGTGAATGAACCCTGCACCCAGTGTTACCATGGAATGTGGTAAACAACGACTGGGGTGGAGGCCTTGAAAGCAAACCAACTCCATTAGTCTGTCCAAAACACGCCAAGAAGTGATGCTGTCTCCACTTGTTAAATTTAGCATTGCTTTTTGAATGAGGGTGTGTGTTGTTAGATGGTTTGTTGACATTTGTCCACTGACAGTAAGTAAAACATAACTTCCTGCCTCTTAACTTTGTTATGAGCATGATAGAGAAAAAATAATATTTTTTTAGTTTACAAATTGTGAAACACAGTATTAGAATACCCATTTTTTTCAGTGTACATGTTTACATATTTTCAAATATGCATTCTGGTGAAGGATACTGTATTAATTCCCATAGGTTTGTCCTCCACTGATTACAGTCTTTTAAGTTTGTTTGGATTGGCACTTAAGATGTGCGGGTTGACACCAGAGAAGGAGCAAAGCCCTTACCACAGGCTAAGAGCCTTGGTAACAGGGCTGGTATCCAGTGTCCATCTCTCTCACTCACAACAAACTTGGAGTTTTTCTCAAACTTGTAGTCTGTTCAGCCAGATAGCTGATTGAGCCAAAACCACTCTCCAAATGAAGCACAAACCGAGGCCTCGTGGATTGATCAAACTGTCAGCGCTCCCAGATGTCATATCTTAGCGGTGGCAGCACACTGATGATGTCATAAACCTGCTCCAAGGCATCTAGATCATAGTTGACATTTTCATGGCTGAAGGGGCTCAGAATAGGGCAAGCACCTCACGATGACGGAGGAATTCCATTACTGCTTCTGTAAGTCATAACTCAGAGAAACCAAAGTCTACCTCGCAAACGGTGGACCAGCTCTGGAGGACGTCTTCCGTGCATGTCTGAGGAGGCGTGCATCATTCCCAATGAGGACGTTTGAGGTTTTCAGGGTCGAGGAGCATGCTTAGCTGGCCTCAGCGGTGATAATCGCTAGGTGCGGCCGCTGATTTATAGTCCCATCAGCGGCCGCGGAAACCATCAGCAGGAGTGATGCAGATGAGTGGAGGAGTAACGAGATGAGAAATGACAAGAGCAACAAAGAAGTGAAAGAGAAGCAGGCTGTGATCAATAGAAGAGAGTGGTGTCCATTTTGATAATGGACAGCGGATCATAAGTGAGCAGGGTCAGAGGCAGTTTCATTATCCACTCCATCATGATCTCTGCATCTGTGTACATACATGCAACTGCAAGCATCAGAGCACCATCATGTTGAATGAGTGGGCATGCTAATGTTGGCGCATGAAGTCTTCTTGTACTCACTAGTTGGTTTAGACAGGTTGTGAGTCAGCTCCATTATCTCACCCATCAGCTTTTTCTTTTCTCTCATCCTGCAATGTTAAGTGAATTAGACCTGAAAGAGAAGAGAGGCTGATTAGACAGCCAGCGTGAGAAGCTGACACAACTCTAAAAGAGGCATTACTGTGATGTATATCGAATGTTTGCAAAATTGAAACAATAATACGCTTGATCCGTGTGTCCAATGTGATTACCCTGCTCGCTCTCCAGCAAATTCATCATACACGTGCAGCATGTGCACACTTGCTTTCTTTGTCCTTGGATTTCCGAATGCATTTTCCACTTTTTTTTTACTTCACGCATCCATGCAAGTTGTTTGAGTGTCCAGCAGCCTATGTATGTGTCTCAAAGGCAGGTTAAGTTTCCAAGTCTCCTCCAAAAACATGCTCCAATTTTTTTCTGTTACTTTTGACTACTTGCATTGTGATGTGGCACAAGTTCAAACTCTCCTTGTCTTTATTTTTTCTGTGTTCTTTGTCTTTAACAGGGCCTCATAAAAGTGTGTCACTTGAACACATTTTGTACTGTAACAAATACAAGCTTCAATATATTATGTTGATAGTTTGGGTGATTAATCAACAGAAATGTGTGCATGGCTGGAAAGTGGCAGAGATTGAGAGATTGAGCATGCCTATATATTCAGCCCCTTCATTTAATCGTTGGCGTCAATGACGACTGTAAGTCATTTGGACTCTAGTTTTACATGTCTAGAGATTGAAAAAATTATCCCATTCTTCTTTGCAAAATTGCTCAAGGTCAGTTTGTATTAGATGAAGAGAGTCTGTAAACCCCGACTTTCATGTCTTTCAATTCTCTGTTGTACTTTAGCTTGGTGTTTGACTATTAGGCCTTGGTAGTCCATTAATATAGTTTGATTTAAATTATTCCTGTTATTCTAGTTACATGAATAATTGTTATGTATTTGGGGTTGTGTACATGTTGAAAGGAGAACCTCCACCTCAGCCTCAAATATATTACAGCCTCTAACAAAGTGCCATGTACTTATTTCTGACCATCTGCCCATCAACTCTGATCAGCTTCCCTGTGTTGCATCCCACAGCATGATGGTGTCACCTTTATGTGGGAGTTATGCAGTGCATGTCCGTAGTTGTCCTGTCAACAGATTTCACCTCAGCATTGGATCTACTTCTACAGCTATTTGCCCAATTATTATTAGGTGACACTTAGCTAATTTTCTATATATATATATATATATATATATATATATATATATATATATATATATATCCACTAATCCACTTGAAGGTCGTTGGTTCCATTTGATTTAATTAATGAGTTTCATATCACATGGGTAGGAGTACATTTGGAGCCCACCCTTTTTAACTTGAAAAAGTTTGAGGAATATTTTGGCAAGGTGCCATGTTCGCGACTTTCCTTCTTTTTTAGTCCTTCTATTTATCTTCCTTCCCTGTCATCCATTTTTATCCCACGATTCATCTATTCACTACTGCTTTTTTCCCCTTTCTGCCTCTGAAAGGAAAAAGGGACTTAAATGGATGAGGTCATGGGGAGCTGTCAACACTGTGATCATATGACTGCTACTGGCTACGCTGATGGCAGAGGATGCTTTTCCAAAGGCAACTTTGTGTTTCCCATTCTCATGAGAGTCACAAGCTTAGGACGAGATTAGGAAATTAATTTATTCCAAACAAGTGCAGACATACAGAGGGATGTAAAATGAGACAATCAGCTGCTCTGTATTAAGCATGCTAATATTATTGGATGAAACGACAACAAAGCATAATTGAAACCTTGAGGTCTTAAAACTTAATTAAGCTGAGATAAAAAAAAACTCCCTGATCTGTGCTCCGATTACTGCTGCGTTTGCTTTTGTGTGTGGTCAGTTGTTTTCTTGGTCTTTTTGTTATTGTCAGAGTGGCTTTTCAGCACATGCTGAGACATCAGAGAGCTCATGTGAGAAGGTGTTGATTTGATTCAACACTGACACCCTCCCTTTACACACATAGAGAGTCATAGACACTCAGAGGGAACGGGAGTTTCCCTTCAGCTCAGGAGGAATGTAGTAGATGATTTTTAGGCACAGATAGTATTTCGTTTGGCTCGGATACACAGCACAGCCATAAGATTATGTCCACTGACAGGTAACATTGCTCTGCCTGTTGCAACACAGAGCTTATCTGTTCCTTACATAGATCTTACTTTGGCACATTTCATGTGTTTAATTATTTTCTGAAGACCTGCATCCCCCGCTACAGCTGTTTCTTTTGTAAATGTGTGATTGAATGTTGTTGCGTATTGTTTTGCAGGTAATAGGTTAAGAAAATTCATTCTTTGTAACATTTGCATGATTTGTTTCTATTTTCCTGTTTCGTATTTTTTTTAAAATTTAAAAATGTGATCAGATGGGGGAAACTGACAATTTATGGCAGATTAAAACCACAATGAAAAATATATGCAGGCAACTCATTTCATGAAGCACTAATGATTAACATTTGTCAAAGGCAGAATACATTATTTAAAAGTATATTTAAAAATAAAATACACATATGATTGTTCTCTTTTGCTGGTGAGATTGACTACTGCAATTGAGCAATGAAATGCAACATACCACTGAAACCTAATAGTCCCTTAAGTTAAACAATTATCTGAGGTAAAACAGGTTCTATGTATTGTTAAAAGTTCCTAACCCTGTATCAGCCTGTGTGTCTATCATTTTAATCCACATTTTTGCAAACAAAATTGTGCTAATATAGGTACCTATGCTGGAAAAATAAGCAATTGCTTTCAAAATAAAACTCCCTTTTTTTGGATGTTGAATTTCAGATTTTTACAGTAATGTTGCAACTTCAAACCGGCTCTGCTGTATTAAATTTATAATATTAAACAACAGTATTCATATAATACTCGCTGACTGGGTTGGTAGGCTATTAATATTTTAAACAAATTTTTCAGGGTGGCCACCTGTTATTACAACTATATTGAATTGTAAAGATGCAGTGTTCAAATCATACATGTCAGCTTAGTGTATGTGCTGTTAAAATCAGGTGGTTTAGATCTTAATTGATCCTTGTTGTTTGCACCATGCAGAGATAGTGGCTCTTCATGGCATTCTTATAGATCTCCCCATCGCCTCAGCCATCTCTTGTTCTTAAAGGACTCTGTATCGTGAAGGAAGCAAGGGGGAAACCTGAGTAATCCAGATGTCAATACTGAGTGTTTCCTATTTTGTCTTCTTTTACTGCTGAGTGCCAGGGCAACTCTGCTGCACAACACCCAATTAATGCAGGCGTTTCTCCAACAGCGGTACCTGCCACTTGTTTAGTATCTGAATGTCATCTTGTGTGCGGAGAGAAGGAAACTTTATGGATAGTTCACTCTTTCTATCTCAGTTTTTTTTATTAGCCACAGGTCACTGTTTATTTTAACAACAAGGGGTGAAACAATCCGACAGTAAAGTGTCACTTTGGTGGTTTGAAAACATTTCTTTGGGAGCTATATGCAGAGAGGAAAAAATAGCAGAGTCAGATTGTGAAATACATGAAAAACTACCCTATGTGGAAGGTTTAGACAAACTACCTACTGCTAATGGCTTCTCCCACAACATGTGGCAAGAATGACTCCCCGCAAGACGTTAAAACTCTTTATGTCACCTCTGGGTTCATACACAGCCGCCTTAGGCTACTGGTGTTTACACAGGGACTGTGTAGGCTGATGGCTAACAGCATGTGTGTTTTTGAGTGCACAGTGTGGAAGAGGTGCATCTTTATAATGTCTATGTCGGTCTTCTAAAGACTCCACTCGCATACACGCACACACACACACGCACACGCAAACACACACACGCACGCATGCAGTCTGTCTGTCTGAATGGTTATAGATGGCTGGTTGTGTGGTGCCTGCAAGCTGTCATTAGGAAGCCATTAGGAGCATTCAGGGGGAAGGACAAAACGAAGTGGAACAGAACATGGGAGGAAACATGCAACTGAGCTCATCTTGGATCAGCTGCACTGAATCCCTCCTCCATCTCCTTTATATTCCTAGCCTGTGGCGAAATCAAGGTGTTGGGCTGAGACCCACTACACCTCCTCCAACAGCCTTAGGCCCCCCAAGACTGGTTTCAAACAAAAATGAATATGTAGGAGGTGGGCATGGTCCGGTTAGTTGTGCAAAGTTTTTCCAAAATTCAAGGCCTGTAAACTTTTTTTTTTTTAAATGAACAGAATGAGAATTTGTGAGAACAAAACTACCTGTATTTTAAGGTTGCCATGCCACGCTGTAAAAGCCTTATATCATCCTGAGCCTAGTAAGAGGTGCATCAATTGATGGGTAAAGAGGAGAAAGTGGAAGCCCACTAGTATTAACCCTTGTGTCCAGAAATGGGGTCCAACTGACCCCACACACGTAAAACTTGTATCATTTGCCCACAGTCCTCTACGTTTGCCTCAGTCCTCGCACGCACAAGGGTTAAGGTATGCCATGGTTTTAAAAAGCTATTGTTTGAAAATGATTAAATATACTATGACATACAGTTCTTATCTTTTAAAGTCATGTTAATGGGAGCCCAGAGAACGTGTCAGATTAATGCAACAATTCCCCGTTCCAAACCTTTTGATGCATACTGAAGGTGAGCTGGTTGAAAAAAGCCTACTACATATTTTTCCTTGCTTACGAGTCAGACAGATTCAACTGTGTGCCCACCAAAGGGGCACCAGCTAATTAAATACAATCCATTGTTTTTGTATAACATTGTTTCAGAAATATGGTGGCATTTTATTCAAGGTTATCACATTGTGTGAATCAAATAGGCTGAGAGAGAAAACTGTGGGACAAAAAAAGTAAAAAAATAATATTAAAGAAAAAAACAGGAGTCTTTCAATTTTGTGGGTTCCCACTTGTGTGATAAAATCAGATGAAGAGATTTTATTTTCTTTTCTATTTTTCTTGCACATCTCCCATTGTTTTTTCTGAGTCTTCTGAAAGAAGAATATAACTTTTTCCTCTTCTCTTGTCTGTCTTTTTCTCAGTTTGTCTAAAAGTGGTAAATATGCTATTTGTATGATAAACAAATGAAGTGAATCAGAGTGATACTCAGGGAGCAAGAAAAGGGAGAGAGAGCGAACGGGAGAAAGGAATAAATAAAAGCTTACTGAATAGCTGCTCAAAAGCATGGACACATGGTCTCCTAGCAACCAAAACCAGCTATGCATTTTTCCCTCTGTTTGATTTCCTTTAAAAGACTCAAAATAGCAAAAGAAACACTTTGACTGAGAGATGTCCACTGCAGTGTAGACCTGCATGGCCCTGCAACAACAAAGAAGTAGATGCAATATAAAATTTAGCAAGACAAAAGAGGTGTGAGCAATAAAAAAGCAAAATAGAACTGAGTGTTTATTGCAAAATGACTAATAATATACCAATCATGAAAGTAAAGAGAAGGCTTGACCGAAACCAGCACACACCCTGTAGTGAGAGAGTTCGACCTGTCAATGGATGATGATGTGAGGCCTCAGGCAGAACAAAGGAATGCAAACATAACAATTAACCACAATAGACATCTTGGAACGTGGAGCCAATGAGCAAAGGGTGGAGATAAGACAGAGAATGGGGATTATTTGTGATCTGGGTAATCTTTGTGCAACGTGGTAACAGTTCCCAAAGTAAAACACGGAGGGGTCAAAGTGCGAGTAAGCTCAGAAGAAACAGGAAGACCAAATGAAAAATTCACAACCAAAAACCAAATGAGGTATTTACTTCAAAAAGAACAATCACTTTTATGTCTGCAGTTTTTTCTTCATGCAACACACATTTGCAGAATGAGAAAAAAAAAAATTTCTGCTGCCATGGCATGTCTCCAACACAACTATTATCAATCTGTTACACGCTAAAACGTTTACTCTTGCCATGTTAAAGCCGCAGCCTGTCCAGTGATGAAAATAAGGATGAATGGCTGCATATGCATCAGTGCAGTCTGCAGTTCCGCCTAAGTTGCAAGCTTTTACACGTGAACCTTTCGCAGTGTGTTTTGGCTTTTGTTACTCCGGCAGCTTGTGTGCCGCAAACTGTGAACGAGGAGCTCTTCTGGGACACCACGAGCGAGAAGATCAGAGCAAAAACCATCTGTATATATGATTAAGCTTAGACATAATCGCTCTGTGTGCTTAAGAGTTCATCTCATCCAGCACAGGGGAGTAGTTTAGATAAGTGGACAGCTGTTTCCTGGAAGAACAATAGATAATAAGATCAGAAATGTACAGGAAATAGTGGTTAATCAGTTCAGAGGGTAGCTTGGAGAAATGCTGTCAAAATTGCCATGGCAAATACAGCCCAATATAAACAACATTTAAAAATGATGCTCACACCATCACTTAACAACCTTTCAGAAAGCATGTTGATGAAGCCGGTGAGAGCTGCTGGCCTGGGACAGACGTAGACATGGAAATGAGAATTGGATGAAAGAGGCTGAGATTAGATCATATCTTAAAATTGACTCTATGATGCCACTTTCAACTTAAGATAATCAGCGCACGTACCAAGCCCTACCAAGACATTTTCTGTGAATAAACCAAAATAAAATTCAGTGCAACCAAGTGCCTTCGGAAATCACCTAATGATTGGCTGTCACCTGATTGGATGTGACAAAAATGTTGTTCCTCATGTGGGTGGAAAATCAACCCTGCACACATCCCAAGTACACCATCCTCAAGACGAAATGTGGCGGTGGTAACATCTTGCTATATAAATGCCTTATATAGGCATTTCTATATAGGCTATAGTCAGAGCTATAGAAAGCTCTGACTTTCTATAGCAAGTCAGAGCTTATGGGCAAATTGGTAGTGCAGCATAAAGGGAAAATTCACTTTAAAGTAGCAACAGCTTTTAAATAAGCTTAAAAAACATGTCTTCAGGTGTCCAGAAGGTCTTTTTAATGTTATCTGTTGTTTTACTCCAGTACCTGAAAATTTGAAGGGATTTTTTTATTTTTGTATTTTATTTTGTCTCTGAAGCTACTTGTCTTTGACTTATGAGTCACTCAGGCATGAAAAGGCTCGTAAAACTCCAGAGATGAATCAGTGTTTTGTCTATGCATAACAGACGGACATTTTTAAATGAATATTTGTTTTTCTACAACTACCTTGTCATAAAGGCATAAATTCTCATCATATCTTGTGTGAAATCTCTTAGAAATACCAGAAAGATAGAAATAAAATAGCTTTACATCTCCAACAAACTAATCCCAAGGCAACTGTTAGCTGTAAATTAGGCTATTTCAGAAAGTCAGGCTGAGGTCTCAAAGACAGAGCATTCATACATTCCCCTGCTTTAGGATTTTTAGACGTAATAATTCTGTTGACCTCTTCTTGTTCACATTCCAATTTACTTACACAAACCTTGTAAAATCTACTGTCACGGTCACAGCACAAGGACTGGGGAGACAATAGTTAAGTCTGGAGAACTATTTATCCAGACCTGTTAAAACGATTAGAGAAAATGTGTCTCTTTTGGAAACAAAATAAAAGGAACTGGAAATAGAGATGCTTCTAGTTACATTTAATGTCTCATAACATTGAAATGTTCCAATCCAGAGCCCTTTTCCCAAAACTTTCTTTTATTTAATTTTTTTTATCCAGTTGCATTAACTTAGAAACACAAGGAGAAACACTGCAGTCACACTCCTGATTTTTAAACAGGCAAATTCAGCTATATTTTGTATTTACAAAGTTGATGAGAGTTGAGAAAAAAGACAGGGTGGGGCTACAAAAGGCGTAAAGATGTAAGTTTACAACAGTCTGAAAAACCTTTTGTCGTCAAGTGTGTGGCTTTGTTAGGGTGTAAACAAAACCACACAAACATTTACTAAAAACCTGCTACATCCCCACTTCCAGTGACAAAATAAATAATTAATAGCTTAATTTAACATGAACATCCAAACATGCAGAAAGGACCTTTTCACTGCAAGGCAACAGTAACAGCAAACCGAACCTCTATGTTCCTGCTAACCTTAAATTTAGAGTAAAATCGATATATGACTGCCTTTGTATCTGATTAAGAACACCTCCCGTCAAGATTTTAAAACTTGTGCATGATCTTATATAGTGTGGATACCATGTATTCAAACTATAAAGAAATTTTAAGTGGTAGAATAAATCTAAAATGATGAATTAAACTGATTCCAGATCTCAGGTCTTTCCTCATAGACTCCACTTCTTAATTAAACACATCCTGTAGCATCACCACACACGCTGCTGTGGCCATCCTGTTCATGTGTAGTCATTAAATACATCAGCGACACACACACACACACACACACACACACACTCAAATACACGAGGGTAACAGTGTGTTGCAGTGTTGCCTTTTCACTGGATGGGTAGAGCTTGGTCTAAGCACGCTAACATAGGTTTTAAGATGAGAGTGGTGTGCATTCCTATATAATCACCATCCTGTCAGCCTTCATCGTTGTTTACAGTAAACACCCTCATGCCAATCATTCTATTTCCTGCTTCCCTCTCTGTGGTGTGACTCCATGACAGCATGTTGCCTGAGGCCAGTTTCATATTTGGTGTTGAAGCCTGTACCCACATGTAGGAACACGGATTGATGCACAAACACATTAGTCTGACTTGCATTTACACAAACAGCACCACATACAATTTTTATTTATTTATTTATTGCTCTTAACCCTAAGGTGAACATCTTATTTCTTGTACTTGGATCCTAATAAGGTGTTATACGAAGCGTGCCATTTTTTGCACAGCATATCCGTCTTTTTCTGTAGTAAGCCACGTAATTTGTGACCCTCGGGATACAGACGTCTATCTACCTGTTCCGCCATGCAACAAGGTTTCAACTTATCCACCATTCAGATCCATTGTGTGTTTGGGTTTGTTCGCGGTGTTGCTGTGCGGTCTTGGAAGTGCGAGGCAGGTTTTTGACAGGTAGATCCAGCACGCTGTAGGGCATGGCAAAGAAGGTAGGCATTGTTTGACCAGGTGCGCACGGGGTAGTGAGTCAGAGAAGCAAAAAAGAAAGCAAAGGGAAAACAGAGGAAGGTGCACAAGCAACAAGACAAATGTGACACATTTGCCTGTGCTGCATGCTGCTCTTCAGGCATCAGCTTGGTGGTTGATCCAGAATAATGATGAACCGTGATGGATCAACACAGTAGTCCGGTAGCCGCTTGGGGGCTGCTCGCACTCGTAGCCGAGCGAAGGGAGGAGGGGGAAACATCCTCCGGCTGTGAGCCGACATAGAGCCAAGATGGAAAGAGGACACTTGGAGCACTTGTTTATTTATTTCCTCCCATATGCTGTATCCTCTGCAATGCTACAGTGAGTCAGCTCAATGAGGCATAAGGTGAATGCTCCATCAACTCTCTGAGGATGGGAGAGTTTTCAGCTTCAGGAACAGCTTGCTAAAACTTCCAGAAGAGAGAGCCCTCCTTTTCAAGTTTGCAGATGGATACGAAGCATTTAGAGCCTCTCTATTCCAATTAACACTGTCATTTTAATTAACATTGTTTTTAGCGATCATGCAAGATGCTTTTGTGTGGAGGGACACTAACGCTGCTCATCACCATTAATACATTCTCACAAAGATACATGGTGGTGGGAGCATTATGTTGTGGGGAGACTTTTATTCAGTAGTTGCAAGAAAGCTGGTCAGAGTTAATTGAGGGTAGCTCCTTGTTTTTAGCAAGGCAATGACCCTTAATTAATAGCCATCGCTACAGGGGAATCGTTTTGCTCAAAGGATATTCATTAGGTCTGGTCCAGTGAGAGTCCAGATCTAAATTCAATTAAGAATCTTTGGCAAGGCTTAAAAATTGCTGGTTGAAGATACTCTCCATCCATAAGGCAACATAGTTTGAGCTGCTTTGGAAGAAGAATTTGTCATAAAATTAAGTCTTTAAAGGTGCGGCACTGGTAGAGGCGTTTTCCCCTTTAAATGTGAAAATAATTTTTAGCAACATATTGAGTTAGAAAAGGACACTTTTGTAAATTCAGATTTCCTCAGCTATTTAAAACCAAGACAAAATACAGGAATACAATAACATAAGCCAGCTCATACTTTGAGACACTGATCTTTATCTGACCGAGTTTCACAAGAGGTAATTTATCTGACAAACAGACCTGAATTATACCTTGTGAAACAAAGAATCTCTGTAGTGAACTGCCAGACTTGGACTGTGTACGGTACAACTATGTTTTCTATAGCTGTCTGTGAGACAGTTTGTTTTTCCATCCACACATGTTCACACATGACTAACATTTTCATCTGGTAATCTGTATGTGTGTGTGGGCCTGAAGGAGTCCTTCAATCAACTTGAGAAACTGTAACAATGCCATCACATTAATAAATGCCCTTCACTCTGTTTGTTTACGCCATATGGAGAGTTTTGAGCCAGAAGGGTAAAAGAAGGTTTTGATTCATTTTGCGTCCCAAATGGTTTTGACCTTGTCAGACTCCTACCTCTTATTACTGCTGGTGGATACTTTGAAAGCACATTAGTATGTGCAAATGGAGCATTGGGGTGTGTGGGGGGTGATACTGAAAGAAACAGGTTGGTCACTGGCCTACAGTCACACCTGGACGTTACCCATTCTGAGTATTTACCTAAGTGCTTGAGGACACAGGGCAGAAGTCGCTCACTCCATCTGTTGGTAGAGTTTTGAATGTAGATTTTTGCATTAATTTGTTTGTGTCTGAATGTTATAAATTAGTCACAGCTTTCATCACTTTTAAAAGTTCCAACTGTTTTGCATATTTGTTTTGCATTTTAAGTGCAATTTCTGAATTATTCTCTTGCCCTTTCCGTCTTTTGACTTTGACATCACTTTTGTTTACTGTGTCATGCCCTAGTATGATACTACAGTGATTTGGCATATGGTTGAAAAGTCACCAGTGACACTTTAGACACTGCTCTCAATTTTTGTACTTGAGATATTGTGCCCCAACACCAATCCTCTGTTTTACAAAAACATAATAGTGTACAGTGTCATAGTTTTTCAAATGTCACACAATAAAATATGCATGGATTTATAATTGGCTCATTGGCTCACTGGAATAGCAGAACACATTCAATGACACATTCATTGTGTAAACTCAATATATTATATTAGTTATAGTCTGTGATGATCATCATTCAAAATGCCTATGGTTGGGAAATTTCTGCTTTCTAAATTTGCTTAAGGTGAAGTTGTAACTTTGGATATCCTCGTACGTTGTTTTCTTGTCCTGCCATTTAAAATTTATGTTGATACTTGATACTGGAAAGTTAATCCTAAATTTGGCCATCAACAACATTTTTATTTTATTGTAAACTTGTGTGATATATGATACAGATGTAGTTATGCCTACATCTGTTTTTTCTTAGAAAACAACAGAAAAATTTATATTTCATTCCCTAATTCTTGTTATGATTTTAAGCAATCCCTGCTGGCATTATAACAGAGACCTCACACATAGTTGGCATCTCAAAGCGAGTTTTTAGTCTATGAGGCAACAATTTTTAGATCTGCAAGGAGCTTCTTCAGAAAACTGTGGCAAGACAAAATAAATTCCCTGTGCCTAAACGTAATTAGTCTGTGGCCCGTGGCAATCTGATATACAAATGCATTCCAGTTCTGAAGAGAGAGCTATGGTGATTTAAGAAGAGAGAAAAAAAAAACAAAATGCAGAGATGATAAGTTGTCTATTCTATATAGGGAGTTGCAGAAGTGGAGCCAAATTTCCTGCATTCATCTATGCTTTGTGAATTAGGCATGTTAGAGAGCAAACTTGATACTCCACATATGTGTATCTAATGAACTGTAATTTCATTTAGAAATCAGTGAGATGGGCGGTGCAGTCAGGCATCTCATTTCAAAATCTCCCCCTCCCCTCCAGGTGACACACAGATATACACACCCAAACTCACGCATACACTAAAAGCTCTGGGACTCTAAATGCATACAGAATAAATGTCTCTTGGCTGCTATCAAGCTATCTAATTATTCCTTTTTTTCATTAAATGGGTAAATCAGATTCTAATTAGCTCAGCTGTCATTCACTGGCCAGAGAGTTGGGGATGGTGAACATGTAGGTGGGTAATGCTATGTGTGTGTGTGTGCGTGCATATGTGTGTGTGCGTCTAATAGCATATGCTCTCGTCTCTTTCCCCAGGGTGAGGTAGAGGTCTCTGGTAATTACTTTTGTTGCACCAGGAAAGAATGCTAGTTGAGAGCAGGCAGGAAACCAACAAGAACCAATCAGGGGGGACCTTTGATCAGAGCTTCATTAGAAATTTAAACATGGGGGCCATGATAAACGGAAATACGTTCCTGAACAGAAAACTTTTCAATTTGCCTATTTTAAATAATTATGTAGCTTTCTTTGTTTTTTCATCTTTGAATAGTTGGTGGGGACTTGAATAATAGGAGAAGATGAAAGGGAAACCCTTTGGACTTCCTGGTTTTCTAGAGATATATAGCAAAATATAAATATTTTTCTCCCTCTATCAGATTTAAAACACCATTTTCAATACATGAAGTGTATTCTGACTTAATAACTAGAACAGTTGTTTTTTTTTTTTCTCATTAACCGGCTGCTTATATTTATTAGATCAACTGATGTTGAGAAGGTCTTCTAACTGCAGTTAGAAGACCTTCCAGTCTAAATACCTGTGATTTTCTGTCATATTTCCAGGTGTTCTGGAAGGATCTTTTTTGTCATTGGCATAAATATGAGAAAGGGAGAGGGGGAGTGTGCAGCCTTGTAGGGGTCTAGTCCAGAGGTGTAAGTCTTAGCAGTGGAGAGATTGGAAAGTGGACAAGCAAGTGGACTGGGAGCTGCTGTGGTTGACCAAGGACGGAGGTGTCTGGAGGGGATCTGACACATGCAGTGTTGACGCCTTAAAGCTTTATTAGCAAAGGAACCAGCAATGGGTTGAACCTGGAAACAGATGCGAGTTAAGCAGCTGCTTCAGACCCGACACCACCAGAGGTCAAGCTAGCATTATAATGTTTTTTAATAACATTGTGTAATACAAACTGAATGCTATTACACATGGAAAAAAATAATCTCTATTTTATTTTTAGAATTTATATTTTATAGCAATTTTCCAGGAGCACATTATATATATTTTTATAGCAATTTTCCAGGAGCACATTATATATATATATATATATATATATATATATATATATATATATATATATATATATATATATATATATACTAAGTAGGGCTGTTCAAGTTTAGGACATTTTTCACTGGTGATATAATGTTAAATATCAGGATGACAGTATCATCTGCAAGATATGGCAATTTTTTATTGCTTCCCTTCCTCATGTGCACTTCCTAACCTCTGTGACCTGGTGGGTTGATGAGTTTTAATGCTAAAAACAAACGTACCAACAAACGCACCTGTTGTATAAGTTATAGTTAACAAAAAATATGAACCGCAGAGCAGTTTAAACATGGAAATAAGTGAATCAAAATCCCATAGAGTGAATTGCATCCTCCCATCATAAAACTCCGCCTATAATTAGGGTGCATCTAAAAAGCACCACCTACTTACTGGGGCACATATCTACCCTTTCAGTCTGATGTGGCTCTGCTTCCTGAAGTGAATACTGCAGGTGTAGAAAAAGGGCTGTAGAAAACTACCATTGATCCTGGAAAAGGTTCCCTCAGTGGGAACATTGCTTTATTCTATTAAGGCCACTGGTACCAGTAACTATTCAGTCTGATTTGGCACTATGTTGTTTTTTTTACACATTCCAGCTGGTTTTTTTTTCCCCAAACCTCAGCTGAAATTACTGAATTCAGCCAAAAAACTTGAATAACTTGGATGTCTCCCAGATTAAATAAACAAAAAACTCATAAGAAATTCCAGGCTGTCATGACCAAACAAGTTGTTCAAAGTTTCCACTGCATGAAGGCTCTCCACATCGTTAATGTGCTTTGCTATTGATTCTAATCCTAACCCTGGATCTTTTTCTCCAGAGGCCTTTGAAGACAGTTTTTAGGAGGCAATTGAAACACAAGATTTTTCATTTATTCGGCTGCATACTCTGTTTTGATTGCAATGGAGTGCACAATCTCAGTGTGTCTGTACAGGCATGTGTCCCATGTGTTCCTTGAAGACAGTGTATTTCTAAACAGTGGTGGGAATTTGGATTTGCCCTAACGGTGAACAAAAACATTCCTGCATAATGTTCAGCAACCTTCACCGTTCTCTGTCTTTCTCTCTCTCTTTCTCTTCCTCTCAACACACAATATATATTGAAACACACTCTCCCATGCTTCAGGTAAGTGGTGAAGTTGCTTTTAATAAAAAGTGTCTGAGCCAGTGTGCACAACTCCTTATAGGTAGATAGAAACTGTATTTCAGACTCAATATAAAACCAAAATAAAAAGAACAGAATAACAAACAAACAGACACACCCTTCCACTTCCACAACCATTCATTTTCAATCGGTTTCTTCTTTCTCAATGTGTTTCTACTTGTAAAGCAATAGTTTGTTTTAGTGAATATTGTGCAAAATATGGGTAACATGCAGCAGTTTTTACTTTAAAGTATATTTTTTAGCTTGATGATCTCAAACATGTTAATAAAGCTTACACTTACCTGACATAGTTTTGCCCTTACCTTCTCAACCACAAAGTTAAAGTTTGTGCCCTAAAAACAGAACCTCAAATTACTGACCTTTACAGTAACAGCATCTATTCCCAAAACACCATGGAACATGCAGTGCAGTTGATATTTACTAACTGTATTTGTGCAGTACCGTACTATAATTCAACACACTTGAATGACTTTGGATCTTTCTTGATTCAAAGCCATCAAGAAATAAACTATTTAATATGAAAGAACTTGCTGTACAAGTCCGCCGTAAAGGCTTTGAAAAGTTGACTTTGGAAAACAAGGAAGAGGTCATTTTGTGTTGAGCAACAGACACATTTAATGAAGTTCATACTTTCTTTAAAAATAGGCTTCACATTTTGGGAAATAGAATTAAGACAGCACTAAACTGCAAAAAACTGCACTTCTCCAAATGGAGTAAAGAAAGAATTATATCAAACCAACTTCTTGGCTGAAAACTAGATTTATCCTCAAATCAACTTTTGTCTCCAGCACTACTTTCTCTCAAAGGCACATGCAGAGTGGTTTGCAAAGGTATTTTTACAACTTGAACTTTATTGGAGTTTTACGTAAAAAAGAAAAGAAAAAAAAGTAGTGTTTAATTAAGTGCCAAAAGGGAAAGGAACCTGTTTCTCAAATTGTTTCGTACAAGTAAAATCTGAAAGGTGTGGCATGGATTTACATTCATCCACCTTTATCCAGATAGCTCTAAATAAATGACAACAAATGGCTTTCTGATGTCACAGACATATACACGTATATTGATGTTCATGTTTAAAATATGAACATGTGAATATAGCATGGAAGCTCATATTGTTTTCACATGCTGTAAATCAAACCCGTCTCTTTTAACTGGATTCTGCACCAGGAATCTACAATTAAAAGGAGTAAAATTACACTTTTCACATTATTAATACTGATGAGTCTGTAAAAGGAAATACTTTTTTGTGGACTTGGTCGTTTACTTGACACACAGATGGTATGTGAATGGGTGTAAAAATTGTCTGAACAAAATCTAATGTCATCAGAGTATTACGAGAAAATAAAATTATGTAAACATATAAAGGAATATAATATGTTCTGTTATAAAAACAATCATGAAAGCGCAAGCATTTTTTTTTTCCCCCCAATTGATTTGCTTTTCTCTCTCTCTCTCCTCCATGCTCTCCCAGTGCTTGTTCTGATTATCTCCCTGTCTCTCCACATCTGGTCACTGTTTCAATGTAAACTGTTATTTCGTCAATTAAACCTCAAAACAAATGCCTTTAGTTTACATATGCCATTACCCACAGTGTACACATGAACAAACTCTCCGTCTTATTCACGCTTTGTGAACACAAGCATTCTGGACACGCATACAGTTGTAATGACAGCCACAGTTTATGTTTGTTGTCCATTTTCCATGCACAATTAGGTGAAATGAAAATCACATCTCACTGAAGCCTCAGTTGTTAGATGCTTGGCCTCTGAGCGCTGCAGACATAGGCAGCGTTTTTTTTTTGTTTTGTTTTCTTATCATCTTACCCTGATTGTTGTGATTCCACAGGAGCAGTCGCTTCCTTCTCGTGTTATGTCTGTGAGTCTTCACACGCTGCTCTCTGTTTGCGTGTGGTTTTTCAAAGACTTTTGTGAAGTACAGTAAAGTTTCATCAGTTCTGGACTCACATCAATCACAGCAGATTAGCTGACACCTCTCCTACCCACACTGCTCTGCTCTGTGCCTGCAGGCCCTGACTGAAAGGTGGGTGCAAGAAAAACAACAGCACACACACACACGCACACACACACACACACACACACACACACACACACACACACACACACACACACACACACACACACACACACACACACACACACACACACACACACACACACCACAGAAGAAAATACAAGGTCTCTATGTCTCAGAGACCCATAAAACCATCAGCCCATATTTATCTTCCCCTCTCTTGCCTGTTTTCTTTTTCTGTTTTTGTTTTATCTCTACACTTCAATATTTTCTCTTTACGCGTCACTTTTTTTGATTCATTTAGAAGTATAGAAATTATTTTTTAAGTGTGTGTGCATGTGTGTGTGGTTGTGTGCACTTTGTCCAGTTGTATATGGCCATCCGTGCTGACTCACTGCCCAGCAGGCGCCGTATCAGCGCGATCCAGCAGTTTGATGCAATGATAAGTAATCGATCACAATGATGGGAGCTCTAGATTACTGCTTGCGCCGGTTTTCTGACCAATTCACTCCTGAAGCATTGCCTTGCTAGAAATAAAAGGTTGATGGATAACTTGACAAGCCTTAGACATTTTAGGATGAGTTGTATCACTGAGTTGGAAAAAAGGCTCTAGCACAAAGAAGAAGCAGGATATTGATGTTTTGTTGGTATAGTTTGAAGTCGCTGCTCTTAGTTTTTTTGGATTCATGAAGGAAGAACGTAATAATCAGTGATTAAATTGCATGTATACTTGTAGAAGTTATAAAAAACCTACTCAAAAACAAATGTACATTTCTGAACTAAAGATTTATAAATACAGTGGACCTGAGGTACTACCTGCAAATAGCTAAAATTTGTGAATACTTTAAGAATGCTTTTAACTGCCTGTTTTTGTATCTTAAACACCAAATATATTTTAATATGCATTGTTACACACAGTGGAAACTTTCTTAGCACTGCGCCAGAAACAAACTGTCCACAGTCTTCCTTACCTCTGGTCATGGAGCTACAGCTAATCAGCACCAAAGAAAATGAATGATGCTTCTGGATTGGCTGCTTTGCAAACACCAGCAAATATGTGTCAAGCAGTATTTCACCCATGTATTTCAGCTTTCCAAGTTGCATTTTCCTTTGAATATTTTTGAAAAAAATCTCAGTATAGATGGATTTTTAGCAGTTGGTTTGTAGCACAAAAACATGGGTGAATAGGTTAATCCTTTAACACTGAACTGCAAATAGGCAGGGGTCCAGAGTCCTCAATTACATCTGCATACACCTGCGCTCTACAAAGGCACACAATTTGCTTGACTACATTATACTTTGCAGGGTTCCACTCAGTTTGGAAAAGTCTGGAATTTTCTTTTGTCTTTATTCCAACCATAAATATGGGAAAATAAAATTGAGCATGAAAAAAAATGCTTGTTTCCTTCTGTTATTGCCTATTCCAATTTAACAGTGAAATGAGAATCTCACTTTCTGAAGCTAATATGCATTTTTTTCATTTAGATTTCTGATCCGTCTTTCATGTTTGTTTGAGACATTACATCTTTTGATGCGTTTAGTCGAACACGTTTTTTGATAAAGGTTCTCATATTAAAACCAAGTCAGCCACAGCAAAACTTAATGAAAAGGGAGACGATCAGAAAACTTGAGGTTTCCATTTTTCTATCTGGCCAAGTGACCAGGCTGTATTCCCTTAGGACACCATCTAATTCCGAGTTCCCGAGTTAAAATATATACTTTTATTTTGAGCTCAGTCTACAAGTACATAAGGATCCCTGCTGTATTTTCTGGATGTTCATAAAGTAGGATTAAAATCAAATGTATGTATTATAAACTTAGACATGAGGTCATCATTTTTTCTGGAAATTCAATAAAACAATAGAAGGTATAAAATATTACGATAATAAGAATCTTTCCAAGGAAGGTGAAACGAGGCGAATCGTATTATAATGACTCGGGTGTATTTTCAGTAGCTTGACTCATGTTTCTTTTGAACTGAAATGACTTTATGCTCACAGACGCGCATACACACCTGTAGCATGAGAAACGTGGCAGTCATGTCATCAGACCTGTAATATCAGCCCCGCTCAGATCTAAAAATTTGCCGACCACACAGGGCGAGGATCTGTGTCGCTCTGCTTCTGTGAGTGAGACTACACCCTGCCTTTTCTTGATTAATGGAGTGTGAAGGGATTATGCTGATTCAGTCCAGAACTGGGGCACAGTGACACCGTCATTATGCAGGTGAGTGTGAGTGTGTGCTCATGTCTGTGTGCGTCCTTGGCTGGGTGCTTTCCTTGCGCAGACAGGTGAATGGAGACGGCGGAGTGGCAGAAGTGGCCCCGGTTCTTTTGTCCTCTGTGCCAAAGGCAAACATGGGAGAGAGCTCAAGCTAATCCCCATCTCTGGTCTTATCTAAACTATACCTGAGTGTTGAAAGATGAGAGGAAAGAAAAGAAGATAGACTGAGAAAAAAAACTGGCAAAAGATTTTGGAATGAGTGCAGAAAAGAGTGATAAGAGTGACCAAGAAAAATCAAAACTGCTTTTAAAAAATGAACACTTAAAGAGTGCAAACAAGGTTGCAAAAATATTATACTATATGACCTATTGGGCAGTAACTTACTTCAAGGTTTGGTGAGGCCACACATATGAGCTTGGTTCCTGCATTCATTTGGGTTTCTTTGGACTCGATACACTTTCTGCAAATGAAACGGACCTTGAGCCTCTTGTTGCAGCCTTATGATATTAATTAGACGAGTGTTACTGAAGCTGTTTTGATTGGCTGGGCTGACCAAAGCTATTTGTAAGTTAAGAATGTAAAAATTAAGCCAGACATAATTTGCTGGAAGAAATTAAAAACACTAGCTTAAATGGCTTTGAATCATTTTATTACAAGATTTGGAGAGGATATATATTTTATTAAAGTTATTACTTTAAGTCAGAGGAACAGAATTCAGGTTTACAAAAATTTGTAAATGGGTTGTTTTTACTTAGCTTTGCAACAAGGAAAAACTTCTGCCGTTGAAACAAGGTGAGCAGCTCTGTCAACTGATTGGAGTTTGGAGTAGAGCCACTGCTCCTCTGGATTGAAAGGAGCCAGCAGAGGAGGTCCAGGATGCCTCCCTTTGGACATATTTGGGACCGAACTCACTTGACACGCTATCACTGTGTTTGATTTGTCTTGAACACCAGTTTAAAGAAACACAAATTGTCAGAAGTGCGAAAAAATAAAGTATGCATTTTGTGACAAATGTTGAGGCACTTCCAAAATAAAACAATATTTCCACCACAGTAATAGCAAGGGTTACCTACAGCATGTTGTTGCTTATAAATCAGGGTAAATGTTTACGTAGTTCAAACCAAAATCAGTTTGGTGTAACGGGTTTACAGCAGTTCCTTGGATGCTACAGCTTCAGTTCAAACAGTGGAAGAGTTCATGTGGTCGACATTTTCAGTTTGTCCAGCTGCATCCAGCGTGGATGAGTGTGCAAAGCTTGAGTTCTATATTGTATTTACTGCATGCTTCCTGTCATGGACAAAACAAGCAAATAGATTATCACAGCGCATTCCCAGAGACTGATGAAGGTTAAAGAGAAGCAAAGGATGGATAGAACAGCAGAAAAGCACAAGATTAGATGGATGATCCTGACGGTTGCGTTGGGAAATCAGTCAAAGGACATTTGTCTCCGTCCTTCTCCGGTCTCCTTTCCCACCACCCACATGTTACTTCGCTCACCTCTGTGTTCAGCATGTGTGTGTATGTGTGTAATTTCAGTCTGGTCTCAGTGCCAGTTGCAAGTGTGGAAAATAGGAGCTGCGTCATGGGAATGTTCCAGAGATCAACACCTGCACACACCCCACAAAACAGCCATGTGGAAGACAGACTGGCAGGCTCTGGCTCTCACAAACACTTGGAGTGTTTATGTGGAATCCAGTAAAGATGGACAGCTGTCTATGGGGCCTTTCCCTCCCAACACTGGCAATCACAAATCCTTTTCTTCCTTCCACATCGTCTTGCATTTTTCACAGCGTAAGACATCCTGATGCTTGCTTGTCTTAGTAACAAAACTACCCAGCTTCTTAGATGAGAGAGAAAGCAGCTATATTTAGGACATTTAGTTGTATACATGAGAGACTGTATGTTTTAATGTGACAGCAGCAGTCTCTACTTCAAACATTCCATTTATTTCCTGCCTTTTGAATTTTTCTTTAGGACAAAAAGGTTCACATGTTCTAAGTGCTTTATAAAATTTGACAGAACAATTTTTGCCTACTTTTCCTGCACAGGTCTCTTAAGCAATTCCATGCTTACTCTCCTATTGAAAATTCATGAGAATTTGAATCCCTTAAGCATAAGTTTAAACACATAAGTATGCAGCTGTTATTTGTGAAAAGTAAATGATTAAATTATTTCACTTGTTTGCCTTACAGCAGAGCTTGGTGGACAGTTTTTGCATCTTCAAATATGGGCCAAAATAATGACTTGTATGCATTATTTTATTTGTGTGTGTGTGTGTGTGTGTAGCATCCAATTTAAAAATTAGTTCCCTGTTGAGGCATGAAGGACACAAGCATTCAAAAAATGTCTATAGTAATAGAATGGATACACCATGTTTTCTTCTTCTCATAGCTTAAATATTTTAATTAAATTTTCTGATGAAAATGATCAGATTTTAAACAATGAGAATTTTAGCATTTAAACTATTTTGATTACGCAGTGCTTATATACACTTTTTAAATGAACACACACAAACATACACACGAAATGCGGGTTTTCCATATAAGAAATATTGGGGTCCTGGTGTAATTTGAATGTTTTTTTTTAAAATCAGCTTTGGATATTGGGAAAAACACATCAGAATTCTTTAGTGTTTGGTTGTTTTGAGCAGGACTGGAGTTTGGACAAGAATATCCATATTTCTTAGAGTTTAACTGCATTTTTAGGGATCAGAAGGGATCATAAGACAAAAAAAACTTATTCTAGATTCTTTGAAGCGGCAATCTTGGTGTCTTGTATGAACACACTCACCTGCCTCCTTCTCCTCTGCCTTTTTACATATACACACGACTGCAAGTGTTTGTGTGCGTGATAGAGTACCAGGCAATAAGCCGATCAGCCATATGTCTGCACAAATGAGCTCTTTATTTAATAAGGCCGGTGATCTAAATTGTCATTACTGTCAACATTTAACCGTGGTCCTCCCTGCCAGATGGTATTTGGTAATACATCACAGAGATGAGCTCTCTCAATTTACCCTTTACCTCATTACATGGTAAAAATCATTTCAGGCTAGAAAGTGCCGCAGCTCTCGGCCAGGCCTTTCCTGAGGCTGCCAGTCAGTTATAGTCCCCACATACTTTGTTTTATTGGTGAACACATCCTGCTTCAACATTATCAACATGTGTGCACCCGTTGTTCACACTGGTTTTGATTCACTTCCACCACATTCGTTCGCCATAGTCTCAGAGAGGCAATAATTCATTCTCTCAGTAAATTGAAATTGAACCATAATATTGAGAACATGACGACTTAAACTGACAATTTTCCAAAAACACCCCAAACTTACTCAATTGTCTTTGAAAATCTACTAATAATAACTAATAATAAGTCCTTGTGGTTAAGAGACAGTGACATCCATAGAGAATACCCAAGAGGAATTACAATGGAGCTCCTTTTCTTTTTTTCTCTGTTAATATAAAGAAAACTTCAGCAGCCTTTCTGTCATGATTGATTTCTGGTTATTTGTTAGAGGTGTTGCCAAACTGTGTATGTGTGAGAGAACAGCAGACGCTACACGCCTCTGTGGTTACAAAGAATTTCACAAATATTTCAAAACAAAGTCATTGGAGTGGACATTTTAGCCTATCTGTAGCTTCATAGATTTGCAGTTAACATGTTTAGTGTACATCCTGGCAAGCCTTGATGAAAAATACAGTTTCCTTTCCAATAACTTCTTTTATCTTTATTCATCGTCTGATATTAATTTCACCTCACTGATGCTGAAAAGAAATAACTTTAGAGTATCAACTCTTGAAAATTTCTGGTATTGTGCATTCACTGATTAAAAAAATAAAATAAAGATAAGACTTTCACTGAAAGTTACACAATTTCACTTTACCAGCTGATATGTGATCATATCTCTACTTTTTATATAAACAAAAGAGATATAATCGGAAGCTTACTCAATTAGCCTCCATTCAGTGTTAAATTAGAGGTAAAACAGACAGATGTATTTTTCTTGGAAAACCTTTCACTTTACCCAGCATAAATTTCTCCATCTTAATGCTGGCCGATTTGTAGTGCAGCAAATTCTGCTGCTGACAATACAAGACCACAAATGAAAATGTCAGGCCTGTTTGTTAATGACTGGGGTGTCCTAGATGAGGTCAGGTGCATGGGGAGGCAATTAAACAGGAACATATCTGTCTCATTACAACGACATCTTACAGGCACTTATGCAGGTGAAGAGAAATTTTGTAGTCGGGGGTAGACTAAATTTATATTCACTGCTGCATGCATGCACATTTGTCTCTGCGTTATGAGAGTGGTATTACTATGATGAATAAGTCCTATATTAACTGCAGTGAGAAACAGAGTATGAATTCGAAATGCCTATTGATCCTGATTTGCACTTTAAAAAAGCTGAGCTACAAGGTTAAATCTTTCATGTTCCCAATTCTTTCAAATCAAGTCTGCTTATGTGAAACATCACAGTCTGTTAATTGTTCATTATGCTCTTCAACTTTTTTGGAGTCTTCTTTGATAGACCTTTAAGCTTTACTTGTCATAACTAATTATGCTATTGAAACTTCAATCATACAGAAAAAAAAACAGATTATATAGGAGAAAATAGAGGAGCACACTTGTTTATTTCATTATTAGCGTAATGTTTCAGCAATTTATTATGCAACCTCAAAGAAATACACTCTCTAACGCTATAAATGAGGCTCAAAATCAAAATAAATTGAACACACTGTCAGGTTGAGACTGGTTGCCAGGGTCGCTACAATAAGTGAAAGTCAAGGTCTCCACAGAAAAGACTAAAGTGCTCATTTAGATGAGTATTGAATCAAATTCACAGTAATACATTGTGCAAAGAAAAGAAAAAGAAGTCCTTGCAGACCTACTATGACAATAATTAGAATGTAGCACTCCCCATACAATTCAGTTACTACTGTTTTTGGTGCCCTCACTCTTTTAGATTGGACTTACTCCAGTCCAGGAAGTCAATTTTGATCCTTCTCATTGACATTTTGAGGAGAAAGATGATGAAATTTGTCCTCTGGTGAATTCATTCTTTGTCAGAAAGAACTAGGATTTTTTTTCTTGGTCATTCCCCCATTTTGCAATCACTTTTTAACTTTCTCTCTCTCTCTCTCTCCCTCGGTCTCTCTCTCTGTGCCTCCATCTCACCGTTGGGATCCCCTGATGGGGGTTAAGTACTCAGGTTAATTGCAGCCCTAAGTGGTGCCCCCGCTGCTGCTAAGGAGGATATTTTCACACCATTCTTAATGTCTTTATTATTTCACTCACACCATCATCTGTTCACTATTGTTTCAAAGCGACCTTTAGGGAGTTACAGCAGGGTACTTCTCACCTCTTGCCTTCCCGTCTCACATTTTTTTTTAACTTATGAAGAAGCTCCACAGGAGATAATAAACACTGAACATTTGGAGTACATTCCATTTACACAAGCAGGAAGTGCTCCCCCAGTTTTAAAACAGAACATACATTTTGTCCAGGATGTTTAATATTTTTTCTTGTTTCCAAACCCTGACCTGCTTTAGTTTAAGGACATAAAACAGGGAGTGGCATTGAGCTCAAATAGAAAGAACACAACAGATAGAATTAAAATGAAGGAAAATGTTTGAGAAAAAAAAAAAAAAGTTTTGACCTATAATTTTATAATTCATGATCTGTGCTTGTAAAACCAAGTGTCATCATTTCACTTTATGCAAGTACTGGTGGCATGGAGTCTTGTAAAAGGGGTTTCACCACCGCATTGCTTTTTGTGTCATTCACACATTCATGTGTGCCATTACTGGACTCATAAATGTCAGCAGGAGGGCAATAAAAGAGCTCTCAGTGTTTTTTTGTAGGATGTTTCAAGTTATATTAAGGGGATTATAAGTTTACACCTGTCTTGTTAACAGGACTGTCAGGGAAAGTTTGATGGAAATAATGTCACACTTGACAAACTTACAAACTTTAACCTCATAGAATTGATCTGCCCCTAAAAAGCTATGCAAACAATGAAAATTATTCTAACTATTCATGTGATACAAAAAGAACAATTTATACAGTCCCATTATTATTGGCTGCGGTATTTTTATTTATTTTTTTAAACTTTAAAATACATTGTTTGATAACCACAAGATGCTGTAGGGAGCCGTCAAGATTTTTTGTTTTATGTGAATTACCATGAAGGATGATGAGATTAACCCAGATACTCAACTAACCCCAGTTCCAGTTGGATGTGATCTTATTCATTTTAATGAAGCACTATAGTAAGCAATGTGAAGCTATATGGACAGCAACAGTCTTTGGGATCAAATTTGCTGCTGTTACCTAACTGCAGTGTTCATAGAGTTTTATGAATTGAAGCAAGGGAATTTAAAACAAAGCACTTTGTTGATATGGAAATGGAAAATGTATCTTGTCATAATATTCATACTGAGAAAAAGAGCAAGACTTGAAACAAATAACAGAAAAGCTGAACAGCTGTTATGGGACGTGATGCATTTGAATGCTTGCAACATTCTGTTAATGTATTTTGTTTTATTGTAGTGCTTAAAGAAAAGCTGGAATATTCTACAATCAGTGTCGTCTAGTAAAATCTTTCCAGAAACCAGAGATGGATCCAAAATTCTGATTGATGTCAATGTTTTTTTTTTTTTTTTTTTTACTAATTATTACCAATATTAGTGCACGTTGCTGTATTCACCGTTTGTTCCTCACAGCCATTTTAAAGGCCCATCATAAAAAGACAAACGTTTTAGCAATCATTTTGGTCTGTACTTTTCTCCAGATATAGGAAATAGACATCCAAGCAATTTATCAAGCTTATCCATTAGGGTAAAGAAAAAAAAAAAGCTAGATACAAAGTAGCTTAAGGTTTTCCAATTCTCTTTTCGGATAATGTTTTCATATTTTGTTGTGCTCATTCTATGATGTTTGTGTGCATTCAACTAAAGTCTGCTCAGAATATTGGAACAATCTACAAACACAAACCAGAAAATTTCCACTACCCCCATTCTCAGCCCATTTGTCAGCCTATGGTGCTTATCTGTTTACAAAGATGAGTCTGCCTTTAAGTTTACTTTGCGAAACATTTTAATGCATATACCTTCCTCTATTTCCCTTTCTTCTTTTCCTGCTGTTCAGTAAAATCCATAAAAGTTGAGCTCTTCTCAAACAATGGTTGTTGTATTTGGTACCCGTGTTAAATGTGCCCCTGCCTTCACCTTTGTAGCATTACTCCTCTCTTTGTCCTCCTTGTTTTTTATTAATGGATCTACATTTTACATCTTATTTTCATTCTTTGATTTATTTATTTTTTCACCTATCCAAACTGATTTTCACTTCTTTTTGAGAGCTATGAGACAATGTAAGAACAACCTTTGAGGTTTGAGAGAGATCAATTGGTACAAACTGAATTTTATTGTACTCTTTAAAGTAAAGACGACATGATTATGGACTTCATATTTTAAACTATTTAGCTCTGATGTTAGCTGTTTGCATGGCTCTCTCAGTGTGTATTCCTAAAAGAAGACAGATCCTTAGCTTTACGTCTCCACGTCGTCTTTGAAAGAAAGAGTTTGAAAGCTCAGAAAGAACAAGGCCCTTTTGCTGTGATGAGCCTCACCATTAAATTGTGTAAGTCTCTCTCTCCTGCAGTCTGGATGAACTGCAATAATGTATCGACATGTTCGATAAGTCTCCTTTTAAATAGCGTCTCATTTATCTGCTTATTCTGAATTAGCTTTTAACACCTCACTGACACTGAAACTATCTAACTTTAAGTATTCCTCCTTCGGTAATAGAGACCTACTAGTGTTTAGGTGAGCTGCACTCATAGATCACAAAAACAAAGTACACTTGAGTTTACATCCATCCAGATGGCAGATTGACGTAAAAACCTGCTGGATTATGATCATCACGATGGTTTTCTCAATATAAAGCTGTTATGTCGACACCTACACAGGCACATAAATCAGATTTTCATGAAACCTTCTGTTTAAAGGCTCAAAAGGTGAGACATGAGAAACCTGGTTTTAGTAGATCCGTCCAGATACCCGACTGTGTGGTTTTTTTTTTTTTTTGCTCATACAACTGAAGTGCTCTGCTCCGCTCCTGAAAAGATTTACTGTAGATTTGTCTGTAAGCTGCAGCACGGCTTCTCTACTCTCTCTCCATTTCTGCTTCTTTGTCACTTACTACTTACTGTCATTCGACTTCCCTTCCTATTGGTCTTTATTCGCCTTTGTTTCCAACTCCATCTCCGCACTGACTTCCTCTCCTTCTTTCTCCTCTCTTATTCTATTCATGAAAGCTGCACACTCCATCATTCTGTCTGCCTATATCTGTGTCTGCCCTTCATTTTCTCCCTACCTTTCTGTAGCGGAGTAAAGACGGGGAGCGCAGGGGGAAACAGTAGGAGAGAGGGGATGGGTGGTTGGGTGGTTTCGAGAGATGGACAGATTAGGTGACAGTGATAAGCCATCGATCTCAAGGCCAAACAGCCCTGGGAGGACCTCCTTCCTCCTCCTCCCCTTTCCTTTTACTCCCCCCTTCTCCTCCACTCTTAAGTATTCCTTTTTTTTACCCTCTCTATTCATCTGCTTCTCTTTCTTCCCAACCTTTGTTTGCTTCAAACTGACAAGGGTTCATTAAGGATCCACTTTGTGTGGAAAAGTGCATGTAAGTGTTCGTGTCTGTGTGTGTATGTAAACGCTTACTTGTGTCTGTCTGCTTAGTTGATAAGTCATGAAGAATGGCTCCCAAAGGTGCCCCTAAAGAGCTTTTAGTGGCTGGAGATCACATGCACACCTAGTCTTTACTCTCACACACACACACACTCAATTGCACAAAGGTATAATTAGTTTTTTTTTAAAAAAGCACGAAACACTTGATTATTGATTGCAGGATGGCTCAAGCATGCTGCTTTGTGTTGCTTTTACTGCATTTCTACTAAAGCCAATGCGAGCAGATGAACACTCAAACGATCTCCCTACATCCACACGTCTGTGTGTCACTTCTTCATCCCATCACCCGCATGTGTCTGTAGATGCTGCCCACCACAGCAGATTGTCCTAACGGGGTCGTCGATTGATCAAGTGATGCTTTTTGCTCTGGATACCCAATTGGACCTTGGACAACTCCCGCCAGGCCTTTATGGGAGTTGTTATGGCTTTGGCCTGATTACAATACAGGCACTTAAAATGGTCAATGCCTGATGTTTTATGCAACAGCACGCCCAGCTTCAGAAGTGTACGCCTGCTATATTACCGTGTCCCATAAGTGTTTGCATTGCAGACTGTTTTCTGTCAAGATGATCACTGTGACTGGCGGTTGGTTGGTTTTTCAGCCAAGCGAGTGTTTTCTTGAAGCCCTTAGATATTGATGTGATACATGTGCTTGTCCACTACAGCAGGGAGGGGCTACTCAATTTCAAAAAGAAAAATAAACTTTTTTTTTTCAGTGTTGAAATTACAGTGATTTAATACAATTATCTCCACCTGCAAGAAATGTTGAACTTAAAGTTTGCATGCAATTGAGATTTTGAATACATAAACACACTGTATTTCACACTCTGGCTATGTTGTGGATTTGACCTCTGGTGATTTGTTCGCAGTCTCAAGGTGGAGGGACTTGGTCCTGCTCCAGCTGGGAAGGGAACACTGTGCGAACCTCTGGTTAGAACTTTGTGATGTGGGGATAGACGTCGTCAGCACCCTCTGCTTGCTGAGAAAAGAACAAATAAAACCCACAATAAGTCTCCAAAAGATTTGAAATAAGACTTGGAAAAAAATTTTATGGCTGCTTAAAAAAACAATTCAGTCTCAGTTGTCAACATTGGTTCAGCTTCCAACTGTTCAGCCACCAAAGGAGACATTAGTGGGCAGAATGCATTTTAAAATAAGAGCACACTCTCAAAGCAGAATTATTGTCTTGAGCCAAAATCGAAACAATGATAAATTCAATTTTATTGCACAGAGCTAATTATATGCATGAGTCACAATAAGGCTCCCACAGGAAAATTATTGAAGAAAATGCATAAGTTTAAAACAAAAATATACATCTATCCAACTTCTTTCGGTAGCTGCAGTTTACACACACAAACTGTGTGCCACACACTGTATTCTGTTTATTCATTACAATCACAAGTGTACATGTAATATTCCCATGTTCATAGAAGAAACTCGTTAAGTAAGGGCTGTTGAATTCTGACCTTGTTGATGTGTTATATCTGTGTGTGTTGGTGTCTAAAAAACCCCCCATCTGTCACATCAGCCAGCATGTTAAGCTGCAGCCTCGGCTTTTTCCTCGTCGTTTTGTAAAACACTGATTGTTTCTGGTGTTACTTTGATCCACTTTCGTCTGTCACATTTGCTTAAAAGAGACATGCGAGTTCAGTCTCTGTAGTTTCACTGACACATCTTTGCTCTGCCTGATTCGCTCTCTTTTTCTCACAAGCCTGTTTCAGTCAAACGGCATGAAGCCAGAGACTGATATTAAATCCACTCCTCTCTGTGTGGCTCATACATGCTGACACTGAACCGCAGAGATGGTCAATTAGATAGGATTCTCAACATGTGTGATTTTCAGTTTCTTTCTCTGTCTATTGCCGTTATGAAATTCGTCCTCCTTTGAAAGCATAATATTTGCACTTCCACTCTTATTGGATTTTGATTTTCCTGCTAGAAATAAAAAGTTTTTCTTGGATCCCATAATCTTTTTTCCTTTTCATCCTTATCTAGATGTGGATTGTGTTCTCTTTTCAAATGCGTTATTTTCTTGTAGTATTCATGGGAACAATGCTCTTATCTCTCTAGATAAACGAGCTGGCATCTCAGCAAAAAAAAAAAAAAATAAAAAATAGGAGAAAATGTAACAACTGTGTAACGTATGAACCTCAGAGGGATCCAGGTGAGTATGTGGAGAAGGATTAAACTGGGAGATGGTGATTTGTGTTTGCATTGATCCGTACACCTGTGGGACAAGTTGCTCGACCCTTCAGATTTGACACTGCTGACCCGATGTGGACCACCTCTTTGCACAAACAGTGTGCACACACTTAACTAATGCCTCAACCGGGACATCTCACCCAGGCATCTGTGCGTCTGTGATGAAGGGCCCCTGCTGTGTCATGATGGGGACATCAATACGAGGCGGTTTAAGCTTTTGACATGCCACCGACAGAGTGTGGAGAGAAAGCAGCAGGTGGAATGAGTCAGACACAAAATGGGCGACAGGCGGTGTGGATAGAGTAGTGGACAGAGGGATTATCTTAACTACTTTATCTTTACTGGAATAAACACACAATTTTCAATTGCTGCCACAGATTCTCTTTTAGATTTAGGCCTGAACTTTGATATGGCCATTCAGACACACAAATATGTTAAGATTCACAGGTTGGTCATTTATGGCTGTTTTCCAACTGAAAAATTAACCTCTGTCTAACTTTACCAATATCAAAATGTATATCTTGGATTGTCCTGCATTTATCTCCATTCATCACCCCATCAACTCCAAACAACTTCTTTGAAGAAAAATATGCTGGTGGCCATGAAGCTCCTACGATATTCTGTTTTGCCTCATAAAGCATTTTAAATGTTGCCAAAAAGTTCAACTTGTTTCATCCGATCACAGGCCCTTGTCCCACGTTTGCTCTGTCTTTCATTTGACTATTGACGGTATTTCTTGATGGTATTTCTAACCCTAACCCTACCCTAACCCTAACTCTTACTCTGGTAAGTTTATGGTTGAACCGGACTCTTCTTTTTTATATAAAACATTTTGAATGCTCTTTCCCTTCCACCTCACATCACATCAATTTATGGGGGTTGCACAACCTTCTCCCTCCCTGATAAAATACAATGTGGTTTCAAGGCTGTAACATGACAAAATGCAAAGGAGTTCAAGGAGTATTAATGCTTCTGCTAGGCGCTGGATTGAACAGATTGGATAGATAATTGAAATATTTCCCAATCTGAGCCATGCGGGGTACAACATGTGGTCCTCGTTATTGTTGAGTAATAATTGGACTCTCATTTATCAGGATTGATAGTAGTTTTATTTTACGAGCTGCTGCTGTACCCAGGCGAGGCATGTGTTGACCGTGCGGTATGCCGTGCTGAGGCCGAAGACCCTGACAGCAAGCTCAGGACCGAGGATGAAATGAAGGAGACAGCTGGAGAAGGAGCACATTTTCAGAGATGGATGGACGCAAAGACTGAAAGCATTCTGCAACTGTGCTAACTTTAGACCACACATGTCGGTGAACCTGTCCACGGCGTGTCACCACATGCTTCCATATAACCCCCTTTGTGTATTTATGCGTGTGTGTTTTTCTAGGTGTGAGTATTCCTCTGTTTGCCAACACCAGCTATGGCCCACAGATAAACAGCACAAATCATTTCCTAGTCTTAACAAATCCCATTTAGGGGCTTAAATTTCATTCGTATTGCTCCAATTTCCTGCTCTGTTTGACAAGTTCAAAAGTTCATGAACTCACAGTTGGAAATGTTAAAGGGAACGCAGCCTTGTGCCCAACAAGATGTGACCTAGAGACCTTGATTCAAAGCCAAAGCCTTCTGTCTTGCTCCATAGGGGAGAATACTAAAATAGGCCAATTAGTTTGAATGAAGATCTAATTTGGTTTGACAAAAATCAATCTGAATTTCATTATGAGAGAGTGAGATGTATGTGTGCATGATCTCACTCAGAAGAATTGTACTTGATATATTTATTTATTGGGAGGGGAAATCGCTTGTTAAGATATTTTTTTTAAACAAAATGACCAATGTCTCAATTGCCGAATAAAATGAATGTAACCGAAGCAACTGAACCTTTCTTGAGAAAGCAGACTTCCTGCTTCCTTGAGGTTTAAATGTCTTGTGATAAATGGGTCTATGTTTCTTACCCAAACTTCAAAATAATAAAACAAAAACAAAAAAAAACTGAATATACCGTTTTATTTGACGACAAAGTAAAAGATGCTCAAATTGACTCCTTTTTAGAGATTAAGATTTTTAAGAAAAAAAATCAATCAGAAATACTTTTGATTGCAATTGGAAACTTCTTGTGCTTTTGAAGTTGTTACTTCTTCAAACTTTGGTTTACTTTGATATCAATGCAATAACTAAAAAGTTCAAAACAACTGGAACTGTGAGAAACTATAGAGTTTTGAATAGGGAGTCAGATTGGTATTGCAATCATGGACAGTGAGGAGAATGGTAAAGAGAGTACAAAATTATTAAAGCACAATTCCAACATTCAGAAGTCAGAAAGGTCAGCATGTTCCATAAAAAACGTATATTTTAAAGCTTTTGCTCAGAGTAAGCAAATACACGTGCACTCTACTTAAAAAGCTATTAATTAATTTTTCCATTTAAAACTATCAAAAAAATTACATTTCAGTACTAGATGCCTATAGCAAATAGTCACCCCTGCTATGCAAAGACCTACATATGAATAAGCATCTTGCCATACAGTAAGGTCACCCTCTACATTTGCAGTGTGCTTGTAGCACTCATTGCCTGTGGCCCAGAACAAAGGCATGCCAAATATCTTTCAGCTTGTTAAACAGAAAGACTTCTTGCTTTGTCAAAATGGCTTTTTAAACAGGGCTGAATTGGGATCAAAGGCAAGGACAGCACTGACTGCTTCCACTATGGATTGTTTGATCCTGCAGGCTGTAAAAAAGAAGCAGCTTGCTTTTTTTCTGAGAAAAAAGTTCCACCATTCACAGAAAATAGACATGGACTGGTACTAGCGCTTCTTATTTTAATCTCTTTAGTTTGTACCCTTTCCAAATACTTAAAAACTCACTCTCAGTATTGGCATTTTATAATTATTATAGATGAATTATTTAGTACTGAAGTATTGCACATAAATCTATGGCGGAACTCAAAATAAACAGCGATTACACAAATCCCCATAGAAATCTACAAGTTATAAACAGTTTTCAAAAACGTCCTTCACTTTTTTTTTTTTTTTCTTGAATAGAATCATTTACAAAAAACTCATAATTCACAGTCGTGTGTACAGTGCTTTATATTAACATAAGTATAGTAAACTAAAAGATATGTAGACAGAGACCAAGGCCATAGTAAGATACGCTTTGAGAGCAGTGCAACTATGTCAGCAAACCAGAGTTTACCTTTATAGATTTATGTGCGCATTTCCATGCGCAGCCATATGTGTGTTTCTGTATGTACTGAATTCTGTGCAAGCTCATGTCTTTATTACACAGTGACCTTTGTGGCCATATATATAACGCCAGCATGGCCCACTTTAAGAAACAGAGTCCAAGTGCCCGACACACCACTTAACCCCCTGCATGGGACCTTGACAGCTTCTCAATGGGAGACTGACCCTGAAGGTCCTGGAACTGCTTTGTTCATGCTAAAACTACAAACACACACAACTTGCTGCATAAATTCAGACGTGGATGCGCATGCATGTGTGCACTGTGTAGCAGCTAAAGCATCTTGTAACCTTTAACCAGCCATGGGAGGCTACTTTCTGCTGGCAAAAGTATTCTCTTGAAAGAAAAAAGATGCATCTGTGACTTGACAAAACAAATAGAAAAACAATGAGATATGCTTAAATTGAGACAATATTTGCAGAAGAAATGCAAATATAAAAGGAATTATTTAAATGGAAGCTGCATTGTCTTTAAATCCCAAGGTTGTGAGAGAGCAAGAGAGAGCAATCCGCAAAAAAGCCCCTGATTGCTCCGTTTTATTCGTTTTAGTTTCTGATTTCCTTTTGCTGTGAAACAGTGGATTGGGAAATGTTTCGTCTTTTGGAAACTTTAGAGGTAATGCTAACACCTTAATTTTCTAGAACAGGGGTACCAAACTCCAGTACTTGATAACTGCTACTCTTAATCAGGTCATATTAATTACTCTAATATAAAATAATAAAAACGGTTCAAAATGTATACTCTTATTGTGTTGGTCTTGGTTTTACATTTGCATTGTAACTTGCTTTCTCAATAAGCAATGTGATGTCTCGTCTACTCCTACAATGGGGAGATATGTGGGGGAGAATGGCTAGAAGGATATAAAGTACATAGTTCTTGAAGATAAAGTAGGCTAAGATCAGTGTTGCAAGGCGAAGGCTTTACAAAAACTGAAAACTCGACTCATCTTATGTCATCCTTAACTTTTATCTGTCTGAAAATCAGATGAGGTGGTCCTGATAATGTGATTTGGATCATTGGTGTATTTTCTTTTTCTTTTCACTGATATGCTATTTGGCAACACTTGTAAGCCTTGCACCGTAATTGTGAAATTTTATTTGGGTACTTGCCAATATAATATTTATCACATAATAATTTTCTTTTTAAAACTTTATTGTGCTGACAAAATTATCAAGATTAAATTTTATGAGAGAAAACTTGCCTTCGCATATCAATCGGCTGTTTGCACAGGTATATATAATTACAGCATTGCTCAGTAAAGATGAATAACACACTTTTATTCTGAGAACGCCTGGGGACAAACAGGATCAAGGAACCATGGGAGGGTTCAAACATCTTTCTGTCTGTTTAGCAAATGTAAAACCCTCAATGTTGCACTTCACTCCACTCTTGTAATGCCTAAAGACAGCATGTACTGCAATATTAATGCTTCTTGTATCCTCTCATTAAGTGAATTAAGTGAACCTAGAGAAAAGAGTTTGTAGTAAAAGTCCCGGGAAGCTTTCCTAAATAGTTTTAACTTAATGTGAAGGGTTCTCAGTTTATAGCAAAACATTTCCAAACAGTATTTTCTCAAACTACTCTTTTAAGGCTAATTTGAAAATATCAATGGGAATAGAGACGGAGATCAAGTAATGACCCTGGAACTAAAAGCATCTGGTAAAGGGCGAAATACAAAGATGGGCTTTACAAATGAGGAGGCATCTAAATAAGAAGTATGTGTTGCCGTTGTTCACATAAATGATTCACATAAATGAACGAGAATGACGTTGCTGAACTAAAATTGAGTTTCTAAGGACTTTTGGTCTTGCACCATTTTTATCTTTCTTCTGTGTGTGTATCCAGAGCCAGATTATCATTAATCATGGCATGCGTTTGTTTGGCATGCATTTCGACATAACACAAGTTAAAAAAAGAATCAAGTTATTGTTCATAATAAAAATATTTCTTGATTCTATACTGTAATATAGAAGGTAAGGCCATCAGTCATTAGGTTGTTTGTTGTTTTTCTTTATCGGAAGCTTCAAATCCTGCCATAGGCAATAAAAGGAACCCCATTTTGTTCAAAGTGACAAAATAAGTGAAAATTCTAGTATTTTAAGATGATACATTTTCTCTGATATACATGCATGTGAATATTTAGTAAATTCATTTTCAACAGAGCAATATATTTATAGTTAAAATTTGTCGATGACTTGCGTTAGGACCAGTGATGAAAATCGTGGTGATTGAATTTTTATATCGACTATTGCCATCATTTCTAAATCCAACATATTTTATCGCAGACAGAGATTAAAATCTTAAAGGGTTTTCTCAGGATGAAATGTAAATCCCAGACAGAGAACTGAAGGGAGAAGAGAATTGAGCAAACTTCACAGGAAGACAATGGCTAGGCTATTCTTCTTCACGCAATGACAACTCCCAAAAGAGAGTGAGGTTTGACACCATGGTCTAGTAGTGCTTATGGCTTGCTAATCTAAAAAAATAAAAAAATTGAACATTATTCTTTTCCGATCTGCAGTCAATTTCTTGCCGCATTTGTACAATAAAGAGATGGTGAGATAAAAACCAAAAACAGATTTTTTGACTTCCTACTGTTCCTTTGCAAAGTGCTGCTTAAATTCCTCTTTTTAAAGCTTCTGCATCCACCGAAGGCCTCACACGCCTTCTGCAGAAGCTCACATTTACAGTAGTGTAGAATATATCACCAAGGGTTGAGAACTATGAAAAGAGGGCAGGGGTTTCAAGAATGCACCGCTTTTATAACATCTTGCTACAGCTCCATGGCAACCCTCCGCGAAGGCCAGAATGTGTGTAGGGTATGTGCTCCTTTATGTGTTTATGGTACAAATATTACGTGAAAAGGACATTTTAGAGTACTCTATATGTCTACTTGATCTGTACAGTGGGTTTAATAAAACAAGGAAGACTCTAGACTTGCTCATCCTCTTATCTTGTTTCCTGCACATTTACCCTAATAGGTGTGTTTGGTAAAGTTGACTTTTGTAAACTTTACATCATGTTGCAATGTTATTCGCTCATCAAAAACATACCTGGAGAGTTGCTTTGATTATTCCATGCATTTTTGAGGAATCTTTGACTCTCTTGCGACAGCCATTCTGGGGTGTCTAAACACTTGCTCTCACAAAGTGTTGCCTATTAATACAAAGCTCCTCCTTGGAGCTGCGGTCTCTGGTCGAGCTTCTGCCTCACAGCATCGCTGTGTGTTTTCAGTACGTATCATTTGAAATATTTCTCAGTCCTAAGAGCAATTTTTAAGGGCATAGTGGGAAGGATTGCTGTGATGACGTGCTGAAGGTGTAGTGTCGGAAAGAGAAGGAGCTTCTTAAAGAAATAGAGGCCTAATTTCATAGCACCATATTATGAAGTCAAATTTCTTTTCAGTCATGTTTGATATTTATATATAAAACCTTTTTAGAACTGATTGGGAATATCAGCGTTTATTCTACTGAGCTACTGAAATCAGGCCATGGCCAATTCAACCACAGGGAGGAGGCAGAGGAGCTGGATGTTTTCACAGATTATTTATCTTATACTAACAGGACAGTGAGAGTTTTAACAAATATGTAAAGTACACATTTCTATGAAAAGTGCCTACTTTAGCTGATTTATTCCTTTTTTTTATTTAGTATATACGTTACATTTGAAACTGTATTATATTTCTGTGAAGTAATCACAGTGTGTATCACAATTGCTGTGTTTTTCTTTCGGTGGAGTCACTGCTTTTTTTTAAAATTTCGTTTTAGCTTTTGCACCAAGGACTTTATGCAACGTCGCTCACTGTTCAAAGAAGCAAACAACCTCAACCTGAGAATGTTTTTTTTTTCTTTGTGCTTCCACACATGCAGTGCACCACATCAGCTCTAATGACTGCTTCGCAGTGGCAAGTTCAAGCAGCTCTGTGCTTTTTGTGTGTGTTTATCCAAGCTCCTGTAATCTGTTCAAAGTAAGATGGTCTACTTCCAATTCAGGTCTCGGACAAAGACTTCAGCTCCATTCATTTACATGGGATATCACCCTCTTCTTTTTTTATCCTTTCTCTCTTTCTTTGTTTTCTCTCCCTCTTTCTCAGAAACATTAGGAGGACATGTTACACGACTCAGAGCTGTTTCATTGCTGCTGTTCTGTCCAAGCTGCCAAACACCCTGTCACCATAAAACAATGAGTTGTGATTAATGGCCGTCCCATCTCACCACTCAGTGATACATGACTATTAATTGATGCTTGCTGCCCGTGTATGACCGTGGAGAACTCGCATGCTTCCAGAGGAAAGTGGGCCTCCACTCAGGTCCCAGTAAACATGTCAAAGTGAACGGTATTTACAGAGGGATTGAAGCGGGTTTGGGGGCGGCCATGATTCAGAGGAATGGCCCCAGGGTCTGACAGGATGTTGGGTGTGTGTGTGTGTGTTTCATTTTTCCCCCAACTCCCTTAGTGATGAGGGAAACACATAAAGAAATCCTTTTACACACAGATGTACACCATGTACACACATGCAGTGGTTCACACTCCCAGAGTGAGCGCACATCAGTGTTTGGCAGTCCAGCAAGTTCATGAGCTCAGAGGAAGTATCCGTCTGCCCTTTTTTTCCTCCCCCCTCCTGTTTTGAACTTAAGTTTCAGCATGCTGAAGCCCACTACATCAAACACTTACATTTCTGCACGTCATTCAGCACCAAAAGCAGAACAAGAACTTGTCTGTCACTGATCTTAATTCAGTGTCTCCCTTGGGCAAAATGAGCTTTGACAGACAGAAATGGTAGAAATGAATATTGTAAGATCACAGTCAATGGTGACAGTGACAGGATAGAGGGTGGAGGGGATGTTGAAAAGATGGAAAGGCTTTTGATAGGGGGGGAGAATGAAACGGATTTGAGAAAGAATTTCCCTCCCTACAGATACTTTGTTATACAGGGGTGACCACCTGTTTTAAGCCTCGAGGTACACCATCCATAAAGCTACAACAGATGGACACAATAAAATGGACCGTGACCGGCAGATGTGTCCGTGTTTGTGCATTACACCAGACAAGCCATATAAATGTGAAAATATGCCCTATATGCATCTTACATACAGGCTGTTAGATGCATGATACTCAATAGCCCTGATGTTACCGTGTCCTGTCCCCAGACCCCCTCCTGACGTTGTAAGCCCATCGGCCATTTAGCCAGTCAGGAATGTAGCTGTCAACTAATACAACGCGGTGACATTCTCACATGTTCCTCCCGTGTCTGATCTCTTTCCCCCAGTAGCTGTCTCTCTCTGTCTCCATGCTGTACTCGTCAAAATTTATGTTGCTTATCCAATCCTCATGGTTTTAGTTTCTCACATAAATATATTTTGTTAATTTCCTAGAAAGTTTTCCAAAAATAAGAAACATTTAAAACTTAACCAAACTTAACCTAGATAAAGGTTAAGTTTTGGCTAGTAACTATTTTCTTGTTACTAGCCAAGAAAATAGTTACTTGGATGTAAAATAAGCGTTTCTTTTACTCGATTGCCATTTTCCACAACGCAACTTAACGATTTTTATGCTTAGATTTTTAGGTAAGTAAATTAAGTTAATTTTCAGAATTCATGCATGTCTTACCTACATTTCTTTCTGCTGATCACTAAAACTTACAGAAAACTCTAGAAAAAAAACTTCAATTTTTCTCTTTTATAGATATTTTACAAATTTAATTTCTAAATGTGCTATTCAAGGTTGCCTCAATAGTTCTAAAGTATTTATTTACAAATGATGCACATTCTATCACACTTTTAGACATCTAAACATGCTTAGCGTCATTCAGTTCACTATTGTTTTTGACCACACTCCATCTCCACCAGTGTAATTAAAAAGCTATGCATATCACAGGAAAGTGATTTTGACACTTTCCCTGGAATTTTCTGCTGAAACAGAGAAAATGTTTTCTACAGTCAAAAAAATCTGAAATCGACTGATGGTGGAAATGTAATTTCGCAATCAGGATGATTGCGGAGTGGAAGTTTTATGGCGCAGTTGTCAGTTATTTTTTTTCTCCACACTTTTCTTCTCTTTTCACCAACACATTCCTTTAGCATCAGTAATCAAAAGATAAATATATGTCAGGAAGGTTAAGTCCCTTTTTCACTAATGAAATCAGGAAAATAAAGATTGACAAAGAGCAACAGGTTCTCTCCTCTCTCCCTCTGCCTCTTTCCGTCTGTCAGTGCGTTCTTTCTTTTAGCTCCCCCTCGTTTTCATCCTCAGACCCAGGCCAATCATCTGCAATTAGACAACTGTGCAAACTATATAGAGAAGTGTTTGCGATGTGTGTTTGCAGCGTATGTGTTGAAAGGTCATGAAAAGACTTTTTCGTGTGCATGCATGACTTGGGTTCAGTTGGAGTTCATCTGCTCTCGGCTAATCTTGTGTTCCCCTCTGGATCAAAATCAACAAACGAGTCTTTATTTTAGCGGCATGTACACTTGCATGGAAAACCGACACAAAAACTGGGAGTGAAACTGCAGTTTTCCGCAACTAGGTTTCAATGATTTTCTAGTTCGAGGTTACTGAGATTTTATGTATCGGCCAGCAAAACGATGCCTGAGGATGTACGAATTTCAACGGGGAGGGCAAAACTGTAGGCAGATCTTATTCAGGGTCATGAATTGAATTAAGAAGTTTATGAGAAAATGAAAAGAACAGAAAAGGGAAGGGAAGGGGCAAAAACAGGACAGAAAACAGGAAAAGCAGCCACATTCACAGAGATAATCTCCTTTTCTGAAGCACTCATGGCAGTTTGTAATGCAAATAGCTGTCAGCAGTGCTTAAGTGCTCATGTCTTGTTCTTGTCAAAATCTCTTAAGAGCATGAAGGAGTTTTGTCATAGTGCATGCATCAGTTGTCCACTTTGAGTTCACATGATGTCATCAAACGTTTGCTGCAACACTGACAAATATATGGCTCAGCTTAAAAAAAAATCAAGAGGTAACCGTTTACATGGATGTTTTAAAAGTGGTTCCAACTTGATTAGGCTAACATTTTAGTCTTTTTAAGTTTAACTAACTTTTGCACCATTAGAAAAGTAATCTGACCATTCATATTTATTTTGGATTCCAAACCTGGTTGGATTTGCCTCCGGAAAAGTCCAAATGTTCTATTGCAAAGAATCGACACGGTGCCAGAAAGATTCCGTAAAAATGTTGGCATCACACAGCTTTTGTCAGATTTGTCTGAGAAATGGTATTGCATGTTGATAATATCCCATTCCACCAGATCCCAATGATCCTCTGTTATATTGAGATCTGATGACTGCAAAGGCCATGGCATTGGAGTACAGTGAACACATTGTCTTATTCAAGAAAGCACTTTGAGATCATTTGAGCTTTGTCACACAGTGGATTATCCTTGAAGTAGGAATACAAATGTTGAGCACCAATACTCAGGTAGCTTTTGGGGTTTAAACAATGATCAGCTGGTTTTAGGGACCCAAAGTCTAAAAATAAAATGTACCCCACACCATTATACCACTGTCAACAGCAGCAGTCTAATTTGTTCATGCAAGGCTGGATGGATCCATGATTTTATGTCATTTGTACCAAATTCTGACAAGCTGACTGTAAGTCAACATATTTCCAAACTGTCTCAGTTCAGTTTCAGTTTGTCCCTGACATGAGTGGAATGTGGTTTCTGCTGCTGCATCTCATCTGCTTCAGTGTTGTTGAGCTGCACAATAAATATATTGAACCACAATCATTATCACAGTTTAGACATGCACAGAGTTGTTATTTTTTGCTTTGAAGCAATGGAATACATACACTGAAAACCAAGCTACTCAAAAGCTACAAGTTTTTAAGTTAAAAGTAGCCTCCCTTCATATTGACTGACCTTTTAAGATATTTTATCAGCTCAACAGTATATGTTCACGCATTAAACATATTTTTACATTTACAGCTCTTAAGCTTTTACTTGCCAACTCCCTGAATGTGTTTGTAGTGAAGAGTTTTTGCAAAATAAAACAAATAGAAATCTTTTTTTTTTTCCGATTAATGTATTAATGGTTGGTGTTAGAAGGTGGTCTACATGTGAGTGACTCCATCGAGTGGTGGTATTTACAGTGATACTGTGCCTTGGCAACACATTGTGAAGTTCCTCTTCCTCGTCTTCGTTGAATCTCACTTATTCAGCTGGTTAGAAGGCTGGAATTGCTCCCCGGCTCTGCCTGCCACAGAGCTCCCCCGTCTTTCTCTTTCACTCAGGTTATCTGTCTTTCCCCGTCCCCCTCGCTCTCTGTCTCCAGCCACCGATGTTCGGCTCGGAGAAGTAGCTGATGGTGCCGCGTGTGAAGCGCGGAGGCCCCAGTGTGTGTTTGTCTCTGTGAGTGCGTGTGCCCCTGGTGCACGCCCTGCAATGTCACTGGGCTGTGTAATTGAAATGGAAATGAGCCAATCAGTGACTGCAGTGGTGTGCCACCTTTCGCTGCATTCACTCCACTGTTCCAGCTCTGCCAGACTCACTGTGTTTGTAACTCTGAGCAAGTTTGTGTGTGGGAGCTGACAGTACTTAGCTCCTGAGTTTTCACCAAAAAGGCCCTGTAGAGAAAATGCCACCATTGGTCGATAGAAAGGATGTCCCCCTCACCGACAAACACACACACGCTGCGTCCAGCTGATTTTTTCCATCTTTGTGTTGTGACCTACAGCTTATTGGGCCAGCTGTGGCATAACGAAAACATGTAATTATCACCATTTGACAATTAGCCTCTCATCCAAGTTCTGCCCCTAATTACCTATTTAACTGCTTGAGGGCGTCCGCTGTCAATCTCTGCTGCTACAGTTTCTCACAAGAATGCGAACAATTGCTGCCAGAAGTATGCCGTAAACTCCAGAGATCTGACTGTGGTTTGGGTGGAGTGTGTGCATGTGTGTGGCGTTAAGGGGGAGAGGATTGGGTAACTTTGCAAAAAACTCCACATGGACTTTTTTTTCCCTCCTTGAACGTACTTTAGTCCTGTCTCTAATTTGGAAAGCTCTTTTTTCCCTGGACTGAATCTCAGGCTTTTTTTTTTTTTTGACAATACTCAGAGGAGCTGTTTTTGAAATAAGGGAATACAAGAATAAATCAGACTGAACACTTTTATGGACTAAAGATGAAATTGGCCATCATGACAATTTGGGCCATATAAAAGTGGAATTTGGGAATTTTCCTCCCAAATTCCACTTTTTTTATTTTTTATTCACTCTTTCAGGCATTGCTCCCTGTCAGAAAAAGAAAGTATTCTAATGGCAATCTTTCAAACGCTTGTTGAAGTCTCAGGGAGAGAAAATCTACACAACAACTAGTTAAAGCTTTTTAGCTGGCCGTGCTGTCTCATCTGGCTAACCAGTTTTTTGATCATAACACTTTAGCGTCTTAAACCTTGCATGTTCTGGAGATCTTATGGACATAACGACATAACGAGGAAAATAAAAGATTGTTTTAGCTCAATAAAGAGTCATAGTCGGGGTCAGTGAGTGTATGTGAAAAGTCAGACACCTGAGGCTTTATTTCACTGCAATCTTAACATAACTCCTTTCTGAAAGTACATTTGAAATGCTACATGCAGCACGTCTGTTGAGTAACAGACCCCTGCCTAATTATATCACCAGGTAGTGGGACTGATTAAGCAGCTAAAATCAGATTGTTATATTCCTGGATTTATATTTTATTGGGTTTCCTCAAGTTTCTGTATAATCTGAGCAAATTATTAGAAAATTTATAAAAATTGGATTCAGTTTTCTTATGAATTTTAGATTAAGATTATTAAACATGGGTCACGTTTTAGTGGTTTGTATGTGCAACACAGTGGCTGTTGTATGCTTGAGGAGCTTTTCTGTTTTTGGGTGAAAAACAGTTTCTTCTCTCTGCTAAAAAAGCGGGGAGTGTTTGTACAACTGCAGCAGCCGATTATGTCTCAAATTGCTACAGATGAGACATCGGCTGCATCTGAAACTGCCACATTACAACCACCATAACAAGATGTTTATGGGAACAATGAACAAAACAAATCCATAACATGCTTGATTTTCTCTAAACGGACTTGACTGCTCACACTATCAGGCCATCCATATACAGTTTCAGGGGGAAATCTCCCAAAAACGATGAATGTACGGTTGGATAAATCCCGCACACATATTCACAGAGAGCCTGGCAGTGGAATCAGCAGTATTGCCGTCTCCTCTTTGTGTCCTGCCTTGTCTTTTCGGACCAGATTCTTTCATTTCTCCCCACCTCATGTCACTTTCCCACTCTCACCCTCTTTCTTACTTTGTGCCATTAGCAGCTTTTGGCTGTCTCACTGCTGCTCCTTTGCCAATTTTATTCATTTATTTTCCTGGCAGTTCATTCAACTGATAACACAAACCCGATGCATGCTTGTGAATGCTCATCAGGTGTAAGGTGGGTGTGTTTGCCGCATAGGTGTCACTTTGTGTACGTGTTTGTGAGGCATGTTACAAATGCCTGTCCTGTCCCTTTTTATGAGCTCACTCACCCAAACATCCTCTGGCTCATTTGCAGTCAGGGCCACCAGCTACTATTCTGACTGCTGAGGCACAGAGAGAAGGGCAGCTAAAACATCACACAAACACACACACATGCATTCTCGCTGTAATTCTCATGCCGTCTCTTACACACGCGCACACGCGCACATACACACAAACAATGTGTGCACTAACACAGAAGCTGGGCCAAGCGGATGGGAGGATGCGACCATCAAGTCGGTGACATTTTGAAGCAGTGAGAGAGATGCATGGCTCTTCCTGGACCTCCACAGACATGTTTTAAATGAAATGTTACAGATGAGTTCCTCACTGCCTCGGCTATAAACACCCTTACCCTGGTATTTACCCTAGACGGGTAAACAGAAAGGGGAGAAAAAAACAACAACTTTTTAACCTGGCTCATGCTCATATATACACAGATGTGCATTAATATACAGAGCAGGGCCTGAGGAACTCGCATGATGACAATAATGAGAGATGGCTTGGCTCAATTTGTAGATTGATTGTTGCATTAAACATTCCATTATCCAAACATTCAGCTGAAGTGACAAGTGAGCGCACCCGGCCCGTATTCTGCTCAAATTGCCATTTGATCTTCAGAACAAGTGAATTTGGGTCGTGCTGGATCTCTGCACTGGAACACGCTCGCGCCGATCCGCAGCCTGCATCCAGAGTGGTTTTACTTAATGTTTGTTTAGAAAGCCAAGAGGACATTCTGTACACTCACCAACTACTTAATTAGGTAAAATTTACAAATCACACAGTCATATGGCAGCAATTCAGAGCATTGGGGCATCTAGATGTGGTGAAGACAACTGGCGGAGCATCAGAATGAGGGAGAAAGAGTATTTATGTTGTTCTGAATGTGCAAACCACATTCATGGTTTGCTCATCCAATTCCTTGTTGACATCAGAATAGAATGGACTGACGATTTCAATGTGATAGAAAGGGAATATTTCCTCAAATAACTATCTGCTACAGCCAAGTTTGCAGGGTACAGTTTCTGGGTGCACCGCATGTCAAACTTTGATGCAGATAGACGACAGCAGAAGGAGACCACACATGACTCCACTCCTGTAAGCGTAGAACATGAAACCTGAAGCTACATTTGAGGCTCAGCGAAACTGGACAATTACAGATAGAAAGACATTGACGGGTCCAATGAGTTCCCATGTCTGCTGCATGTTCAGGCGGCAGGGTTGGCGTTTGCCAAGAACCTCTTTCACCAAGGAAGGAAGGACTGTTAACTATAACAAAAGAATCAAAAATAAAATCTTGATATACAAAAACTTTCCAATTTCATTTTGTTTTTGTGGGGGGAGGGGACTCCAACAGCATTTTTTAAGAGTAATTCGTTGGTGTCAGAAGTTGGACATTTCACTGAAACAACATAAAGCAAATAAGTGAAAGATGAAGGAAATTATGACATTATAATGTATATGTTTTTCACCAGCATCTGAGGATGTTTGAAACATTTATTGAAAAGTCAATAAATCTTTTCCAACCCTCTGCTGTAATTTTCACTATCTTGTGAGGACTCATTAGCAAGCCTTAGATCTTTATAACCACAAATCTTGAAGCTCTGGAGTTTATAGGATAACATTATTTATGTCTCTTGCTTGCTCTGCATGTAATTAGAGCACTTGCAGAGTTTCTTAAGAGTTTTTTGAACTTCTTGTAACCTTGTTGTGTTATAATGTCAAAGGGTGGGTCTGAAATATTAAGTCATGTCCCCTGCATGGCTTTCAGTTAGTCACAGATAAGAGAACAGATATATGTCTCTTGAGATCAGAATAGCACGGAAAAGCCTTTTTTTCAGCAAATAAATTTGAGAAGTGAAACATATAGATTCATCCCATATTGCTATGTCTCAAATATGTATCAGTTTTCTTTTTTATGATTAGCTATTGAAAATATCCAAATTTAGTTTTTCAACAAATAAGAATCTTGAGATTGAAAAAAAATATATTTTTAATATAGAAATCTCAGCCTACTGAACAGTATGTTCATATGCCGAACAAAATATGCACTTAGTACTTGCTCTCCAACAAGTTGTTCCTTTTAGAAGAATTACTGCATCAATGGAGTGAGGCTGTGTTTTTTCTGTTATTTTTGCTAATTTTCTACTGTATTTTTTCCTTCCACCAAACATTCCATTAACATGCTGCAATACAGCTCACCATAAACCACCAGTTTATTCAGCCATGACCACAAGAATAAAAGTGAACAAAAATACATGCAATATATTTATCATGGTGTCACTTAATCTTTATAGTAGGCCTATCTGAATTTTTTATTTGTTGCCATGAACATGAATACTTGGCTACTGTGTACATACAAGCCTTAGTGTGCATCAACATTACAGTCTGAAGAATTTCAGATGTGAAACATTTTTTGCTTAGTGAAGCCCCTGACAAATAAATGAAAAACTCTCCTTGATAAACAGGAATGCGATCAACACTAAAACAGCTCTAATGCGGCCCACAGATGAGATGCCTGTTTGATGGGTGACAGAGAAGAAATAGTCACTGTGTGTGTGCTGATGGTGACGGCGTGTGGCCTTTGATGAAACTCCCTGTACATATTGCAACCCTGTGACCCTGCACAGCCTGTTCTAGATCATTGCTGCTGTAAAGATGCTTCGCTGCACAGCCCTCGGAGACAGTTTGGCTTCGTATTTTTCCTATTGTGACATTTACGGTCTTGCCGTCCTGAAATCCTGTATCCTTCTAACCAGGTCTATTTTACACTCACTTTTTTTTTTTTTTTTGCAGTAGCATATCCTCAAGTAAACGTTTTCATTTTCTTGAGAGATCTAAAAATCTGTTTACTTGCTAGGATATTTTCTCTGGGCCAGATCCTCGTTTGCTATGATTTAGATGGAATGCGGTTGGTATGTGTGAGTAAATATGTATTGCAGGAAAAAGATTTATAGATAAACCAACTCATCTAAAAGTATTGGACCACGAGTGTGCGTGCGCTTATAAATTTTTTCAAGTACAAGGGGATATAAAAGAAGTTTGAGTTTATTCTGAATTCAAATGAAGTTTAAAAATGTTCAGGCAACTTTTAAAGCACATATGAACCCTTTCTGTTCTCCTTCTCATCCAGGTTCCACCGTGGTGATTATCACATCGACGTGTGCATAAATGACTACCTGGATGTCTACTGTCCTCATTATGAGGACTCCGTGCCTGAGGAGCGAACAGAGCGCTATGTCCTCTACATGGTGAACTACGACGGCTACAGCACATGCGACCACACCGCCAAGGGCTTCAAGCGCTGGGAGTGCAACAGGCCGCACTCCCCGAACGGGCCGCTAAAGTTTTCAGAGAAGTTCCAGCTCTTCACTCCCTTTTCTTTGGGCTTCGAGTTTCGACCAGGCAGAGAATATTATTACATCTGTGAGTACCTGCCATCCTTGCATACAGAGCTTTGACAAAGGAAATGTAACATTTTGTCACACTGCAACCACAAACTTCAATGTATAATTAATTGTTCATCTTTGGTAGAGAAACTCAAATTAGAGCATTGATTCGAGTTTGAAGCACAAGAATACACACAGATTTAGTGAACAAACAGCATCATGAAAAAACATACATTTATAGTAGTGAAAAATATGAAGTAATATAACGTAGCTTGACCTGACTGACAACGTTGCACCATTTTTCCCAGACTTAAGTTTTCTCAAAGGCATACTATTCCTCAGCCCATCTTTCTGTGTGCTCAATGCAGAGCATTGAAAGTGGTGTGGCAGCGATCCTAGCAAATACTTAAGCCAGGCTTTTCACACCATTCCTGTTGCTCACAGAAAACTCTTTTTCTTCCCTAAAATGGATGTGGAATTCATAGGGGAGTCCAAACTGAGACGGTTTGAATGTTACAGCTCACTTTCTCCCAGCTGCACAAAACCACATCTCAAAAAGGAGGGCCCGTCTGTCTGTCTGTCTGTCTTCTGCATTCATCCTCTGCCTCCTGCTCTGCTCGTGGTATATGTTACGCCGTCTGCTTCTTTGACAGTGGAACTGAGCCAAACTGAGTTCATCTAAAGTTAAAACCCCAGGGAAATTAGGTTTTATCAAAGCCAGGGTAATGGAGTAGAATGGAATGGAGCTGTTTTTTCTCCACCACAGACTACACCCACGGTTAGCCATGGGAGCCACAGTCAGGTGATGCGTTTGCTGCCGTTTCTTTACAACACATTGGTCTCAAGTATATCCTGATTATTGCAAAACAGATGTAATGCTTGGTTTTAGAGCACATGTGTCAAACTCAAGGCTCACGGGTCAAATCCAGCCCACTAAAGTTATTTAAATAAAACTTTGAGATAACAGTTGTGTACTAAAGTATTAAATTATCAGCCAAATAAAAGTTTTATTTGTCTAAATTACATTAATCTGAAAGATGTTAAATATCATTTAGTTTTACGAAGCACTGAGAATGCAGATAAATTTATATATTTTAACAGTTTAGTCAGTTTTATTAATACATTCTGCCACAATTGGCCCCTAGAGAACATTAATAATCTTAATGTGACCTAAATGAAAATGAGTTTCACACCCCTGACATGGACAAAGTGAGAAAGAAAAGCTTTATTGCACCTAGAAAATGCTTCTCTTTACAAATTGACTTCTGCTATACATTTTATTAAGGAATATCATAGTAAAGACAGCAGAATACAGATGCAAGAAACATTTTCAGATTGTTATTCTACAAAAAAACTCAACAAAAAAAGGGAAACCCATGTATCATTTTACTTCTGCTCCACACTTTGTCTTGGTCTATCATGTTAAATCCCTATCAAGTATGTTAACGTTTGTGGTGGCAATTTCACACAATGTGAAAACATTCAGGATGTATGGCTACTTTTGCAAGGCGCTGTGGCTCGATTTCTTGCCTGCTTCCTTCGCATTTTTCCCTTGCTATTTTTGAAAACTGAGCCAAACTCTGATCTGCTTTATAAATTGGCACCTTTCTTTATGAAGCAGTTAACCTGACAACCAGCCAAGAGCTCTGCGCTGTATTTATTTCATGTTTTGCTCTTTGACCATACTCGGCTGTAATTCATAGTTGCGAGATGAGGTGTGCTAAGTACATCAAATCCCACAGCCCTCTCAGTGGTGTCTCTCCTGTGTGTGCATACAAACCAGTCTCTATCTTTCCTCTCTGTCCTTTTAACAACCTGATGTTTGCTCCATTTGTCTGTTATAAGGTAACCAGATTTTCTTTGGCTTTTACAGCCAATTTGCAATCCGCCAAAATGAGATGGGGGGTGAAATGAAAGTCTCGCAACTTGGGAGCATGGATGGGTGTTAGTGTACAGTTATAAAATGTATCCCCCCCGCCCCCCAAAGTCTCCAACATTTTTTTCCCATTTCTGTTGAGAGATGCTTGTCCTAAGGGCTGGATTAAATTACACTGCGACCGACAGGGTTTCCATGGAACGCATCCATTTTGCCATAGTGTGCCATATTGGTTTAGTGGCCTGCGGCTTCATTGGCTATTGAATGATTCTAGTGTATAGCCTCGCTGGCTACTGTTGCGGATATTAAAGTCATCCACCATGAAGCCATCTGATGTGATATTCCACCTGCCTTTTTGTCGGACTTGGTTCCCCATGAAAAGCAAAGGAGATAAATCTGATGGATTGGACAATCACTTTAGAGGACAAAATGTAAAGCTGAAGGAGGAATATTGGAAGGAAATGACATTACTGGATCCGCCAATTCATCTGCAGGTTTTATCTTCATCATCCGCCACCTTCATTGTCAGGCCTGCTCTTGTAGTTTATGAGTGTGTTTCATCACCTTACATAAACCCAAAACCCAATATTTGCATACAATGTCTGTCAATATATCAAGCTAAATGTTTCCCGTTTTAGATCAGCCTGTAATCAGTAAATGCAATTATTTCTATTTGCTAAATACGAGAATAACCAGAGACGGAAAGTTTTTAAAGTCAGTAATTTACATACATGCCATAGTATTTGGTAGACTTGCTTTTTAAACTGAATAAATGAGCTCAAACATATTGGTTATCTTTCCACAGGCTTCTCTCAAAAACGTGTTGATGTTTTGGTAAATTCCTCCTGACAGAACTGTTCTGAGTCCAGTTTGTAAACCTCCATTGCTCTCTCAGAGCTTTTTAGCTCTGTCTACATACGTTTTATAGGACTGAAGTGAGGATTTTGTGACGGTTGCTTCAAGACAGACTTTATTGTCTTTCAGCCACTTTGTAAATAGTTTGCCAGTATGCTTAGGGTCATCATACATAAAGACCAATGTGCACCAAACCATCTGATGTCTTAAGTTGAATTTTTCCACATGATGTTTATGCCTCTCGATACCATCAGTTTTTTTTTTTTTTTGTTTTGTTTGTTTTTTTAAGTACACCAGTCCTTCCTGTACTAAAACAATGAGACAGCATGATTCTGCCTTGGCCATTCTTCACACTTCGAGTCATTATCATCATTAGTTTTACAATAGTATCACATTTAGCAAATTTAGCAAACAATTTCAGTATTTTGAATTAATATGTATCCATTTTCAATTGTACATGTTCTCTCTTTGCAGAGCTCACCAATTATTAAATTACTGAAAAGGATCAAAATTCAATTAAAACACTTTTTTCCAAAAGGGAAATATCTGATTACTGCATAATATTAATCTGTCTAATCTTTTCAGGGATTACATATTTGGCTTGGTATTACTATAATAAGGTTGTAAAGAACTCAAAGAACCAAACTGAAAACACTGACTCAGACTCAATTATCTTTTGTCACTAATCCTACAAAAGTGAGGATGTCATTTTTTTCTGAGATTATTTTTTTTATCATTATGTCTTTTTTTTTTAAATCAGAAGATTTTGTTAACGAAGATTTCTGTTGCTTTTAAAAGTGAAGATAATGTGATGGTTCAGAAGGCTACTAAATTAATTTATGTTACATTAATTATAGTCAAGTTTATGGATGTACTTTTAAGGCACACCTCAAATACACTTCTTCATTGTGGACATCATAGAAAGAGAAAAACAAATCAGCCAGCGTACTGGAAATAGAATTGTGGTCATCCACGCGTTTACTTCATCATGGGCACAATTTCCAGAATGTGCTACATTCATCTGTTCAAACAATTACATGCACTAGAAACACCACGGAAATGTCTATTCATTATGTAGTTCAGCTACTAGATTCTCTGTTCCAGAGCTGACGTGTTTTGTTGCAAAATGTGAGTTTCTGCCCCAAAACAAAAGACCATTGACTTAAATCTGTAAGACATTGTCATTATCCATAGTAAAACACGCCTTGTACCAAAGAGTCAAAGATAAGCCCGCAAAGAGAAGAAGAAAACAATCTGTACTCAATTACACCCATTCTGTCGAGAGAAATGGGACAAAATTCAAGGAAGTTAAAATTGTAGAGGAATAGCCAGAACATATTGTTACATAGTATAAAAGGCAATTCTACCAAATAGAACATTATTGTATGTGAGCTTCTGACTTTGACATTTTCCTGCCAATCAACAAGTATAACTAATGTAAAACATGAAACAGTGAACTATAAATATCTAGTTTGAACTGACTGCACATCATGCTGAATTCGCTGCGACTTGCTGTGATCCCCCAGTGGCACATTCAGATTGAAAATGTATTTAACAAAAGTTTAAAAGTGCATAACGTATGAGTCTTCCAACATTTTTCCACACGTTGGCATATGAAAAGTAAAAGCAACCTAAACAATATAGAATGAAATAAAAATCCATAGCAGTTGAAACAGATATATATTCTTACTACATCTCATTTGTTATGATGCAGTTGAATTCATTAGCCGACAAAACATATCATATGCTGCCACAAATCAGTTAATTTTTCTCCTGTTGCTAAAGATGGAAAATGCATTCAACGTTCCTTATCTTTTAGTGTAAGCTGTGTGTAAGTGCATATGGAGCAGCAGAGCCTTCATTTAACCAGAGCTGATGTTCACTGTCAGGACATTCATCTTTTCCTCATCTATATCAACTTTCTGTTGCCAAATGACTAAGGGGAAACGGAAAAGTGAAAACTTTGCCCTCCCTGACATGACCGATTAGCTGTCTTGTTTGTCGATGAAAATGAAGGCATCAAAACATTTTCCAGCAGAAGAAAAAACATTCACTAATGCCGTTTTTGCCCCACGAGTCTGATGTGATTTGTTGTATCTTAGACAGAATTAGGGAGAAAGGGACAGGGCTTTGTTGTTAATCTGCTGCAACAACAAAAAGCGGCTTAATCAAGGAGTGCAGGACACAGGAAATTCACACAAATGGAGGTCATAATTTTTATTTTTTTGTTCATGTCAGCTTTTCATCTTTGTCTGAGGCAGCTAATTGGAGACAGTAAGAGCGATAGAATTGGATCGGAGCCTGGATTTCTTGTGGACAACACTGGTTTCCCGTTAGATCAATGCAAAAGGGAGAGACTAAACAGAAAAGTCCACAAAGAAGGTAAAATTTGAGAGATTTGAGGATATCCAAAGATGAAAGTAATCTGGTTCCATATGCAAGTAATTCAGCAAATCGCAGCATTAGTCGTGGGCGAGTTACAGCTCTGAAGAGTCTGTCCACATCAGAGACAGATGGGATATGTGAGGACGGTGTGAGAACTTGGGTCATAGTTCACAGTGCATTCTCGGTTTAAGTGAAATCCGCCTTGCAGAACGCTGACGGGAGCACATTTTTCTAATACGGCCAGAATCCACAAGATTGTATTTGAACGATTTTAATCTGAAAAGGGCAGAAATCCAATATCAGTGGCAGCTCACTGCGAGGGATGAGTGAGAGGAGTTATGGCGTCTTTAGGCATATAAGATTTGTGGAAAGCAGGAAACGACTTGCTGTGATCCTCCGGTGGCAGATTGCCAGCTGAAAGCGTGTTTTCTCACTGACTGATTCGCTTGCCCGCGTGGACTGGAGGTGCTTCTGGAACAATCAATAACACCCCTGTGTACCTACGAAGTCCCAGGGATAGTCTGAGGCTGAAACCAAATGATCTCCTTCTAAATGCTCATCAAAACCCAGAGGGCGGTGATGAATCTGCCCACCTTAGATTATAAAATGAAAAAACATTCAGTGAGGTTTAAATCACTCTGGAGATGACTGCGGGCCAATATCCCTGTTGAAGAGGCATATGCCAGGCGTCTGATGGTATAACCTTGAGGAAAATAGCACAGTTTCACTGTATTACGGTATTTAAATAAAAATGTGAAGTTAAAATGTATGACATGTATGACAAGGCTTTTATTTTAGCCTTGTTAGAGTCATCATGCATCATTGGCTGTACTTTTGTTTTTCCAAACATAGTACTCCAATGTTCTGGAGAAATATTTATATAGACACAAATATGTGTCTGTTTTGTCGTAGGTTTCTCTTGATTGTGAAATGCTAATTTGCGAAGGATGACAAAAAAAAAAATCCTGCAAGAAACTGGAGCTAATATCAGAGTCTGAGTTTGATACCACTGACGGTGTACATCGAGGTGTAAAAAAACAAAGGGCTGGTTTATTCTAGAGGTAGTGATTGTTGAGCTGAGGTTGTTGAGGGTGATACGGATGTTAAAGTATCTGAAGACGTTGACGAAGCTCAGGAAAGGTCAGCTGACAGAGCTCATAGGCAAAAGCAGGCAAAAATAACAACCCTGAAAACTTTAAAACAACTAGTTTGTTAGTATCAGAGCCGTGTTTTTGTGTTTGTTAGTTGCACAGACAGATTGTTGTAATTAAATGTTGTAAACACTTCAGTTCCACTCATGAGCAGATTCTTTTGAACACATTTATGCACAATACTGATCTTAGTCTCAGGTCACACTAAGCTTTTATGGCATTTCATTTTCTAAAATTATGGGGAAGGTATGATATAAAATTCTGCTAGTGTTGAAATTGTAACTTTTTTAAATCTCGGAAAAGAAAACCTTCTTTTCTTTTCTTCTTTTCTTCATGAATACTTTTTCATGAGCTCGTATTAAGCTTCCACAAAAAAGCTCAGACGTCTTCTTCAAAACAGAGACTAGAGCTGTTGTTGATCATAAATCCTAAAATGTTCTTTGCCCCTTGAAGCTGCTCTCGAGGGAAGAAACAGGTAGAGGATGGAGCAGGGAGCAGCAGAAGGAAAATGGCATTAATGGACAAATGAAATAGAGGCAAGGGGGGGATGGCGTATGCAGCCCTGTGTTTTGTCGGAGCTCTGGGAGGCTAGCTAATAATGATAAAGAGTCCGAGCTGCTCCATTTGTGGTCCGAGGAGGGAACCTGCATATGGACACCATCATAACTCAGGCCTTTCATCCGTTCAGATGAAAAATCTACCCTGTCATCAGCACTCGGAGATGATCTGACTACATGGACACACTCAGACGGGCACACATGCCCTCCTTTTATTGTACGTATGTAAGCGGGCACATGGAATCGCCACACGCCTGCCTCGAAAGCCTTGTTGTATTCCCAATAGATGGATAGACTCTCCATCACCTTTGTTGCCCCTGGTTACAACACCATTACTTGTCCTGTGTATTCATCTCATCTCGCTTTGAATGTTAGGAGAGCTTTTACAACTGTAAGGACTGTAAATAGAACTGAACATATAACAAAATTTGACATCAAGCTGAAGCATAGAGAATGAAGAGAGGACGTTCTAAATAATACATCTAAACTGTTGCATTTCGTACTTTGGAAACCAGTGTTTGCTAATAACATTCAGTGTCCTGGGAAAATAGAGCATTGCAGTAAATTAATGGATAAATTAAACCAACAAAACTGTAATTTAAACATTTCATCTCTTAATACGTGCATAAAACGGAACGTATTTGGGTGGAGAAAAGTCAGCAGGCATTAAACAGAAGCCTTAAAAGTCGAAACTGGTTTTGCACAGAAAGCAGCAGGTGACTGTTGATTGTGAATTAGCAGCAACACAGAGCCCATCAGGACCTTTTGAAAGCTGTCAAATGTTATTAATCTAGGAATAGTTTCCACAATAGCCAGTACTTCTACAAAACAGCATGGATTTTCCACCAGGGACCATCATGAGTTTTTAAGAAATAATTGGTACTACAGACTTCCGAGCCCAAATTCTCCCTGGCTACTTTGCTCCAAACATTAACAGAGCACCATTCCTTTAAACTTTTTCGAATGTTGTCTCATTGCAACTGCTAACTTGTATTTATCTTTGGAGATGTCATGTAATTGACTAACTCAATGAACCACATTATTGTGAGGTGTAAGAAAATGAAATATGCTTTTCAAACATTTTTACCAATAAAACTCTGAAAAGTGTGGCATGCATTCATATTTACCACATTTTATTCTTATACAGCTAAATACAATTGGTGCTACCAACTGCGTTCGCAGGTTATCTATTTACCAGTAGTATGGAGTATGGAGGAGCTGCAGAGACCCACAGCTTCAGTGGAAACATATGTTGTTTGGATTACTATTAGTTGTAAATTGATTTTGAGCATAAGCATGGTGTTTATTATAGAGTGGCAAGAAAAAAGGATGACAGACATGCAAAGGAAGGTTCTCTGGGTGAAACAGACCAAAACTAAACGCTATGGCCTTCAAACGTAGGATCATGTGTGCATTCAAAACGTTATATATGGCAGAAAACTAATATCTAACAACCTTGAACATGAGCAAACACCATAATCAAACCAAATTAACACATTAGAAAGACTTTTTAGCCAAACAACTTAAAAATACACAATTAAAAGTAAACTTTCAAAAGTATATCATATTCATATTTGCTAAGACTAAATATCATTATGGCCGTTTTATGCATCATGCAAAAACCATCTTAAATTTGTTTATGCATATTGTGTTGCTATATTAAGAATTCAAGTCTGAGAGGATCTGAAATAATTCATTTAGAGAAGAATCAACAGTAAGCTGAGACCAGGACAAGCTAATTGGAGTTTTAAAAGTCTCTTATTTGAAAAAATTAATTGGAAACATTTTTTTTCGAGGGTTAATCCAATAAAAGACCATAAAATAAGTCATGGTGCACTTGTTGACAGCACTGTTGTAGCCAGGCAAGAGAGAAAACTCTCTAATCAAGTTGACTGCCAACATAGTAGTAATAACTCTGCCTGCCAAAAAACCAAAGCGCTATGAAGAGCTAACAGATCAGAAGAAAACTGGGGGCTGCTGAGGCCAAGGTTCCTCTCATGCTGTTATGATTTAGAACATACAGCTGATTATCATTAACTTCTGCATAAAAATATATGTACACGGTCTATGTGTTCTTTTTGTTGATTAAACATTTGACACAACAATGAATGCAAACATTTCACCACAAAGATGGGGTGAGTATGCTTCCATTTCGTTCTGACATGGTTGCTCTGAGATCAGGACTCTGTGGGGGTGAAAACATGTTTTTTCAGAAATCCTTTTCTTGATTGTGAAATTCTGTTTATTTTTTCTTGATAGTTATAATTTTTCACATTTAAAATGCATCACAGACTTACACAAGTTTTATTTTTTACCTACTTATATTTAATTTGTTATGGGTTTTTTTTCTCCATATTTGTCCTCTTTTGCAGAACAGTTTTTCTCATTTATTTTGTGAGTGGATGTTTAGTTGTACTTTGATTCTGTTTGAAGGGCTCAGTTGAGCAATAAAATATTATTTACAATTACATATTATTGTGTGGTAGCCTAAAAAAAACAACAAAAAAAACTCTCCCACAGATCAACAAAGCAGCACATGCAATCTGAGTGTATGAAGAAGAGTGCAATGATGACTTTAAGAGGCCTCGGGCTTTCAATCACTCCCTTTTCAACTTAAGAATGACAAGACAAAGAGAGATTTCTAACAGTCCCATTATGAAGTCTTTGAGAAAATTATGATACTTTAACTACTGCGGCATAAAACCAAAAATTAAAAAATGATATCTCCTCACCGTTGCACTCATGTACGAAATAATGGTGTGAGAAAACTAGTGCAATTATTGTATAATAAGCCATTATCTAATGCAACTCAGTCCCCTTTCTCAACTTAGTCGTAATCGCTTTCTTTGTCGCTGCCTGTGACCTTCTCAGCCCCATGTAGGAGACGTAAGAAATTAGTCGGTTACTTTCTACCGAGGATTGTGAAATGCAAGGAAAGAGCAGAAGGTGTGCAACAGCAGAGGGGACAGAAGTGGAGTGGAGGTTACAGATAATGTCTCTCTGATCTTCTTGTACACAGACGCAAACATGTATGACATGCCATGCATTTTCATTAAGAGTGAAGTTAATGTCTTTGAAAGCTGTTTTGCTGATTATTCATATCACTCGTATCGAGTTGCAGAAACACAGCGGTATATTTCTGCTAATCATTTTTGTTACTTTGGATGATTCAAGCTGCAGTCTGTGCCCTACGAGTTTCTACCATACTTACTTCACAAAGTCTTTGCCTGTTCATTTTTACTATTTTTTTTCCCTTTCCACATAATTTTTTATTGATACGATTAGATACGGGACTTTGTGAACAGCCAGTTTCTTAAGTGATGACAGCTTGTGGCTTGCTGTTCCTCTGGATGTTGTCAGTGGCTGAAGAGCTGTAAAGTTGGTCATAATTATGTAGATTATCACATGTTCATGATACCAAATTTATGTATTTATGTATTGTCATTTTCTGCTGGTTTTCTGAGAAGTTGAATCCCTGGGTTTTATTGGCTAAGCCATGAGCATCAAAATTCTTGAAATAAAAATATATTTGAGTTCTACTTTTTTATTTGAATAAATAATATGAACTTCTTAATGATATCCTTATTGGATATTATCCTGTAAAGCAGGGGTCTCCAAACGTTTTCCTGTGAGGGCCACATCATTTTTTCCTTCTCTGGTGAGGGGCCGGAGTCAGTTTGTAACAGAAAAGGTGTGACGATTGCAGGAGTGCCTAAATGTAAAAATGTATTGTTTTCCAGAAAGTGCAATCAAATAACCCTCTCTGGGTTCTTCACAGAAAAAATCTAGGAAGGATTATAGTCCGTATTTTCCTAACTATGAGCCGCACTGGACTATAAACCAGTAAACATACACATATAAGCCGCAGATATCTCTGCCGCTCCAGGTTTTCCACAGCGATGCAGCAGAGGGGGGCGGACAACCAAAATTTGAGTCATAACAGGTCAATTAAATCACATTTATTACGTTGAAAAAGAAAAGTTGCCAAGTTTAGATTTAACTGAACTGATTACAGTAGTTTCCGAACGGTAACTGTAACAGTAAAAGTGCTGATCCTTCGTGTCCTAGCATGTGCTAAATGAAAATGGGCGCTTTCTTCTTCTTTAGATTTCAACGGCAGCTTGCATCCATTATTGTTGCACTACTGCCATCTACTGGATCCTACTATCTGTACCTCAAATTATCATAATGATCCCAGTATTATTTAAAAAACGACAAATCTTCTTTTTCCACTAAATGCTATTTAACTGATAACCAACATTCTCAAATTTCAATTCCCTATTAAAACCTAATTCTGTTTTAATGGGCGCTTTATTCTTTTATTTCCAATTTTGACTTCCAATGATTCACTTCCTGCTAAAGAGCCCCCTGGTGGTTGAAGAAAAATCCACATATAAGCAGCTTATAGTCCAGAAAATACGGTATATGAAAAAAAATCTGAATGCTCTCTGGTATTGTTCAGTGGGCCGGGCCAAATGTGGAGGTGGGCCAGATCCGGCCCGCAGGCTGTAGTTTGGGGATCACTGCTGTAAATATTCTATCTCTATAAAAATTGCCATAATTTGTTGAAGGTTGGATTTGGGATCTGTTCAGCTTCTGCCCAAAAGTAAAGAAAAAAAAAATTCCACAGGCTGCACAAATGCACAAATGCAAATGTGTGATGAAGATGGCATGAAGTTTTGGAAAAGAAACACTGTGTGTATTGGCTTTAACGTTCTTGGAAACGGTTCTGTGTTTGCTCAGAGTTCTGGACCTAAATTCTAACTTGGTTTGTTCGGTGTAATCCACATGAGTAATCCTGGTAAATAAAGGACAAGGCCAGCGGGCTGTTTCTTTTGTTAGCTGACAGGATTGGCTTACCCAGAATGCAGTAGTACTGGACACAGCACTGCTTCGTATTCAGTTAAGACTGGTTTCTTCCATTACCCGAGAATGGATATAAGGATTAGAATCCCATAATTAAGGCCATCTGACCATCAGGCTGATGTTATTCTACAGGCATTCTAATATGATGATCTTATTATATTCTCGCGTGACCGCATGCAACTCTCAGTAAGGCTTGAGCATTTTAAACTGGAACTGATTGAAAAGTTAAACATTAGTTTAAATAGCATGGTTTAAAATGGTCGTTTGTCATCAAATCTTGGCAGATTGGTGAGTCATTTGAGCATTGAGTGGGGTACCATAAATATGATGCACCATCACATCAGCCTGATACTGGATACACACCGATTACAGTTCTCTGGCTGACTTTTCTCTTTGTAAATCTTTATCTTAAGTTTTCAAAAAGGCAGACATTTTCTAATCCAGCATATCCCATGGCGGACAGACAGAAATTAAAAGATCAAAAGGATAAAGCAAAAGATCTTTGCTGTATTCTGTTTAGCCTTTTTGCTTTCTGCTGATCAGCCCTCACTCTGCTACGGCCTTGAATGAATTACAGACATGTCCAGAAATGCGTTCTTTTATAAATAGCGTCTTACGCCTTTTATATTTCTTCTAATTTCAGTTTTTAAGTATAAATTTATGCTTAAAATAGCTTACTTGGAGTCTTCTTCCATATTGAGACTCAGGCTGCATTTTCACCAGTCCTTTTTTGTATACTGTAGTTGAATTGTTGTTTGTTTGCACACAAAGGTTCATTTTGGGAGGTGAGAATGCACAATCTGATGTGGACCAAAAAAGCTAACTCTGTTCCACCTAAAAAAAACCTTGGTCTTGGGTCTTTTGAAGTGAATGATAAGTGGACCAGAGACCAATCTGTAGTGCAGGGAATTCTGGGTAAATACAACTAAAACAAAAGCGTACGTCTAGTGCTTGTGATCTTTCACCAAAGTCTAAAGAGAAATCTTATAACGATTAAAATCTTATTTCTCTTCATTTTTTTCTTGCATGTCGTGAAGGAGGAAGTTGCACTCAGTGTTTTTTAATTACATTTTTTTTTAGGTTTTTATCTGGATGACTAGTTTTTCAGAGAATCTATACATGCACCAGGAGAGCTAGCAGTTTCTGCATAACTTAATTAATTTCAACGGTGCACCCTGTCTACTGTATGTGCTATATTATTAACAGTGTATTAAATTTAGAATCTGTTTGGCATCAAAAACATCATCTAGTGTTATTATATTTTTGAAACTTAAATAATAGCAGGCAGTAAGATGATAATACTGTGCTGTGCAAAAATGTCACCTAATCTTGAGAAATGTGTTAATGTGGACATATAATGCTCAGCTAATTGTTGGACAAGTTCAATTCAAAATTTATCCAACAGCAAGTCAGAAAATTCAACCTCAAAATAAGGGCAAGTTTATCGAACATGAAACTGATGAACTTCATAAGAAAGTAGTAAAAGTGAAATCCATTTTATTTGGTCTCACTTCTGGAATCAAAGATTAAAAAGTCCCGTTTCAAACCTGATAATTCTGAAGCAGAAAATCGTAGATGAACGTGGATTTTATTTTTGCCAAATTATGCCTTTTTTTTTTTTTTTTTCAATCATTATTCCAGGCTTAAAATACTTTAAGAATGCATTTTTTTCTTGAATAATGCCCAGGTATGTGCAAGAAAAATGAAATGCAAACATCAGAGCTCTTGTGCTTTTCAAAGGCTGAACCGATGCTGATATCTTCATTCCAATTGATTTATGGTCATCTGCAACCAGTTACATTAGTCTAGTCCTATGATATATGGTGAGGAATTTGAACAGGGTGTGCAATATTGAAAATTGACCAGACTGTCAATGATGATCCTGTCTTGCTGAATATATCGCTTGCACAATTTTGGAGCCATGTCTCTTAAATCATCCATAAACAGTACAGAAGTTATACTCTGGTTGTCAATTTCTGAATGTAGCAGGCCCCAACTTCAATTTTTAATTCTCATCACGCAGACCTTGTTTTGTGTCTAGGATTTTAGCATGTGTTTTCTGCATGAAATTTCAGTTGCAATAAAGCTTGGCTTGGGCTGTGATTGAAACAATCCTCTGCCTAAGCTGCACTGAGCCCACCTGTTTGTTCTCCCGTAATTGGATTCTGCTTCATTCCATTTGCCTTAATGCTAATGCATAATGCAGTGGACCGAAGGAAGCAGCCACTACTAATCAGTGGACAAGGGATGGAGGAGTAGCCAGACCACCCCCCCCATACACATCCGACTTTCATTTCGGGACGTCTTATCATGCCATTTGTCCTTCAAAACAACCGCTTGTCCATGCTATGGCCAGAAATTCAAAGGTTGTGGAGCCTCAAGGTAGAGGGAACAGAAGGTGCTGAAACTGATCTGCAGTGTAAAATAAAACAAAATATAGGAACAGCATTCCAAGTAATTCCGCAAGCTTTAGTACTTTGAGCTTTAACTCATTTGCTATGAAATTTAGGAACAGAGGCGGCGTCTCACTGTGTGTATGGGAGCAGTAGCTGAAAAACAACGCTGTACTGTAGTCAAAGAAAGACTTACTGAAACTAAAATATTTGTCAATATTGCCTCAAAAAAGCCAAAAGCTGGTATTTTTATACAAATGTTTACTCATGTTAATTAATACACACTGTCCCTTAGCAAATAAATGCAAATTCCAAATGATTATGTCCCGAAAATTGACTGACTTCAGTCGTCAGCAGATTTCTTGTGCATCTTTGAAGAAAAAAAAAATGCTTCAAAAACTAAGAATACTTTTTCATAGGTAAGAAAGATCTATAATTAGGGTGAAATCCTAGACACACGGGCAGTTGTTCTGCTCACTTAGCTCTGTGCGTTTCTCTTATGTTGGAGTTAGAGTGTCATAGCTAAATCTATAAACATCACAACAGCTTCAGCAATTTGCTGGCTGGGGGAGGGACTCCCACATGCTCTCTGCCTATTGTCATCACACCCATCCTTCTTTCATGATCAGCAGCCTTTGCTAAGTGGCTGGTGTCGATGGCTGTGACTCAACTCAGCCCACAATGATGATGAAGATACAACATGTGGAGACGAGGTCTCTCTGTGTGTGCGTGTGTGACCGCGTACATATGTCTGTTAGGCACTTTATGGGCTCTCACTGCAAAGAAAAGAGTAAAGAAGTGGAGCACTACGAAAAGTGACATAAATTGCGTAGGTGCCAGGGTGTGTGACTCATTGGGTGAGCGACGGTCACCAAGGTTCATTAGCGTGTCATCAGCAGCCGCCACATGAAATAATAAGGATCACTTTCCCTCTGTCCCTTCTGTCGCCCCTGGCCTCCCTTCTCGCATCTTTTGAAGACAAACAGAGGCATGACAAACGGCATATCTGTTGTCAGGTGACTTCTCTTGTAGTGAAGGGAAAGATAACAACTGATGAAATGAAAAAATGTAATGACAACATGGGGCAGAGAGGGAGCTGAGTTGCACGAGTTAGATTTCATGAAATATAGGTAGTTGGATGCACAATCTGGTCTTGCTAAAACTGAGGAACACTCTGACCTTTTCCATATTTGCTAATCAATAATTTCCCCATTGCAAGCATTTAATGGTTGCAGAAAACCTTTTTTTCAGAAGATCTTGCTTCTAATCTAAGGGTTAAATAATTGAAAATATCAAACATTTTGTTGGTAAAATGAAAAAGCAACTAAACATGTGTCACAGACATAAGTTGATAATTTCTAGCTCAGTATATTCTCAGTTTCTCAGTATACTCTGCTCTTGACAAGATCTTTTGACAAGGAGCAAAATTTTCTCTGAAATAGTATGGTATATGGCAAGTGCCCATTGCAAAAGCATTATTTGTTAGTGTTGGCATTCTTTTAACAAAATTTGCAAATTGAATAAACACCTGCTGATGCTAAATTGGATCAGCTAAAAAGACAAACTGCTGTGAGGCCTCCTTAATCTGATGCAATTATCCTTCAGCATGCTGATTTAACAGTTTAAAATCGAAATAGTTTCGATATGTAGCGTTTGTAAAATCATGGCATATATATCTAATGAACTTCATCAGTTCTGGCTGGATTATGATAACTTTTTTTTACATATTCTCATGCATCAGCGTAACAAGGGATTGTATCTAATCAAACAACACAATGTAATAGCTGTAAAGTGGAAGGTAGGTTTTCAAATTGACTCGTAAATAAAAATGTGAACTGTCAAATTAATCTGTAAATGCAAAGAGTACGACACAAACCCAAACCTACCAAAGTAAAGAGGTCCATAGTGAATCTGGAGGAGGAGGAGCAGCAGAGGCTGGCAGATAAAATTAATTCATCACAACAGCTGAAAGAGTCTACACTTTTCTCAGCTTGATACGAGGTCCTGAACCCAAACGCAGCAGCCTATAATTTCAAGACGGTGTACACTGCTGCAGTCATCCCCCATGTTCTACACTGACATATGTTTGACCCCTGTCCTGGTCTGCAGGAGACAGCACCTGCTGCCCCACCACAACACTATTAGTGGTCAACCACTCATACTCCCACATCTGTAACACTTGAGATATTTTTTTTGTGGATTTGACACAGTCCCCATGGTAACTAACGTTCTGGAGATTCACACCCCATGGACCTGGCAGGAAGGGTTCTGTTTCCTGACATCAACCACAAACCATCCACACATGCACCACACACAGTTTATCCTTCCTCACTCTGGGTAGCGTGAAACCATGTTGAGGTTCTCATGGAGGGAAATACATCATTGTACATTGCACCTCCTTTGCACATTGCCTTATATATAGAACTTTTCACATTTTTTCTTATTGTAGAAACACAAACCTTTGTTATTAGCGGAATTCTATGTGAAAACCAACATGAAATGGTACAAAATTTAAAAGTTTAAAGAAACTGTTACATTTACAGATTTATTATATATGTCACATGCGTCTGTATTCAACCTCTTTCACTTTTCTGCCTCTAAACCAAATCCAGTATAAACAAATGCCTTCAGAAGTCCCCTTTTTATACTAAGTCCATCTGTTACATGACGGCCTCTGAGATTTGTTAGAAAACAAACAACTTCATGAGGACTAATGGACACAACAGAGCGGTCTTGGAGAAAACTGTGGAGAAGTTTAAATCAGTTTAAAAGGAAGAGAAATGAAACTAATTGCTTTGAAAGGTGGTTCTATAAAATATCGTCGCAGGAGTGCAGAATACACACACTTAAGATTTTCCCTTGTTCACAATTGTGTGCTGCTTTGCTATGGGCTGTCACGTGAAATTGCAGTAAAACACAATGAATTTGTTGTATCATAAAATGTTTAACTGTTGAGGGTTTTAAATGTTTTTGCAAGGTTGTGTGTATTTAACAATAAATTGCACAAAGCTTTTTCTGTTTTTGGACATGCTGATATGTAAATATCCTGGCCCTTCATGAGCTGCTACTGCTACATAGGTAATCTAAACTAGGGAAATTCAGCTGCAAGATAAGCTCTGTGCTGTTTTTCTGTAGAGTTTCCTGCACATCTGTAAATACTTTCAAGCTATAATTCCACAAAACCCATGACTAACCCTGTTTAATCCCTGTACCAGTCACCATTAACTATCTTAAAATGTTGTTTTCTGAATTACAGTATTTCAGAGCTAACTGCTGTATTAGATCTGATATGTATTACCTGACCTTTGCTATTCAGTGAATCTTTAACTGTGGAGTTCAAGTCCAAAAATGTTGCGTAACAGGCCGTTGAGTCTACATGTTGTATTAACAATATCAGCCATGTTTACCTGTGTCTGTTGTGATTTCTTTCAGCCTCCACCGTTGCTCCAAACGGGAAGAAAACATGCCTCAAGCTTAAAGTTTTCGTCCGACCATCAAGTAAGTGTTTGCATGCAACACAGGGCTTTATAATATAGCTTACCGAGGTACACTCTTGGACTGGAGACCAAAGCAAATTAGGGATGTATGGTTTCCTCACTTCCCCGTTTTACTGTTCAGTCATTGTTCAACACGCTCCTTTTATTTATCACAGACCTGCCTTCTAAGAAAATAATTTTATTCTTTTTGAAACATGAAAAAAGATGCTAGATTATCAAATCAATTGAAATCCTCTGAATGTTGCCATTAGCTTTGTTGCTCTGCGTGTTTGGGCTAAAGTGGAGGTGGGGGTACAAATGTCACTAACATATTTGTTGCATACCTGTAATGATTTCCCATTCTCCCTATTTTCTGTTGTAGACAGCTGTCTGAAAACAGATCGTGTTTTTGATATAGATGACAGAGTAGAAAGTACGTTACCAAGAGGTTAGTATGGCTTTTGGTCTTATTCACTGTGACCTCTTGCATGTGTCTCTTGTATGTCACCTTTTTTGTTGCTCTACACTGCATGTTTATCAAGCTTGTTTTCCACGTAATCATTTAAACATTTCTCCAAGATTCCAATTTAGAAATACTTTTTTGTGTAAAAAGTAGACAAGTTTCTATAAGTGTCTGAAAACTTCTTTTTTTTTTTACATAGACCACGATCAAATTATACTTAGAAATAAACACACTTAATGTATAAATCTATCCTAAATTATTTATATTTTGTGATTTATTTGAAAAAGAAATGATTATGAAATTCAGAATTTGAGATCATATATGCTAAAATCATACAAAATATAATTTCTTGAAATGTTTACGATTATTGTTTACAGATAATGGGAACCCGAAATTCAGAGTCTCCAAAAACATGAATATCATAAAAAAAGGCAATTAGTGGAAATTCACTGTTTCAGCGAATCAACTAAAAAAACACCTGAAAAAGTTTCCTAGGGTCCTAAGTGGTCTCTGAGTCTGGGTCAGTAGACTACACAATCTCAGGAAGAGTAATGCCCTAAAATATGTACGGAACACCATCACTGACACCCTCCAAAAGATGATTAAGTCACAAAAGGTTGTAGTTAAATAAGCTGTTTGCTCTCAAAGGTTTGTATTAATTTTACTCAAGTATTATCATATTAATCTGAAACACCGAATTTGAGGTTTCCATCACCAATAAGCCATAATCATTAAAATGGCAAGAAAGTGAGGCTCTAATCTGTGTAATTAGTTTTACTTTCTGAAATGGGTAGCAAAGAACTGTTGAAGTTGTTGATATTCAATATTTTTAGATGTATTTGTATATGAAAAATATTTTCTCGTTGTGGACATAAAAACTGCTGATGTTTGATGAAATATCAATTCGGCATTGTAATTAGTATGTTAGCTGTAAAAACCACAAGAAAAAAAAAATCATTACCTTATCTCTATGTGCAGAGTATAGGTATACATTCTAACAGTCTGCTTAAGCCTTCATTGACTTGCTGTTTGGCTCTGCAGCTCAGCATTGATTATTTGTTGTGCTCAGAATGCACAACATTTTATGTGTTTTACATGAGACCAAGTCAGTCACCAGGGAGAAACACACCCCACCAGCCACACGCTGCTGTTTCATTCTCAGCACCAGTTTACATTAAGGCCTGTGCCAACATAAAGAGAGCTCACTATAAAAGTATGATACAAAAGAATAGACTTGGAAGAAAAGTAGAGGAAAGTCTAAACTCAATATAAAAAAAAGTTTGCAACATTTTCACTAACTTAAGGTATTATAACTTTTTAAAAACTTTTTCCCCCCCAATAATTGAAGTGGTCCTTACATAGGGGCATCACCACGCATGTAAACTTTTAGGTGATAATAGAAGGTCTAAAAGATGCGTAATTTATGATTTCCTATTAAATTTGATTGGTCTTTTTAATGTGTGACAGATTTAATTTTCAGATGCTGAAAGTCAAACTTTTTACAGTGTGGAATAATTGTAACTAACAGAATACATAATATAGGATGCTACAAGTTCTAAATGCTTATGCAGGTTTGATTGCTTGCCTCTTTGATTTGTGCTTGCTTGTTAATTTTGCTGTGCTGTTTGCATCCTTTAAAGGCTGCCTCTAATCAACAGAATCTAGCTCAGGTTTTGGCTAAATTCTATTTCATCATTTTCAAAGCCACTGAATTTAAACATTCAACCCCTCAGTTGTTGTTGCTCTGTCCGTCCAGTCTTTAAACTCATCTTACATACACAGTTGTGTGGTTATGTAAAAGTCTGATCGTCTGGTCTGTCTATCTGTCCTTGTGCTGTGCATGGTTCAGCTACTTTCCCACGGTGAAGCTGCACACAGATAACGATGCCAGACAGACACAGGCGGCCACTCACCTGGGAGATGAAACATTATACAGCAACTGAAGTTCAAATGGCAACTCAGACTTCATGACATGAATCTGAAAATTGTTGCAAACACTATTGTTGGTGAAACAAACCTGTGCTTCTTGAGTACAGGTTTGTTTCATATTAGAACCTCATCAAATAATTATGTTTTGTAATTGCATAATTACAAAACATGGACATCTATATGTCACACATTATATGGATTGTACACAAAGTGTTACATTTCACATCGTTATTTTGATTTTGAGGATTATGGCTTATACACAAGGAAAATCTGAAATTCAGTTATGTTAATGGCCTACATGACTGTAGAGCATGGTGCTGACTTGACAGCTGTGAAGTAGTCAGTCGGTTATATCCTCCACAAAAAGGTCTTTAATAAAAGGACAATCTGTATCCAGGAATATTATAATGGAAAGTTGTGTGGATGGAAAAAATGTAGAAGGAAAAGATGCACAACATAAACAGTTCAATTTTAAAGCACTGTCTTGACATACTTTAAAACTGTGCTAATTACAATTTTAGTGGCATTTGCCCATGTTACCCAGTTTAATTGGTACGGTATTGATGTCCATGATTAGCCAGGAAACTCACCTGACTTAAGCCCTTCAGACAGTCAGCAGGGTATTGTCAGGGGAAACATTATAAACAACAGGCGCAACAATGCAGAAGAGCTAATGTCCAAACCTGGTTTTGCTCGCAAACCAAAGCAACCGGGGCTTCCACCTATTCAAGCACATGAATCTGCACAAACAGAAATAATAACTTGGGAGGATTTTTAGGGAAAACCTATTGACCTCACTGCCATAACCTCATCACCTCCTTGCAGCACCACTTTGCTGCAGATATTATTCTGTTCATAATAGTGTACAGTACATGGGCATACTCTTGAGTAGAGTAGGCCCACCTTTGTTTTAAAATTTACCTTTTTAGTTTTTCTGTTTTTTCACTAATTTTACTTAAAATTGATTTAATTTATTGTAGGTCATAATCAGCACAACCAATATGAATGAATACTTTAAATATATCAAGGTTTATGGTTTTTTTTATTGAATCAGTGAAATATATTAACCATTTTGGTAATATTGTATTACTGAGATGTGCCTGTATGTAAATAAAGTCTTTATATTATATTATTTAATATTTTATATACGTTTTATCATCATAACAGAGAAACCTATCAATTCATGCTGTATTTTTTTTTCTGTCCTTTAGATGAAACTAGCCATGAAACGGCTGCCCCTTCGCGGAGTGAAACGAACGCTGCGCGACGTCTGCAGAAGACAAGTTCTCTACTTGCTTTGCTGCTGGTCACCCTAGTGGGACTCTTTACTTTATAGCGCCTCCCTCTGTGCTGGAGGTCATTTACACCTAGCGTGGCCTGAATCTACCCTAGGCTGCAGGGTAGTGGGTGGGATTTGGGTGGATTGCATTTGCTTGATTGGGCATAAAAAGCAGGCTTCTCAAGAAAAAAAAAAACGAAAAAAAACTTTTTTTCAGAAGAAAAATTAAGTGGTCTTTCTCCTTCTGTGAGTTAAAAAAAGTTGATGTTAAAAGTGGGAGAGAAAGGAGAAAGTGGCCCCTCTTATACCTTCAACCAAGATGCCAAATCCCATTTTTTTGACACTTAGTGATTCTCATTTTCCCATGACATTTACCATCACGTTACATCGTATTTGTCATTGCAGCACTGATGTTTACCTATGAAAACTAAGTTAATGCAGTTCATTGTGCATACACACAGATGACACACCATTGCAACAATGCAAAAGCACATTCAAAAACAGCAGCCAATAGCAGTAGAGTTTTACATTTTTAGACAGTGGCCGTATACACAGTGGAGCATTGTAGATTCTAGGTGTTAGAAATGATTGTATATACGACAGATACATGGAACGTTTCCCTGAGACCTCTCAAGAAGCCTTCTAAAGCTTAGCTTAAACCAGAGATAGATGTAGTTGTTAAGTTTTTAACTAAGACAGAATTCAGAAATATGTGAAATATCTGACATGGAGCAAAGTGACTTACAATCCCTGTTTTTTTAAACATGGTGTCCTCTTTCTCAATACTATGATTAGGTGATGAACGTTCTGGACGAGCAAATCCTTTTCAAATCAGCAAGCAACTCTTTCTTTCTGACAAACCCAATAAACTTGGCCAATAAGACATTTCTAAAAAAAAAAAAAAAGGGTTCTGTTCACTCAAACTCACAAAGCCAAAACTAAATTGAAACTTTCTCTCCAGACACTTCGTTAACCACTGTTAAAATCGAGAATCAATACCTTTTGAAACTTGATAACACAATTTCACGGCAGCAGTCACAGCCATTTGTGCAATGTTTACTGAGCTGGGCCACAATTGTTTTCTCTGTTCCAGTTGAGCATTAGTCAATATTAACACTCCCATAAACATTTGCATCCAAAGCTATTTATTCCCTGGCTATTGATTGTTCAAAAAGGTTTACAGCTTAAACCGGGTGGTGTTTTTTTTTTCTTTTTTTCTTTTGCTAAACTACCAAGTTATTTGACTCATCAAACATTCTCTTTAACTATGCAGATAGTTTAAACTTTTTCAGATCCTGTCAAATGAGAATAAAAGATGTTTAATAAGACCCTTCACCTTACAGTACCACGCTTTTTTTTTAACATGATCATAGTTCAGTTAAATACTTATTAAATGCTTATCATGTTCAGATTGCTACAGCAGTTGGAAAAGCAGTGTGACAAATGCATAGGTCCAATTAGAGGAGTGTAAACAGAAACAAAAACCATATCCATTAAAATTAAGGCAGCTCTGTTCAGTTTGTTTATGTTACCACTTGGATTCAAAGTAATTTACTGATCAGCAGCAATGCTCACTTCCACAGAAACACAAGGGGAGTTTTTCATATAGGCAGTGTCTTATTTAAAGAAAGGTTTTTGCTTCCTTGAAAGAGGTAACCTTTACCAAAAGGGATAGCTCAGGACTTTTCTGTTAAAAGATCTTAAGCGGTTAAATATATTTCTCACAGTAGAGAACTCTTTGGTGTCTTCATTTGGTTAAAAATACCAATCAATCAAACCCAGAAGAAATGGCTTCAGAGTCTGGGTCGTCACAAATGGTTTTTTGTCGTTTCCTTTTTCACAAAAACTTTGCAAGTATTTAAGAGAGCTGATACTACAGTCAGTTCTTAACGGTTCTTATTCATTTTATTTTATTTTTTCCACAAGCAGTGAGTCAACGCAGAGCTACATCATTGCAACACTGTAAAATGTCTGGTTCTGCCGCATTAACAAACTACACAAATATTTATCTACATTTTCCTGCAAATAGATTACCTAATATCACCATCTTAATTTACTGATGCTGTTTTAACAAGCAGAGTTTAAGACGGGGAACATCTGTCTTTGTACTGCTATTCCAACTTTTTGGTCATTTTGAGGCTCTGTGTTTTGAATTGCACAGATTGGACATGAAACTGTGAAGTTTGAAATTATTTTTATGTTTAAATTGGATGCAATCTTTTACTGGCTCAGCCACAGCTCTAGGTGAAAGCAGCTCTTTCCTATGGTTCAGTTCAAAGTTGAATAACAAGTTTATCTGTGCCAGAGCCAGAACGTGCAGCAATGGGGACAGAGACAAACTGTGAGGAAGACGCACTAGTATTAGTGTAACCTTGAAACCTGTTTCGGGTAAAAACCCTTAGAGGATCCATAAGTAAATTAATTTTCTTAAAGTAACATCAAGTCCATGGCAGTTTATCTGTACAGTGTTCCATGAACGCCTAAACTGTCCTTATATTTGCATTGGACAATAGCAGCTAATGATAAGAGAAATGGACATAATAGACAATCCCCTTCCTTTGTAAAACAAAATGGAACATGCCAACCATTTACAGTCAAATAACAACCTTATAGAATAGTAATGCATCATTAAAAACCTATAAAAATAGTGTGAATTAAGGCTATAATATTTTGACCAGAAATACTTTTCACACAGGACGATCAGTTGCAATGCCCTTCCATTTTTAGTTGTAAATAGTCGTCTTCTGTGTGGACGACTGCCCAGTAAAAAGAAAAAGTTACAGTGCTTTAAAGGTTCCCAAAAGTTGTATTAAGATTATAGCAATACACTTTGGTCTTGGCCCTTCTTTGACAAACTATTAGTCCCTGGAATGAGCTAATAATACGGATTTATGCTAAATTAAGATATTATGAGTACTTATGAACTTTTAACAGAACCTCACTTCAAAATTCTTTAGCTATGTCTTTAACTCTACTGAATCTAGCATCATATCAAAGCAGCAAGTTAGAAAACGGCTCGGAAAGATGGACAGAATGAGAGAAATAGAGCAAAAAAAAGGAGCACAGGAGCAATTGCGCGCCCACCTTCTGCTCCTACTGTTACTTGTTTAAGCGACCCCTTAATGAGGTTCAAAATGACAGGCACGCAGACCCCATGTTGTCGCAATGGAAGTTTTTCTGGTATTAAAAATAGATGACGGAAGGCTTAGTGGGGGCGTCTCGGAAGTGTAGAATTTTACTGTGGGGGGGTTTTAAAGCACCAATGACCTTGCAGTTCAAGAGAGCTGGCAAGTGAAGGAGATGGAGAAGAATTATATGCAGAGGCTTACACACACAAATGCATACAGGTTTAAAAAGATAGTCGATAAAAATGTGATTAGTGCCTAACAAAACACTTTTAGACAAAAGAACCTAAAAACTCATTCAACACTACAGGCCAAAAAACCTATTCAATTCAATGAAACATGCTGTCTAGCACCATTCAGCCTCAGAGGCATGCACTGTTTTGGGTTTGCTTTGTTTTTATTTTGTGACTGTTTTTTTTCTGTGCTTCTTTTATATATATATATTTTTTTTTCATTTCATTTCTGAAAAACAACGTTTGCCTTCAGCCATTTGTTCTTTTTATATACTGCAGTAACAATGCTATTACAGCAGAATAGCAGCTCAGCTACAAGAGTTAATATGAGACGAGGCCATTTAATGAGGTACTAATTTTCAGAATATCACCACGGGGATATGAGCACTGCAGAAGATTCAACATGGACGCTTGTCTGCAGGCTATAATCAGAAACCAGCTTCAGTTTTATAATTATCAACACTAATTGTCTTTTTTTTTCTTTTACTATCAATACCATAATTTTTTTTTCTGCACATAACCCAAACCTGGGAAATGAGAATCAACTTATATACTGGATACTGTGTATCCTGAGGTAGACAACCATACAACATAGTAGTGTTAGGTTAGTATCTGTTTTGTACCTTTCTGGAGGACAAATAAAAAAAAAAATGAGATAGACCATTGTTAAAACTGTATAATTGTTATTATTGTTATGATGATAATGATTATGACTATTATTATTATTAGGAAAACTTCTCGATGTATATAGTGTTTGATATTAAAGTATTAATTTGGTTCTTATGTCTTTTCTAAAAACAATCAGATACCGTATTATCTCTGGGTTTTGCGGAGTGTGTACTGTTCTCAATGCATTGTGTGTGCTTTAATCCTCAATGCCTAAAGAGACTCTTGAGTTCAAACAAAAAGGGGAAACCTGCGGGAGCTGCGCACACCGTGCAGTTGGCTGGAACATTAGCCAGCGAGAGGCTCACCTCTTACATGTTTTAAACCAGTCACCATCTCCTCATGGAAAGATCCTGCCTCCGAAAAGAAGCATTTGGGACTTGATCGATGGCCTATTTGTACTTTTTCTTGCCTTCAGGATTTGGAAGCATTTTTTGAGTGGAAAGTTGGCTTTTTAATGGAAGGATCTCACCTGTTTCATTATGTGGCATGCGCATGAACTTGATAACATGTATAAAAAAGAAAAAAAAATATCAGAAGTTTTCAAGACTTTTTTTTTTTTTTTTGCTGATTTCTTTTTCATGCTGATGTATTAGATTTAATGGTCATTTCCATGTTGTGTTTTTGCATCCCCCATTTTCGAGTGATGTCAGAATGTGTACTCACACGTGACAAATGTACATACCACAAGCCATTGTTGGGAGATTTAAACTTGGGTTTTGTGAGGTGCTTCATTTTGTAGGCCAAAAGCAACTCTTACTTTTATTTTTCTAAACCTGACAGTCTGTAAGCATCCATGGTGTTCATCCTCAACTTGTTCCCTTCTTTTCCCTTCCCTCCCAGTAGGAGGGGTTTATGAGTGGATACATCACTGTAGACATTTTCCAGTGCGACACTGTGAGTTTTGTGCGTCTCTTTTTCTGTCGCCACAGTAAAAGCGAAGTGGCAACTTTGTTTGGCAATGAAGAGTGTTTCCCATGCCTTAGCCCCTCAGCCTCTAACCCATCTGTGTTCAAGACACTTTTTGCCATTGTGCTTGTACACAGAGCAGCTGCTGGCTTCGAAGAGAGTACAATGGGGCCCTTCAATTTTCTCTGTCTTTTTAAGAACCTCTAAATCACTTTTTCTTACTGTAGATGGTGGTCTTAGGAACAGTTCAAGGATTAGAGCGCCCCACCTAACAAATCCTGAACTGGATTGTTAGAGGGTGAACCCCATCATCGATCTATGCTCTGTGCGCAGGGTAAAGCTTCTCAGCTCTCCTCTTGCTGATAAAAACACTTGTTCGTTTTATGTCCTGCCTCCGTTCTTCTTGTGCTTGTGTAACTTCCACCTGCTGTCCTTTCTCCCTCACCTTTCAACTCCACTCCGGCTTTTCCATCAGTGGGGACTGTTTCCAAACTGCTCTTTTACAGTATATAAAATGAAAGAAAATTTGACAGGAAAATGATCTGTATTTGTATATACACGTGTCTGAGCAACTATGAGTACTACAATAAAACATTGCTTTGATTGTAACACTGTGTCCCAATTTTTATTTTCTGTGGAAAATCTAGGGTGTTTTTTTTATTTATTTATTTATCAAAAGCTTGAACAACATGTTTCAGATGTTTTTAGGGTTAGGGTTTGAATACAAAATAATACATACAAACCACTGTTAAAATAGACTTTGTGATGTGAAAATGAGGCCGGGGTAAATAATTTCAGAATTTTTTCCACCTTTAAAGTTGCACATAAGTTGTACAATTAAGCAGAAGTTAGAGATAATACAATGTGGTTGCTTCAGTTTGTGAACCTCTTTACAGTGAATGGGGATTTTGCTGTTTCCACAATTATTATATTGTATACTAGTAATTATACTTTCAAACTTAAAAAATATATGAATATGTGTATATATGCCATGGTTGTTAGTGTATTTGATTAACCCGAAAATAAATTTCAGCTGTTTTAATAGGCTTTTGCTCACATTTTCTCAGTCACATTTGGAAAAACTCCTAATCTTCATAGAGCTTCTCAATTATCACAGGAATCTGTTTGACAAAGGGTTTCAGTAAGGCAAAGGGAACAAATTAATCTGTGTGGTATTAGATGCACTTCGGACTGCACAGTAGCACAGTTGGTAGAACTGTTGCCTTCCAGCAAAAAGGCAGTGGTCTCAAATCCTAGCCTGTGGTCTTTCTGGCTGAAGTTGGCATGTTCTCCCTGTGCATGCATGAGTCAGACAGAACTGATTTTGTGTTTGGATCTTTGGTATGATTTGTGACGTTTGTCAAATTTTGTGCCAGACTTTGTTTTTTTGTTTTTTTTAGAACACCTTGGACTTGCACCTCGTGTCACTTAGTAATTTTTTATTTAAGGATCTCATCTGGAGTCAGTAAGCTTCAGTCATCCAAAAGCCAATGCTAAAAGAGAACAGAATACCCTGCCTGTTTAAAGGTGAAATGTAGCAGACAGAGGCAAACTTAACTATTCTTGTAGCTGAGAAAGATATAGAAACAGAGGTGGCAAAACCACCTCAGCAGAAATGAAGGTAGTTCTAGAAGAATGCATACTCTTTCCTGTTTTTATCACTCTGGGGCTGTAAATTGCTGAATCAAAAGTGCTTCCAAATCTTTGTGTAATTTACTCAGACCTGTGTTAGAAATCAGAGCACAGAGGCAGTCCATAAAACTTTCTTTTGATTCGTGAGAGATGAATAACTCTCTATAAATGTCAAAATTTCAATCTTTCAGGAGATTAAGTTTTAATACATGTTAACACTAAATGGTGTACTAATTTTAACGTAGCTTGCTCATGCAACATAATTAACACATCTCATGATGTGTAAAACTGTAAGCCACTATCATACATGCACACATGTTTTTTTAGCTTAGGCTTCTCCCTACTTGTCCCTCTACTACCTGTCTGCATCGTAAAATCCTTCCCTGCAAAGACAAACTGAAAGGAACATTATCCACCGGGATTGGAGTAACAACTTAAACCTTTTTCACATCAGTTGGACGCTAATGAGGACACCTAATGACCTTCTGTTGGACCCCATCAGTGCCATTTAGCTTCATCTTCCATTACCTCTGGTAATTAAGCTTGAGAGTCAGCAAGCCCAAAGGACAAAAGGGGAAGAAAGACGACCACGATCCACAAATGTTACGAAGTTCATTTCAATTTGTTCAAATAGCAGTTCATATTGTGTGAGACATCGGTATAATTAACCAGAATTAAATGGGAAATGGTGAAATAAAACAAACTTTTTTTTTTTGCTTTTGTGCATATGCAAAAGAAAAAAAAAACATGAATGCATGGCAACATTGTTTGGCTATTAGATGTGGGATTTTAACAGCTACACGTGTTGTAGAACAGACTGGTTTAATTTAAAGACGTGATTTGTGTCCAATCACAATATTATCCATCCTTCTTACTTTCCGTGAAAGGGATTACGAGTCGGCAAGGGCAGCAAAAATAGTTAAAACCGCTAATTAAGGTTTGGATTAATGGATGCTTTAACAGATTTTGCAGTCCACACAGACAATAGTTTAGCTTTACAATTGCTTCTTATGTAAGACCTACAAAGGTTCTTACAACTTTTGTAGTTTCTCTGATTTCTTTATTTTTTTTCAACACAATGATGTCTTAAGTAACACATTTCTCAACAAAAAGTATGATCAGTGTGAGGATAAACAATTTAGGATAAACAATGACTATCCTCAAGATGCACTCATATATCTTGAGGATAACTGGTTTGCATTTATGACACAGTATGATACATATCATACATCAGTCGGTGGATTCCAGGCTGATTTGCTCATATTAACCCTCTTGTGTGTTATATTTTTGGACAGTTTTGGACTGTATTTAAGCAAATGACATGTACATTTGCCAAGTTGTATATTTTCGGGAAAGATATTTTTTGTCATTTAAGCTAAATAGAGCATGAGACATAGGTGAAATAATTTATATACAATTGATTTACAAGATAGGAAATATATTTGCATTATCACGCGTATCTGCTTATGCTAATCAATTTGTAACATTTTGGTCCAGTAAGTGAAACTGAATAATATTATCAACCAATGTATATTTCCATCTGGCTGCTGTTCATGCATGAGTTTTGGTAGAGGGAGGGGCTGTCCTCAAGACAATGACATGATGTACACAGCTAAGCACATTTGAAGTCAGCAGGGTGGAGGTTCTGGAGTGGTCAAGTCAAGACCCAGTCTTCAGTCCAATAGAAAATAGCAGGACTTGAAAACGGCAATTCGTAGTCGATTCCTATGCAACCTGACATAGCTTAAACAGTTTTGCAAGGAAGAGTGGAGTAAACTTGCAGCGTCCAGATGTGGAAGGCTGATCGAGACCTATCCATGCAACCAGTTAGCAATAAATACTGACTTGAAAGGTGTGAATATTTATGAAATCACCCATTTTATGCTACATACATTGATTTAAATGTCATTACTTTGTGGAAATCAGTTTTCATTTTGATAGCAAAGCTGTTTTTGTAATTGTTTTGTTACAAATAGCAAAATTTTGGTGATCACAGTTGATAAAAACTATAAAAGAGTAAATCAGTCAAGGCAATGGAAAGCAAAACAGGGTCTTGGTTAATGTGGTGATAACAGCCATTTAATCATAAATGCATCCGCATCAGATAATAAAATACCAAAAATAAAATACAAAATAATGATTTTATGGATTTTTAAGAAAATCGTGGGATCATTAAGAAAAGGCTATGTTGCCAGTTTGTCATCAGTACTAAAGGCTTCTTCAGCAACACTCTGGGTTACAGTGAAGATTAAGTGCTCAGCGCTCCATAGGCTGGGGAAAAAAACGTGTTGATGCCAAAGACATGAAATCCCATCCAGGAGGCAATTCTATCCAATTTCATCCTTTTCCAAAGCTGAGACTTTTTTGAGCATCAGTGAGGAGGAGGGAAGAAGGAGTGTGGGGGGCTCTATGCCTGAACACACTTGAAATGATGAGCCAATTATCGTCAAGTTGTTCTTCCTGGTGTTATTAGCAAAGAAGGCTCCGGAGATGCAGGTGTGTGCGCGCTTAAGAAGACCTATAAAGACAAATCACTGTGCCTGATCATTAAATCTGGTATAATGATAGCTTTATGTGAAGATGTATCCCAGATGTACTATTAAGCTCTGAACATAGTCGAGGTCTGTGACCAGCAGCAAGCGAGCAATGAGCACTGGGATGAGATGGTATTCAGCTCAAAGCATGTCACCCTTGAGCTAGATACATGAATGTAAAAATAAGCACAGATTTACCTGAACCTTTGACTATTTATTTATTTTTTTGCTAGTGTTGCTGGAAGATCGAAGAAGTTTCTTTCTTAACACAATAAGAGCTCATCTAACAGTTTTGAAGAGGTCACTTTAGTGAAAAGATTCAGAAGGAGGCATCATTTAAGTCAGCCGGCTCACTTCTCCACTGCATGGTGTTTCGTTTCCATGTGAACAATAAGTTTGACTGACAGCTCCGAATGATGTCTTCAGTTAATCGCTTCAGTGGTGTGAAAAGGTCATAAATCACCCAATTACGTTATCCTGCCCCCACCCCCTCCCTTTATGAATAGATATTTTGGGGGAGAATATTTAAAATGCCTCCAAGGCATATCAACTTAGTCAACCCCATATTTATTGAGAGGGAGCTGCTGGGTGGCAGAAATAACTGATAAGCTGAATACATTTTTGAGTCTCAGCTGCACTGTGGAATGTCAAGGTGGGAGTCAGAGAGCTGAAACAGAATTCAAGGTCAGATTTATGACAACTTTGACAGGTTTTAAGAAAAAAAATGTTTGGAAAGAAGAAAAGCAATTATTTATGGTGGAAATGCAGCATGGATATAAAACATTGATCTGCAAAGGAAAATTAAGATCAATACTTTAGTAGAGATTTATGAGAAAGCCACAAAACATAACTGTTTAAAATCCCTGCTGTTGTCAAAGTAGGTGGGGAACAGAATGTCACCTGTGTTTGATCAATACATATGTACATAGAATAAATCCCTTGGTTTAATCCGTAAATTTCCAAAGCCTCAGAACCCAGAAAGTAAAGTACTCAGAACTTGATCCAGAAAAATGGCCAAAAGTTTCCAACTGAAAAATCTTCTAGTTTTTGAAAACCACATGAATATGCAACCATAGCAGTTGGATCCTGACTATTGTGCTGCAGTTACAGGGGGATTATTCTTAAGCCTCCTGGGTAAGGTCTGTTCAGGGTCTCTGGAGAGGAGGGTCCATCAGATAGTTAAGATTTAAGAGGTACCGTTTGGTTTTGGTTCTGGCTGTGGAACATTGGCCTAGCTCTACACCTTCAGTAAGGTTTTGGAGGCTGCATGGGAGTTTGACCAACCAGTGGTGGTTTGTGTTTTATGGATTCAGAGAAGACGCTCTGCAGTCTCCCTCAGTTGAGTCCTGTGGGAGTTCTTGAGAGTATGGGGTACCAAGCCACTTGATATGGACTTTTAGCTCTCTGTATGACTGGGGTGATAGCGTGGTTCACATTAACAGCAGTAAGACATACTTGTTTCCAATGAGAGTTGGACTCTGCCAAGATTGACCTTTATTACTGGTTCTGTTCATAGCCTTCATGAACACAATTTCATGCAGGAGATCAATAGGCTGACTGGAGTGTTGTCTGCAGTGATGCAAGCGCTGTACTGGGCGTGGTGAAGGACGACCTGAGCTGAAAGTTGAAGCTCTCAATTCACCAGTTGATCTACATTCCCAGCCTCATGTTCGGTCATGAGTTCTAGATGGTTACTGTAAGAGAATAAGATACAGCAGCCAAAATGAGTTTTCTCCTCAGGGTGTCCGGGCTCTCCCTTTTAAACAGGAAGAGAAGCTTGGTCAATAGAGAGGGACCCAGAGGAGAGCCGCCACATTGGGAGGAGGCAGTTAAGGTGGCTTGGGCATCTGGTTAGGATGCCTCCCTTGTAAAGTGTTCTGGAAATGTCCTAATGGAAAGACAATCAGACAATGTTGGGGGGAATGTGTTTCTCGGCTGGCCTGGGAAGAACTATGTGTTCCTCGGGAGGAACTGGCCCAAGTGGTTGGAGAGAAAGAGAAAGTCTCCCTGCTGAGGCTGGTACCTAAGTGACCTAATCCTGGATTCAGTGGAGATAATGGATGAATGGTCACCTGCTCATCACCAGTTAGGACTCTTCATACATAAATCCCCTGATCAATAGCTGATTTTTCAGTTAATCTCTTCAGATATAGCAATGTATTTTATTGCGATACTGAATAGCAATAAACTCTATAGACAAATATATATTACAGAGTGTGTTCAAGTAATTTTTGTGGTTAAGTTGCTCAGAGAAACAGCCAACAAATACAAATTAATATTGTGTGTCTAAGTTTCCTTTGAGAATCCAGCACTTGCAGGTTACATTCAACCCATGCAGAGGTCACTGCAGCGTTTTTCTCATGGCATTTTTTCTAAGCTTCTCACATGATGACCTTCAAGTGAGTTGCTGCAGCCAATCCAGAGGAGGATTAGAGGAAGATGTGATACAACTACAAAATGTCACGTTTATAGCTCACACATGACTGTTGAAAGTGGTGAAAGGTAAGGAACTAACTCTCTAAACCACATGTTGAAATAATGGTATTGCTAAAGCCCATGTGTCCTATATTGTGATATAGTAGTTTGATACACATTGACTGAAAGGAAGGAAGCAAAAATTATTCCATAAAAAAAAAAAAAAATGATTTCAGAGTGTAATCTGATGGATTGCTGCTGTGTGGAGGCAGTCAGTAGCAAGTGTTTTGTAAACATTGGACTTTCACACAGTGTTTCACACCATGTCTGATGTGTTACAGTAAATATTAGCACATGCTGAAATGAAAAGCTCCTTCCATGAAATGAAAGCTAATTTTTACATGAAACTGGTTACTATGGCAGCAAATCAGTAAGAAACAAGCAGAAAACAGTGGAGATGTTGGATGTTAGAATTTAGCATGATATATTTTCTCTTATCTAAGTTTTACATCATTATGTAGCAAGGTGCGACGAGGGCCGATCACCATGATTATTTATATGACATGCTTTATATATGCACGTTGTATCATGGTAGTTAATTTTGGTAGTCAATTGCATGTTGTGCAGATAAATACAGATATTGAAATATAATGATTTTTTTATGTGTGTGATCCATCCATTGTCTATACTTGGTTATCTATGCATGGTGTCAAGGGATTGGGTTTGGGCGAGTATACTGGTGCTTATTTCCAATGTGTAAGAAGCACTAAACAGGAGTTAGACAATGGGAAGAAGTCAGAGTACCAAGAGGGAACACTCTTGTATGCAAGCGAGAGAATGTGCAAACTCCATCTAGAAAGATCCCACTTCAGGTTTTGAATCTGCGACCTTCTTGATGAATGTTAACAGTGCTAACAACTGCACTACCATTTTTTTTCCTATTACATATGTTAATTGTACATAAAAATGGCTTCAGAGATTAAAATTATGTCCTTCATTGCTGTTCCAATTCACAATATTGTTCAAATAAGACGAGAGGGGTTTGTCATTTCATTTGCAGATCATTCCCGTTTGAGTAAATGTGTCACTGAAATGAAAATCCCCATCGAAGGAATGAGGAAGAAGGGACAGGGATATTACACCAACACGCTAGCAGTAGATCACTGAAGTCTTTGCCCTGAGGTCATAAATTATCATCTAATGATTTTGTCACTCTGTTAAAACAATAACATTCAGACCCAGTCCACATTTCTTTACCTTCATAATCTTTGATTTATGCTTTTAATTTTTTGATGGCTTGAAATGGTCTGACACTTGTGCCATTATGATGTTGATGGGATGAAATATTGTCACAATTCATTTTCCTTTTCAGGTTTAATTAGTTTACTTTAAAACGGCATCCATCACTGCTGCTGTGGATGAAATTCAGAGAGGACTTGGAGCAGGGGGAGGTTTGCGAGAGCGAATTTTACAGTTGACTTACTGGGAAAATAAATGCTGCCTGAATTATTCATGAAGCTTGTCAATCTGACTCTTAAATCAAAACTTTTTACCACCCTTACAATATATCATGCCACACAATCGCCATGTCTTCAAATGTGACTTAAGGTGAATTTATCACTCTTCTTGAAGGTCTACTGTATTTCAAAGAGGAATGTAACATTCCTCTTGTGTATCAAGACCTAGTGTATTGTTCTAGTTTTTTTTTTTTTGCTTACTGCCACTTCACAATAAATGCAAAAAGACCAACAACTAAAAACCCTCTAAAACTCAATGAAACTCACTTTAAAATAAACTTTGTGGTCCTCACACTTTCTGGGTGCAAAAATGATGAATCAACTATGGTAATACTATCCAAATTATGCATGAGGAATCTTATTACTTACTGCTGGACTTCATTAAATGTCATTATTCTAACATGTTACTGAATGGCATTAATTATTGGAAAATGGCAGACCTAATTGGTAAAGTGTAACTTATTTGGTTGTTTAAATGTGAGGGGAAAAATACATTTATCTATCTTGTTTCCACAGAGTGGACAGAGTATTGGCAATTCTGTCTTAGCTCTGTAATTTTATTAAAAGCCTGAGGGCCTGGCAATATTCACAACGAACATGCAAATGACCCTTCTAACTTCTGACTTTCTCTTTTACTCCTCATCGTGTTCGCTTACTCTTTATCACCCACACACACAAATCCAACCATATGATTTTTTTTCTATCAGCTGAATTACACAGACATTAAATTACTGGTTACAAATTTCTTTTAAATTAGTCTCTCATTTTTACTGAAAATGACTTTATTCCACAGGTTTAAATTGAAGTAAATACTAAGAAGAATATGGTCTATATTTTACATAATTCTGTTGGAAGGAGAATACATTCATTCATAACAGATAAAGGTGTGCTACTGATTTTTTTTATTTATTTGCATCACAGGGCAGATAAAAAAAAGATAAATTTTATGTTCACATGAACATTATCTAAGTATCAGGGAACATAAGTTAATATTGAAATATGACTGTATGCACTCATTTTATTCTAACTGCCAGTTCACATAAGCTAATCTTTCTTCAAGAATTGATTGCTGCACTGCAAATAGCATGCCCTGCTATTAATGTCCAATACCTGAACATGGGCTCACAAAAGTATAAAAGTCTCTAAGAAGGTTATTACAACAGTAAAATCATTCAAACACATGAAATACATTTTACAGCCATATTATGGATACAAGTTGTACAAAACTGTCGGACTGAAGCTGAAGTAGTCGCTGTTGTAGACGTCCCTGTTTCTCATGAACTTCAGATTCTAGTCTGTTTTTTATAACTTTCCAAAATCTTTTTTGGAAAGTTATATGCATGCTGAATATTTGAAATGCATTGTATTATTTCAACAAACTCAGGGAAGGTTGAGACATATTTTCTCAACACACTATAAAAACTGCTGGATGAAAATCAACCCAAACTAATTTATTATAACCCTGCCTTTGGTAAAATATGGACCCATCTGATGCAGGGTTGGCTTATCAAAATAAGGACCTGTTGTGGGTTTTAACCCAACGTATTTGGTTAGGTAGTGAGTTGACCAATGAGTGATTTGAAAATAATAATCCATAACATAGACTGAGTTACATTTGTGTTATAATTGACTTTTATTGATAAATAATTTAATTTGGATAGTGAAATTCATTTTTAGTATATAACACTATACAACATATTTCCTTTGCTTGGGCAATAGTACCTCTTATTGTAATTATTGTACCTCTTAATTATTTTTATTGCTACTTAATTTTCGTGATGTTGGCTGAATCCAAAAACTATTACAATAAAGAGCACAAAATATAAAGTTATAAGTTCTACCTTATATGTCAAAATGTGAAAGCTGAACATAGCTAGCACTATCTTGTGCGAACTACTTAACAGGTAAAAGACTGAAGTTATAGTCATTTCAATCTGTAGAGACTCACACAGAGAGAGAAAAACAGCAGTTAGACAATTTTATTGGACCGAGAATTTGGCAATCATACACCGGCGGAAGACATGCGTGCTGAGAATCGCCGCGAGCTTGAATGATCGGCTCAAACGAAGCTCAGGTAGGTCTTCCCCCAGGCCCGGTCACTGGTGGTGCAGTGGAGCTTGGAGAGAGGAGTCTTGATGGGACCTGGCGGCATCAGGGAGGCTGATGGTCAAGACAGGGAGGAGGTGGGTTGAAGCACAGCTGAATCGGGTGGATCTGCTGTTGCTTCGCCTTTTAAAGGAGCTTTTGCAGGGTGATTGGGTCAAGGTCAGTGGTTCTTAACCTTTTTTGAGGTACCAAACCCCCCAGTTTCATATGCGCATTGAACCCTTCTTATCCCCCCCCCCGATCCCCCGCCGACACACAAAATACTTTGTGGTATTCTGATTTAGTGATGTAATTATATTAGTTGTGTAACCACCCCCACGCCACTAGAGGCAGTAGCAACCCCGAAAAGATGCGACTAAGGAGCAGATTTAGACTATAGAATTTGGTAAAAACTGTGAGCTTTGCTGAAGTAATTAAAGACACAAGTTCAAATCCATGCTGAGAGTGGAGCTCCTTCAATCAGTGCTCCTCCGCAGCACTGATCCTCTGCGGCAAGTGATGGCAAAGCGGCGCGTCATCACAACTTTACACAAGTGTGTCTTTACCTCCGCGGCAGAAGCTCCGCCAAACCCCTGAGACAGACTCACCGAACCCCTGGGGTTCGATCGAACCCAGGTTAAGAACCACTGGTCAAAGTGGAGTGGTGGTGCGTCCTGGATGGCTGGGGTGAAGACGTGGTGATAGGTGATGCCGGTTAAGGTGAAGAGTCTTACAGGTTGAATTTACGCCTAGGGTCTCATATTAACTGGTCTAGTGTTTTGCACTAGAGCCAAATTCACTCTTTCACACTCAGAAACACAAACTTACAGATTGGTAGGCAACATGGAGCCAAGTTCCTTTGTCCAGGGCCACACTGACATGTGACAGAAGGAAGCTACATCTGCCGTTTTGCAGAATGACTACTCTTCCCATTGAGCCACAGTTAGTTTTCATCAGAACTCCTTGTTCCTAGTCCGTCTTGTGTCCCCTATTTGACTTGCAACATTGCTTTTTATGGCCACTTTTGTGGAGTGTGCAACTAATAGTTGTGACAGACAATTGTGTGAATGCATGAAATTGATTTTTTGTTGTATATTTTTTTTGCCCTGCTTTGATTTGTACTGCTGTCTCTTATCTGTAAAAGTACTTAAAGAAAATAATTTTCTTTTGAAAGAATCAAACTTTTATATTCATGTAATCAGCTTAGATAACCTTATTTCTGGGGCACAAATTGTTCCAAACCTTGACCTGACCAACTTAAGCCAATTTGGAGATCACAACTTTGCCCCCTCTGGTTTGTACAGTATGCACTTGGCATGGGTTCATCACTTCCCTTTATGCTGTTCTTCCCCTGATGCTCCCATCACTCTAGAACAAGACACATTTGTATTCAACACAGCAGATGACCTTTTCAACTGCTCCATGGTCCAATTTTTATCCTCCCATGTAAACTGAAGCCTCTGTTTTCAGTTATTTTCACTGATAAGTCTTCCTTCTTCGGTCACAAGACTGTTTAGTCTGATTACATAGATCTCATTTCATATTATATCATACTTGCATAAATGCATGCTTCTACTTGGAAACACTGGTTTGAATTTTCCTGTAACTGTTGATGTCATTACAGAGTCCTCAGATCTTTGTTTGTGGCAGTATGTCTTCATTGGTGAACATTGTTTACATTTATCCTTCCAGGTTTTGCTTCTAAATGTTGACAGCTGTTAGACTAGTTTTCATTTTTCAGCATTTGAAGGAGATCAAAACTTTCTGTAACATATCTTTTCTAAAACCACTAAATTCTTCTGCTCTTCTGACATGGTTGAATAAAGCATAAATCAGTTATTGACAGCTGAAATGCGCATCTCTCTATGGTACCTTTTCAAATGGAATGCTTCAAGCTACAGTGCTGTGAAAAAGTACTTGCTTAAGTCTTCGCCTCACAGGGTTCACTTTTGTTCCATATATTCTCTTTTTGTAAATATTGGCTTACTGTGGTTGACTGGAGTCCCAAAGCCTTAGAAAAAGCATTGTAACCTTTGTGACAAATGACCGTTTTTTCCCCCCCGTTCTTTAATTACTTTAGAATGGGGCATTGTGTGTGGACTTTGAGTTGTAATAGCACTGTGTTATTTTCACAAATAGAAGCTTATGGTTTTTTGCAGCTGCTCTTTTTTTTTTTAAACGAAGTTGGAAATTATGTGATTTTAGTTGTATTTGAACATGACGTCCATGCATGTGCCTGTTGTTTAGCTTTATTTTTAAAAGTGTGGCTATGATAGAAAGAGGGAGAGAGAGAGAGAGCAGAAGGGAGAGTGAGAGGAAGAGAGAAGAGGAAAGACAGGAAGACGGAAAGAGGGCGACAACAAGAACAAAACCCGCACAGAGACAGATGAACAGATGTTATCTGACAGGTGCAGTAGGCCCAGCTTGGTGTGTGGGCAGCAGATATGACAGGGATTTTGCATACACTGTGTGAGCTAATGCTGTGCACTTCACTACCTGTCATGACTGTAACCTTATTGTCAGATACAAGAGAAGGATTAGACATGTTGATGTTCCATGGTGCTGATGTGTACACTGATCTTACTGTACAAACAAAACTGTGGTAGCCTAAACTTGTAGATCTCAGAAATTAAAACAATGGCTCTCCGCTAAAAGGACACTACGATTTCTGTGCTTCTCCTCAGGTGGAGCTTTTCCGTTTATGAAACGCCTCTTGTAAAGATATGACTCATCTAAGTACATCCAGAGTATGATAAGATCATGTGTTTAGATTAGTCATCATGACAAAACTTTCCTTTCAGTAAGAATGATTTTTCACTGTTGTTTTACCAAGGGAATCTATCCTACGTCAGTCGTTCACCACACAAAGTATCTTTGGTGTTTTATGAGTTGATTTTTGTGGGCTTTAAGATTTAGTGTGTTTATTTAGCACTTGGTGTGAGCGTGATGCCCTATTTCTGCCCAGTTATAAATAGGCCACACATGCAGGCGGGCCTCCTGGAAGGGGGTGATGACCAGAAGCAGCAGGGTCAAGGACAAAAAATGGCCCAGAGACACTAGATGCAGATAATTAAATTAGGTAACCCACCTGGAATGTAGCCGTTGAGTGAAGTGTGTGCAAGAGATTTTACACTTTCAAAGCAAGTGTGTGTTGAGGCTGTGAGTGTGGTGTGGGCTGGTTGTGGGTTTGGTGGGTAGATGGATGATGACAGAGCAAAGGTGTATAGTGTGATATGCCTTGAGCAGGCAGGTGGTCCACTCTTCTGTAAGCTTAGGAACTAATTTCAGATAAAAGAGCAGTGAACTGTGGCAATATGAAGTTAAAACCACACACCCATGCTGGGATCTCAGGGTGTACTACTGTATCTGAAGATCAGAAACATGATATTTCAAGGATAAAACCGTAGAAAACTATATTTGTGCTGAAAGAGAAAAATAACCATTCTGTTCATGTTTTGGACTTTTGTAAAAGGAAAGGTTACAAAACTCAAAAAAGGAAATGTAAGCCCACAACATTAAAAACAACTGTCAGATACTTTGTAGGTTTCATATAGGATATTAAAACTAAATTTTAGTACTTTTGAGGTGGGACATTTGAGGACTTGGTATTCAATATATTTGATCATATTGAATTTGGGAGTTTTACAGACCCGTCTGAGAATAAGAGTCATTTCACATGGTAAACACCACTTGATGTTGTAGATAAATTATGTAATTTATTGTATTAAATCTGCATCTCTTTTTTTATTCATCTTCACATTATTTAGTTCCTAACATATTTGCTGTAGACTAGAAACTGATGATGTTATTGACATTACTGCAATAACGTCATTGACCTAGATTTTATGCAATGTTGCCTTTTCTTTTGCATCATTATGGTACTCCCACCACTATCTGTGAGATCTAGCATCTTAGCCAGAATACTGTGACAATAAAACACAGTGAAAAATCTTCCAGCTATCCAAATATCTTACTGACTGAAAATATTATGGCCAACCAGATTTTATATTTAAGTAGTAAATTACTATTGTAATATTTTTCTTCGCTTGATATTTGTCTTCCTTGCAGCCAGTACAATAGCCGTCCTATCAGGGTAGGACTGGTGTAATGTAGAAAGAGCTTAGTCTTTCCATATTTAATTATCAGAAGGTTAAGAAAGGAAGATTTTTAAGCATGTATCCCTAATCAATTGCCTTGTGAGTGTGACAAAAGATGAGTTGTAAAAGAGTTAAAAGAATAAAAACTGTGGTATCGGTTGTCTCTCTTTGTTTCTTAATTCCAGTGCTATTTATTGTAATTATTCACATCAGCGATGACAGATAATAGATGGTGATGGATAATATCTCCGCAGGAATATTCTGCAACAAATCTGTCTAGATATTACAGCAAAGAAGCAGTGACAGGTGGGATAAACAAAAAGTAAAATGAAAAGCACATAAACAATACAATTATCTATGTCTTGCATTTCTGCCCATCAATTGGCCAGTGTGTATGATCACAGTTTAACTGAGTCAGTGTGACCCTCAATGTTTGGCGAAATTGTACAAGGTTATGGTCTTTGTGTAAGCGGCTTGCTCTGCTGAGAGCTGTGTAATGTGGATTATGTGAGGGACTAAACATTATGGCTCGGCTTCGGCTCCATGCTGAGATTAGCAAAGTGCTTGAATAGGAGGCATTTCAATGATGAAACACACTCAGAAAAATCCTGCTTTAATACAACAGGTGCTGCAAGTAATAATTATAAATCAGAAAAAAATGAAAATGCTCAATTACAGGTTACACTCCAACAGAAACAGAGATGTTGTTCGAATGAAGTTTGCCAGCAGAGCGGCCTATCTTTCTTTGTGCCGCCGCTGCTTGGAGCTTGACGTCAACAGGCATTCAGTGATATCATCTGGCTTCGGTCCCCAAGTGCTGATGACTAATATTCATTTCTTAATGTTCATTCTCTGAATTCTAATAGTCTTATTGATTTTTCACTTGTATCGCCTTTACGCTGTGATGCTAATTTGTTCCATTATTTATTGCAGTCCTGGACAAAACAAATATTTTTTCATGGTCACGAATAATTGCATGAAAAAGTGGTAACCTTTTTCTTCTTTGATGTCAATCAATAGTAAGCTTTTACACCTTCGGATTTCTGCTGATTATCCAATTATTTTGGTGGTTTGAAAGGATTTGATGGCAACTGTGATAATTATGAATCATAGCAATATGTGGAAGAGCCCCCAGATGTTATTTCTCCCAAAAGAGGAATAAAGGCGTTTAAAGCCCAGTTCCTCTGTGATCCCACTGTCTCGCCGGTATCGATCAGACTCGCATCACTGCACCGTTTTTATGAGATAGCTTTGACTTTTCTATTACAGACATCATGTTAATACTGCCAAATCAATGCATATGAATATGGTGATGCTAGGAGTGTGGGCACACGAAGACAGTAAAAAACAGCATGGTGGTGTGTGTGGTCCCCCTGATTAGGCTGTAGTTTTCCATGGTGAGTGAAAGGAAGAAGAGGGAAAAAAAATGCCTGGGTTTTAGATCACCTGGGAGGGCTTTGAACTATTGTGTCAAAGACAGAAAAACACCCTTTTTGGTTCTCCCCACAGTGCTGTGGCACGCATCATAGTCACCAGCGTCAGAGATAAATGGACTACTGTGAATCTTTTTATGAGGGGGTATTTAAAATAGCAGAATCACAGCTCATCGTGGAAGACTGGGCGAAGCGAGTGTGGAAACTCTCAATGAAGTGTTTAAACACATGTTCTGGGCTGAGCGAGGCGGAGCAAGCTGTGTGGGGTATAATAACAAACAGGCATGTCTTAAAAGAGCTCTAATCCTGAAAGGATTACGGAGAAATAATCAGTTTAAGTGCACCATTACTAAATCCATTCAGGAAGACATAAAATCTAAAACATGTTTCTTTTGTATGTACATTTTGGGCCTAACTGTCCCAAAGGATGTTAATCTCTCCTCCAAGATAATGGCGTTTTCAGTTCATCTATTTCTATTGTGCCCACTTAGAGGGATGTAACCCTTTGGTCCTGAAATAAAGGCCATTACACATGCAAGAAGAGTCTCTTGATGGAAACTGATGACTCAACTAAACTGAAGCAGCCAGAGGCATCCAAAGACAGAAAATGAAGCAATAAAACGAAGAGAAACAATGCAAAGTAATACCTTCTCAGGTTGTGCTCGTACTTAATGGGTGTGTGAAAAAGATTTTGTTGCTCATTCATCAATTTCCCACAAGCGTGCTGATTGCATGGAGTGGATCCAACATGCTGTGAGATGATGGTAGGAAAATATTGCAGGCACGTTGGGAGTCCAGCTCCTGGAAGTCATGAAGATGCAGAGTCTTTCCAGCTGTGAAGCACCCGTGTTAACTATTAATCGTCATTCCTCAAGAGAAAAGCAAGGATCACAAAAACGTGTATAAACGTCCATGTAGCATCAAAACGAAGCCAATAATAGAGAATGTTGTCATGATAAGAATCACCTTTGCACGTAGCCAGTGTGATATATGACAGAAATTATTGTTAGTTAAGATTAATGAGAATAACTATAAACCTTTCTGCTTATGTCATTTGCATATTCAAATACCCTGATCATCACATAATTTTTACATGCACTGAAATAGACAATAGCACTTAATCTATGTGCGAAACGTTTACTGAACATAATTTCTTAAAGTAACTGTAAGTGGTGTGAATTGTAATTTGCCCTTACTTATGAATTTAGATGTTTAATAACCATTTGCAAATAAAAGAAAAACATGTTTCAAATAAATATCATCTAATAAAATCTATCTATATCTATTTGGTAACACTTTATTTGATGGGGTGTGCATAAGACTGACATGACACTGTCATATACGTGACATAACCTGTTATGAACATGAAAGTCTTTATGAATGTTTTCATGAAGTGTCATTCGGTAAATAATGACACTTTTAACGCAAAGTTGCTCTATTTATTGTAAAAAGATCCCGAGTCTATGAAACTCTCTCGTTGGAAAAATAACACAAAATTGATTTGAAGGTCAAGCACATATGTTTTTCTGAACAAACATACCCCATGGCTTGTGAGGAAGTATCTACTGACCTCAAGTACATAATTCTCCATTTACAGTAATCCAACCAAACATTAATTCCGGTACATGCAATAAAAAAGAAAAAAAAAAATCTGCAACCAACACTCCAACATAAGCTATCGGTCCATTGAAATAAAGCCCCTAAATCATCCGAAGTGAAGGAACACAAAAATTTTAAAACCCCCGTTCTCACTGAAGAACCCTTAAAAGTAAGAAAACATGAATGTCTCAACACGACAAATGAAATGACATCTACGTTTTCTGGAATGCATGGAAAAATGCAGAAAGGAAACATGTTTCCTACAGAAAAAGGCCACCAACACCTCATTACCTTTAATTAGCAGGGTGGTCGACCATAATGGCAAACATCTCTGTGACTTGCCCATTTTAAAATCCTGTGTGTGTTTTTGACCAAGATCTGCTTTAGATTGCTCCGGTCCCCGACGTCATTCCAAATGAAACTGACATGTCTATATGTGGATAATAAGCTCCTTTGGGGTGGAACTCTGTCCTACAGAAGACCACAAGCTAGTCCTTTACTTCAGATGATACAGGAAAACAAAGTTCTTTTGGGTGGAGTGTATTTTTTTGTATCTCAATTAGATTTTTTTTTTACTATTATTTTGTGATTTTTTTATATTTGGTGCCTCTGTTGCCATGACAGTAATGCGTAACCTATTTAAACACTCAAATTAGAGAGTCTTCCCTGAAAGCTTGTACGAAGCCTTTTTCTTCAACCCGAGCTTTCCGAATCCAGATCTGACAATATGAAAGCAGACTGAGAATCCCTCTTCTTAGAAATCTCTTTGATTTTTCTCTACCTTGTTCTTGCATGAGCTACTTCAACTGCTTTCAGGCCCGTTCTCTCAGGGCCCTGCTAAGTACCACTAATTGAGGTGTGCAGAGTATTTTGTTTTCATGAGGCATACCACTCAAGCCCCTCAACTCTCCGCCCGCCTTCACCCCACAAAGGCACAAAAACACACAGACATTCACATTTGAACTTGAATTTGCCCGGTCTCCTCTGGATATTTTATGCTTTTATTTCCGTTAATTGTTATGAGCTTCCCGTCGTTCTCCCGTGGCCTTGGTATTCACAGTGCCAGCAGCTCATCTCAAGGTCACGCAGCTGAGCTTTTGTTGTGGATTCACTGCCATGTCGTCTTTTCCCTTTACTTCGTATGTCTATCCCATCTTTTATTTTAAATCCAATAAATTCCAAGGTTTTTGATTGAAAAACTGTGAAAGAAAGCTTTCATCTCAGTTCAGACAGATCAATATAAGGCATCATGTTTAACTTCCAACAACATTCCTTCTCCTGTCATTCAATCCAAATGGAGGTCTCTATGAAATTCCAATGACTTGAATGAAACTGTAGGTCTTCTTTTCCCCCTCGTTCCCAAAAAGAGGCCAAATAATTCCCTGTTCAGAGGAAGTTCGCATTTTCTGGTTTTTCTAGGACGTTCATCTACTGGGGCCGTACAGTCACACATCAGTATTGTAGCCCTTGTGCACTCTTTTTATAGGTTCTGCAAGATGGAATTTTGTAAAAGTAGGGGAGCTCTACCAACCATGGGGAAAAACGTCTTATTTTGCTTCATTTTCCTTTATTTAATGCAACTTTGTTTTTAGCAGATATATTTGTTGTGCACACAGCTGTTTAAAGTGTAACTTGGAATCCTGTCCAAGCTAGACATTTTATCCGAGGTATTGGAGGGAAAGAAACTTCTCACAGATTATGTATTTTTCAGGATGTATTTTGACATGCCTTGTTTAGGAATTAACTCTTAGTTAAACCGTGTTTCTCCAAGTCCCTCCAAAATATTTTCATATTGTTATAGTAAAAATTTAATGTTTTTAATTACGTTCCGTAACAATGGTGGCTCTCAGTGAAACGGGAATAGCACATGTATATTCCCATGCTGTAATCACCTGTAAGGATCGTTGAAATGGTAAAGTGATCGATTATTGACAATTCTATTTCTTAGAAAAATCCCCCTGACATTTTTAAAAGTTAAAAATAAAAGTAAAATATGTATATAATCAGATATCTAATCTGTAGCTCTCACATTACCACAAATCTAAACTCAGTTTTCCCTCTCAAATCAAAGCAGCCTGATAGTATTTTCACAGCCCAGCTGTATTAAGATTTTTATCTTTCCTTGTTTCATACTTTACATTATATTCTTCTGTTTTTGTGTCCCTTTTACCTTCACAATCCTTGGGCATGTGCTCAGGATCCCATTGTAGGTTTATTGAGCCTTTTCCTTCATCTTCGTTTCCAACCTGGTCTCATAAGTGATCCAACGCAGGGAACCTCCAAACATCCAAAACTGTGTGCCCCATAGAGATCAGTACGACCCGCTAGTTTCAGAGTGACCTTTGTCAAGCTGAACCATTGTTATCCAGAATCCCTACTATCTCTCAACACAAAGACAGAGAGGAGCGGAAAGAGCCTGAGCAGACACACATTTTCCCTCTTAACAGTATTTGAAATTCCACATTCTGACCTTTAATGGTCTAGGAATGGTGTACATCAATCAAATGACAAAAAGATGTCATTATCACCACATGTTCACAATTTATCATAGATTTCTCTTTTTTTCATATCAGTTTTTGCACCAACTCATTTGTCTTTATTAAAAAATAAAAATGAAAAAAAACTAGTATGCCTAATCTTTTACTTTCTCCTACACTTAGAGATTATTGTATTATGCAAACCAAAAAATTATTATTCATTTGTCACCAGTGTAAAAGCAGAAATAACTATTATTTTATAAAAGCAACCCGAAAAAAAGCTTATTACTAAAGTTAACCATTTTATTGTCTTTTTATTTTAAATGTCCTACAAATAGTATACATTATATGTTTATCAGGCCAATAGTTTGAGTATATAATTGTGAAATATTTACTTGTGTAAAAAAATTAAACCTTTTTCTTTTTGCTCGGTCATCTTCAGACTCTCTTTAATTCTGTCTGAATAATATGACACAATTCCCCTCTGAACCCTGCTCTCTCTTTTAGTATGTCTTTTTATATTTTGGGGTCTTGGAATCACAAATAGTCTATTTCTTTCATCTGTGTGTTTCCTACAGGCAGCGCTCAAAGCTCTATGAATTCATATTCTGCTATGAATAAGGGCTTACTTTACCAACTAGCTATCTAAAACCAAAAAAACAAAACTGTGAGGGCATCTTCAAGTATTTTATTAAGTTAACTGAAAGATTAAACTTGGGTTTCAAATCTTACCGTTCCTACGTGACTACATGCTACATGGTGTGTTAACTGAAGCTGCCCAATCTGCTATCAAAAAGGGGAAACAAAGAAACTACATGCATGGGCTGCATCACATATGGACAAGTCAAAAAGAAACAATTGCCAAACAACTATTTACATCTTCAGATCTGTTGGAAACAGTTGTCAGTTTTAATGAATACATGTGCTACAATACTTCTACAGCTAACTGTATATTAGTGCAGCTGTTCTGTGTTTCATGCAAGATTGTGCGAAATACAGTGGAACATCTGGGTTTAATTTGTAATCTAGATTTGAGAATAACAGTAAAAAACGTTACACCTCTGTGATATCACTTACACTTGCTACCACTGTACGTGAGAAAACACATTAAATTGGCATTACTTTTATAATCCCTCCACCCAGTGTTTTATCCACCATCTTTAACACTGCTGTTCTGGCACGGTTTGTGTGTGCAGCTGTCGCGCCCTGAGCCAGGTCAGGTGAGCAGACTATCAGGGAACATAGCTGGTTTGCACATCATTAGCTCAGTGATCAGTCATTACCCTCCCTGCCAACTTCAATGGGCAATGCTGCGGCCTGCTGCCTCTGTTGTGCTTTTACCCAAAGGCAGAAAAGTTGACTTAAAAAGAGTTCACTTTGACTGAATAATTGTAAAGACAAAATCGTCATTGACTGATTGACAAACGGATATATTTGAGGAACAGCAAAAAGCCGTTGATGTAGAAGGAAACCCTTAAGAGTTGAGACAGATTCAGTCTAATTTTAGTAAAAATACTGATGTCATTGTTGGGTTGGATATAATATTTAAGCCACCAACTTGTTTTCCTTTTCTTACCGTCACTAGTGTTACTTGCACCACAGCTGGAGAAAAAAAAAAACCACACACACACACAAAAAAAATTCTTTACTGCTACCAGTCTTATCATTGCACACATAAAACTCTCTCCTGTAGCTAACTATAATTTTATATCCTTGAATCCAGATGTAGATGCTAATGTGGAGCAGGCCAAAAGCCAAAGTATTGTCTCTTCACAGCATGCTGCTGGATTTAATGATGAGTGGTTTTGTGTGTAGATATGTAGGGGGAAAAAGTATGGAGATATAAACCACAGGAAGCAGTCGTGTTTGTGAATGGTTGATAGGTTGTGAAAGTGAAGCTGCATAAATGCTTGTTCTTTTCACATAAATTGAAGAAGTTGGGAGGATTACAGATCACACTTCCCTCTCGGTTGCTCCTTCGTTGTGTAATTTTTAGTAAAGTGCTCATTAGATAATGCGGTCCAGAGGTTCAGAGTTGGTGTAATTGGCTGTTAGGACATTTGTTGTTCCCTATTAAAAAAAAAAAAAACCTTTAATTTAATTACTGGTTCATTGCAACCAATATTAGCCTTAATGGTTAAAGTAATCGTCTGAGTTCCTCCACAGACAACATCTATCCAAATTCTGTCCTGAAACTGAACTTCACCTTGAGATTCGGTTAGTAAAGGTGACTGAATTCTTGTAATAGGGAATCTAATTGAGCAATTACCACAGAGGTTGCTTGGAAAATCACAATGAGAAAATTAGTATTGGAGAGGAGGTATTATGTATTTCACAAAGTGTCATTTTATTGAACAATCAAGTAACTATGTTGTTTTCAGTTATAACATTTCTCTATATACCAAACATAACTTTAAAAAACATGACTACAATTTGACTGACTGAAGTTTACCTCTGTCTCTTTAAGAAGCCCCTACTCTTTCTGACACTCTGCATTCAGCATGAAACCACAACAATGCCTTTCTATTATGAACTGAGTTTTCAACTGTTCTCAGGATCATTGTACTTAGAAGTAGTTTGTCTGATAAGCTCAGCAGAAATCCAGGGTGCTTTGTGTGTTTAATCACCCTCAAATGGCTGCTATCAAGGACTTCTCAAACATAAGTGAAAGAATCAAAGCAAAACTCCATGTATGTTTTTGATGAGGGAATTACATTCTACCATAACATAAAACCCAAAGTTGACTTTACATAATACCCACACCCACTTCCCTTCCTTTAAGAAACTATTTGATAATTTAGCTAAAAAAACTCTTTACAAAGGAGAAGAATAAATGTGAAATGAAACAGAAATGTTTTGGAGTCTGTGTGTAGGAGCTGTACAGAGTGTTAACTTAAAGCCCCTTCACTGAATGCCCTTTCTGTCCTTCTCTGTGTCACAGACCACTGGCAAGGAACTAAATAATAACATTTCACAGTTTCACTATGGGGCGCCATCTAAGGCATGTACCACTGTCACATGATATCACTCTTGCCAAGCAGAAGGCTGTTGTTCGAGAGCATGCAAATGTGCAAAGATTTGTGTGTGTATGCGTGTCTGTATGTGTGAGAGGGGCCTGTGCATATGAAATTACATTCTTGCGCGTTTGAATGTCACAGAGTACAATATTACGATGATGACTAAGAAGCTATAACCTTCATCAGGTCTGCAAAGGTAAAACATGTGTTTCCTGGGGAAGCTAACGTTCCACTCGGATTTACAGAGGGAAATGACATATCCCCTTTCTGACAAGGAGTGTTAAAAAGTGAAATGGGAATAGATGCTGAGACAAAACATACCTCCAGGGTACAACGACTAGTACCATAAAACCTTAGTCTAGAGAATGGAAACGGCCATCTAGACTCGTATAACACGAACCTTGTATAATGGAGGGAGGCTGGATTTTAAATAAAAGTATAATATAGGCATAGATTTACAGCTGGAGACAGATTCAAGCTAAAATCATGTACACAGAGAATTGAGTTGTTTTGAAACCTTCTCTGATGCAAAACGTACCCCTAAAACGCACTGGGTGTCGGTAAATTATGAAGTTACTTTACATTTTCAAGAAAGGCTAATTGATTCATAGCTATAGGAACTTTTACAACAAAACTACATGAGCAAGCTGTCCTTTAAATCCCAAATTTACTACAAGTAAAAACTGAAAGCCTGAAAAATGAAATAAAATGAAATGATATGAAATAAAAGTTGTATCAGCTTTTCTATTATTTCACAACTTGGATGAATAATTCGAAAGCAAATTGATTGCTTTCGAATAAATTCAAATTTAAAATAAAACCCGTCTCTCTTAAAGCAGGACATGAATCCTGTAAAATAGGATATTCCAGCTGGATCCACAGTACCTGATGTCCCACTTTGTAAATTTTTGACTTCATAAAGATATTTTTAATATATGGCAAATGTGAACACAGGAAAAAAAAAGGAGCAAAAACTTTTGCTACTTTTGCTAAAATCAGGAGATCAGGTTCAAAGTAGTAAACAGCTGAATAAGATGATTTTTTTTCTCACCAGCCAAAGAAAAACAAACAAGCAAAAAAACAAAAAAGGACCTTCAATGTTTGTACTTTTCCCCAGAATAAGTAAAAAATTAGAATCTCGAATTTAACTAAAAGAAACAACCTAAACTAAAAACAATCTGCTCGAAAGCAACTTATACTCAAACAACTTGTACTTAAGTTATTCTTAAATAAATTAAATTACATGTGCTTTACTCATAAAAAACTTTTTAAAAATACCTTAAAAAGGTTGTTTTCCATTTTGCATGTAGAGAGGACAACATTTGCCAGTTATATCAACTCAGAGTGAAAACATGTCAGTAAATCAATCTGTGATTTTTTTTAACTATCATAAAAATCAATAAAATTATTATGAGTTACTAACCTAAGCACACTGCAAAAGAAAAACTAGTAAAAATTATATATTTCGCTCAACATTGTAGCTGTTAAGCTTTTGCTTATTTAATTAGAAAATCCTGAAATTCTCCATTTTGCCAAGAAGGTGAATGAGTTAAAACCCTAAAACCCTGGAATTTGTTTCTGTGGTGTACGGTTTCACGTGTTGTATACTCAGCGCATAAACATTTTTTTTCCGTCAATGTATTTCCTTCCTAAACCAGTCAGAAGTCATTTCACTGTGTCAAAAAGAATGAGATGCTTGTCATATTCCGTCTGGGCCGAATCACGTCTGTCTGAAATGGCTGCTGAGTGCCACTGAGGGATGCCTTTCAACAGACAGGGGGATTTCCAGTAGCTGGAGGTGAAATAGTCCCTGGGAGGGGAAGCTGTGTGGCTAGATGAGAGGAAGGAAAACTGGTAAGAGGGGAGAAAAAGCCCAAAGGGCCACATTTCTCAATAACCATGGGCAATATGGCCTGTGCTGCTGCTCTCAACACATCACTCTTGACCTGAGGAAAGCAAGAGATTGGTTTTCTTTTAAAAATACTCCTATGTCAAAACATCATGAGATGTGTAATGAGTACACCACTGGCAAATGGCTTTAATTCATAAACTGATAATTGATCATTGCTTTTTGACAAGCAGATGTTGGGATAATGATCTAAGAAAGTTTTTTTCTTCTTATGTGGGATGACTAAATGTTTCCAAAAACAACTATGAAGGTTCAGGCTGAGTGTTTTCTGATGGCCATGTATGTTTGGAAGAATATAAAAAAAAAAAATCAGGGAATGTTGGAACGGCTTAAAATGTCCAATATCATGTCCAAAATCTTCCACAAAAATGCAAACCACAGCAACTTGACCCACAGCCAAGTTTGGCTGTAAGCATGGGAAGCTGGCTGAGATGAGTTTACATTGGTTCAATGCCCAACATTGGTAACATCAGACATCTTATAGTGAGACACACTGATGATGCTTTGCTGATATTTTCACATCTTACTGTACGTATATGAGTCTTAATGTATGCCTCTGTACATTTGTGCAACATTGAAATCAGCAAAGTCTAGTGATTGAAAATTCAGAGTTTGCTTCTTAAAGACCGAGTGTGTCATTCTGCAGCCTTCAAGTACATTTGAGAAAGTGCAAAAGTTTCTTGCAAAAATATTCATATTCATTGAATCTTCACATTTTTTCACACCACAACCACATTTGTATGCGATAGCATGAAGTGAAGTGGTTCGAAACTGTGAAATGGAAAAAAAGAAAAATGATGCAATACTTTTGAAGGCTATTTTACAAATACAAATCTGGAAAAAAAAAAAAAGGAGTCTGATAACCCTGAATGAAATGTAACTAATTTCAGAAGTCACATTAATGGGAAACAATATCCACCTGTGTGTAATTTAATCTCATTATGTTGATGCATGTACTAATGAGAGGTCAGAGATAAAGTTATGGAGAGGTTTGAAACAGAGTTAGGTCATTAAACAATATACATGGAACACTTTTCAATCCATCATCAAAAAGCAGAAAAATATTCCACAGCAGTAAATCTCTGAAGACAAAGCCATCCACCTGAGCAAACGGGTAGAAAAAGGAGAGCTTTACTCATGGAAGCATCCATAACACCCATGGCGACTCTGGATGAGCTGCAAAAATCCAGAGCTCGGGTAGCGAGACATGTGAACCGGACAGCTATTAATCAGAAGAAGGAAGCTAACTTTCAAAGAAAATCATTAGAAATGGTTTGTTGTCTGCATATTTTATGGTCTGCATATTTTAGTGGGCACAGAAAATATGCAGAAGCAGCTGCTCTGGTGAGACGTTTGGCTTCAAAACACTGTGGTCTAAAATTAACACTGCACATCACCTCAAACACTCTGTCCCTATGGTGGAACAAGGTAATGGCGTCAGGCTGTGAGAATGTTTTTTTTTTTTCTTTTTCTTTTTCTTTTTCGGCACACAGAGAGAAAAAGCTGAAAGAAAATCTGATGCAGGTCACAAAAGGTCTTGATGTCGATGTTCACCTTTCAGCAGGACAGCAGCCCTCAACACATTATAACCACAGATGATGAAATTGTTTAGAATGGCCCAGTCAAATTCCAGAGCTAAACAATTAAAGTCCGACTGAGCATCTTTTAAAAAGAAGACAGTTTGCAAAAGACAGTTATCTCTGATGATGACTGTCTTTTAAAATGTATGACAGGTCAATCCTTTTGGGTTTCCTTCCACAAACATCTGATGGGTTAATTGGCACATTTGAGTTAATTGGAGTCACACATGTGGATGTACTTTAAGACCACACCTGACACACACTGCTGGTTTCTGTGTCCCAGAAATAAACGTATTTTAGTCCAAAATGCGCAGATAGATCCCAGAACAAAAGCCGAAGACTTTGTGTAGATGCTAGCTGAACCTGATACTAAAGTGGACCTGCCTGGCCGCCATGGTTACATCATGAGGAAGAAAGGGATAGTTGTACCATCCAAACTGTCTAGAATGGAGGTGGCAGCATCATGTTGTGGGGCTGCTTTGCTGCAAGAATAAGTGGTACACTTTATGAAATAGGTGTGAGTGGGGCACTCTACAAAATGGACTGAACAGTTCTTTCCGAAGGAATGAGCCGAAACTCCAGCAAACCATTGTACAAAAAAAATAAAAATAAAAATAAAAATTGCAAATAGAAATTATTTTGGTAATTCTAACTAAGCTAAAAGAGAAAAGTTATACCTGATTTAACTTCAGAGAGTCGGAAAAAATTTCATTTGCATCTTTTAGTTATAAAAGATGCAAATATCTTATTTCAACTGTATGTGATATTACATTTTGATCAACAACAGAAATTCACAATAAAATATATTGAAGTTTGCAGTTGTGTTGTTACAAAATGTTAAAACGTTTAAGGAGTACCTATATGCAAAGTGCTATTCTGTTAATGCATAATGTGTGTTTTAAAGTATTCTGTGCAATTTTGGGGGAGATTTATGTTTTTTTGTTATTTGTGCATATTTCTACTTCTACCAATATAAGGATTCAATTACAATGTATTTTATGGATTTCTATTTTTTTTTTTGCCACTATATTGTGAAAAAGATGCATGTTTTTGTTTCTCCCACTTGCTTATTTTTCCATAAATTGTCAAGGAGATTCTGGATGCAAACTAGCTTCAAGGCCTGGAAAGAAGGAATATTTTTACTGGCTCAGGCTTCGTCCAAAAGATATTAGCTGTGGAGAAAATGTGCTGAATATTACGGAGTCCACTATCCCGGGCCAAGAAAGACAGTTGGTGCAAAACCCCTTAACTGCTGTGCGGCTGTTGTCTCTCAAAATGTCAAAGCTTTGGTCTCTAAGGGTGCTCTATAATGCTTTGCCTCTAGGATGGATCAGAAAAGAGGACTGGTGAATTGCCTGGTCCACTGTCCAGCTCACTGAGTCATAACGGTAATTTAAAGTGACTTAGCACTTCAGGATCAACTCTGATACCCATCTCAAATTAAAATAAGAGTATGAGCTCATGTTCATTGGAGATGCTATTGGACACTTTAGTAGAGCCACAAACCACTGTTGCTTCCATTACTGTTTTATTCTTTTGCTTAAAAAAAAAAAAACATCTCAATTTTTAATTCAAATGCAAACAATAGTTATTATTTTGTACAGGGAAAAAAAAAAATCTCTGAACACATTTGCGACAAACATGCCATCTTATCAGACAAATGAACACTCTAGATATTTATGACTCTGTAAATGGAACTGGTTTATAGTAATCCATTTTCTTGAGAAATAAAACAGAGCCAGGCGTTAATCACCACACATGCAAGCTCTCAGATCCACATTCTTCAAATGCTGCTGCAAATGAGCCCTAAAATGTGCTTGATGGTCTCGCGTAGTTCCCTGATCTGCAGCGTCATGTATGGTCATGGCTAATGAACCGGAGGGGGAGAACACAACGGAAAGCAATTTGTAGCGTCTCATTATGTTCCCCATTCATTATTACAGCCCAGTTAATTTATGCTCTTTGGCCATTTTTGTTGGGTGTTTTTCAAGTGCGGACACATGGTTCTACTATGAAGAACGTTCTCTACCCACTGAAACCAAACACAACAATGAAAAGAGGGAAGATGAGAATTACAGTCCTTGTGAGAGTGAAGAAGAATAATATATCCCATGAACAGCAATGTTTAAATCATTCAACTCATCTTGAGATAATTTAAAAGAACAACGCAACGTGTTCAAATGCAGTATCTGACGAAGAAGAAATACTACAATACTGGAATTGTCTCACGTTCATGCCTTGTCTGACTGGTTCTTAAATACTTGACATCTCCAGAGATGATAGACGGTTAAAGGTTCAACTTCTCTTCATGCCAAAGAAAGTAATAATTAGGCCAAGTACCGTGTTGTGTAATTTAACTGCTAACTTTATGAGTTACAGGGACTTGTAAAAACAGTGTAACCTCTTAAAATGCTTCACATTTTTTCAAGTTACAGCCACAACCTGTAAAATGATTTATTTACATTTTACATGACGGACCAACATAATTTAGCACATACTTTTGACATAAAAAGAAAATAATAAAACATTGTCCAAGTTTTATATATGCAACTCCTAAAGATGCAGTAGATAACTTTTATAATAAAAAAAACAGTTTACATTTGTGTTAAAACTAAAAATGAATTGAGCTTTCTCCCTATGAATCCACTGACATCTGCAGAAATACATCACTCGGTCAGAAACAACCAATCAAAGCCAGAAGAAAGGTCTTAATGTTAATGATGCTTTTGCCTGATCACACCAATCTGCCTTGCTCTCTGCTACGCTACAACTCCTACACCGCCGAGCATTCCACTGTTCAGTCTAGTAAACATGGCCAGAAATGATGGCAGATAAACAGTTTTACTCTAACGGTAAGTTGTTTCTCTGCCATTCACACAGCTGCACGACACTGGCAACCTTGACCAATGCACACACAAGCATAACTTACAGCTCTAAGATCTTTCTTCTGGCTCTTACTGGTTGTTTCTGACAGGAGCCGTGAATTTCTGCAGATGGTAGTAGGACCACAGGGAGGAAGTAGAAATAGACTATTTTTAGTCTATTTTTATAAAAGTTATTTACTGCATCTTTAAAAGGCATGTCTCCACTAACTGCAAATGCAGAGACTGAGAGCAACCCAAGTTCAGTCAGTGTGGGCAGGATGCATAAGCAACAATTGTCAAGCCTTACTTTCCAGTCTTGATGTCTTCATTTCCACAAAGGGCAACATTTCTGTTATGCAACACCAATTATTGTAATGCTAATCGAGCTGTACTTTCCTACAACTCCTTCAGAGAAACTAATCGACTGTTAGATGCTTGCTTATTGATGGTCTCTAACAAACTTGTAAGGCCCTCATAGATAATATTCATACTGAGATTATATTACCAACAGGTGAACTCTGTTTACTAATTTGGTGACCTAAGATAATTGGTTGTACTGACTTTTATGGAGGGATATTAGAGTAGAAAACCAGACTGCACTCCACACTTTTCAGATTTCTGTTCGCAAAAAAAATAAATTAATTTTTCTTCCACTTCACCGTCACATGATGTGTTAATCTGTCAACTAAATTCCCAATAGAATACAGTGAATCATATAGTGTGTCAAAATATGCACAACAAGAAGTGGTATTTTGGAAAGGGATTGTAAAGATCAGTGTAGATGCTAAATTAAAAACAAAATCTATACAGTTTTTTTCTAAATATTTGTGACTTGAGACGCTTATCTGAGTCTGTAGTCAGTTTGTAGCTGCTAGAAAGAATGAAAGTCCCAAACCCACGGACATTTAGCCCTACTCTCAAAACAAATAAAATGTTATCAGTTTTGGCTGGGAGAATGCCTTTTCTCTGCTTAGAAATTGTATAGACCAGAAACAAAGATATCCTAAACAAAAGCTGTAATCAAGCCTCACCAGGGACAAATACACTGGTTTAGAATGACAGCTCTCCGCTTTGATTGATAACAGCAAAAAAACATGATGACTCCTAATCTGATGTAATTTTCAGAAAGGTCCTCGCTGACTTCCTGATGGGATCCGATTGTGCCTCCTACCACAAGTCAAACATGCAAAAGCTTTAAGACCAGAAGCAGCAACACAGAAGCTGATTTGTGGTCTGAGCACGAAGAAACGAGAGACTGGATAAAGTGTCTTTTCGTGTTGTGTAATATCCGACACTTCGTGCCAGATCTTCAGTCAGAGCATTACTCTGCAAGTGCTTCTTGTTGCAGACAGAGCGTGTTCTTGGCCTCTAACGGGGAGGCAGCTCTCCTCTGAATGTTCTCAGTGAGCTTCAAAGATATGAGATCAGACAGCTGCATGTCAGACTCATTGTCCTTCGTTAACAAGTCTAATTTGTGCCTCATTCTGTCTTCCAAGCTCTTCCAAGATCTCAGACAATCATTTTGGCCTCCAGTGGGATTGGAAGAATCATCATGTTGGCACCCATGCTTGCACCATCTGTGATGAAGAGGGCTGTGTGCTTATGGATCAATCTCTTTCTCTCCCCCTCTCTCACTCTCACGCACACACACATGCACACAGTTGTAGATATCCTTACCGTCTTGCAAAAATGTTCACACCCTGTTCTGTAATCATACACTTTGAGTTTTTTTTTATTTTAATGCATGTGTGTGAAGTGGAAGGAACATGACAATGTAAATAAATCTGAACTGTGTTGCACATTCGTTTTTGGGGTCAACATCCAACTGTAAAACATAAATCTCACCATTTGAAGTATTATACTAGAGATTAAAGCTTTTAGCCAACTCACCTGCAGTTCCTTGACATGTCAAGACAGAGAAAGCTCAAGAACATTGAATAAACCAAATAGAGTTTGGAATCAAGATACTGCTGCAAATCTTTTGGAACTGTGCATCTTTGCAGAATTGTTCAAGATCCATCAGGTTGTAAGGAGCAATTTTCAATTTTCAAAGTTCACATCTTAACTAAATTGAGATGTGAACTTTGACTGTGCCATTCCAACATGCTTATCCTTTGGTCCAAATCTTTAGGACTCTGGTTATATGTAGAGGGCTGTTATCCTCCAGGAAGTTGATGCTCCTCCCTAGCCTTTGAAAGGTTTTCTTGGATTACCCAGTGATTAACTCTGTCCACCATCTACCTTGACCAGCTTCCTTTTGTTGCTGTGTGTCCACCATTTATCTCTATATGTTGGTATGATCAGGTTATGTGAACTGTTATATTTTTGTCAAACAGTTTTACACATAAACCACCGTGCTTGATTTCTGCCTCAGGAGGTGAAGGGTGGAACCGGGACCATGTGAGACTAATCACCTGAAAAAGCAGCATCTGGGAGGGTAACAAGTCTAAGAAGTAAAGGATAATTGGATAGTGAGAGAATAATAAAAATAACAGAAGGCATAAGCAATTAACTGAAAAATACGAGATAACCAGAACAACATCTAAACATAAATGAACATGTCTTGTGTTGCCAGGACCGTCTGACTTCTGGCTGCCACAAACTGAGCTGTGCCTGCTGAGTGTGTTTGGGGGCTCCAGTGAGAAAGGGGGGGGGGTCTCCACTACTTGGTGCTGGCCAGTCTTGTTGGTGGGAGCTTGGGCTGCCACCTTGGCTACATTTGACTTGCATGGTGAGACATGCTAATGTGGCTGGGTCGGTATGCCTCAGAGCCCCGTGTCTCCCTCTGTGCATGTTTGGCCTGCTGCTCCTTTGCTCTGCTGGTGATCTGCCTCTGTGGAGGTTGCATGGCTGCCCTGGGGCTGTGCATTGTGTTTGTCTGCCTGGGGCTTTTGCAACCTTCTAGAACCAAGGTCCTTTGCCAGTTTTGGTTGGTGTGTGTTGCAGGTTTTTTACTGTCCACAAAGCATTTGTGCTTAGGGCACCCAAATGGCTAGCAGCGGTCTTGAACACAGGTCATTAGTACCTCAATGTGACCTGCCTACTTTGATGCAAGTTACAGTCTTGATTTAATAAAGTCAGTAATGCAATTAGGAAACCATCTTAAGATAGCCTGTTTGTAGAGCAAATATTCCCTGGCAAACCAGGCAGCCATCTTCACAATATAGTATTAATATCCACAAAATCATGACATAACTAATACTTGCATTGACAATTTTCCCCACGTGAGCTGTTATTCTCTGCTGCACCTCCAGAGTCTCCTGATTAATGCTTCCTTTTCCTGACTTTTTAAGGTGGATATAAATAATTTGGCTAGCTTGACATTCATCCCATTGCAAGTCATCCATGATTTTACACTGAGTTTTGTGATTATTTTAAAATGAACATAAACATATAAATATAATGTTGCATTGTGGCCCTGGTCAGTGCACACATGTCCTTTAACATGCCCCAAAGGCGTTTTACTAAAAGCAATTTTTTTTTAACCATCTTCTTCTCTGAATGAGAAACTTTTTCACTGGTTTACTATTTGAGGGGGTAGCATAGAAAGCTACTGGCCAAAAAATTCACCAACGGCTTTGTAAACAAAGATTTAATCTGTTACTCATTGTAGAAATATCCCTTTATCTCTTTCTGTTGTATCAAAGATTAAACAGAATTTTAAAACATATGTACCATATTTACTGTAATAAAGCAAACATATGCATGTTAAGTCACCGTTCATTTCATCCAAAAGAATTTAGAGGTAACATGATTTGATTAAAGTTATCTGAACATAAAAAATTCAGGACTACTCTTGGCATCAGTGACTGGATATTGAGTCACATAATTTTGCAAGTAATTCAAGACGTTTCTTAAAAAAATAAAATAAAAAAAAGTTTAGAAATCCCAAAATATAAATGAATTTATGTGCATTACATGCATTTGTTGTGGAAGAATCTCAGATTATGACTGCCTAAGTTTCATTTGTGTTCTGTGCTTTCTAGCCTGTTGGATATTTGTCTGTTTTCCTCACAGAAATCACACCATTCACCGCCAAACTGTGGGAGTGAAACCTGCCACGGTTTTCTGCAAACACGCCCCACAAGCTCACAATGGAAAACCATCAAGAGGCAGCCTGAAACCACCATATGAGCACAACCTGCTCCCAGGTAGTAATTGTTAACACATTGAGAGTTTGTAAAACTGGCAGGAATCATTCCCTCCCACTCTAAGTTTTTTTAATATTTTCCACATGGAATAATTTTCAAAGCACCATGTTTTTGTCATTTCTGCACCCCATGTTGAGATGTTTTGAGGCAGTAACTCCATTAAAATACTACTTTGGGATGCTTCAAGTTTTATTCCCCGTCTTTTCACAGCTGTCAGAAGAACACTGTGTCTTGGTATGTGTTTTTAATCTGAGCATGAAAAGCTGAGGCAAATATTAAAATGGGAAATAAAACCACACAATGACTGCAGTTTTAAACAATGGCAAACAACTTCACTTTTATTTTGAGAGCACACAAACCCACACAAGCACACGTACCCATCTGCATTGTCTATCCTCCATCTGATAAATGCCACCCTCAGGGAAACGGTAATAAGTCAGTCCACCTGAATATTCATCCAGGGGTGCGCCGTGTGTGACTGGTGATAAAGCTTCACAGAAAGAGGGGAGCGTGGGGTACAGAGGGCGTTGCTAGCGGCACAAAGATGGCAATCACAGAGAGCATGCAGCTGAGGCAGAGAGAAAAGAGCCTCTTGAGACAAGAGGTGAAGAAAAGTAGACCAGATTTTTTACATAAGAGTTGTGACAAAAAAAACTTTGAACCTGCTTATATAGCGAGTGATGAGTGAGTTGGATTTTTTTTTTCTTTTTTAACAGATGTTTAGGTTAAGGGAAGAGAGGGGACCTGAGGCTGATACCCAGTAGACAGAGCATGACTTGATACGTCACCTGACTTTCAACATTTTTGTTTTGGTTAAACTTAAAAGGGTTATGGTCTAAAATCCTAATTTCCGTCACATATAAAAAACAATGGTTTTAACCAAAAATATTATTTGCTGTAAAAAATATTTTCATCTGTGGAGGAACCCAACAGAAAAGTGATGCACTGGTGCCAAGACAATTTATTTTATTTTATTTTATTCATTGAAAATAAAACAGCTAAAAAACAATAAAAATAATAGTCATGTCAATTTAAACAGCAGATAATAGATGGAAGGACATTTTTAGCATTTTTACCAGGTTAGCCAATAAATGTGGAGGGATCTGATAACCTTCTTTGTTTTGACGTTTCAGTATAAGAGTAAATTATTACTGTTCCAACAATACGCTTTGCTCCATTAGTTTGAGTTTTACTGCTCGGGGCTTTGGTTTTACACATGATAAATATCTGGGAAATTAACCACCAATCAATGAATTACCTATCAGTGAAGCAGCAAAAAAAAAAAAAAAAGTGTCATCTTGTTGGGATCATGGTTCAGAATTAGGCTGATAAACCTGTAGAGCATCAGGTCTGAGATAATTAGATATCAGAGACTAGTTTTGCCAAAAGAGGAAAACTGAAAACTGAAACAATAAAAATGACATAATGTCTAAACTTAAAGATTACACCTGAATTATAATGTGTATTAAATGTTTAAATAAAAAAAATTGATTTATGTTCTGCTTTGTATGCTGAAATAAGCAAATACATTAGCATTTTGACCTTGTCCTCCACTGCACTCTGTGAATGCAATCACAGCTCAATTAAACCTGAGTCACGCAGCTACAAATAGTCCCAAATAGCCAGCGACCAATGACTCCTGTCAGTTTAATAGGATGTTTTCTGAAGCTGTCGTGTAAGTTGCAGAGTACAACCAACCTCCTTTAATGAGATATGCAAATTCTTATTATAAACCCAATGACGCTGCACCATAATTAACCCTAATATTTGAAAGTTTGCAACATTCTCCCTTTTGCTTCTTCCCTCTACACTTCACTCCTTTCTTTTGCATATCTATTTTGTGTATAAAGCCTAGCTAATAAAGTGAAGGTTTTTACATTTCTAACATTCCTGTCTGAACACTTTTCAAAATGCAGTTTATTACATTACAACTTTATCATAGTATCCTTACATAAACTGAAAATAATAGAAAAAAGGGAATTTGCTGTGTAGAGATGGAGAACTGAGTGAAATTGTGATTTTCATGGTTTGTTACAATGAGATATCTTTGATCACAACAATTTCACAGCTGTTCTGGCCTAAATTTAATCATTGGCTCCCAGAGATCAAAACATTTGTGATTCATTACATAACATGGCAAAATATTACCTCCAGTTAGAAGTTCTAGTTTTCAAATTCAATAGATAATTTTAAGTGATATCTATGTATATTATAATTAGTAAGTGTTTAAGGACAGTATCAAAGATTTTTGCACACTCTGTAGACGAGTGTTTTTAAACAATGTTCAATTTGTCTTTTTTTTTTTGTCCAACAGCAAATAATTTAAAGCAGTGAACACTAACCCTTTTGAAACTTCTAGCTACTTCAATGATGTGGAGCGCCATAAGAAACTACTGTTCCATTCTTTCATAACTCTTCCTTAATTGGAAATTTTTGGCCAGATTTTTTGGTGATTATACATTTTAGATGTGGGTTTTGGGATGTTTAAAGTGTACTTAGTATTAAGCTAACTGTGGTGTATAATATCCAAAGTACCAAGTTATATCCATACCTGCCGCTTCAACCTCCATTATTATTTCTTTTGTGTGTAGTCTTATTCTTTGAGCCAAGCATCTTAGCCACCATCCGGGCAACAGAAATATGTTGTCTGGTACTTTGATACTGGAAATGCATACCATTAATTATGTGAATGCATTTTCCCATTTCCATTACAAGGAACACAAGCTCAGCAGAGAAATTTACAGTCATTGCATTCTCATTATCTCTTCTTTTGTTCTGTGTTGACCATCCTCTCCTTCCAACTCATTTCCTTACTCCAGTCATTCAGATCCTCTGTGGTTTTGCATAATGCCTTTTCCTTTAAAAGCCTTGTTGTGTGCACGTGATGGACTGAAGAGAAACACTCTGATGACATCCCTTGGGGTTTTCAATCTGATTAGTTTACAAATCCATCTCAAACACCTTATTGCTGTTGCCTAAGGGGCCAGCATTTTATATTGAATTGATGGACTTAAAATTACTGCAGCTGCGTCTTTGATTGTAGTTGTGCTAGACTGTAGCAATCGTGGCACTGCTGTTTAAAACACCAGGCTCCAGCTCTTGACACAAGGTTTCTATTTCAGTGTCATTGTTCTTTTTAAAAGATGAAGGGAATTTACAATGTCATTAACATCAAACGTACGTTAGCTTCTCTGTTGATTTAAGCGTGCGCGTTCCAAGTGGAAATACAGCAAAGACAAGAAAACTCAGTTTGAGCTAAGTTTCCGACCAGATTTAGTGTAGAAAACTATTATCTGTTGATAATGCTTAAACTAAGAGTAAATTAACAAATCTATTGATAATCAATGGCTGTTTTCGGTAAAGAACTTATACGGCTTGTTCAGAAGAAAAAAAAGTCAGGTATCACCATGTTGATTAACTTTATGATGCCTCTTTATGTTGTTGTCGTCAGTCAGGACCAGTGTTTGTTTCTCAACCATGATTATCCATTTCAATGACTTGTCATGTTATAATCTTTCCCTATTTGTTCCAATTTAACATAATGGAACCAATAATTATTAAGCTGATGTATGTGGACTTACTTCTAATAATGTAAAATATAGCTCAATGTGTTTATACACTACTCTTTTATTCATGCGCCCTGGGAATGTCCAAAGACTCAGTATTTATGGACCAAAGTAATATGTTGCATTTCTAAAATGGGAGGAGTCACTTTTTAGCAGTTAAAAGACGGATAACACTAAGGCTGAACAAAGGATGATAACGTTGCTCTGTTTCTTCCTTTTTATCCTCCGACCTCGCTGACAAGTTAAAGCTCGGTATGTTGGATTTGGAAATGGTGGAAGCCTGTTGGAAATCTCAGAGTCAACGTATCAAATTCTCTTGGGAATGCATCCAGCAAGTGATTCAGTCTGCATTACACATTAGCACGGGCCCAAGCCTTGTCATGACAGGCTACAACCAATTGTGATTCTGAACCCTGCGATTGCTTTTGTTTGACACACTCAGTGAGGCATAACATTTGCTCCTCATTTAAATATTTCAGTCCCACTCAAAGCAGGAAAAATACTTGAAGTCTGTTCTTATGACTTTTCATTACAATAGTTCTTTGTATCAGTGGCAATCAGTATTGACATGCCAAAGCTTTGCAAAAACTAAAACTTGGAAATAAGCAATATACCTCTAATTTAGGTCTCTATGGTTTTTACTTTTAGTTAATCAAAATATTATTTTATTACTTACTAAAAATGATTGTTGTACACCAGCTCATGGAAACAAGAACAATCAAAAGGTCTGTGTACATTTGTGTAACAGTGTAATTAAAAACGATGCCAGAAACAAGAATACTCCTGTTTTTAGTTCAACATTAGCAAGATCTACTAAAAACAAGATAGACTTTCAAAATTTGACGTCACAAATAAATTATGCAATTCGCTAATGCAGAGCAAGCTTTTCCTTTCCCACATCATATGACTGTCAGACTAGCTGAAAAGCAACTTTTCACCAAAATCCCTCTAAGCTCAAAATGAGCATTTCTCCTGGGTCAGTGTGAACCTTTGACTCACTGGTCTCCTTTGTCTGGGCCAGGAGTGAAAGAGCTGAACAGCTGCTGGCTGTGATCCATAAACAGAAAGACTGAGGTCCTGATTGGAGCAGTGCATGATGCAACATCAAGCTAAAGTTTCAGCCGTTTGCATCAGAGATTAAAATCACACAACACAGGGAAACAGAAGCCAGATGGTTAGTTACCTCCCAACCTTGAATATGAGTGTGAGGAAATGGAAGCATGTGCCTGCAGCACTTGGATTATTCATTCTTGTGTTTAAATGGGTGGTCCAACCAAGCTGTTGATGATGAACACGTAAACATGTTGTTTTGAGCAAAAGTCTATGCCTGTAATGCTAATGTGTAATGCAGAATATGTGAAATACAACAGATTTTTTTTAAAACCCCCATCTAAACAATTGTGTGAATACAATTTGAAGAAAAAGCTGATAAACAACCAAATGGAAAGAATAAAACACCACTGCAAACATGCAAACTTTCCAAGAGATGACAGCCCACCTAAAACAACAAGCTGACCAATGAGAGCATCACTCAGAGAAACGGCCAGGAAGCCCATGATGCCACTCACAGAGCTGCAGACATCCACAGATTCTCAGAGAGGAGAGCCTGGAGAGAACAACTACCACCAGGGTACTTTACCACTGCAGGTAAAATTTGACTTATTTTACCTTGTGTGTCCCATATCAAATTTGTTTTCACATAAAAGTCAAGCAAAAACAAACAGTTTGCGTTTGTAACGAGAACTATCAATTGCGTTTCAATATGAAGCATCAATTTTACTTAAAAAAAAAAGCACAACTCCTCCACTGCACATGCAGACAGAAAAGCCTCGCTAATATTTGAGAACTGCTTCAGCTTGACAAATTCACAGCTCCCTCTCTCTGAGAGAACTTTGTGTTGAACTTTTATTTGTTAAGACAGCCACTGTATTGGCTGTTACACAGATGGGCCACCCTGTCTGCCATAACAAGGTTTAAATAGGAAGAGATGAATATTGAAGGGGAGAAGCAAGAATAAGCCTAGTGACTGAGGTAGGGTAAAAGCTGACAGGACAACCCATTGGAGGGGAAAGGGACAACTGACAAGCCTCCAGCCATTTGAACCGACTGAAGGTATAAACCCAGATCAATACTCTGCTAAATGGCTAGAGAAGCAAACTTCCTTTACAAGCTTAGATTTTAAGCTGCTGTTGGAACATCGTTTTTAATTACTTTAAATGGGGAAATACTTTAGTGCTCCATTGGTCTTTAGTAAAGAACAGAGGGTAATGTATAAAATGTAATTAAAACTCTGTCTTGGTGTGTAACTCAGGATAGGAAGTCTAAAGAAGGAAGACAAAGTTAAAGAGGCGGATCTTGTAAATTATAAGTGCTCATGATTAGATATGCTAACTAAAGCAACTTTGCTCATCTCCTTACGAGAAATCTTTCATTTGCTTGTTTTAATACCTATGGAGACAGTCTTTCAGTAAGACTGAATAACAGCTCCAGCAACCAACCTATGGATTTCATTTTACACGTTTCCAGTAAACTTTGATGATTGGCCTCGGGGACGAATGTGTTTAGCCACAGGCCATCTTTTCTCTCTTTTCATCTCTCTTTTAGTTCCACTGCCTACATCTACTTCTCTCCAACTCTGTCCCTCATTTCCCCCCAGGTATCCTGTCAGTCATCAAGGAAATCAGCAACACCTGTGTGTTCACAGTGGTCACAGCATTGTCTGTCGGTGTTCTGTTGTTAATGATCAGCAGTTTGTTAAATTAACAGGCAAAACATATAAAAACATCTGTGCTGCTTGTGAATTTGATGACGTGTCATTAATATTTAAGAATATGAAATAAATTAAATGTTGTGCAGAACCAAAAATTCCTATCATATTATTCTGCATCTACCTTATGTTTTATTGGCAGAGGGAGACATAATACCACAGAAAAATAGTGCTATGTCATCTTCTTGCACATTTAACATTATAGTTTACACCATTTTAGCAACACAAATTTTAGGGATTTTATTTTCCACATTTTTCTTTGATTTTTTTAGAGTTTCAATTTCCAATTGTCTGATTTGGTTCACAGATTTTGGGTGTCATTCCATAAACTTCTCACAACAGTGATGTAATTTTGGTTCATTTCTTTTCACTGAACAGTGTCAGGTTTGAGGGCTGCCTTCTTCACACACCTTAGGAGACTTGCCTGCAAATGTTTTCTGGGACTGAGATCAGGGCTTTGTGATGGCCACTTCAAAGACTCTACTATACTGTACCCAAGCTACTTTGAAAACACTTTGGAATAATCTTAATGTGTTGTTGGGGATTTTTTGTGGGTGTGTCTATGTGTGGGGGCGTTCCCTCTGACAAAGCATTGTAGGTACGGTGAGTTTAATATATTGTTGTGCATCATTATTTTTATATTATTTCTGATTGTTGAGGTAGACGCAAAATATTTTTGGATGTTTATTGTAAGTTTGCACAACTTTGCTAATTCATTTGGGACAGTATTTAATTTAGCCACGTTAAACTTATACATGTTTATGAAAAGACTGTGGAAGTGATGTATTCGTTTTTTGTGTGTGTTTTAGTTTCACACTTCCTTGGATTCAATAAACCTGTGGATTAAAGGTCAACTTTCCTCAGAGTCTTGATATAAGGAAGAGCTTAGCTGTACCGTATAGCTGCATTTCATATGGCGAAGGCAGTATACTTAGGGTTTCCATCCATTTGGAAGATCCATTTATGCCCAACCCCAAACATGGCTGAATAACCTCCTTAGTACAGCATTACGTTCTAAAGAGGTCTGATCATGAACTATTTGATTCAGATGTGTTGAGCCAGAAAATATCTAAAACAGGCAGGTCCTCGAACAGGCTTTGGACTTAACTTTCCACACAATGTTTCAATCATCATGCACCCTAATCTTATGACGTGTGAAAGTCCCTGATGCAGAATAAAAACCCCACATGATTCTGCTTGAGAAGACAGCAAGTCCCACATCCTTGATCCTAACATAGTTATACCATACAGAACAGAAGCACATGCATGTTTGAAAAACATGGCTGTCCCAGAAAAACTCCCCACATTTTCAGCAACATAACATGCTTATTTCACCAAATTTGACAAAAGAAAAAATCATTTTAAACAACCAGCTGTGTCTTTTCTCAGTCCAAACAAAATCTGCACTACAAGCCATCGTCTATGGTTGGATGTGACAAGGATTTTAACCAACATGCAGGGTCTCAGGAGCAATTCTCTCAGTGCGACAACTAAGTCTGGTGTTGAGCTGAATTAATCAGTGTTGACAAGAGAAGAACTCCCTCTGCTGTTTCCAGTCCCCATGCATTGTTTGCCTTATCCTCTGATTACTCTTGCTTGTGTGATTAACTAATTGCACCCAGTTATGGTTTTTGAAATTATTGTTTAATTTAGAGCAATGAAAGTGGTGTTCTTGGCATCAATGCCAGAGGTTTGTGAAAATTACAAGACAAATTGGAACCCATTATCTGGAATATGATAGGATGGAAAGAAGTATTTTGATCTTGCAGTGTGTCAAAGGAGCCTTATTGAAATATGTAATTTACAAACATTCAGAAAAGGCATTAAAAAAAGGGGGAAAGCCTGCCAGTATGTATTTTTAACAACTTTCTTTGCTTTTTTAATAAAAGTAAAAGCACCTTTTTTATTCAGTTTTCCTTGTGTGACCTGTGCAATGTCTGATAACTTTACATTGTCTGACACAGATTTCCACTTGTTTGAAAAAATAAAATACATTTGGCTCAAAATGAAAGATGATATCCAATGACCTTTTCAGTCAGACCCATCTGCATTATTCAAACAGAGCAGATTTGATGTGGATTCAGCTAAATGGCGCACATGGATCATGATTTATTCATCTGCTTCATGAGCAGCAAACATCTAAAAAGAAATGTCGAGAGGCTTGTTGTTGAATTGGGTGGATAAACCCACTGAAAAACAAGATGGTAATCAGAGGAATTCTGAATTGATGTTTTCAGCAAGGAATTGTCCAACAGCTTTTTGACCTGTACTTTTCAAAAGTGTCCATTTGAAAGTAAAAAGTCAAAAATAACTTTTTTTTTCCATTTTAATGAAAAAGAAAAATGTAACTCAAAGAAATGAAAGAGTAAAATGGGAAAACTAATATGTCTGTAAATTAAGTGTGAGGTGTATAATCAATGATGTTGCAACACTTGCTAAAACACAAAACGACAAAATTCCAGCCTCATAAATGTGAGGTTTTTTTTATGTTAACAAGAGGTATTAAAGACACAATAGTACTCTTAGATATTTGACTAATGAATGGATTAGAATCATATAGACTAAATCTGACTAAGTCTACAAACTATTAATTTTGCTTAATATTCGAATAGACTCAGGAGCCCAATTTCTTTTTCAACAAAACCTGAGTGTTTGTGCCAAACTCAGCCAAACAAAGGGAAATGTGTTGCACCTGCAGGTGGCTGCATGTGTTGTCTTATACCCAAGTCATCTGCTGTGTACTCCATATATACCGCTGACCTCTGCTCTCATCTCTCATCACTCCCTGCAGCAACACTCTCCAAACCAAGCTCCAAGTCAAAGTCCATGTGTGTTCAGGGGTAGACATCCTTACCACTGTTGAGAGCTGCACAGCAAAGTAAAATTTCATATAATTAGCTATGTTTTACTGTTGTTGTTTGATGTCACCCATGCAAAAACAGAAACAAAAAGGTTTAGTTGTTTAAAGCAATTAACTACTAAGCTGTTCTATATTCAGCCAATGAACAGTGAAACTAACCCAAGGTATTCAGACTCTTTAAACTGCCGTTCTAAAATTCAAACAAGCGTTCAAAGGAGTAGAGAATGACAATGTCTTTTCAGACAAAATAGCCTCAGCTGTGTTTAAATTCTGCTTATTGTTGACCAATTCTTAATTAAAATTTTTGTAAAAGTGCTACCATAGATTTTGCTCGTTGTTCCCCAAAACACAGTTTCATAGTGAAGGCTTTCTAAAGAGATGACGATCAATAAGTATTTCCCTTTTTACCTTAAAACACTGAAGAAGACTCATACATGCAACACGACAGGGTATTTTATCAAGTGTGAATTATATAACCACTTCACAACAGACACAAACAAGCCGTTAACTTCATCACTAAGTTAGATGAAAGAATTATGCATCGCTCTGTGACTGGCTGCCTATGGTTTTACAGTAGGACTCCCTCTGGGGCCCACACAAGCTCAGACTGCTCAGTGTCCTCCCCGGCAGTCTGTTGAACATCTAATCATTTCTATCCTAGTTACCTGCTCTGTCTGGTTTTTACTTTGTCTCCAGGGGGAAGACTAATGTGAGCTTTACACACATCATCCTGTCAGTCACTGGATTTAATATATCCATCATCTTCTGAAAAATGTCTAATTAGGTCCATATTTCAGAGACCGCTTTTAGGAAAAGGTTGAGCTTCTGTCTATTCTGAGACCATCTGCAGAAGCGATTAGAGCTAGAGTGACACAACAAAATTCATCAATGACAGAATTAAGACTTCTGAAACAGTTCGAGGTGTTTCAGCTCCAGCTGGTAATGTAGGTTTGCATTACACTTGGAACCCCGTCAGTGCCATTATTCTTGTGTGACTGATTCAGACGATTACACATATCAGTGAAATGCATTCAGCAGCCACTGTATTACTTGCACCTTACAAAATACCAGATTGAAACTCCTTTGCCTTCAGAACTACCTTTGTTTTCATAGCATTGATTCAGAAAGATGTCGGAAACATCCCTCAGAGTTGGTCCACATTGATGCATATTTGCCAGCTGCACATTCATGAAGGGAATCTCCTTTTCCACCACATCCTAAACATACTCCAGAGGAAAGAGATCTGGTGCCATGGAGGGCATTGAAGTACAGTACTCCATTATGATGCACAGAAAATCCTGCACCTCATCATTCCACCACTTGCTAGTAGCAATGACTCCTAAAGATGCAATCTAAAACCAACTTCAGTGGCTCCTTGCGCCAAGTTATAAAAATCCACATCTGTCTCAGTGAATGCTGCTCACTAAAACATAAATTTTAACAGAGCGTCAACATGAAAAAGAATCAAGTCAGAAGTTACAGTGTTGTTTTCAGATAAAGTTTCTAACCTCATCATAGGTCGCCGTCGTTGTTGTGTCTTTGGCCACGACAAAGTAGATCTAGGTATAGATCTGAGCTATGCAGCGTAATGCTAACTAATGCTAACAACAGACAGCGGCCTCTTCATTTGCTTAACGGGGCAGAAATGCATGTGGTAAAGCAAAAATAGAATAAAATAATTAAAGAGTAAAATTAAAGAAACTAATGCACCTAGGAGTAAAACATAAAAATGCTTTTAGAAAGAAGAAAATTTATATTATGTGCTTTAATTTGTTGGAACTAATCAGAAAAAAAATCCAAGTAAATTCAATTATAAAGCGTGAGGTAAAGATCTTCTTTTGTAAATTAATTTGTGCATTTTAAGTGTTTTAATTAATTTTTTATGTCACTTATATATTCCTGCTTTTATTTTTAATTATGACAGTTTCCATTCTGTCATAATAGAAGCTGTTATGACAGAATAGTATTTTTATTTTGACAGAAACTATTATGACAGGATGGTAATGTAACAAGTGGTTACTTGAAATACTGTTTAAAATAAGAAATGGGAACAAACTTATCCGTACATCATATGGTGAATATGCACATCTAAGATAATGAATAATATTCTACAAAAAGATTCAGCTTAATGAATATATTTTAAATAAGGGCTCCCATCATGACAAATAATGTGTGGCGCATGATACAACCATGCCAGTCCCCTTAATAATGTTTGATTAGCAAAGCGCATACAAATAGCAAAACTTTTATTGGTCAAGAAATACAACACTAAAATATTTCTTGCAATATTGCCTGTAGTTAATAGATCGTCAAAGGATTTTTTTAGTACTAGTAATATAACATGTTAGCAAAAAGTTATCACATTATTAACTAAAACATTTAATTACTGATAAGTTGTATCCTTAGTGGCTTATGGTTGTATCTATAACTAGCCAATATTACAGCCTTTTAACACAAGCATCCATGGTACGAACAAAGTTACTTAGCTCTCCCTTCCTCTTGAATGTGGTGCTTGGTTTGAACTTTGCAAACCGTCCTCACCACATGTAGAAACTCAAATGCACTGGGTTCCTGCCATGGGAATGGGTAGTGCATCTAATAAAATGGCCGGCGTGTGTATTTTCAGTTGGACCAAAGAAAAGAAGGGGAGATGCGGGGGGTGATGGATGGCGGAAAAGACTGTTTTGGCTGAGAAGTTGCCTCACATGAAGAGTTTCATGCTGTGACCATATGCTATTCCAGGTGGACTTGGTATCCAGGCAACTGTATCAAAGCAGTGGGGGCATTTGCGATTGAATCCAGAGGACTTTTCAAACAGAGGAGTCAGACAGAACAATGCTGCTATCATCTGTCAGCAGGTAAGATCACCTGGTTTTGCTGAGCTGAACTCTCCTTCTGGCAACTCTACAGGGAGCTCATTCAGACTCTGGCCTGCCTTGGAGAGACAGTCGCACAAGGTGTCTGGAGAGAACACTGGCATGCCTGTCTCATTTTCATTTTCAGGAACGGCAGAGTATCAGCACATTCTGACTCCCAGCCAGGTGCTCCATACAAATGAGGAAAAATTAAAATGGAAAGAAAGATGAAAGCACACTGGGCTTATGTTTCTTTCAGTAATTAATCCCAGTCTCTGCTTTAAATATGGCTGGCCTTTAAGAGGACTTAAGTTATATGGTAATAGCATTTTGTTGGTTGTTAAAAATAGATTTTTTTTTTTCAAACCTCTGGTGCACAATTGGCAATTGGCTTTGTTTTTAAGTCAACTTTATTTGTTTTTGAGTATTTTACCTTTGTCTATAGAGACTTCAAAGATATTTTAATACCAATGTAAAGCCTGGCTATATTTGGATCAAGCAGGAGTCATCTCACAGAGTGCTTCCCTCTGCAGGAAGGTTGAGCCAAAAGGGAATGAGCCCAAGGTCAGAAAGCCATTTGAAATATCTCCCATAAGTAACCATACTCCTGAATCTGACCACCTGCCACTGCCACAGTTCAAACTGTAAATTAGTGGTGTTCAAACTTTTGACCACGTGGGCCCAAATCACCAAATACAAGTATTTATAAAATTTGATTTTAGGACGGCAGATGGTGTTTATTAAAAATTACCCCCAAATATAATTGTTTTTTGTTTTTTCTTCACCTGCCTAACATCAACTAAAATAATATTTTTAGTAACGTGAACAACGTAGTCAGTTGATTGCTTTGTTCTCTACTTAACCTGAGTAAATTAGCTAAACCTAGGTAGGCGGCATACTGAGGTATGAGCAGCCCTCCAAAGCAAAAGAATAAAGTCACAGTAGATGGAACAAATGCTGTAAATGGGTCTAATTGTGCTGATGAAGTAAACAAAAATCAACCCCATGAGCACCATTGTGACAGCAAGTTGCTGCTTTTTCATTTAGCACACAAAAACCTATTTTCCATAAAGACACAATAAGCAATTTGCACTATGGTATGGAACATGCTGAATGCTAATCACATCTGTGCACCAGTCTATTCAGCACAACAATATCAGCAGTGCCTGTTAAATGCTTTATATAATAATGACATTAGCACCACTCTTTTATTTAACTCAATCCATCTGGATGTGCTACAAGCAGCAGCTCTCTTGTAAATGTTGTGATTAAAACTGAAACTGAGGCATCGGCAGTAAAATTATATATATATTTTTTGCTCCTTTCTGGAATGCATCCCAGATGACATGAATGCCAAGTTTTAGCATTATAATGATCAAACAAGGAAACAAAAGCTAAAATCCTCAGCTGTGTGTGTATGCATTTTATTAAAATTCCAATCACTCCACAGAAATATAAGGACAATAGCAAAAAAAAAAAAAAATCAAAATCATCATATTTAAATTTGATTTATACTTTTAATATTATTGGGATCTTAAAACGTTTTTAAATCTGCTGCATGATGAGTAAATAACCTGGCAATCTGGATGTGGCTCTTCAGTGCCTTAACTTAAACAGCCAGTGGTTTTAATTGTAAAAGCAACAACAATGTTTAACAGTTTTTATCCAATATTTGCATATAATTTTACAGAATTACGCTTATGGAAAAATATATCTTAAAGACCCTTTAAATATTATATGTTAAATTAAGTTAAATTATACAATTACATTTTAGAATTAAACTGAAACTAGGTAATTTGTTTTTTATTTTTACAATTATGTTGAGGACTAAATCAGCTTTATTTTAGTATGTATTTAGTATTTAATTTAGTATTGTAAAAGTTTCATGCTTGATTTTTTATTCTTTCAAAAATATCCAAAAACAAAAGTAACGTGATTATGCAAATGCAGGTAAATAAATGAAGAACTTTATAGGATGACTTTGTAGCTCTGAAAATGTTAATCTTGTAGAAAGGAGAAATGGTATTAATCCCAGGAACAGATGGTCCATATATAATAAATACAAGCTGGTTTACATCTTTTTGTATCTACTATATACAAGACAAAACTATTAATTTAAGCTAATTACAAGGTTCAAACAGAAACAGAGAAATTATTCTTCTGACATGCTTCTAAGTTTTTGCAGAAAAATAACTACGAGGTCAGTTAAAACAAATAAAATAAGAAATGCTCACGCTGGAAACAGCAGTTGCTTTTTTGTTGTTTTCTCAGCACACTGAGGCCAGACTCCTCGGCTGCAGTCTGTCTCTAATCTTGCGCAGTCAGGGCCTGGCTAATAGGGGGGGAAAGGAAGCTGGTGTAGGCAGCTGTCTCGCCTGGTGAGCGTAACACACTAACGCCCCGTGTCTGTTGCTCTTTTTCATGGAACTTATTTCACATGAAATGGACGGAGATCAAAATGCGGATGGTGCATATAGAGCTCGGCCCGGGTATAATGAGTAACAGGTTGTGTTTGAGTTCCCCCTGCACTGCGGCCGACAGCTCCAGATGAGCCTGAGTGCTTTAGCAGGCAGCTTCGGATCGAGCTCCTTTCTGATTTTAGAAAACATTTCCATTCCAACTGCTACCAAATGTCCCAGTGTGAGAAAATATAGTTTTGCGATTTTTATGTTTAATAGTGGGAGATGCAACACTCTATACTGGGTCATTAAAAGTATTTCAACACCAACAGATTTTTCACTTTGCTCTTTTTAAATGTGTGTCTTCAATACTGCTGTGGAGGAAACCGTTTTAATACAGTCACATTGTGGGTTTTAATGGATGAAGATAATAAAGCAGCATGTCACTAGGATTTAAATCCGGAATTTGGCTGGACCACTCCAAAACCTTGATTACAGGGTGGCTGCCCTATAACCTGTGTTTAAGGTCATGACTTGATGGCTGGTCATTCTCCTTTAGGATTTGAAGCTAGAGAGCAGAGTTCATTCCATTACAGTAAATCATTCAGGTCCTGAAGAAGGAAAGCAGACCAAGACTATCACAATGCTGCCACTAAGTTTGATACAATTTCTTTTTTCTGACATGCCAAATTAGTTTTACCCCATCTGTAACAAGATGCACACCCACTTTTCCCCCCAAAAGTCTTAGGGATGATGAAGATATTTTTAGGGGAACGTGAGATGAACCTTTGTGTTGCTTTTGGTCAGCAGTGGTTACGTCTTGGAATTTTCCCACAGATGCCATTTTCGCCTAGTCTCTCTTTCTTTGTGTTGCTTGGGATGTTGCTCTTGGTTTTGGATGAGTCGCTCCTAGAATAGCTTAATAAGCCATCCACTCTTGGAAAGATTCACCGTCTCATGTTTTCTCCATTTGTGGATAATGGCTTGTGGATTATTACTTACTGGTGTCCCAAAGTCTCACAAATTGCATTATAACCCTTACCAGCTACATTTTTCATCTGTTCTTGAATTTCTTTAAATCAGGACATTGTGTGTTTTTTTTTATCATCATCTTTCAGCCACTGCAGGTTATCAGACATATATTTAACAAGGAGGAAAGTTACTTTTTTAATGCAGGGGTCAGATATATTTGATATTAACTAATAAAATCAGCAGAAACCTGTATTTTGAATTTACTCAGGTTATGGTTTGCCAGATATAAGAATTTGCTTAACCCTAATATTTAATTGGGGCAACAAAGCAAAAAAGAACAAATCTGCAAGTGTGCACATGCTTTTCCACAGCACTGTATATAATCACAATGTAGTGTTAGGTTGGTCTGAATGAATATATTAAAAAAACATTAGGAGCAAGACAGTGGGCATGTGTGTCATGTTTGATGTGGTTCGTTGTTAGTCTTTGACTTATGATTGAGGCTGCCACCTTTAGCTTCAAAGGTCTTATATGTGAATTCTCGAGTAGCCCTGCGGGGGTCACCACATTCTTAAGAGAGTTCCGAGTAACATGAGAAATGGGTGGAGGAGAATAGGGAGGAGAAGGGTAGCATACAGATATATCTAGAGCACACAAAAACGGGCTGACCACAGGCTATGGATGCTTGAACCTTGTGGTAAACTTGGGAAATGAGGTTGCCATCCCTCTCAATTTTCCCTTCAAGAAAAACCACGGCTCATATGGTAGAGATTGATCCCACAGATCAAAGAGAATAACCAATTAGACACAGCCATTCATTTCATTAGTAATCTTCCCGAGATCACTGAAGAAAAGGTTAAACAGGAAGCAGTTAGGTGACATCTGCAGGTGCAAAGATTAAATGTTACCCTCTGCACACTTTTCTCCTCTCTGCAGCAAATAACGGCGGAGTTCTTGTAGCGATTATATTTCAAACAACCAACTCATTTTCTAATTTTGGTGGATGTTATTATCATAAAAGGGCATTTTTAAAGGATATGAACATGTAAGAGTGTGTTTTTAAAGCAATTTCATGTCATTTAGACCAAAAGAAGTCTATCCTTCCCCCCTGGTTTGTCCCGTCAGACACTCAAGAACTTTGAACTCCTACAGACCTCAGTGGGGATACATGTAAAATCCTGACCCAGAAACTCTATATAGATGGGTTTCATGGTGGTGATACGCTAAGAGGATGACCAACTGCAGTTCACAGTCTGCTAAGGTAAAGAAAATGTCATTGCACAAAAGTCTATGTTTAATCCAGTGAAGATAATGAGTAATGAGAACGGCTAACAGACAAACATGATACTGCTACAGTTAACAGCAGTAACTAACTTCTAAATCAGCTGCATTAAATCCAAACAAAGCTGTACAATACTGGTATTAATATATGATTCATGGACAGTACAATATAACTGCCTTTTAATTAAAATTTAAAGGTTTTTTTCAGTATTTAAAGTATTTTTATGATCTCTTTCTCTCTCACCGCCTACTACTTGCAATCATAATAAATAAATAAAACAAGTTTGCTACTTTAATCAAATTTTATTTGTATAGCACATTTCAGGAGCAAGGCATTTCAAAGTGTTTTACATAATTAAAATAAAAATAGCATGGGACATTGAATAAAGTGAGAAAGAGAAATTTTGAAAAAAATAATAAGAACATTAAAACCCGCACCCCTTTTAGGACTTGAGTTAAACGACGTGATGTTTTAATGTCTAACCCTCTGGGACTTAAGTCAAAAACACCGTTTGACAAGGACTCCAACCTCTAGGTTTTACACTTTCATTAAACTAAAACCAAAATGTTTAGTTAGCAATAAGTTAATTAATAGAACCAACGACACAAGATGACAAAAACTGAAGGTTGAGGATTCTTCTTTTTGAAAACTCAAAGTAGAAATACAGATGCAACATATTTAAAAGCAAACAAAAACATGTCATATGTATTCATTTACAATATTGCTCTGGATAAAATTACTATGCAAATACAGCAGGCTGGTTGTTATTACTGCAGGATATGATGATACAGAACTGCATTTCATTAAACTGGTTATGTAAGATGTATAAAAAATAGAAAAATCAAAACAGCTTAGCATTCGTCTTTCATGGATGCAGTGTGTCCCCATCTATTTTGGACACCACTATAAGCATGATCCGCTCACTACACATTAGCCACATCAGTGTTGAAGTAGAACATAAAATCTAATCAACAGTGCCTAGTTTCTTTGATTTTGTGCCTGAGTACATGTGAGCAGGATTGATGAACAACACAACACCATTTGAGAAAAAAAAAATCCCTCTCTTTATGTCGTGCTCTTAACATTTTGATACACAGCGCTGCTACTGATGATATCCCTACAGAGGACAATGGTCCGCTGACATGCTCGCTGGGCCAGAAACAAGCTGACAGACTATGCCAAGTATTCAGTTTCAAACATCAGAGCACACATCTCAAAATGAAAGTTTCCCCTCATCCTTGTTTTACTACTACACCCTTTACTCATCATCCCTGTTTTCTTTTTTTTTCTTGCTCTCTTGTCTTGAGGGAAAGGGCTCTTGTAACCCAACAGGGAGACACTGATCCCTGAGCACAGCATCTGCTGACAAGCCAGCCTCCCATTCAGCCTTGGCTGGAAGCATGGGCCGCCGAGAAACCCGATCCAGCTTGGCAGGGTCTCAACAATCGCTTCCTGCCCCATCCGGGCCCACACAGCTAAGTACTCTTAATTAAAGAGGTTAACTTGTCTAAGATGTGACTGAAGAAAAAAAGAAAAATGGAGAACAATCGAATCGCTGTTTCCTTTTTTTCTGAACAAAAAAGGTTTCCTCGCTGACATGGCATGATGTGAGCTCTGATACTTAAGTAGTTACATTAGAAGAGAAGCAGATAAAGTATCCTTTTTAAATGTCTCTTAATAAGACCCGACCACCCCCATTAGGTCCAGATGGACAAGTAGAAGAAGCATGGATATGAGAGAAGAAGAAAATTTATCTTGTCCACTTGGACAGCTTTGCTCTCCTCTTTGCTCTGGGAGCACAGGGAAACTGTAACTGCGGAGAGAGGGGGGGAGACGGTGGTAGATTTTATTATTCTTTTTGGTTGGTTGTCAGCATACATATTAATGAAGACCTAGGTCAATGCCAGAGACATCTGTATTGGCCCGTGGGGCTGCCTGCTAAACGCCAGAGAAATTAGAAATGTAAATTCATACCCAGAGATACAATATGAGAGATTCTGTGTTGTTTTAGGCTTTTGAGCTGCATGAGCCTCCATTCTCTGGAGGCAGCCCTGCAGAACAGACTATTCATTGCAGATCGACCAGATTGCAAATGACACAGCGTACAACAGGCCTGTTGTGTCTCTACAGCTGAACATGCAAACCTCATTTGATTCGGCTGCTCTGCCTTCCTGCCATCTTCACCACTATAGGTGTACGTTTTAAAGTGTTGCTTATGTGTGAATAAAATTTGTGCAGCATGTAAATTCAATTTGCAAAGTGAAGGCATTTGTTTTTATAAATTATTTTCCCTGTGCAGTGCAAAGATTTAATCATTTTTTATATTTTAAAAATGTTGTGTTATGGCTGGAAAATGTGATAGAGTAATGCAAGGCATTGCATACAGGACAATCTAAAAAATCATTTTCAAAGTGTTTTCCAAATAAAAATGCTATATATGAAAAGCATGCATCACATGACATCCCCTAAAAACAAACTAAGGTTTGTGGTTAAAAAGAAAGGAGTGAACAGTTTTGCCGAGGACACAATTAAAAAGACACATAAAGGCCAATGAGATGCATATCAAACACTAAACAAAAGCAGTTTTCTATATTTCTGTTCATTGTCATTATAAACACATTCTACTCATTATCACTCCAATGACCATTTCCCCATAGAGATTATTAAAGTTTTATCTTTTGCTATTTTAACTTGAAAGCTTTTTCATAATTGCATCAGATATCATTTGGGAACTTTCTAATCCCCTTCATGTCCTGCTTGTGTATTTAAGCAGCGGCACATTAAGCCAGGAGTACACACCGTGTGACAAAGACAAAGCTCTCCCCAAGTGTCTATTGAGAGCTTCCTTATAAAGTCAGAGCAACACCTCATCAATAAAAATGATGCCGTTTCTCAATCGTGTTAGGGTATCGATCAGGAAAGACAGTAGTCACCTTTAATGGAGCCTCAGTGGACCGCAGTGGGTTCAGCTATAAAGTCCAATATATAAATTCACCTGACAAATGTTACAGTAATTTTGTCAAAATATACCTGGTTGAGGAGGGAGTTGCAAAGTGGGAGGGCGGCTCTTGGGCTTTTTATCATTAACTGTCAGGATCAACGTCATATTAACACTAATAGCACTTAATGATTCTCATTTAAAGAATTATTAAGTCTTTTATAAAAATAAAACTTTTTTTCTTTACTTAAGTAATGAGAAAAAAAATTGTAATAAATGGAATTGGGAGCATGACTAGAAATATATTGTTGTGATGCCAGGGTAGAATGCATTGCTGTTCTACTGCTGTTGTTGTTGGTCACCTTCCCGTTTCCTTCCTGCTTTTACCCCGACGGGATCGATGACCAGAGGAGATGGTAATCACCACAACAACATGCAGCAGCACAACTCATTAGTGTACATGCAAAGCTCACACCGAGATTCATGCCTGCATTTTAGCAGAAGCACATTAGTCTTTGCCACATCGTGACGAAGCACCATCATTGATCCAGCACCTGCCCAGTGGGGTGGTGGAAAGTGAGCAGCAGCTTTAGGGAAAATGTTTTTGAGCCGCTGCAAATTCTGGTCACCTCTCTCTTCAGCATCTCTTCCTCTCTCAACCTTCTCGCGTTAGCCTTTACGTTTTTTTTTTGTTTTTTTTTGGGTAGAGGCATATAATAAGCCATGATTGTTGCTCCATCTATGTCTTTTTCCCAGAGACAGCTCATTTGAGATGTCCAGACCCCCAAATAGAGTGTGCATGTAAAAACTCATTACTGCTGGCTGATGGATGAAGCCTCCTTTTTCCATAGTGCGCAGCTGTAATAAACAATCAATGAGGAAGCATATGCAGCACAAATCATCCTGTACTCAGCTTCACTGGCATCAATATTCTGTTTGAGAGGTCTTGTTTTTCATTCTCAGGGTCAATACCAATAGGTCAGTGTGAAGATTGGAGATCCTAAGTGCACACTTTGTACTGTGCTAGAGACTCATGTGTTTTCTTAAAAATGTTCATGTTTATATTTTTGCACTTCAGTGTTTTGAACTTCATATGTCATTAGTTCTAACATATTAATTATGGAAGTGTAGATGTGCATAAATTAAACATATATTTGACTTTATTTATACAAATTCAGTCTTAGCTGATATTGCATAATTCCAACTGACAGTTTAACAATGAATTTATCTCTACTTTTTATTCACTCAATGACCACCTTATTATGTACACCTGTTCAAATGGTTGCTTAAAGGCGAATCAGTCATATGAAAATATCTGTATGCATTTCGGTATCTGGACACACTGAAGTCCAAACCAAGCATGAAGGTATCATGTCAATATGAATCAATATATCAACAAAATATTTACATCTTCTTGAATTAATGACCAGATAAGGCAGTTCTTAAGGCTAAAGTGGATCCAATCAAATACTAGCAAGTTGTACATGATAAGGTTCCCATTGAAGCCATCTAAATAAAACATTTTTGTCAGCTGTCGGGAGGTAAGCAGCACTCCTAATATTTTTTGATGGCCAACAGCAATGCCTGGCCTTCTAGCCCATGTTCAGTCTCCACAGTAACCAACTGTTGTACTTGAAAATATGAGGCAACTTAAATTACTGCTTTGGATATTTAGTCAGATGTTGATCACAAAATCATCATATAGTTTACAAAAGATACACTGCTTTGTCACTACACAGAGAGAAGTCAGCTGCCTTTGTTAAAAGTACATCCAAATGGATTCAGAGATGTTATGTTATTTTTGATATGGGGCTGGTCAGAAAGAAAAGCAGATACTGTGTACTTGGAACTGTACTGCAGCCGAAAAATGATCCAATCTGTTCTCCAAGGGATAACCAGAAACAAGTAAGAAATGTAAATATTTTATGCGGGTCAACTGTGGCCCACCCTCCGTCTCCAAACACATCACATTCAACACATCCTCCGCTAGTCAGCAAGGTCAGCCGGGCTGACTCCTCAACAAATGCTCCTCCAGAACAGAATACATGCAGTCATATTAAATAAATTTGAATATTATTGAAGAGGTAATTTATGTCAGTAACTCAATTTACTCAGTGAAACACAATGTGGAATAGTTACACACACTGATGTTTCCAAGCCTTTATTTCCGTGATGATTTTCCACTTCCAGTTAATGTTCATATTTAATAAGTACTTAGTTATTTCCAGAAAGGTATTTTTAATTTGACAAACGAGCCTCTTCAGAACACTTTCTTTCACAATTGAGGGTTATCTCATTCTTCCATCAAAAAATTAGAAAGACACCTTTTTTATAGTGAATTGTGATAATAATAAACATACTCTGGAGCATAAGAGCCTCCTGTGTATACAGACAGTCCTCAAACCAAGGAGTGAATAAACAAGATGACAATGTGGAAGTGTATAACTTATATAAGCATTTTAAGGTAATAAGAGTTATGTTCAGAAATGTTCAGGGCTGATTCTTATTGTGTTTAAAATAAACAGCACTTTATACCAGGCTTCCTGGAAAATAGAGTAGCAGCATTTCCACAACAATGTTTTTCTTGGATAAATCTTCATGTTTTTAATTAATATGAAGGATAATAGAATGCTTTTCTAAGCAGTCCACAGCCAAGAGACCCAAGATACTGCTTGAGTCAAAGAGCTTGTAGTGGGAAAATATGAACAATCAGTGCTTTGGAACTGATTACATTTAGAGCTCAGAACATCTGCAAGGGCATACCCACTTCCAGTAAATACTGCCTCCTACCATATGATAACTGCTGGCTTCCCCCACCTACACACTGTGTCTGTATAAAATACAATACTTAAGACAGCACAGAGGATTATGACCTTTGTTCGGTGTGTAGTGCTGTGCAAGATAGCACATTTACTCCTTAGGGTTTCTAAAAGCCACATAATCTGTTAGTCCTGATACACCCGGAGAACCTCAAAAACAAGCTTTGACAAAGACCAGCTGTTACATAACGTCATGTTTTCCGTTAGACTATTTTCCTTATCAGACTCCTTCTAACACGAAGTTTATTATGATGTCCTGAATCATGAATCCTTAGGGGTAAATAAAGCCGGTTGGTCAATGGCTTCTTTAAAAACTAGTTCTGTATTAAATTTACTACGTACTTTTATTTTTTTTTTATTTACAAAATACATTAATCTCCCACTCAACACAGTTCAGCTCTTCCCATCTTTGGCAGCTGAACACATTAACACCAAGGTGCTTGATGTTACCATGACACATCAAATGTCTTGTTATTCATAACAGTTTTAAATCCTTAATATTAACTTTTTAATGAATGACTTAAATATCAGAAATGCAGTGTGACATAGTGCTTTAGGAAAGTTTAAGGGGCCCTTATAAAATTTTACTTCGATGTTCACAAACTTAATGATAAAGAAAATGTGGCTGGAGATATTTTCATTGGCAAAATCCTAATTTGCAATATTGAATAATTTTCTAGAAAATTGTGTAGTATAACTCAATACTAGAAATGTAGGTTCTGGATCTGTCCATCTTTTAAAAGGATCAATAAATGAAATATTTGCAAGAATTCAGATTGTCAACTCATCTTAAATATATTTGTATTATGAAAATTAAATTTACTTACAACAATATTGTTTTCCCCCCCCCTCTCCCAAACTATAGAAATGTGTTTTTTTGTTTTTTTTACCAAGACTCCAGATGCATAGAAAAAACAGGATAGAGTCGACTTAAAACTTTGAAAGTTTTAAACTTAAAGTTGGACAGATATTGCAAAAAAATAATTATTATTAATTTAAAAAAAAAGTGTAGCAGTAGTTCAGTACTATTTACTGAAAACCAATTTTAAAACGGAGGACATATTTCCAAGAATCTGTTGAGATTACATTGATTTTTTTGCATCAACTTCAAAGATTTTATTTTTCTCAAAATAAAATTTCATTTGCAGAATGCAAATCAGTGCCACATAATAAAAATGATTTTACCGAGGGTGATGCAACATGCTGTCATCCAACTAAAACTTGCCTGGAACTGAACAAAAAATTCAGTGGAAATATGTTTATCCCTAAAAATCTGATCACTGTAATGATCACATTAGGATTTTATCAGAACCACCTGCTATACATGCTAGACTAAACAACAAAAAGATCCTTGCATACAAACAAACACAAAACATTCCTGGGGCCCAAACAAGGGATAATTCCGTTTACATCTGATAAAATTGAATGTTTAGAAAGCACGGAAATGGAGTAAACACAATTTGACATATCATAGAACACAAGCTATTACATATTCCATCCGTAATATGCACCACAGCTGATGAATGTGTATTCTGAGGCACTCTTTTGTTGTCATGTTCTCAGGAACATAATAATAAACAACTGGCATTAAATACGTTGCATCTGGCTTATTGTAAAAAAAACAATGCTTGTAATGAATGTGAAATTTTCACAGAAAAAAAACAAAAAACGGTGATCTGTTTGGATGATTCTTTTCATTCATTGCCCTCCTCCCACTTGTTTAACTTTGTTTGCCAGTACCGTTTCCTATGCTTTTTCTCAAGTTCTGTTTTGCAGTCCCAAATCTAATTTGTTACCACTGAGACAGCACAGTGGGATATATAAAGCAGCCACGGCCAGTCTTGCCATATCCTAAATCTTAACCGTAAGTCGTCCAGCAACAATATTTTTTGTGGCCAAAACTGTTTCTGAAGTCATAACTTTATGTTATATAGTGCATTTCTGCAGCCATAACTTCTACTGCCCAAGGCGCCAACACATTCGTGAAAAATTAGGGTTTTATGGCTTCATGCTTTCAACTTTGACTTTATGCTGCACAAACGTGTAACATTTAAAGCACTTTTGTTTTTACTAACGCTAAAAGATATATACAAATAGCATGTATATTGAAAATAAGATATATGCAAGCCAGCCAAAAAACTTGATTTGATTGTGACAGTAAACAATAGCGTCATGACATAAATGGATCCTCTTTGGATAAGGAACTTGAGTCATATGGCGCTCAATGCCGCGAGCAAACGACTGATGTCTCATAAAGCACAGCAAGCTTGGCTTGACATATGTTTTCTCTAAAATAGACATAGAATAACTGCTCAGGCCTTGTCCAAAATATGCCTCTCTGCCCAATGCAGCAAGCTACATAAGAGGGTCAAAAAAGATCAATTGTACCCTCTCTGGTTTTCTATCTGTTATTAGTTGAATACAGATAAAAAATAAAAATAAAAAAAACATGCATTATCTGTGTAAAAATACATATGGAATTTTTTTCCTCACTGGCTGACATTACATCATACTATACACTCCTGTTTTAGTTTAGTTGTGACTCCTAAACATTGTTTTTCTTTGCTAAATAGCAAAATATATATATTAAAAAATGTAACCTTCAAATTTTGAAGTTTACATTCCATTTTTCGTTGGTGTTTGGTAGTTGCATAAAATGTGCGAAAGGTCAAACTTTTTTTAATAGCCTTCCACAGGATTCTTAGAATATGTTTCTGGGATTTTGGTGCAACTGAGTAAGTTTCTTGCTTATCAGATCTTCCCACAATTTTTTTCTATAGGAATGAGATATGGGTTTCAAGATTGCCTTTCCAAAATGTCAACTTTGTTGTCTTTGAGGTGCTTCCTACCACCGTTGGTGGTATGCTTAAACTCATTGTGTATTTGAAAGACCCGTTTGTGCCCAAGGTTCAAAACCATGGCTCATACATGGCGATTTTGGATAATATTTCTCCCCAATGTTCTTTCCACAAGTTTCTATCTATTTTGTAGTTCTGCAACACACCCAACAGCATGATGCTGCCTCCTTCATATTTCACATCTGACAAATTGAGCAGTTTGTAGGCATCTCCCTCCACCCACTGGAATAATAGTGTCTTCTTTGCTGAGTGCTTTCAACCCAACTTGCTCATTACTATAATAATTTACCAAAAGCAATATTTAGAAACATAAATTTAGGAGGTGAATGTTTATGTTTAAGTTTATTAATATTATTATTTTTTTTTTATTGCCTGTTTCTACATGAATTTTTGTTTGAATATGGGGCGAAAGGAGGAGGAGCTCATTCAGGGTACTATTCATGCAAGAACCACCACTTGCTGAGGGTATTCATTTGTTCCACATGTTGTCAATCTGGCTGGTGTAATGATGTTGTGACCCATGACGCAGAGCAGCTAACTGCCCCATCTAAAGGAATTAATTGGTGGACATTCAGTCTTTCCAGCAATGTTGGAAAAGAAATCTGCCTCTGAAACGTGCTAATTGGGATTTTGTCGGGAATTACAATAAAAATATTCTTGCCATTTTAGCCATTAAAAGCTCCTTAATGGCCGGAGTGAGAGGATTTGGCTTTAGAAACAGGGATTTTCATAGCTGGCTAAATGTGGTGTTAATAACTGCCAGGGCGATTTATGAATACTGTACAAGAAGTTGACATTAGGTGAGGTGGAAAAGCACAAGACTCATGTGACAATGGTGAATGACTTGACAAATTTACATAAATGACTGAGTTAATTTTTTTATTACAATATGATCAAAGTTGTTGCACCTTATTTTCCCTTTGTATTTGTTTAATATTTGTGCTGAATTTTACTTTTTAAAACATAGTTTTTGCCCAAGTAATACTTTGTATCTTTAATTTCAAAGTATTTCTGAGTAATGTTTGGAAAGACAATATTGTAATCTTCGTTAACTTTTAGTTCAGTATTGAGCTGTATTAAATCATACAATTTTAAGGTTTGCAAATTAATGATCATTTTGTGGTTGGATCATAGAAAACTCCATCATTTCTAAGCATTTCAGCTTTTTATGTGGCAATATAAACAAGTTATACTAGTTTATTGTGTAATTTCATTGGGTATATGAACTATAGATTTCACTATGCAATTTGTGTAATAAAATGTGAAAAAATATGTTATACACTTATGAGTCACTCATTTTAATTTGTTTTACTTCATTATTTTGTTTCCAGAGAAACCGGTCTCATTTCCCATCAGCGACAAACTTTGAGATTCAATGTAAATAAATTGAAATCTGCCAAGGTCATGGATATTCTTTTAAAGTTAACTGAAAATAGTTTACTTTTATGTCAGTGTATTTCTTTAAAACCCTTCCCACCATACACAAAAAATACACTTATTTATGAGAGCAATATAATAAAGTTTTATGAACAAAAGAAAAAACATTGATTCAATTCTTGATGCATCAAAAATACTATTTATGTAGAAAATAAAAAGTTTGCAACCTACCATAGAACATTGTGGTATACCACAAATAACCTTAAAAAAAACATCTGAATAATTTATATTATTGGATACATTAGGACATATGTTTTTAAATTAAGCATAATTCATTACAAAAATTTAGGTAATCAAAATTATTTACTGAAAACTGCTGAAACTTGTGGTAAATATGTGCGCTTTGCACTATATTGCACTATAATGTAAGTGACGTAATATTCTTGATTTAGAACATAAAATAACATTTTGATACATGCAAACATTACATGAATTTAACTGAAGGTATGATTAAAACAATTTAATTATGTGATATGGGTAAAATTTTCTTTTTCCTCATTTACTTAGTTGAAATAAAAAATGTTGAACATTTTTCAGAGAAGTTTCCTGGAGTAGTTTGCCGTTCGCCAAATCAGAGCGACAGAGCTGTTCAAACAACAAGACAGACACGTAGATCTGACTTGTGAGAAAAGGATCTGAGGAGAAAGATATTCTCCAAAAGATTAATGTTGTGAAAAAGGGAAACAGCTTCTTCAACCCAGTGAAGTCAAAGCTTAAGCAAACAATTTTAGCCCAGGCCCACATCTGGGGTCTTACAATTGAGCCATTAATGTGTGTGTGAATTGGAACAGGAACGCGCATGGAGACTCTTTTCATCCAAACACAAACACACATACACAGCAACACAAGCAAACATTCATGCGTATCTGCTTTGTGTCCAAGCAAAGCACTTTCATTAAATCCTTCATCTTTCCCTCTATTATTAACGAAAGATTGTACTTATGTGTCCCTATAAATCAATGTAAATGTTCCTAAGTGATGTTCAAAGAGATTTCCCAGGTGCCCGCTCCTCCTCTCCAACATGTGTTAATATCATTACTCAAAAACCTCCTCCCATCCTGTCAGGGGAGATTTTTCCTCTCCCCCTTGTGACTCTAAATTAGTTGATGGGTATTTATTTGGCATCTGAAATGCTCCACGAGTTTAAGTACATCAGAGGATAAAAAAAATAAATAAAAAATCTTAGTATTATAAAGCCTCACGAGTAACAAAATATATAAAGCAACCCCCAATGCAAATAAATAATTTTTGCTGTAAAAAAAAAACAAAACATGTATGACATGTTTTTTTCTTCATGTCTTGAACAAACAATGAAACTCAGCACTAAATAAATAAATGATGCATCTTTGGATGCAACAATTTATGTAGCTATAAATATTTTAGGCCAGCTGTCTTTGACTTTCTGCTTGAGAACAAGGCATTATTGAAGAAGGAGATCAAGTGGCTTTATGAGACAGACATTCACTACCGTCTCTTGGAGCACGACTCAGTTCAACAATTATGCAAGAAACTAGAAAAATGCATCATGGATTTATTTTTAAATTTCATTGCTGGTCAAATCACATGAAATTAACTGAACTAAGTAATTAGCAATAAATAACTTGAAGTTGAATTTGACATCCATCAAATATATTCATAAATGATATTTTCAATAAAGCAACTATCTGCAAAAGTTGTTTAAATTTAAGAAAGTTGGGGTATTTACTCTGATTACTACCATACCTTTAAAAAGCTCAAGACTAAAATTTTGAAAAGTATTTTTTCTCCATCAATTGCTCGCTTTGCCTAATATATTGCCAGGTGAAATAGAGACTTTTTAAACTTGTAAGACAAAGTTCATAATAGTTTCTTACACACAATGCTAAACTCACATTAAAAAGGTGTGTGTGTGTGTGCCTGTATGCATGTTCAATATGAAGAGATTTAAAAAGTCAGAATAATTGCAGCCATAATATTAAATAATAATTAAATCAATAAAAATATTATTCTGACACATCATATTAAAACATAAATAAGCTAATAAAACCCAGGGGAAAGAATCTAAAATATACCAGATTATGTTGTCGTAGAAGTGATGTTGGTTTGGTTGACTGAGTAAATGCAGCTGTGTTAAGCGGGAGAAGGTGGACATACACATACTAAAAACTATTACACTCTAAATGTGGATAAGATTGCTAAAGAGTGCAATAAATTAAAGAGGGGAAAAAAATAAATGACATTGAATAAAACTGAATATGCATACATTCAAATCACTGATTAACCTAAGATGACAATGAAAAAATGCAGCATTGAATATAAATTGAATTATTTTAAGCTAAAAGAAATAGTGCAACAAAAATAGAAATAAAATAAATTTAATGGTAAAATACTAGTAACTTTTCCTAATTGCTAAAAGACCATATGTCTGTACAAATCAAAAACATGTAACTGAAATCAGAAATGAGCTCATATGTATTAGTGTATCAAAGTATCAAAGCTGAAAGCTCACTCTTTTTATGGCCCGTTAACACAACAACAACTATGCGCTTGATTTATTGTATTTTGAATAAAGCAGACATTTGATAAGGGACCATCAGCCAAAGTTTGCACATTTTATGACTATATTATATAGTAAAGATTTTTACGAGTTTGAACAGATTACTTTGCATGTGTTTGAGTTTAGAAAGAAACTACGCATTCCCTGGTCAGACCTCAAAGTGAACCAGACAGCAATAGCCAGTAAAAAATCTGATCTGTACATGCCTTAAAAACACATTTGTGACATGATCTGATGCACATATTTTCTTTGCTACAAACCCCATACGTTGAAAAGTGCTTGTGTGTTCCTTTTCTGAATGAGCTGCAGTGAATATGAATTGGACTCTTCTTCCATAGCACATGTGACTTGCAGCTCAAAAGCGCTCCTCCTGAACACCTACTGTGCTACTCATGTTACACCTTCTGTGCAGTCATGGTATAACCCTGAAAACCTCTCAAGTTCTGTTTTCTGTTTGTGTTCTTCCAGGGTCTGAATGGGCCTGTCGTTCATCTCAACGCAAGTGTGTGTGTGTGTGTGTGTGTGTGTGTGCAGGCTCGTGTGCAGCGCTGCTCAGACCCGTCTCCAGAAGGAAAGATAACAATCTGTTGCTTTCCCCGATCCCTATTTGGGTCTCTGAATTTGTGAAAACATGCAGGCATGGTATGTTTAATGGTTGCAAAATTCTTTCCAGAAAATATACAGGAGGGGAAAAAAATGTAAAATAAGAAAAGTGAGATTTTGCAAATGGTCTACCCTAAATGTGTCTTAATAAGCTCTGTGAGCATTTCACTAGTTGAAGCCTGGCACGTTAATTTAGCTTGTCTAATCATGACCAACTATGTTAATATTCTAAAATACCCAACATCCATTATTCTAAATAGAAAACACGTTTTTCCTCCACTTCAGACTCTCCCCTCCGCCCCAGTCCTTACATACCGCAGTAATTTTAACTTCATTTTGTAATGTATGACCTCCTGCATACTCTCGGAGAACTACATTCACACCCCACAGGCAGACCTCTTGAAAATAATCCGGTAATTCACACGGGGACAAAGCTACATGCTGATGCAGTTTTTCTTTGAACAGTTTTTGCAGAACTGTATTACAATTCTGCTGTCACAGTCCGACTCGGTTGGTAAAGTGTAAAAATTATGTTGTCCACAAAGTTTTACAAACATACAAAAATGATCTCAATGGCAGTGTTGCCCTCAGAAAGCTGCTTCTGAAGGCAAAACAGACAGACCACAGCATATTAGAGTTTCCTCAGTTACTTGTGTGTAAAGTGTGTGCACTCTCATTTGTAGGCCTGCATGTGTGGACCAGAGGTGTACTCGTAGCGTTTTTTTTTTTGTTTTTTTTTGCCAAGGGTGGCATGGAGTGGGGGAGGGAATTACACCAGAAGGTAGAAATAATGGTTTCTCTTGTGCTTTTCTGCCTTTTTGCATCTCTAGCAAAAAGTGATACTAGTGTTTCTCCAGTTGGCCCCTTTAAGAACACAGTTAGTTTATAATCTCTTTCTCACTCTCTATCCCAACACCATTACATTGCTACCATGTTTCACTACAGGAATGATGTATTCAGAAAAAAAGCACATTTAGGGCAAAAATGTTAATTTTGGTCTCATCTCACCATGTGAGACGAATACTTCCCGTTATAGTTTTTTTTTTCTTCAGATTAGACTTTGTGGGGGGAGTAGGTATCCGTTTTGCTCAGGGCTCCATTCATGCAAGAAACGCCACTGTGTGTGTGTGTGTGTGCGTGTGCGTGTGTGTGTGTGTGTGTGTGTGTGTGTCCAGGCCCATCTGGCTTTGATTACGGCCTGCACGATAAAATGGAAGACAGCTGAAGGCAGAGCTGGAGCTGCTTAGCGGCTGCCGACAAATGAAGAGAGACCAGGAAGATTTTTATCAAACACACATGATTGCTGGAGAGGGGGGTTGCCATTTATTTTCCCCTGGATGGCAGCTTACACACTGGAAGAAAAATGCAAACCAATAGGAGAGCACGTCAGCATGTTCATTTCAAAGTAATCATGCTTACAAAACAAAGCTATGGGAAAACAGAGGAATAAACACAAGACAGGGAAGAGTGAAGCCCAGAGAATGCCTCTGAAGGATAAACAAGAGGAGGCAATAAAACAGCAGTAAAACTCGAGCAAAATGCTATCTTTGACTTTTCCCACTGTGGTCTTTAGCCGGTAGTAATATGTCATGCTTTCATTGTGCTTCTAATCTGATAAAGTTTTATGGTTCCTCCTGCTATTAGTGTCATCCATTGTCATTTGAGGTGACAGGAATGGCAGCTTGTGGCGCTGACCTCTTAACGGCGCTCACATTCCCTCGTGGACGGCGGATTGAGTTAAAAGGAGCGCCTTTTTACTGACATCAGAATTTATCTAAAGAGGAGGAGGATGGGTGATCAGTGAATCCTGCTGGAGACGAAGGAGAGAGGGGCTGATGTAGTTCCACCACATTTTGGCTCCCCCAAGAGGAATTAGTGTTTTTTGTTTTTAACATGCAGAGGACCTCCCTTTCTGAGTCGTTCTGCTTCCCCCCCCACACCCCCCCTTGTCCCGTTCGGCTTCTCAAAACAAAAGAGAGACGCCACATATGGTCCTAATGACTCTTTTTCTGTTTCATGAGACCAAGTTATTGCATGCATTTTAATTTTTTATTTTATTTTTTTAGGTGGTCTATTTTGCGTCATTAGTTAAAGTCGGGAAGTAAATTTGGTTCTACAATTTAATGTGTGTTTATTTTATTATGTATCCCATACATGACTTCTAACAACAGGAATCCAGCAGTCTTAAATCTAGTTCATATGCTTGGGATTTATGTGTCGTTTAGTTTTTCCATGCTACAGTAATCCATGGAACAAATCTACAAAAGACAATAATTCCACCAACCAAAAGCGTTTAGGCTATAGGAAACTGAAAAGAAAAACGGAATAGGCAGCAGGAAAACAAACTGTACCTCGTGTTACAATAGGAGTTTTATATGCTGCAGAGATAAGCATCTTTGTATACAGCTCACCTCAGTCAATAGACTACTTTGTATAATCACCTTTCACTGCAATTACAGCTGCAAGTCATTCAGGGCTACGACTCTGAAAGCTTTGTTGCATCTAGAGACTGCAATCTGCCCATTACCATTCAAAAACACTCAAGCCTTCAAGTCTCATCACATTTAGGTCTGGACCTTTACCAGCCCATTCTTATACACAAATATGCTTATATTACAGTTAAACAGTTTCAACTCTTTCACAGAACTGCTGTGTTCAGACAGAGATGATTGAAATATTTGAGAAATGTGAGGGTCATATTTGTGGTGCATCTCCTTCATGGTCTTGCACACAGGCTTCTCGACACTCTTCCAATGGGCCAGCAGACTGAGGTGCATAATTAACAGCTGTCCTTTTACAAGTTTCTCCCACCAGGCCATTAGATCTCTGCTGCTCTTGCAGAGTGACTATGACCCATTTTGCTGCTCTTCTGATCAAGCATGTCAGAGGATCATGGAGTTCACAATGTGATGAAAAATATATGACAGTGATCTTGTTGCTGATATGGCAGGACTAAGTACTATTTCATTGAGAAGCCTCTTTGCAATTAAGCAAATATTAATTCATCTCTTTCCCCCTGGGCTTAACTAGTTAACTTGGTTTCATCAGAAAGCATGCTACAACTTGTTTGTCCCAAAACTGGCATTTATAACTTTAGATCAGGGGTCCCCAAACTACAGCCCGCGGGCCGGATCCGGCCCGCCTCCACATTTGGTCCGGCCCCCTGAACAATACCAGAGAGCGTTCAGATTTTTTTTTCATATATTGTATTTTTCGGTTTATATGTGGATTTTTCTTCAACCACCAGGGGGCTCTTTAGCAGGAAGTGTGTCCTGTAAACTGTGGATGTTTTGTTTTGCATGAAGCATTGCTGCCATCTGTTGGACTTTTGGGGAACTGCTCGACTTTTATGTTATGTACGGTTATGTACGGTGTTTGCCAGCGGTAGAGCAGATGAACACACGTGTCTGTTATGAACGCCGCATTCCAGGTCGAGTTCTTCGAAGCAATGCCTGTAAGTAGCAACTTATACTTCAAAATGAGCCTTTATGTTAACATAGTATGTAACTTGTTTATTGAATTAGTTTTGGAAATACCTGCGGGCGATTTGATTATGTGCTACGTCATTGCTAACTAGCAGGCTGCTACGATTTCTCAGGTCGTTACATAGCATTGCAGCTCATAGCATTCTGAGGTAGCCGTTGTATCAGTTGTACTATGTATCTGAATATAAAATACTTCTGTAAGCTGCTCTGAACTCATCCTGAGTTGTTTGTGTTTTGACAGTTTCACTCCATTCTACATGGAAATAAAGGAAGAACTAATTAATCCAGACTCATGTGAAAGGAGTTTGGCTTATTAGTTTTGGTACAAGACACGATAGCGAGACCATTACAAAGTGAATCTTTGAAAATAAAAGAAAGCGCCCATTAAAACGGAATTAGGTTTTAATAGGGAATTGAAATTTGAGAATGTTGTTGATCAGTTAAATAGCATTGAGGGGAAATGCTATTTAACAGTTTTTAAAATAATACTGGGATCATTATGAGAATTTGAGGTATAGATATTAGGATCCAGTAGATGGCAGTAGTGCAACAATAATGAATGCAAGCTGGTCTTGAAATCTAAAGAAGAAGAAGGCGCCCATTTTCATTTAGCACATGCTAGTAGCAACACGAAGGATCAGCACTTTTACTGTTAGTTACCGTACGGAAACGACCGTAATCAGTTCAGTTAAATCTAAACTTGGCAACTTTTTCTTTTTCAACCCTAATAAATGTGATATTCAATTGACCTGTTATGACTCAAATGTTGGGTGTCCGCCCCCCTCTGCTGCATCGTTGTGGAAAACTTGGAGCGGCAGAGATATCTGAGGCTTATATGTGCATGTTTACTGGTTTAAAAAAAACTTTGGGGTTGTGGTTTATAGTCCGGTGCGGCTGATAGTTAGGAAAATACGGATTATAATCCTTCCTGGATTTTTTTCTGTGAAGAACCCAGAGAGGGTTATTTGATTGTGCTTTCTGGAAAACAATATATTTTTACATTTAGGCAGTCCAGCAATCGTCACACTTATTCTGTTGCAAACTGACTCCGGCCCCCCACCAGAGAAGGGAAAAGTTATGTGGCCCTCTCAGGAAAAAGTTTGGGGACCCCTGCTTTAGATCAATCCAGCTCTCATAGGTGAATCTGTTTAATAATTAGAGCCTGAAACCTAAAGCTGATGCAAACCGTTTTCCTTCAAGAAGTTTTTTTTATCTAAAAATTTCTCAATATAAACATTTTTCAGAGATGTTACATTTAAAAAGCACATCCAACTTCTATATGTGTAGATTTCTATTTATTGTGTCTTTCAAGACAAAAAAAAAAAATCAAGGCAGAAACAAACTCTCCAATTGAACTATTTGTATCTGTGTTCAATGGCACCATGTCTCAGAGTGGGATGGTTTGTTGAAATGAGCAGCATTGATTTTCCAAAAAACAATGTTTTGAATAGAACCAAAACATTCAACTTGTGCGTCATCTGACCAGAGCATCTTGTTTCATACATCTACTCTGCTCATGATTTGCTGCAAACTCAGATTTTTTTTTCATTGTTTTCTGTCAGTTCTGGCTTTGTTCCAGGCAGTCTTCCATAGAAATTTACACTGAATTTTATTTACAATTTTCAGAGCAAGAGATCAAATGCCATAACCAAAATTTTCAGACTTTGATTTCTAAAAATATAAAAACTATCTATTGTTATTTTAAAGTACCTTTTGTTCTCACAGAAGCTGTGACGAAGCAAAGTTTGTGTTCGGAACATGACAAAATGTAGATATTTTTTGCAAGGCCGTGCGTACTAGTCAAGCGTGAGATCACCATCGACTGCGTGAACATCAGCTGTTTTCAGGGGCTTTCATGGTCATTTACCACGCTGACCCTAAAGGTGAGAGTGCGCTGTGTTTTCAGCTGTTTTGCATCACAGATAATGAGATGCTCCCTGAACCAGGCAGCCACTTCTAGTCTGGAATTGATCAATGAGACCTCCCTTTCTTTGACCCTTATCTGGTGTTGGGCTTTTCATTGTTGCTCTACATCTGGAAGAAAGATCATGTCTTTTGTGTGGAGGTTTGGATGAAGACGTGACCGGACTCTAATGTCTGGTGTGTTACTGCCAAGCCACCGTAGTTGCTCACTTCCTTGAGAAGAAGTTTCCATCTGGGAAAAAAAAAACAGCCATTGATGTCTGACATGCCACAGTTTGGTGATATATGAACTATGAGACAGGGAACTCGAGTTGAAGAATGCACTATTTGTGTTTCCCTCTAGCTCATGTGATAATACAAAAATATGTACAAGTTATTACCTTACCTAATCAGCTGAGGCCCTTCTGTCCTCTCAGTGACTGGTATAATTTACATTAACTCTAACAGAGTGAATTTTTAAGACCAAGGGGTTTTTATCAGAAGGTTGCCAGAGGGCAGTTTTAAAATCCCGACAGCGCTGCTGTGAAATGGCCCGCTGTGTCATTGATATGTCCCAAGTGAGGGATAATGACAGTCAATGTGTTTCCATCAACACAGCTATTAAGTTAATTAGTAGTTAATATTTCTATCGAGCTATATTGGCTGGAAAAACCAAAGTTTATGTCACTGGATATTAATTGGTACAGTTCATTTCTTAACAAATGAAAGGGGAATGTTAATCTACAGTGTAATACTACTTTTCCTTATGTGCTCCATTAAAAAGTAAAGTGCTTTTAAGAGAACAAACAGCGAAAAACTACTCCCGACTACAAATAATGATCATATTAATAACACATATGCTGCAGGCCCGGTGGGAAGCCCGGGCACGTCTGCTTCTGCAGCTCCCATCTTCTGCAATGACCCCGTTAAGCCTTGTAAATTGAGGACCATGAATATCAGTAATTAGCTTTCTTGCTTTAACAGCATTTGTGATCACCACATTCATCTCGCATCCAGTGCCCGCTGGCAAAAACAAAAAGGCTCACTAGGCTAAATTTTCCAAAGATGTCTGGGTTCTGTTTCTGTAATAAAATGTAATTTGTTGTCGTGCCTCGTTAAAGTCCAAATAAAAGCCAGAATATTTTGTTCCCGGGGAAATAAAGGTGCTTGCTGTGCAGCACACTGGACCTGGATATGACTCATAAAACACAGTGGTGCATGTGATTATAGATTTATACGAAGCCTGGATGTTGCTATTGTTGATTATGTGTGTTGTGTGTCAAGCTGTTAAAACACTGATTGCACTATGCCCTTTGTAGGCATATATCTAGCTTTACTTTATAAGGACACAGTCGTAGGTTTGAGAATATAAGTATATTTGCCCTTGTATGTGCAGTTGCTCTTGAGGTTTGTCGACCTCCACTGCAAATTTGGTTTTGTTTGGCAAAAACTTGCAGATGTTTCCAATAAACAAAGAATAGCTTAAATAGCTCAGCACAAATAATATTACAAGTGATTTCTATAAATTGAACTAAAAACAACCCTTTTTAATGAAAACTGCAGTTTTTAAATTAGTCACTCTCTTAATGATGAACATTTCTTGTAGTTTTTTAGTATAGCAGCAGTTTGCCGTTACCTGCTGCAATGTGATTCATTGTAACAAGCTTCTGACACTAGCAGGGAGAACATAATATGAATAGTATATGAAAAGTTATTTTCAAAGGCTTGAATAATATTGAGAATGTTGTAGTCGTTGGAACTGAGATTCTATATAGAATTTGGATAAAATCCTTGTAACAGTTCTATGGTCTTGTGTAATTAAGTTTATTGCAAGCTCACATAAATCTTGCCACAATTTAAAGCAACTATTTCCCATAAAATTATTCAGCCTCGATTTCAATGGTGTTGAAAGATTTTTGCTGCAAGTGTACGTCTATTACACTCGCAGACAAGAAATTTCCATAGCTTTGTGGCCACCTCGTTTCCACTTAAAGTTAATTTTAAGCTCCAAGACAGATATTTATTTGGTGCTGTGAAGTATAAGTGACCCTTAAGGGGTCAAAGTAAGAACTGAGCTCAAATTCTAACATAGTTGAGGTGTTTTATCAGTCTCATGAAGTTTAAAAAACACATTACTGGTTTTGAAAGGATGTACCAATTTGCTACAAATTACACACTATTTTTCTCGAGCATGCCATCTGTTTGAGATCAGAGCTCACATAAATAATCTTTCATTATGACAAATTGCATATAAATTGTAGGGTTTATGAAGCATGGAATTTCAGAAATCAAACTGTAAAGTAAGATCAAGCTTCTCAGCAGGGACATTTCATATGCAGTAGTTAGTGAAATAAGGACAAAAATGTTAATAAAGACTAATAATGGACTTCACATAAAGTTTTCATTAAGACATGCATTATGTGTCATATTTCTAAATCTATATTCACTTTCCATTACCAGGTTTGAAATATATATTTTAACAAATTAGAAGTTACAGAAAGAAAGAAAAAAACAAAAAGCCAAGAAAAGACCTCTTACTGCACAAACAACTTGATTACTCTGCATAATTACCAAGTGTTTCAAAATTTAAAAATAGTTGCACTAAAATCAGATCAATTTGGATTATTTTGCTAACCAGTATATATTGCAAGCCAATATGTCGTTTTGGCTTTCAACTCACTTAACTACAAAATGAAAATGCATCTAAACCATACAGAAAATGAATATTTAGAAATTGCTGGCCAGTCAGTTAATAAGCAGCCTCTTCTGGTGAGAACTAAAATCCCAGATGTTGTAATATTAATACCTAAAGTAAAAAGAATACCATAAAATCATGTCCTGACCAAGAAACCTTTAAGAAAAATAGCACAAGCAAAAATACTCAAATTACAACAAAGAAAATTAAAGCCCAACAGCATTAAACAACAAATTCATACACAGCGAGTCTTAGTTCTCAGACATCTGCTCCGTCAATGAGCCTGAATAAATTTGTCTCAATAGGCCCCCTTTCACACACTGAAAAAACAGAAGTTTTACTAATTCATTTTTATTGGATTACCTAAATGGGGCTGCATTTCACTGTTGCATGAAAAATAACACTGATGTAAAAATTCTAAACTTCAGCACAACTGCCGACATCATTTTTACCCCCATTCATCAGCACTACCCCCACCCCGTGTAACCGGTTCTTCAGTCTCGGCCACAAGGATGGTTTTCCAATTAGGACCAGAGTGTAGCAATCTTATTTATATTCATAGTTGGTATAAATGACAGGAGTGATAATAATGATCATGATATGAGCAGAGAAAAACAATTACCGTCACCACCATCATAAATGGATGTTGCAAAATTCTCTATCATTACAAAGAAATGCCACAAAACACTCTGTACGCAGCCGACACCAGGCAGACAGAGGGGGAAATGGGAGATATGGTATGGTAGAAGCAATTTATTTTTCTTGATTTAATGAAAGAACTGTTTGCCAACTTTTTTCAAAAAGCCATTCGGCATGTACTTCAGATGAGTGGCAATGCAGATGTGTTTTTGGCTCTAAACACTGATCAGTCTTTTAGTGGTTTGACTAAAATTGACTTTCTTGCAGCCGTTTCAAATAGTCTGCAAACGTCAATGGAAAACCGAGGTATGGCATGTTAACAATTACTTTAATCTGTGAAAAAGTTTACTATAATCTTTGCTCCGACCCAGCGTTTTGCACTTTTGACAAACAATACTAGAGAGACCTTGTGCACAAATGTGAACGGTATTGCTTCCATGCACCCGACCACCCTTAAGCCTGCTCACGCACTCATGTCTGCTGCAGCGCTTGGGTGTGTACGTGGAAAACAAGGAGTGCAGAGTTAAGAGGGTATGATTTATAGTGCACTGCAGGTTATAACTCATTTCAGAGTGAATTTCCTGCCTGTGTGATTGCATCCTTTCCTAATGCCCTTGACGAAATGTGAAGCACAACCGATGATCCATGTCTAAAGACAGACATTTTTTGGGTGTGACTTTTGAATCTTTGCTTATAAATTACCCCGTTACAAGGCGAGTAAATTGTCCCATGAAGACAATAATTCTTACATTACAGAAAAAGCCTGCAAATGATTTGGGCCCATTACTGGATATGATACCATCAAATTTATCAATGAATCAGAAAATGGAATGGCTGGATGATGATCCAGTGAATCAAGAAGCAATGCCTGCTTGTCATTTTTGATCTTTTTACAGCCTTTTAACAGACAGATTAGATTTTACAAGGGATAATGAGCCTTCTGAAACTCAGAAGCATGAAGACAAAAAGAAATGTCCCTTTAACAGCCTGCAGTGGTTACACATGGGAGAAAGTCCTATCAAAATATGTAATAGGGATCATTTTTATTAATTCATCTTTTATATTTTTACTTTCTAAATAATTATAAAAAAAAATAAAAAATATAAAAACAAAAGTCTATTTTGAATTTATTATGCATGAAACCTGCAGCACCATCAGAATATGAGAATATCACACAGGACACATGATGACGAAATTTGTTATCATATGGTCAAGTCAAAAGTACTGACAGACCAAGAAATTTAAAAATTATTAAAAAAATAAAACCCAAGAAAAAAAAAAAGTACTTTTTTTTGCAAGAAAGGGTTCTGATTATTCATCGTAGACCCAAAACATAAAAAGAAATTTGCACATGTGCTGTATTAAACGAAATAAATTTCGTTTTCAGATTATTTTGGGTTCGATTGAACAAATTTATTCCCAGCTATAAAAACGGGATGTTTTTCAAAACGGATGCTATAGTCATGTCTAATAACTCAAAGAAAAGCTGACTCGGGTGCAGCGAAGTCAGCTTTTCAGTAAAAGGCCTTTGGAAAAACACGGCACTACTTATTACAACAAGTCAGAAACAATTTTAGCCTGATAAATAAAAGGTCTCCATCTGGATCAAGTACCTGTGCTGGATGTGCCAAATTTGTGTCATTTTTGAATTGTAGCCCAAGGCCCACAAATGGTCCCCGAGTCGCACTGTGGACTTCCTTGTCTTAAGCCATCCAGCTGATGTATATGTGTCGTTGCTGAAATGCTATGCAATGCTAAAGCTCACGGACTGAAGACTGGGAAAATGAGAGTTAACTATAATCAATATCCTTTTTGCAGGTTTCAGCAGTAGTGTTTTACCATCAAACATTGTTTCCTGATATTATGCAAGTTTACAAACAACATTATGGCCATCAAAACTCTATGGAAAAAAGCTGGAATAAAGAAAAAGACATTACTGAAAGAAAGCCACGTTTCCAGAAGCAATGTAGGGGATGCCGCATTTATGAAAGACTGAAAACTGTAGGTCAGAATTTGCATCTAAAGTGAGTATTTCTGATAAGATAACTCTTCCTCTGGCTTTTAAGGCTTCCACAATTGCTATAAAGTCTGATGATGTTCTAACAGATGTACAGTTCATGAAGGACAGAAACACAAGTATCATGGATTAACTCTGAAATTATCACACAAACATTAACACGTACAGAGCATGGCACTCCATGAATCAGCAGTATGTCCGTTTTCTCAGGGCAGTTCAGAGAGGGTGGCCTTGTAAGACTCCAAATGAAAAGCCTAATGTTCAACTATTGATCTTCCCTTCTTTAAATTGTAGCTTATTTATAGCTGTGACTATACCGTTTTTTGTTTTTTCCTGAAAGAGACGGGAACAAATAAAAAGTCAGTCCAAGAAGAAAAGCAACAGGCTAGCAGGCTGGCCTAATGTGCCCAGCACCAAGCAGGTGGAGAGACAATAAGGAAGACAAACAGCTGCAGGGGAAGGAGACAAACATGGAGAGGAAAGCAATGCTTCAGTCTCGTCTTCATAAGATACGCTCACTTCCTCAACACACCCCCCACAGCAGGAGATGCCTTGCTTCCTCTTTCAATTTAAAGCTTCTGGAACAAATAAACTCGAGGGGATGTGCCCGGATCCTCTGAGGCATTGTGATCAAGGTTTAGTCAAATCTTACATCTTGCAGTAATAACACAGTGATCAGAGCCTGTTGGTCTCTTGCTTTATTAAAGAAAAAAAAAACTTAAGTCTTTAATCAACTTTTACTTTCCTGTTCAACAGAATGCTCTTTCATTGAAACCACAAATCTTCTTGTGTTAGTCACCTCAGCATGTAACCTGTCTGAAGGCTCACTTTGCATGTTGTGTTAGGCTGTTTTACATAGTGTTTGCTTATATATCGAAGATTTAACAGCTTTTAGAACTACTATGTCTGTGCTATGTTACAGAAGGTCAAATGTCTTGCTCAGAAAATGCCATCAAGAAAAATGGTTGTGTGTTGTTTTGTGAAGTCGTGCGGAATTTTAGAATCTTGTTTGTTAGGAAACTGTAATGTTACCCTTCTAATCCTAGCTTTAAAAATAAGTCAGACAGAGAAACATAGCATTACGTTTGGCACATAAGACTCTTTACTGCAGTGCAACCAGACTTTTGTCATCAGCAATTTTCTACCCCAACATACCGTGTTATAATATCTGGCATTCTTGACCCTTTCCAGTAGCAGGCAATAAATATTATACAGACATCAAAAAGGAAATAAATGTGAAGCTGGAAACTAGCTGAAAACTATTTCACTGCAGCTAAAGGAGTCCATTTGTAAAGCACAGATAAAGAAACGAGATTTGGAGAGCTTATAGAAGAGATGGCATAGTTTTATACTGCTCGCCAGCTTTCTTGTATGTTCTTGGGCGATGCTTGGAACATGGTGAGCTGCATTTGCGACATGGGTGAAAAGCTGACTACCAAAACAATTAGGGGGGGTTGAAATGACTGCTAAAAGCTTGTCATGGAACTTGTAATGTCCCTATCAATCTTGTACGGTATTTAATGTGAATGGGACCTGAGAGCTGAAAGCTTTTAGAAGTGTCAGAGAATGAGTTAGGATCTACTACACACTTTAATTTCCAGTATAAAGAGTGAATACTACCATATTTAGAGACCCCCAAAAAACTGACATTGAGAAACTATGAAACATAAATAAATCACAGTCAGCCTATCCATTGTCTAAAAAGCATATGCATTTCTTAAAAGCTCACTTTTAAGATGCAAGAAAAGTCCTTGAATCCACATCCTCTGAAAGAGAAAAGGATAATGAAGCGTTATCTCACGCCACAGAGAGCAAGTGACTTGTACTCTAAATAAAAAAATATTTACAACACAAAGGTGTTTAATGGGCATTGGCAGCACAGTAGAATTGTGGACTGAGCACTCTTATTTTCTTCAAAGTTCTTGTGATGCAAGAAAAATGAGTGAGGTTCATAAAAAATGAAAAGGTGAAAGAGGCAGATTTCTCCTCACCCACCAATTATACTCCCTCTATTGAAAACTTGTATGCCCCAGGTTTAAGAAACAATTGGAAAGTCTGTTTCAAGGAAAGGCTCCACAGTGGCAAAGTTGGTAGAGCTGTTGCCTTGCAGCAAGAAGGTTCTGGGTTCGATGTGTCTCTGTGTTGCCCTGCGACAGACTGGCGACCTGTCCAGGGTGTACTATGCCTCTCGCCTGGAACGATAGCTGGACAGGCACTGGCACCCTTCCCGACCCCACTAAGGGAAAAGGGTGTACAGAAAATGGATGGATGGATAGATGGATGGGTTTCAAGGAAAGTAACAACCCCAGGCTGAATGATGAGGACACAATATATTTCATGCCATGCTTTGACAAGAAATTGTAGCAGTCTTATAAGAATTTTTTTTTTAAACCATGGTTTCAACTGGGATTATGTTTTTGAATCTCAGAATCTTTGCAAAGAAGAAAGATCATCTTTCTTATAGTCTCAGCATGCTAGTAAGAAACAGGATTTTGGCTCAGCTGAAAATGAAGGGTTGTCAGTTTGATCCCATCATATGTTGACATAAGAACTAGAGAAGAAATTACAATGAATAGTTGATAATCTTGCCAGAAATGTCGATTTCTGAATTACAGTTTTGGTCACGGGTAGTCATTCACCACTGTGACAAATTATAGGTAGACTGGGCATTTCATGTTACACTTTTACCTCCCTGGGCAGTGGACCGGTATGTTAAGTCTCCAGGTTACTGATCCCAGACTACATTTCTCCTTTCACTACCACCTTGGTACCTCACACTTCAGCTGCATCTTTGCTAATACTACATTCATTTTTGGACAACCAGAGTGACTTTCCTGCTTTAAGAGCAGCTTTTTGCACAGTTTCTTTCTCTCAGGCTTTTTTACATATTTCTCACCTTCTGGCATGGAAATAGATATAATTATCAGATGCCTACAAATCAATGAAAAAGCAAGTTCAGCACATCACAGACAGATTAGATATTACAAGGGATCATAAGGCTTCCGAACTCTGAACCATGAAAACCAAAAAATATTGTATATTTTTATATAATATTTCTGATAGGAAAAAGTTCTATCAGAAATGTATATATCAAAATATACATTAAGAATAGTTTGTATTCATTCACTTTTCATCATGTTTATCACCACTAATTATCAGTACTAAAGCTATGAAAAAAGAAAAGCTGTCTTTATGTTAATAAATTTGTTATGTAGGAGGCATATGACAAAGGACATATGATGACCAAACCTTCACTTTACCATTACAACTTTGCTCAGTTACAGTAACATATAATCATCTTTCTTGAAGATTTTACATTTTGCACCATCACAACCATATTTTGTGATACAAAATTTCAGGCCTTTGACCATTCCTTGGGACATTTTTAGCTGCTTCCATTCACTGCTACCAAGTACTACAGAACCATTGCACAGCTAGCCAATGTGGAAACTTCTGGTGAATCAATTGCTTGGAAAAAAAATTAACAGCTATAGTCAAAAGTAGTGTTGTTCATATCTAGAGAAGAAATTGCAATATTTAATTGAAACTCTTGTCAGAATTTTAGCCTTCTGAGTAAGTTTTTCTGTCGCATATAATCACTTACCACTGTGGCAAATTACAGGTGCACCTTTAAGTTTCTAGGACGTCAGTCTCTGAGATACTGCATTTCTCCTAAAAATAAAAAAGAAACATGAAAATAAAATTAGTCATCTTATGCCTCAAGATCTATGAAAAAGAAAATGTGGGAAAAACAATATAAATGCCTTTTAATGTGCTAAGTGTCTATTCTATCCATGTATTTGAACATGGCATCTCCTCTCTCATTCACTTAATATCAGCGTATTTAGCAAGGTGAGTCATTACAACAGGTGACAGTCCAACTTCAACGCTTAGAAGGTGTGATGAAGTACAGGAACCCCTAAAACGCACATCAACTTATTTTCAACAACAGTTAGATCTCTGTCAGTGTTACCTGCTACTTGCAATTTTCATTTTTGGGGTGCAATCCTGCTTACATGTATTGCCATGTGAAAAGCTAGATGCATCATTAGTCACTTCACTATGTAATGAATGATTTTTCTGTTTTCATAAAAAATTACATCATGTCCCTGTACAATTTCTACCTATTTTTGCTCACTTGTTGTTTATTTTTTAAGTAATTTGGCCAAAAAGGTCAACCACTCAAAGTTCCTACAGTGAAACTCAGCACAGGTGTCTAAAAATCCCCTTGAAAGGCATGTTTACACAATTGTGAAATGCAAGAGACATTTTGACCTGCTGTGAGCACCTGGGTGTCACAATATTACAAGTTCATGTTCCAAGGCAAACAAATTTTACCTGCTGACGCCAAGGCTAACACCCAAGGTCTTCCATCACTGCTTGGCGGGTTGCTGCCTTGCTGCACTGTATGCGTAGGATTTTGGACCCCGATGTGCGAGTGTGTGTTTTCACAAGAGAAAACTGAAACAGAGAGAAATGAAGAAATTTCTGTGAGGTGTTACAGGGAGTAAAGTGAGACAGCATGCGGCGCCGTTTTCAGAGAGGGAGAGAGAGTGACATTTCTGCTGAGCAGTGGTCACCCGTGGCAGCCGATGGAGATGCACATGTGACAGAAATGCTGACCCCTTTGGTCAATGTAGCCACCAATCTGCTGACATCTCAGATTCTGCAGGTTTCTTGCAAATTCGAGACCTGCATTTCCAGCGCTCAAGGCGACAAGTCATTAACCTCATAATGCATGTTTAGACAGCAAATACGAACAAAGACTTCTGCACCATTACAGTCCAATGCGGTGAAGGACCTCTGCAGAGCAATCCAGATTTTGAGGTACTTAAAACTGGCTCAGCTGCTTGGTAGCATGCTAAATCTGAGGATCTCAGAGGGAAAGCTGGCTAATTCATCCAACATCACTATGAGCCCCTCTACCCTGCAAAGAATATTAATCAGTGTATGTTCCCAGTTTTCAAGCTGGCACACAATCTAAACAGATGATGGATGGAGCACCAACTGGGCTATCTCACCCCACTCTCCTCTCTCTTGCCTCTGCTTCCGCCAGATATGAGCCAGTGAATTATTTTTGGACTAATTCTGTTTTATTGTCACTTAAACTTTAAAATTCTTCTTGTTAGTTTTATTGTGTTTAAGAATAATGATGTATGGTTTTTGAAAAGCCCTTAATGGCCCACTCTTAAGTGTTACCAAACTAAAGAGCTACACAGAAAGTTTTTTTCTTTAAGTTTGATAGACAGTAGAGCGTTTTTGTGTAAAATTAAAAATGTTCGTACATCTTTAATTTATGTCAAACACCCTGCGTGCTTTTTTAATATGTATTTTTAATATTGGTTCTGTGTTGTGAACTGGGACAGTTCCTTCCTCCCCAAGATTATTGAGTTCCCCTCATAAAACATATTTTAATTCTTTTAAAATTATTTGATGTTTGGCAAACATATTTTGTTAGATTTCTTAGAAGTTCTAACTTAATAACATTGAGATGTTTACATTTATTGGATATTTTTGTACACAACTATTTGAAAATTATAATGGCAAAAAATGGAGCAGTGGTCACCCGTGTCAGCCGATGGAGATGCACATGTGACAGAAATGCTGACCCCTTTGGTCAATGCAGCCACCAATCTGCTGACATCTCAGATTCTGCAGGTTTCTTGCCAATTCAAGACCTGTATTTCCAGCGCTCAAGGCTCACCTAACTTAACTATAGTATCTAATCATGTCAGATGCTCCAAGCACAAATTTCTAAAATTTTGCTCGTTCCGTGATTGGCTTACCGCAAAACATGCCTGCCTCTGCTACTGGAACGTTTTCTGTACTTCTTTTTTAAATTAATAAAGACATTTCTTGAAACGACTGCGTGCTTAAGACAAACTATTTTAGAAAGAAAAAGTATGGATTGGAAAAGCTGTACTTTCATTTTGTAAAGGTTTAAAACTGTGTGTACCTAACAATTCTAATATGCATAAAAGAAACTGAGTGGGTTTCATCTCATCTCATTCACTGCTAATTGCAGTGGAGCCTTGCTTCTCAGGTAAAATATTAGAAATTTGATGAGCATCAAGTATTGATTTAAAAGTGAAAGTAATTTTTTTTTTAAAAAAGGAAAATTTCAGTTTTAGGCATTCTATGCAGGAGGCCAATGCAGTATTTGTGGCAAGCTTTATGATTAAATGCAGGAATTTAATAATGTATGACTTTTTAAAAGTATTATTTCTTGAATCAAATGTAAGAATCATTCAAGGGAGAAACATAAATAACGCAACTTTTTTTCTTTAAAAGAATGGATATGAAAAAAAAAGTTGTAGTCTTTTGTTTTACTTTAATCTTAGTCTGCCTGCTCACTGTCAGTCTTCATTTCTCTCCTCTCCCTACGTTCCTGCAACCTGATTACTTTCAGAGCTCTGATAAGAGACTGCTGATTTTATAAAGCAGGCAAAGAAGGACTAAAGGCAAAAAAGGAAGCCCTTCATTGCCGGCTGACCTTTTGCTGCACAGAGTGTGTTTCACCGTGCCTCATTTCAGCTGTGGTCACATTAGGAACAGCACTTTATTCTGACATGTGGAATTCTTCACACACAGACACAAATGCACATTCCATGGTCTGCATGGTGGTTATTAGTTTGGCATGGGGAGCCAGAATGACATCATGATGCAAGACGGTGGTAAACAGCCCTGATTGGTGGACAGCTGAGCCTGCCAGGAGAGTGGTTGTCTGTGTTGGTGGTCCACGGTCTACTGCTAAAATCCTTCCTAACGGTGACGAAGCTGAGTAAGTGAGGCCCCCTGAGGTTAAACGAGCTTGTGCAGGACCGCTGGGACTGATTAGACCATGTGGGTTTGTTCTGTTTGTTTGAAAAGAATTACCTTGCATCTTTTTCCATTTAAAAGCATCGTCTTGTAAGGGTTGACGTGTCATAAATATGTGTTCCGGAGATTTTCGGTTGGCTTAACTGGGATTAAACCGTTTGCTGCTCTTATTTAAATAAAGGGTTAATGTGTTCGTCTTGAGAGTTGTTTCGTGTTGGGTAATCAGAATACGGCACTGCAATATTTCGATACGTCAAAGCAGGATTTTATTTTTGTGTGGCGTTTTATTGCATTGTCAATTTTACAAGCCTTGCCTGCAACATTGTCTGGACAAAAGCTGCAAAGGTGGAAAAATACAAAAAACTGTGGACTGCTCAGAGAATAAACACTGCAACACTATATTCATACACTCCTGAAGATTTTACATATTTAAGTATTTTCACCTTTCATCTCGTATGATGTGCAAACAAACAATCCCAGCTGCTAAATGTTCAGCTGATATTGTCATCATCACGGTGACTTAGACCAGAGCCTCAGAACATACAGATTCAACGATTTTGCCTTTCTGGTAAAGCCTAATTAATTAAAGCCAGGAAGAAAATGTTCTCCTTCAACTGGGAAATTTAACTTAATCATTAAGCCGACTGGTAACCCTAAGAAATCTCTTCAGACATCTTCAACTATATCTTGAGAACATCTCCAGACGTCTCTTGATCTCTAAAGCCAGCATGACAAAGTTATATCTCTCTTGGGTCACGTATTTTTTTCTTTTTACCATCAGCAGTGATGACTTTATGAGCTTCTTTTCAAATAAAACTGCTTCTATTAAAGAGAAGATTTATGGCATTCTTTCGAATAATGTTGCTGCTATACCGTCAGATGTGGTAGGCTTAATAATAGCTTCTGAACCTGATTTCCCTTTAGACCATTTCAGTCCTGAACAGAAACAGCAGCAGCAGGAGGAAAAGCTCGCAAGAAATGTATAATTTGTGAACTTTTGAAAATCCACCAGCCCAGTATAACTTTACTGTCTGCTGGTCAGTATTTACTGGAGGTGCCTCGCTCAAAGTGCAAACAATGAGGGGACCAGTCTTTTTCTGTTGCAGGCCCAACAGAATGTAACACAATAATATTCCCTTCAAGTTGTGTGTGCCATTTCCGACCTGGTTCTGTGCAAACCCAAACTTAAGACATATTTACTGAAAAGGGATTTGATGTTTAACTTTTACCATTTTTATATTTATTTTTACCTTTTTTGACTGTGGTTGTCTTTTAAGTAGCCCTGTTTTATTGTGCAGTGCATTTGTTTTATCCTCTATAGCACTTTGGTCAATGCAGGGCATTAATACATATGGATAAAATTTATTACTATTATGATTAGCCACTGAAGAGAACAAACTCTGTGTAAACAGCTCTTAAGAACAGTCAGTTTTAGAGAGCAGTCAACCATTTTGCACCCCACCCCATCCTGTCCCTGATTTAATTTAAATGATTTTTAAAGTGGTATTGTAAAAGTTACAATATTTAATCTTTACTTTAACATAAAAATAAATGAACTGAAAAACCTTGAGTCATAAATCCTGATACCTTTGACAAATACATAATTTTTTTAGTCACCAAATGTCTGTGTAGCTGTTTGCTAGCTTGCTTATCCATCTATAGCCTCTGCCTTTGGAGCTTGTACATTTTGGACCATACAGAATTGTAAGACTGATCATCATGCTCTTACCCGTTTTGTGTTAATGAGGTTGAATTGAATTTCTGTTTGTTACAGCCCGCAGTGTCTCTCTGCTGACTTCCCTCCAAGGGTTTGGAGTGAGATCTTCTGCAGGTGTTTGTGGTTGGCTTGATTACTGCCTGCTGCCACACATGCAACATTCTTTCTCCCTCCTAAGATCCTCATTTGGTTTGGGTTGTATTGTATGGTTTACTTTGGTTAGTCGTGAGTTTTTGATTAACCTGACTTCAGTTTCTTATTCCAGATATTCCTTTTCCGGTTTTATTTCTTTAGTATAATAAATAAATTATCAGTTTGTTACAAGTGAGGCAATCCTTGTGTGGTCTCCTCTTATGTTGGCCCACCAAATGAGTTTGGTGGACGTAACACTGCCAGAGTCATGCAATTGGGTTTTTCTGATCCTCCCAGGCAGGATGACTGGCAGTTTACCTTTTGTAATGCATCATGGAGATCTAAACCCCTACTGTGGGGCTTTGTAGTTCAGAGAATTAAAATCAGCCTAAAAGGTTGCGGAAAAAGCCTGGCAGATTGCGCTCTGTGGTGCACCGACAAAAAAAAAAAAAAGGGTGAAAGTTGCTCCAAATTCACTTTGAGCGTTCGAGTTCAGACAAAAATCGAACTCTGCCTCGCTTCCAAGACATGGATACATGAACTCTGAGTTTTATCTTGGTATGTCAATTTGAGTGGATTATCAGTGCAGATCATCTGTATGCGTTTCAGAAAAGTCATTAAGTCTTTGCAGAGACATTTGAGAAACGGTGATTAAATGCAGAAACAGTTTTGCACCTGTATGGTGTACATAGTGTGAGAGCTACAGTTGTCATTCCATAAAATTTTTTGACATGTCCTAAAATTTATTGACATTGCTGCACAGCAAAGTAATCAAGGAACTTAACTGATTTGAATGCTTGCTTAGGTTTCTGGACTAATCTGGCAGGGTTTTGTTTCTAATTGTAATAAAAACTCAATATTTTTAAACTGGCTTGAAACTTGTATCTGCATCAAGAAATTCTTTCTTTTGTGTAAAGTTCGCACTGACAGCAATGACACTTTAACAACTTATTTTTTTTTAAATACTTGTGTACATATATACTTATTCATACTTATTTTGGACAAGCAACCGACTTTCTGTCCTACTTTCATAATTATCCCTAATTAGCCCCCGCTCTGATGCAAATATCAAAACTATTTCCTGAAACATCAGACATGCAATATAAATATGTTTTAATCCAAATTTGGCCACACTATCAAGCTGCAGGGTTATTTTAAGATAAGAGTTTGGCCTTTTGTTTGCCAGATAATAATAGAGTAGATAATGAATGCAGCATGTCTAAACAATAAATGAAAGCAAATCTTTTAAATCCAATATATGATTCATAATCCAGAGAATGATCTATTGCTTATGTTTCTTTCAATTATTGCTCCAATAGTTTATGAGGCCTAACTTTATTTAACCAAAGGGTGTGATTTCATTTTCTACTCACAGAACAAACTCCTGTGGATGAAAGTCAGTTTTTAAATTCTGCAGAGTTTTAGTGCACCACAGTTTAAAGTATGTCACAGTATTAACAGATTTAAAAAAAAAATGCATCACTGAAAACATCATCCCCTTTGTGAAAGATTGTGATGGCAGCATCATCCTGTGGAAATGCTTAAAGACAGAGAAGCTCATCAAGGCTGATTAAAAAAAACTTTTTTTTTTTTTGGAGGATTGCTCTACGCTTAGCTAAATCTGTCTTCCGGAGACTGCAAATGACAGAATGGCTACATTTACTCACGTGCAACTAAAAGACAGGTTACCAAACTTCTAGTGAGACTTTTCCGTCAAAATACACATTCTACTTGCAGCATCTACTTTAAGGGAGGAGGGAGGAAGGAGCCTTACTTAATTTGTTACGTAAAACAAATACTTAAAAGTCTCAAGTACCTGCTTTGAATTTTTCTGTCTTTGCAAATGCAGTTTGGGATTGGATGCTCAGCAACCAGGGGCTTGTAATAGTGTGTGATCCTTACATTTACATGGGCGTGTAATTGTTGAACTTAACAGTGTGTTCATTCATTAGTGAGTGCTTACCTCCTCGGTCTCTCTCCTCATCTCTCTACATTAGCTCTGACAGTAATGACTTGCCAGGCCTAACCTCTTAACTGGCTTGATGCATGGTTGTGGGAAAGGCACTCTCACTGCTTAGTTAAAATGGAAACATGCCGGTTCAGTGTTCAATTTTTTTCCCTCTCCAATCTTTCCCTCAATTTCCTTTCCATTTGAGCATTTTGTCCTTTGCTGCAGACATCTGCACAAGTTATGGCAAATGGCTAACTCAGGATTTTAGCTGCAGATAACAATTTATGATATAGTCTGACTGTCTAAGAATGATTGTACCAGCACAAGTGATTATATGCCGCTTGTTTTAAAATTTAAAATTATCAAACATAAATACAAAAGACAGAGATGCGGAAAGGACAATCTTTTTGTCAAACACCCTGCTTTGTCTGAATACGTTTCAAATCCGATGACCTTGGATTACTCCCTGCCAGTCCCTAAACTGCAGCCTAAGCTGACCATCAGTGTAAAAGGAATGAGATTGCAAAGTTTTTGTCTGATCACTAGTTATTCAATCCTCCTTTAAAGTAATGCTGAAGCTAATATATGACATGCTACAAGAAATCTAGGAACACATTGCATGAGCAGAAACAAAGAAAAAAAGATATTACCCACAAATTTATAGTTTTTTTTATATACTGCTTAAAATAATGAAGAAGCCATCCTATGCTTTAAATAGCAGTTTCAGAGGTCACAAATGTTAAACTCTGTGTTTGAATTTGACTTGTTTAGATAATACATCTAGGCTGTTGCATGGCGTGAAGGAATCTCACAGCTGATTAGCACACTGGGCTGTATTAGCTATCCACACACTTTTAGTTACTGGTTTCAGCCAATAAGATGAAATGTTGAAAGAAGCATATGGCTTCTTAATATTGTCATTACAAATCATAGCATGCCACTGGCGTGCAGATCTGAGCCCAGCGCTGTACTGCTGCAGCTGTAATGAGTATGACGGTAACCTGGCAGGTGAACAGTCGCCACACTCACTGATTTTGCATCTAGTAGCTGTAACACCTAAAATAAAATAATTATGCATGTTGGGACTTCTTTTTGCTGAAAGAAAACACTAACATGTTATATCTATGATTATCTTCCACTTATCTGGAGTCGGGTTGTAGTTTTCTTTTTATTAGTAAAGTATTTTGAGAACCATGAATAGCTTTGTTTTCAGTTCAAATGCATGCAATAACTTGCTATGCCTTACATTTTAACTGCAGTCGAATCTCGAGATTTATAGTTATCCTTTAATATTAGACATATGCTGCAAAGTCAGTCATATTTAATGACAACTTTCAGCCTTTAATGCAATTTCACTTTGACGGATTTTATAAGGTGGGAAACACAGGTTCAGTTTTGTGATTTCTGACTGGACAGCAGAGATAAGAGAGCCCAAATAAATCTCCATCCCATAGAATGGGTTGCAGTGGCAGTGGAAATAAAGAGGTTTTGGTTGGCCAGCCAGATGACTGACGTCTGGTGCTGTTCCCACATCAGTGACCAGTAGATAAACCCAGGATTAGGGAGAGGGAGATTTTTAGTGCTGCACACATGCATGCATACACTTTTACAAACATGCAGATGTGAATTTCTATTGTCCCATAATTGTACGCAAAATGAATACAATATTCACTTAATGCACCAAAATACACATTTTACGACATATATGTGAATGCTAACAACGCTAAATAAATGAACATAGTTAACGCCTGCAAAGTTGTAAATGTGAATCTAAACCTCTTGAATTGAACACAACTCCCCTCTCCACCTCAGAAATCACTGTATTAAAGGCGTCAGACTTTTAAAAGGTTTGGGCTGCACCAAAACAGAGGGGAGAAGGATAGGAAAACAGAACAGTGAAGATGAAGGGACAGCCGGAGCAGAGGGTGGAGAGATCCTATCAGAGATCAGAGATCCCGTCTAAGCTGCAGATCTTCGTGCAATGTGAACTCCAGGTAGCCTGACCTCAAATGATTCCAGTCCATCGGTGACAGAAGGAAGGACATCCAAAGAGAGATAAATACACCATATGACTTCATAAGGCATATACCTCGTTCTATATACTAAGGAGCAGCATGTTTCTACAGGTTGGTCTTATAGGATTTATGTGCCATGAAAAACTGAATAATAAGAGGATTTAGGAAAGCATTTCCAAAGACAAACTCAAAATATATCTATTCGACACATACTGTTGTAAAGCTTACATTTGTTCCAATGTCCATCTGTCGCAAAACTAAAGCAAACCGCACCAGGGCCAGTTTCATTTCAGTTAAAAAAGCAAAACATGTGCTAATTAAATTTATTCAAATTTCAATCTAAAAACAAAAACACAAATCTGCTCTCCACAGATGTCACACAAAGCAGCATTAGGAATCAACAACCTGCTAAAGTATGCAACAAGCCTAATGATCATTAATTAAAACTACCCGGTTCCCTCAAATGTGTGGTTTGATAGGGAGACGTCTGTGAAAGACTTTATTTTTACTAAAACAATATGAAACTATTGGATCAGTATCCATGTGTACCAAACAATATAGCAAGATATTATACTGTATGAAAAATGCTGCAAGTGGAAGTCATCAGACCAGTCAAAGCTTTTCTTTATCTGTTGGTGGGTAGTTTTGATGAGCCCATGGGAATTGTAACTTCAGTTTCTTATTCTTAGCTAACAATAGTGGCTGCTGGCCTGGAATTTTCTACTATAGTCCATCCACTTCACCATATTACGCACTCAGAGGTGGTAATCTGCAAACCTGGGCTATTTTTGCCCTTCTGTCATATCAAACAAGTCTCCCCACTCCCCACCCACCTCTGACATGAACAAAGCATTTTCATCCAAACTGCTGGACATTTTTAGACGCTTCTCTGTAAACCCCAAAAATAGTTGTGTGTTAACATTCCAGTCACTTAAATTCTTGTTTCTCTCTCATCCTGAAGCTTGGTTTGACTTTCATTAAGTGGTAACAAGCAATTGTGGAAGAGTACCTTAAAATTGCAGCTAAAAGTACCTAAAAAGTGGATTCATTAATGGTGTTATTGAAAATAACCAGTGCAGTCAGCTTTTTAAATAATTTGATACAAGTTTCCCCAATGGCTTGTATAAAATTAGTGTAGTGTTACACAGACTGTAAGCACCAGTTCCTCATAAAACAAGCACAACCTACCTTCTGCTTCAAACTTTAAGGTTCTTGTGAAAGTGCAGCTGTGCACTTTACCTTAACAGGTAAATCAGTCCACTTTTATACTTATGGAAAAAATAAATTTTTCTTTGTCTTAAGTTTAAGAATACATAACTTACTGCTATGCTAATATTATGCAGCATGTTGCCTATTAATAGGGTTTACCAAAACAAAAATGAAGGCCAGCCTCAAGTGCTACTTGATCTCTTTCAAGCATACACCCGTTTAAGGACAGCTCTTCCCTTCACTCAGATTTACATGATATTGCTGCTGGCTGTTGATTATCCCTTGAGGATAATGTGAAGCAGTTATGCGAATGCTGCGCCCTGGAGAATGGCCCTTATCGTCAATGGCTCTGCAAAACTCCAGCTGTTTTTTAATTGGTTGCCAGGGTGAGTGAACAACAAGTACCTCCCAGCAGTGCTCTGTTTGGTGATAGAAAGGGAGTAATGTGTGGCGTGTGGCCAGAAACAGCGAGGGGGCTGCCTGGGTCAGTAGACTCAATGCCTGCTACTGTTAGCTTTCAAACTTTTTCACTAGGGAGCAAAGATCTACATTGGAAATGTTGTGTTTGCCCTAACTGAGTATGTGGGCGAGTAGAATATAAACAGAAATTCTTTATATATTTCTTGCTCTTGGATTTTGGCTATCAACCAGCAAGTTCAAGCGCAGTCTGTGTTTCACAAAAGAAGCACCAATTCAGAATTTCAGGGCCAGTAGCATCAAAAGACAGAAAATAAGACGTTTCCCCAAGTATAAAATGAATATTGCACATAGCTACTAGAATAAATTAATGAGGAAAATCGTGGTTTATATATATATATATATATATATATATATATATATATATATATATATATAAAGAGAGCAAAATACAAATTACTTAGTAAAATAGACTACATTAATTTGTTTTAGCATACAAATTAAAAGCCTTTATCTCCAGTTTTAATAAACACATTTAAGATTAAAATATGACATCAGACCAACAGAAAAACAACAAAAAATTTGAATATATACATTTGGGTAGTTTGCTATTTTTATTGAAAAAATATGCATTTTATTAATAATAAATGTTCTTAATAATACTAATCATAAACATTAATAAACCAATAAACTGTGAAAAGTTATTGCATTTATAAGGATTGTGTTTTTTGGAGATTTTATACACCTAGATTTAGCTCAAGCCAAGCCAATTCAGACAAATTCAAATGTCTTACATTTAGAGGTCTACCTCATGAAGCCTTGAAGTTAGAGACACGTAAATATTGCTGGAGATTGGGGAAATTGTTCGCCCGGGGCACTGAATGGGCTCAAACCGCTCCTGCTGCCACAGACCAGTACAAAAAGCCCTGAACAACACAGAGCAGTGCCATGTTTGTTATTTGTGAGTGTGTGGCACACGAGGGTTATAGAACTATGACGTAGATTCAAAAACGACTTGTAAGTACACACTGAAACATGAAACTGACCTTCTGAAGTTTTTCTTTGCCTCACTTGGTTGCATCCCTATGGTGTGCTAAGTGGAGCCCAGTGCTGGACGGTGTGTCTGTATTTGTATGACTTGTAACATTTGATCATTTTCGGCATTAAAGTCTGTTAGTTTTTTTTTTCTTAACCAAATCTCATTATTTCTCAAGGTAATGTCTCTGAAGGGTTCTGGTGGGGTCCCGGAACTGGTAAACGGACCCGAGTGTTGCACAGAAGGGGAAATGGGTTCACTACAACAAGATTGATGGCGCAGGGTAAAAAAAAAACTTTGCCCTATTTATATACAACTCTATTAGTTGATTTAAAGCAGTTTTTGCACCGTGAGATTTGACACACTGAGATCTGCTAGCATAGTCAACCTGTTTTTCTTGAAGGATTATCTGCATGGCCTGGTGGGAAGCACTGATCCATCCTTGCCCTGACATTTGGTTCACTGTCAAACCTGTAAACTGAAAAGTCACTTTAACTTTCTAAAAGCACTTGTCACTGCAGGACCAGCTTTGTCGCTGGGACACAACTGCAGCTTTCATACACTCTGATGTCAGAAAGCCTATTCTCCCTCAAAGTCACATTTGAATCTTACTCACCTGTCTGCAGTAATGTGCTATTCCCGTTGCTTAGACGAGTGGGAGTCAAAATCGACTCAAGGGATAGCAGAGACAAATCGTGCTGCCCTTACTCACCAACACACAACTGTGTGTATCTGCTCTGTGTGCACTTATAGACACCATCTTCTGGATGCTAGGTAGCTAATTTCAGGAGGCTTGACACCTACAACCACTTTTGCCTTTTAACTTCTCTCCCTCTCCCACTCTATTCCCCATTCTCTCAGTTCCTTGTTCTCCTCTTCTGCTTTAGCTGTCAACCCACAGAAAGAAAGTCATTCACAGTGAGGAAAAGGACCATTTGCAGGTGTGGAAAGAAGATCCCAGCCTGTTACCTTCTGCCATGGGAGCGACTGTAATTTTCCTAAAAAAAGAAAGAAATAAACAATATGAAAGATTTGGACACAAGACATTTTTGTATAAATGATGTCTTATTTAACATCAAAAGATTCTGCATATTTCCTCTCGTGAGTCAGCAAAACGCTGGCTCTTATGTGTATCTGAAAAAGTGATGATCATGTCATATGAACATATGTCTATTTCTGTGAAAATGTTTCATCCTGCTACTCAGTAACCTTAAATAGACTTTCTCAACTGCATCAGTCTGTGCAGCATATTGCAAACATATGGCAAGTTTACGATGACTGGCCAGTCGCAGCCACCAGCCAATATCAACCAGTTTAGAAGTGAGGACAAGCCATCTGTCTCAAAACTGATAAGTGTTGCACTAGACTAAGCTTTTTACAGCCTTAGATGTTGAAACACAGTTTGTGTCGACTGCATAAAATGTGGTAAAATATGGGTATTATGTGCAGAGATTTGGCAGTGGGGTTGACAAAATGTGCCTAGAATAAATGTTAAAGCTGGAAGGAAAACAACATTAACAGAGGCAACAGAACTGTGGGCCTTATCACAGAAAAATTCTATTCTTCAGGAACAATGTTTGGTATCAATATATGTTGTTTGTCAAGTAAAATTACAAGTTTGTTTATTGAGTCCAATCACCATGGAGAAAAAAAAAAACGATTTAAATGTTTTAAAGATTGAGGGAAGGAAAGCTAGACTTTTATCTATTGCTTGTAAGTTTTGGTTCAGTTACTAAATATATATGGAGATATTGGGCCTGCTAAAGCATGACCTGGCTGATGCATACCCAGTGATAGGTGTGATTTGCTCCAGCCCTCCCACAAACAGCGTGTGCCGTAGCGTGAAGAGGATCTACGAGCCCTTCATTTTACTGTCCTGGTGCTATAAATGCATCTAACGGGTTTTGGTATTTTCTTCTGTTCTCTTTGTTTGGTGACTATTTGTTTTTTTCACAAATGGAATAGAGAAATCATTCATCCAAACCGCTGTTTTAAAGAATTCCTGTTAAGAGTAGAATAATCCAATTGACATTCTCACCATATTTTAGATGGTGAGCTAGAGATGAACAAGAACTTCATATTTAATAGAAACAGTTAAATAAAATAGTTATTGAGCATTTAGTTCTGTACTTCAACATAATAAAGTCCATCATCAACCCATGGCACAAGATTTTGTTTTAGGTTGCTTGTCCCAATTAAGATTTTTTTTTTTTTTTTCTGGAGCACCAGTGCCCCTCCATGACAGCACACTGGCAGGGGGAGGACCATGTCTATTGTGAAATTTCTGTGAAAGAATGGAACTCTCCCTTGTGTTCTCCAATGAAAGATAAAACAGGATAAAGTTTTATCTTTATCCTGTTTTATCAGGATTAGTGACGCAAGTATTGCACAATTGTGATGCAGGCAAACTCACACTGGAAACAAAAGGTATGTCAGTTTGTCATGGAAGTCTGTATTAAAAAGTGCTCTTCCTCTGCCTGGATTGGACTTGAGCACAAACACACACACACACACACGGTTACTTTGCTCTACTGTCTTCAGCCTTCCTATCATCTTCTGTAAGGATTGCTCCCTCACAGCCTGAATAAATCATTATGTAAAAAAACAGAGTTCTCAACACTTTGTAAGAGCATCTACTCTGAAGACTGCCATCTGTGGGCCGATCAAAGTTAATATTGTTTACTTCACCACCCAACTGCTCAGCACATCTATGATCAACTCAATCCTGTCTTGGTGCTGGCATCAGATGACTGATCAGAGCCAAGTTTGTGGAACAATCTTTCCTGAGAATAAGCAAAGTCTAAACTAATGGAAATGATTAAGCATGAGACCACTTCACTTAAAAAAAAACAAAAAACAGCACACACACTTTTTAATTATAAAATACAGATTTTTCTCAACGATTATGGCAGACACAAAATGACAAAAACACTAAAAATAAAAAAAAGAATGTAATGAAATGGATACACAAAAACACAACCAATAGTGCAAGAAAAGTCAATAACTGTAGATAAATAGACGGGGGGGGTATGCTGTACTGCAAACTGAATAGCTACATCTGAGTAAGGTTGGCACTTTAACTCTTGTTGTGGCAGACCGGGGGGGAGGCTATGTGCTTAATGAGTTGTGTCTAAGGTGTAAATAAAACATTGTCCGTCTCACGCTGCTGAACTTTCATGGCTTTATTTAATCCTTATTTTCACCTCTGCTTGCTCTTATGGCCCCTTATCACGGCAAAGAGGGGATACTCTTCTCCTTCATCATCAATCATCACAGCCCATGTCCTGGCACCCTGGAGGCAGAGGTGCCCTATTGTTTTGTTCTGTTTTACTTTGCCGTCTTTCACTAGCTCTATTTCTGGTATTTAAAGGTCTTGTGGCTTACGACGCATAACAGCTCTGCAGAAAACTAGATTAATGTCTAGACTGATTCAAAGCACAGCTCTGGAAGTAAGTGACTTAATTTTGCCTTTAAACGTCCAAAACAAGCACATCTTAGATTTCATTTTATGAAACCTAACATGTCATCTCAATGCCACGATGACAATCTCAATGTCATTGTGTGATGACAAGCCACACAGCATAAGATTCACACCACAACATAATTTGGTTTCACTTTAGTTTGCCTTGTAGTCATTACTTTAAAATATCCCTTATTATACATTTCTTAGTTTATCATTCCATTATACCTTACAATGTTTATATGGAGTGCAGACATATTAACACTACAAGGTCAAAATTCAGTTTTATGTTGTATTTATACCTGTGTGTTTTGTGTTTGGCTTCCCCTCCCTGGCGGGTAAAAGTCATGGCTTTAGTTCAGTGTTCGAAATTTGAGTCAGTCAGTCAAGTCTCTGTCAATTTCAATGGCCACGTGTCTCTTGAGATCCAAAATCTTAACTTAATCTAGCACAAGGCAGGCAGAGGATCCAGCAGTCTCAGGTCTTGGGCTGAAACATGGAGCTCAGCGTATCCAATCCAGGCCTGCTGTGGTGTGCAGCTGGACAATGTTCCAAGTTGAATGGGGTTCTAAAAAATAAAAAATAAAAAAAATAAAAATAATTTTAAAAAAAATCAACCTGCATATATGTGTAGAACTTAACTATTAAAGTCCAAATGTATGCAAGAGCAATAAATCCCATTTAGCAAGTTTTTTTAAACTAATAGCAAGCTTGCAGAAAACACATCACACTTTATGTCAACCATCATAAGTTTGTACATAGAAAAAAAAAGGCAATACAGTGAAAATCATTCCATAGCTCCAATGTTGCACATTTCTCCGATTGGTTTCATGTTTTTTTTTTTTTTTCTTTCCTTGTCGGAACACATGGAGAAGTAATGGCAGTGACGCCGGTTAGCATTAGCTTCTTTTCAGGTTGCAAAAATATATCACAACACTCACCACAGAAAATCACAGCAGAAAAGAATTTGACTCCAAGGATCAGGTCAGCCCTTTAAACCATTCAGACACGAACACACAGAGACACAATCAGATAATTTATTACCCCACGATAATAACTCAATAGTCCATGGAAAAACCTTATAAGCTCGTATTAAAGCAGAAAGTACGGCGGCCACCGGAAAAATGGCATACAGTATTCAATTATGCCGCATGAACTGATCAGTAGATTATTGCGAGGGGACGCAAAACCTTTTGCGAGGGAACGCAAAAGAAAAAACAATCCTCATGTCCCCTGCAGGGCTCCGTACTTACCCAGCACAGTCAGGCCTAAGAACGGTTAAGCAGAGCCAAGTTAGCCTGAATGTGCTGAGAGAGTTTTTTGTAGTAATTCACACGGGAAGAAAGCGAGAATGAGTTAAGAGGGGTTGGTTGGTCGTGATATTGGATGGTGGGTGGAGCCACGGTCACAGCTCAACCTGTCTGGGTCACGCTGAGGCGATTCCCGAGCGAAGTAAGAACAAAAAACCAGGAGGCGGGTTTTAGCGTTTGTCAATCACCATCTTGTGTGGTGCCGCTCAACTCTGCTATGTCACAGCTTGTTATCTGTCAGTAGATCCTGTTGTGAATGATCAGGCTTGTTAGCATGGGCACTGATGACGATGGTTAAACGGTTTTCCTTTAACGGAAAGTTGTTCCTCCTCCATCAATGTCTCAATATATGACATTGAGTGACAGCGTTGAGACTTTCCTCCTGGCTCTAATTTCTTCAGACAACAGCATGTATAGTTTATTGTTTAATAAAAGCACATTTTCCCTTAGTGGTCATAAGATAAAAAGATATAATGGCATCATAAATAAAATGTCGTATTATTCTTCTTTTTTTATTTTATTTATTTTTAATTGTGTGTTGTCTTTCATAGTGGTTATTACAATAGCTGCATTGGCATTTATAATTCAAACATATTTTGAAGAAGCTGCTGCCCCTGCGACCCGACCCCGGATAAGCGGCAGAAAATGGATGGATGGATTTAAACAGTAACCATTCGAGTTTTGGTAATGGCAATATGGCTTCCTACTTAAGGCTTCTTTTTGTCAGAAAGAATCAAAACAACAAAGATGCTGTCTGTCCAGTGTGCCAAACACAGGTTTTCTATTGCCCTAGGTCCTTCTCAGAAAGGATTAGCCAGCCTTTTGTGAGCTGTTATAAAAATGTGGCCATTTGGCGGAAGTTGGCTAATGATGCTGACGTTGTTGTCTCACAGTTTGGCCTAAATAACAGTTTTACTGTTTTTGTTTTGTATTGTGTTGTTGTTTTTAAAGGAAGCTAAAATCTCTAGTTCAGACTGGTTATTGATCTAACCTTATAATAACATTATAACAACCTTCATAATCGCTGACACATTCAACCAACAACTGCTACTGACACTATCTAGCAGAGGTGTGTCAAAAATGTGTTATTCTTCAAAACATTTTTAAAAATCTTTTCATAGCTATCATGTACAACTAGAGCTATTTTAATCCTTTAAAACTGGACTGTTTTACACATTTATTTCTTTGTCCCTGATTGCTCAAAATTACAACATCCTGCTGAATTAATTCTGAGAAGTCAGTAAATATGTGAACAAGTTCTGGGCTCCTAAAGACTTTTCTTCAACATAAGTATGGTGAATTTTTTATTTATTTTTATTTTTTGGAGAATATTGTGAGCTGACCTAGATCTGGCCTATTCTTAGAGGTAAAATCCAAGACGATCTTTTAAACAACTTAGTTCCATCTGAGAAGTTAGCAGTTTTGTGTTTAAAAACCCAGAACACTGGACATGCCTGGAAGGAGTCTTGAAGGCATGAAATCCTAATGTTACTGTTCCTGTTACAGTGTACAGACATGGCCCACCGGTCATCTCTGGCTCACCAAGATTAATGGCTTGTCTCACAGGTTGGATTCCCATTACATAGTTTGTCTATCGCCACCTCGTTACGGACACATCCCTCACTGTCAAAGAGAGCAGAAAAACACGGTCGAATGGTCATACCCGGCCAACCTAACTCACTTAAACCCGATACACTCTGAGCAGCACATGGGAAGACCGATCAAATAATCACCCCTCCCTACTGTACTTCTCACAAATGGTCAAAACACAATATCCACCTGTGAAGAACTGCAGGTCCTCTAGAAAGAAGAGAAGTTTGGTTAATTAAACTTGGAGACTTTGGGTCACTTTACCCCAAAAGTAGCAACGCAAACCCCTGACGTAACATAATTTTATAATCCAAGATGTAGTAATCTATCTTGAAGAGGTGATCTTTTCTGTTGTGTTAAAACATTGTAGCTTTCCTCTTTTTTTTTGTGAAGTTGACCTTCATTTTGAACCACTTTTTAAAATGCAGTATAAGGCTAAAACCTTCCTGGAGGAACTCGACCTCTCATATCAGGATGAGAGACTGTAACGAATGGCCTCTTGTCACGCAATGGATAATGAATGGCCCCACATTTGCTTGGATAAATAGGATATGTGTGGGTGCATGAGTGTGCATGGGAACACTGATGAGTGATATGCGGTGCATGATGGTGATGTGTTGTCATTTGTACCAGCACATGTGTTCTTGGCATCTAATCTGATGATTGGCTAGTCATGTGTGCAAATAAGGATGCACCATAAAGATATTTTTCAAATATCCAATTTTTTTTTGCCTCTCATTGCAGATGTATGCCTCTCCTCTTATATCATACAGATGAGTAGCCCTGTTAATAATTCATCGAGAACTCTACACGTCCACTGGTAAGTTATTGTGTTTTTGGCTGAGCCATTTGTCTTCATAGTGACTAATTTGCCCTGTGGTGAAATGGCACTGAGGGCTTAGTGGCTGTAATGGGAGTCAATGATATTTTCAGGGGATGTGAATGACCTAGCTTTTCATTTTGTCTCCCCACACAAATGCACACGCACATGGCACACTGCTGTATAAAACGAGTGCAGTTATAGCATTGATATAGCATTGTGAAAAATATAATTGGTTGTTTGGTTGTTTAATTCTGAGAAATTATAAATAAAGTATTTGAAAAAAATAAAAATAAAAAGCTGAATTAATCTAAAACTATTTTAAAAAGTCTTGGTTTAGTTCATGGTACATGTGAATCTTCCATAAATCTGCTGGAACAAATGGTTGTTTCTGGTCTGAACTAAACCACCCCCATTTTTTTCAAGGACACTGAATTATTATTATTTTATTTCTTGTAAATAAAATAGTTAAAGTGGTTACTGGAGGTCTTTCGGAATTTAATTGCTTTTTAATTCATTTTCTGTCCAATCTTTGTATACAAACACAGCAGCATAATGTACAGTGTCTACTCATGAAACATGTAAAATTCAATAGGTACTGGAAAAAGAAGGTACTATTAGAGCTTAAAAGTAATTTGTTCAAGAAAATGAGGAGAGAGAGAGAGAGAGAAAGAGAGACAGAGAGAGAGAGAGAGAGAGAGAGTGGAGTAAAGATCTTGCTATGATTCTTCTGTTAGTCCATGACAAGGTTTAAGCTCAAAGATTTTCAGGAATCCTTTTGAAGTGCTCAGTTATTTAAGGTTAGTCAAGCAGGATGTTCATCTACCTATTCATTGTTTTCTGCTTGTTTGGGTAGCAAAAATATCGTGTGACCATGACAAGCCAGGAAAAGGACAGCTTTGCTTTTTGGCTCAGCTCTAAGTTTTTCTATTACAACAAGCTGAAAATGACGTCAGTCAATCTACCCATCTTCTGCTCCATCCTATGATTATATTGTGAAGGCATCAACAAAAGCAAATCATCCTCAAAAGCAATGAGCATACCCTGAAGTTAAAAAAATAGTCACCATCCTCTCAGTGCTATGCCTTGAGATCCTTTTCATGAATCTCACACAAAGGATTGGAGAATAGGTACAACCCACACTCGGAACAAGGATGACTTTGTCCCAGGAATTTAGTCAGTTCTTTCCGGGCTCTTTGTGCTTGGATAAGTCAAAGATAAGAGCTAAATGAAAGTATGGAGGTACTGTTTTGAAAATGAGGAGAAACACAACTAAAACCTTTTTTTTATATCTAAAGAAAACCCAGGAGAAACACAGATTAAGATTTTATTTTTAAAAATTACAGCAACATTTGGTTAAATACAGTAAAGAAAAAGAAATTAGAGAAGACTCAAGATCTTTGCACAGCATTGTAGTTTCAGATTTTTAGGTCAAACATTGACTCATCTGAAATTAAGTCATGAAATGCTAACAGATAAAAATTAATTGCATTAAATGACTACTTTGATATCATTATTGCACACTAGACATAAGTATAAAGAAAATAAAAACTGATTTAATCATGAGGTCACTCTTAATTTTTAAAAGCTTGTTGCATTATCTGCCGTGTGAAATCTTAACCTTAAACATAATTGGAGATTAAAGCCTTCAAATAAAGTACATCATCTTCAGTCTGGAAGTAGATACAGTACATAAAATGGACATGTCTATGTAATGATTAACTAGCTGCTGACTGTATTCAACGGCGATGCTTAAATAAATACTGTCAGCTATTTTCAATTTATTTCAAGCACAGATACTGTCCAGATTTGCAGGTACTTTACTCAAAGTGCATGAGGGGAACTAATCTCCTTCTGTAAGCTTGAGTGAATGCAGGTACCCTGTCCCTCACGTCCGTCCACCTATTTATCAAAGTAAGTTACATGTATGCTGCTATTTATGAGAAGACTCTGCAGAATTATGTGATCTAAATAGCTTCTTTCTCATTATAGCCTTAATATGCATTAAAGCATTACAGTGAGCTATGTTTTCTCCGCTGGTGTTTTTTTTTTTCATCCATATTCATGAAGATGGGAGAATCTATATAGGTTGTCAGTATATTAATCTTGGACACCTCTGTCTCTCACACACACATCAGATTCGGAGTGAAGTAATAAACAGATGTCATGGGCTGTCATATCTCTATAATGTCTCGCTCTTTCTCTGGAAACAATTGACCCAGATGTATTGCGGTATAAACAGGAGGAATGAGCCTGGAGAAATACTGAGCACATAGAAAGGTGACACGAGGAGCAAGCATTTATGAAATCTGAAGGGCGTGATGCACAAACTCCCCTCCGATCCAAATTTGATTTATTTTTTTTTGTAAATGTAAATATGAACACCAAAAAAACAAAGAGAACTACGACTTTTACAACTAGGATGTTTGTGTGTGACAAAACAGCATGCACCCACTGCTGCACCAATATCTAATTTACATAATAAATAGATGGCACCACAAATAAATACTGATCTAAAAAAAAATATTGTGAGAATGTTCCATATTTTTCAACACTCATTTCCAAAAGGGAAACTCATATAGGTTCACAACCCATTAAGTGAAATATTTTCAGCCATTACTTCTTTGAGGATCGTGGCTTGCAAATAATAAAAACCCAAAATTAAGTGTTTTAAAAAATTGGAATATCACACAACCAGACAAGATCAATAAAAAAGGATATCTTAATCAGAAATGGTAGGTTTCTCAAACATATGTTCATCTATGTGCACTCAATTAGGTTTGAACCTAATTTGCAGGAATTACTGCATCAATATGGCATGGCACGGAGATGATCAATCTATTCTTCTTCTGAGATCTAACGGAAGTCAAGGTTGCTTTGATAGTTGCCTTCAGGTCGTCTTCACTGTTGGCACTGTTAGATTTTGGTACCTTTGGCAGTGTGGGCAGGTGCCAAGTCCTGCTGGATAATTAATTAATAATGTCCATTATAGAGAGACTATATACACCACCTTCTGTCAAATTTTAATACGAGTTTGAGGAATTAAACGTTATCAAAGCCTGCCCCCTTTAAATCCCCTCTCCCCCCATAGGACATTTGTGACCTCCTGACCTTCCCCCATGGAAAGTTTGTGACCTCGTGGCCTTCCCCTATGGAAACTTTGTAACTTCCCCCCATAGGACGTTTGTGACCTTGTGACCTTCCCCTATGGAAACTTTCTGACCTCCTTCCCTCCCCCCATAGGACGTTTGTGACCCTGTGACCTCCGATACCCTTCAGTCAAATTTTAATCGGAGTTTGAAGGATTAATTGATATTAAACCTCTCCCCCCTTCCTGTGACCAGAAATTCCCCCACGAACCAAGACTTTAATCATACGGGAACTTTGTAACCTCCTGTATGATTAACCTCCTAGTTTTGGAACTACACCTGTAGTTGTATATATACACCTATATACAACTACAGGTGTATATATTACACCTGTAGTTGTTAAGGTTTCACTACTAAAAACTTATAAATGATCAGTGTCAACCATCAGTCTGTATTAAAATATTTAGTACAATTTCTATTTATTTAGATTTGATGTTTTGATGTGAGCACTTAGATTTCTATCGATTTATTGAATAATGCTCTATGTAAATATTTATCAAACTGAATCTGCGGCATGTTGCCTTTGCGTGTTGCCTCTGCGCGTTGCCTCTGGGTGTTGCCTCTGCGCGTTGCCTCTGCGTGTTGCCTCTGCGCGTTGCCTCTGCGTGTTGCCTCTGTGCGTTGCCTCTGTGTGTTGCCTCTGCGCGTTGCCTCTGCGCGTTGCCTCTGTGTGTTGCCTCTGCGCGTTGCCTCTGTGCGTTGCCTCTGCGTGTTGCCTCTGCGCGTTGCCTCTGTGCGTTGCCTCTGTGTGTTGCCTCTGCGCGTTGCCTCTGTGCGTTGCCTCTGTGTGTTGCCTCTGCGCGTTGCCTCTGCGTGTTGCCTCTGCGCGTTGCCTCTGTGCGTTGCCTCTGTGTGTTGCCTCTGCGCGTTGCCTCTGTGTGTTGCCTCTGCGCGTTGCCTCTGTGCGTTGCCTCTGTGTGTTGCCTCTGCGCGTTGCCTCTGTGCGTTGCCTCTGCGTGTTGCCTCTGTGCGTTGCCTCTGTGTGTTGCCTCTGCGCAACACACAGAGGCCTCATGCTTAATAACGCATGAGGCGTTATTAAGCCTTATGCTTAATAACGCAACAGGGGAAAAAAACTCATTTACTCAGAAATGACTAGGAGAGGGCAACAAAACTCAACTAAACTGACAGAACAACATTAACTGGTCCTGCAATGCAATCAGAGAAGCAAAATGTTTTGGGTAGACTGTCACTTTATGCTGCTGTGCTAAGAGTAAACAGGAGATCTCACAAAGGGGCGAATCATAAACACACAATGAAGAGGCTGAGATGTTAGAGAATGAGAAAAGGTACAAAAATAAATAAAGAAGGTGAGATTAAACATAAAATTATTTTGCTGATCTGCTTGGTGCATCATCCTTGTCACTGATTCAAATGTAAAAAAAAATCTAATTGTTAGATGTTAAATATTTTCCTTATGAACAAAACAAGCAATTAAGGCAAGATATGATCTGTTTAAGGGGATCCTCCTCACTGACGGTTCAAAATAGATACAGCAGAGGCTTAGAGACAGTTTCTAAATGTGACTGATGTGTTTAACTTCTAGAAAAATATTCTATATAACACTTGTACTAATTTGTTTGTTTATGGGTATTGTTTATGGGTATTTTTACACGTATGTATGAGTTGAAAAACAGGACAAATACAAAACTTAAATTTATGCACATTTATTGACTTGCATTCACGGATTTAAATGTCTACCATGCATTTTTTATTGACAGTAGTCCCACCTTACACATAGCTCCTTGTGTTTCCATAGCAACTAAAACAAACAAGAACCTGACACAGGTTGTTTGACATCATCATGCCACCAATGTTCTCATCTATGATGTCATAAAGGTTCAAAAGATTATTATCCTTTGGAATACAAGAATTTTCAGTTTGCTCTCCAGCTGCCACTTTCAAAGAATTTCACACCCTTTCAACTTAAAAATGATGCTATCGATCGGTTGGGGCCTGGGCTACTTAGCCTCTAAAGGAGTGGAAAAACTTCTAGGACAACATAAGGAAGATGTTGTTGAAGACCGCGAAGAAAATATCAGGTGGAGATATTTTGGGTTTGAGGAGTTAATTCCAGAGGACCAAAGCCACACGGACGTTTCCGCCAACATCGCCAGTGCCATTTCAGGTGTCGTGACAAGATTTACAAGTTTCAACCCTGAAGATGCCGTGGCTTTGGAGACCATCTGTGCAATGAATTGGGAAACCTGCTCTGAGGACACAGATGAAGAAAAAGATGACATGGACGCTTCCACCAACCTTGTCAGTGCCGCTTCAGGGGTATTGACACCTCTAACCGATTTTACCCCTGAAGTCACCGTGGCTTTTGAAAGCAGATGTGAACTGGACTTGGAAACATGCCCTGGGGATGCAGATGAAGACCAAAGTGACATGGACATTTCTGCCAACCTTGTGAGTGGCACTTCAGGTGTCTTGACAAGTTTGGCAACTTTTACTGATGAAGCTCCTGTGGTTTTGGAAAACATCTGTGGACTCCATTTGGAAACTTGTCCAGGGGACGCAGACACTGATGTCTGTACAAGTGTTGATGTTCCCCTTGACAAAATGGACCTGGCCGTTGAAACGAGCTGTGACGGCCAGGAAGATGCGATAAATTTAGAACCGGTCTATGAGGATCCATTGGTAGAAGAGGCTTCTTCTGTTGATGGAAACTCAGAAGACAGAGTTCAAAATTACGCAGACCATTTTGATGGCATGGACGCTGCAGATACGGACGTCGCCTCAAAGGAAATCCCTTCTTCTAACACAGCTGCTGATAATGTTGTGGCACATTTTGAAGAAGTTTCTGAGCATTCTTCAGAAAAACCATCTTCCTCAGAAATTCTCACAGAAGATAACATTGAATTTTCCGAAAATTATAACAGGAGGGTGTTTTCCTCTAGGCAATCATCCATCCTGGGGTATTTAAATTTGGAGAATTACGTGCCACCTTTTGACAGAATTTCTGAGTGTTCAACATCAGAAGAAATGGATTCTGAAGAAAGCTCAGAGCATGTTCAAATTGAGCCACAACATCATGAAAGCAATGATGTTGAAGAAGTGGATGTTTCTTTTGAGGAAGTCCCTTCTGAAAGCAGAAATGCCGGAAATTTAAGGTCACGAGTTTCCAAGTGGCTTCGCCAGCAAGGCAGTAGGTTGGCTAATCTCCTACCAAGGAGAAAAGCCAACAAGTAGCAGTTCACATTGGGCACCTTTTTTGGAGTTGTTGGAGGGGTGCTGGAGAGTGTCCCTCCAAGAGACTTCTTGTTCTGCTGGGGGATTTCAACACTCACATGGGCACTCACAGTGAGACCTGGAGGCTTGTGGTTGAGAGGATCGGCCACCCTGATCTAAACCTGAGTAGTGTACTGTTATGTGACTTCTGTGCTCATCATGGACTGTCCATAATGTACACCTTGTTCAAGCATACGGGTGTCCATATGTGCTCATAGCACAAGGACACCATGGCCACAGTTCTATGGTAGACTTTGTTGTTTCCCATCTGATCTGTGGCTGTATGTCTTGGACTCTTGGGTGAAGACGGGCAGAGCTGTCCACTGACCACTCCCTGGTTGGCATCCTCCCCCATCATCAGTCAACTTCCAGTCAAACCAGAGAGGCCCAAAAGTGTTGTGAGGATCCTGGCAGAGTCATCTGTGAAACAGAGCTTCAAATTTCACCTCTGGAAGAACTTGAACACATTTTGGAGAAAGTGGATAGAACATCGCCCCATTGTCAATGCGGCTTATTGGAGATGTGGCCACAAAATTTTCTGTGCCTGTTTTGGGGACAACCCTAAAATCAGCTCGTAGGCACCAGAAGGGAGGTATGCTCTCAAACCAAAGATAGAGAACTATCAGGTCTTTTTGGACTGACACCCTGGAAGCAGCTGATGGATACTGGCAGTCCAACTAGCATGCAGCTCGGGTGGTCGCTAAGGGAGAAACTTGGGTGTAGAGGAAGTTCCCAGAGCCCATGGAGAATGACTTGGACAGATCGTCATGAATTGCGGTTTGTAGGTCATGAGGTTGACATAGTGGACCCATGACAAAAACACAAAATCCAGGCAGCACAGGTGAACAGCGACCGGAGGCGGCGGACTGAGGCGAGAAGACTGCGGCGGACAGAGGCGAGAAGACTGCGGCGGCAGGAGGCGAGAAGACTGCGGCGGACGGAGGCGAGAAGACTGCGGCGAGCCAGATTCAGGAGCAAGAATGTTTTCACAAGCATTTTCTCATGACTTTATGGTGATCCTTATGCTCGTTTTTAGACTTTTAATACTCTGTTTACTGAGAATTATGTTGAACAGGATATTATGACTAGTGTCTTAGAAAATTGCTTCGCAAGTCAAACTTAACATCACGGTTTCTGACAACAGCTTCTTATTATCGCAAGGGGTGACCTATACCTGCTCAGACACCAGGCTATGGTATGTCCATACTACCAACGGTCCAGTCCGTTGGGCAAATTGTAACCTTTCTTAAAACAATTCAGTTGATTTATAAAACACTAATTTACAATAGGTAATCTCGAGACAATTTACAAAAAAATCATTTCCATTCTACTTAACAGTGCAGAAATTAAAATGTATTAAGTCAGTAAAAAAAAAAAAGTTAAGTTATCTGAGTTAAAAATGCAGATTGTATCAAGTCATTGACTTTGCTTGTTTATATGCTTCCCCCTGTTCAAATTACTTTTACCCTGTAATGTCTGATTTGATCTATATTTTCAGGGGGACCCTGTGGAACCAACATGTACATTTGCTGCCTTCTTTTTTTTTGTATCTTTATTAATGGACACAACTGGAGTTCCATAAAGTCTCGTAGTAAAAGTCACATTAAGAAGCAATCAGAACGCCTCATGCTGAACCAATCCTCAACACAACCATCCTCCAACGTTTGTTTAACATGTCAGAGTTTTAACAAGAAAGAAAAACACAGAGAACAACCAGTGAAATTGTTACTTTATAAGTCACAAGTGTACATTTTATCTTTAGGTTTTATGTAACATCATGCTAATAAGCTACATGATAGTTGGTAAATAATATCACACTGAACACAAATCCTAATCATTAATGTCTACTGGATCTGCTCCTCTCTTCTTCTGCAGCTCCTGAATTAACAGGAACAACTGACGTTTGTCTGTTCTGTAAGAAAAAACAAAGTTTTGTTTCTTTTACATTGTTGTTTTTAGAGCACACAAATGATACAGTACTTAATAAATTAAAATAAAAGTTGTTCATTATATTCATTTAGCCACAAAAGGAAAGTTATTACTTATATTCTACAATTCAGAGGGGAAAAGGTTCTAGACATGTTAATGAGATCCACATTTTTTAAAAGTTTTGACAAACCTTAAAGTGTCTTCAGCTCGTGGAGTCGTTTCAGTAAAGTTAGCGTTCATGGGGGGAAACTTGCTGTCGCTGTTCTGCTCAGTCAGAAAGTTACTAATGTCAGAAAAATCTGCTGTCATGTCATGAGCTGGAAAAAAAAAATCAACAAGCATGTTTGCAAAAATAGAAGTCGCATCGTTGTTTCACTTAAGACTTATAAAATAGTTTCATGATTTTGGTTGTAGAATTTAAACTGAGGTAACACTAAACAATAAATCGTTGGGTAGATAGTGTGAAAAAGAAGAGATATTAAAGACATAAATGGCTGAAAATGCATCCATTGTTGAAAATGAATCAAACTCGTAACAGTGTAATGATTCACCTCTGCAACACTTTGAGTCACCAAGCTTTATGCTTTCCAAACCGTTGCTATTTGGTCAGTTTGATTTCAGAAGAGCCGATGACATTTTTTATTACAGAAACATAAAAATTACTCATCTTTAAGATGACTAGAACAAGACTCACTGCGTACACTGATGGCGATGAGTTTGGCCAAAAGTAAAACATTCAAGATTCCCAAAGCCACATTGAGGCAGAGCCTCTCTTTGGAGCTGCTTGAACCTTAAGAAAAACCTGAACCTTAGCAAAATGTAATGCAGTACATGCTAGATTTATCTGTAACGTTTTTCTTACCTGTGTGATTAGATGCATTTTGTCTAACAGGCTCCATGTTGACGTAAATTTCCTCCATCGCTTCAGACTCAGTGCTGCTTTAAACACTGACTATAAAATCCACTGCAGTTGTGGAACTAACTGAAAAACGGTGGGAAAGAGGTGAGATGTGTCTGGTTTTCAACATAAAAAAGTAACATATTTTAGATATAACAGTCAAATAAAGAAATTCATGAGTGCGGTTTCAGTATTATTTTCTTAAATATTGTACACAACATAAGATTCTTGAAGGTTTCAATAGTTTATAAGTTCATATTTCCTGATTCGGTTCTGTATCAATGAATATTTAATTCTCCTTTGTTTTCCTTCAGCTCAGTTAATTCTACTCATAATAAACATGTTACACTTTTCTATCGATGAAGAAAATAATTGACTTTTACATTCATGCACAACTTTGCTTTTTGTCGTATGGTATCAAAAATTTTAAATAGTTTTAAATCACTTATATACGGATGAAAAATACATCTGATGTTGTGATGTTCCTGCTCCTTGTGTCCAAACATTTCCTAAAGGGTAATAAATTGTTGGAGCAGGTGACTGCAGATGACTGTATGGACCCCACAGTTTTACGGGTCTCATTCTGTCCTGATAACTAGTCATAGTCTTTCTCCCAGTAAATACAACTATCATCTTTGTATTTTTATTTCTAAATCCTCGTTTAACCCTATTCCTTGTTTTCTCACTATCTCACTCCAGTAGCAGAAACACTGACATTAAGAAACAACAATCCCTGAATTGCATTATCAAACTTCTATAACCGCTGGATCGAATAATTATAAAATTGTATGTATTTATTCATAGTTTAAAGATACATACTTTTAGGACTGCCGTTTAGTAAAAAGCTGGATGAGCTGTCAACTAGTGTCTAAAACTCAGGCACCATGTCTTCTGAGGGAGATCAACAGTTTGACAAACAGCTTGCTTTGTGAAGCACCGCCTCACTGGGAGGGAATCGAAAGGCTAACATGCCAATCAGGTGCAAGTTGGGCGGTTTAAAGTAAGAGAAACCAGATACTGCATTCAAAGCATGAAGAAGACCAGCAAGCAAAGCTTTCACAGAAAGAATTCTGTAGAATATCAGAGTACAGGAGATACAGGATAGAAGATTTGACTGAATCAAGACATTGTCCAGAAGTTCAGACTGGGAAGCTAACTGGAACATTGCTAGCCAAGTATGTGGAGCAGGAAAATAGGTTGTAGTTACTTACATTTATGCAAACCAATTGTCTCAAAAGATTCAATTACTGCAACATGTAAAAGACAAGTGTAGTTACATTGTGTGATTTTGGCAAACAATATTCTTAAAGTCATCCAAAATATTATTCAATGCAAAATGTATTTTACTTTCTGCTTACAGCAGCAGCAATATATTTACTACATGTCATTACATGACATAGTTGTACTGTTCAAAACCTCTCGGTTTGCTTGAGTAGAAATGGAGTAATGTCTGTGTATGTTAAAATGTTAAACATTTACCACCCAAAATTCTTACCACTTTCAAATAGTTCACTTTTTATTTTATTCTAGTTGTTGCAGAATCAACTTAAATAGATAAACTTGTAAAGCATCTTTTTTTTTCTTTTTAAATCCAAAAGTTTCTGCCGCTTGTTTAAGATGAGTACAAACAACAAGTTGATGAGAATTAAGTGATGTTCACTCGAACATCACTTAATGTGATGTTCGAGTGTAAAATAAAAATGTTTTATTTTACAGTGAGGAAGGCCGCAGTCTAGCTTTAGCAGACGGCTGGAGGCATCTGACCCGCGCTTCAAACTCGGTACCTGTTTGCTCTACGGCAAAAATTTGGTAAGATTAAATTTAGTCGGCTAAAGAAAGTCAGACGGTTCATTACGAGTGAAATCTCTTGAGGTAGTCAAGTTTCTTGTTTGTTCAGATCTTGCTAGTCATTTCCGTAGTATGATTACTAATTAACAGTAGATTCTTTTGTGTCTAATTGCAATCTAATTATTCAGTACACAATTGAAGTTTTATTATCAGGATTCTGCAAATAGAATATTTTCATAGTATATTTCAATCATTCCTTTCATACAGTCGAAGCTCCCTAAAAAGGATACATTACCTTTCTGTGAACTATAATTTTGATTCCTTTGAGTATCATATTTTACGAAGTCTGACTGATATGATCTTCTTGAACACATACTGATGCTTCACATTGATCATTTATAAGCTTATTAGTTACAGTTACTTATCAGTTACTGTCTGTTAGTGAACATTAGTGAACAGACAGCATCAAAAGCTGTAGATACTTTTAAAGGTAACAAAACAATTTACCACATTGTGACCAACTCTCAGAGCCTGGTTGTGTAGTGAGCATGTTTTATTATTAGGTAAAGTGTAGCAATAGCAAGTCAATGTTATTATAAGTAGGACCAAGTGTCAGAAGATGTAAGTAAGTCTCTGTGAGAGGGGTTACTTGAGAAAAAAAACTAAGATTCACTGATTGAATTGTTGGTCGATAGCCAGCATATATTTGAATTTGTGCAACAAACATTGAAAGGAAAGCAAAAACTATATAAAACCTGAATGATCATTCAGTTTGATAAATATTTACATAGAGCATCATTCAATAAATCGATAGAAATCTAAGTGCTCACATCAAAACATCAAATCTAAATAAATAGAAATTGTACTAAATACTTTAATACAGACTGATGGTTGACATTGATCATTTATAAGTTTTTAGTAATGAAACCTTAGCAACTACAGGTGTACTATATTTTGTTAGTGAACACACTTAAGCATGTAAGATAAAAAATGGAAGGAAAGAATCATTAGTGTCAAAAAACAAACAACGTATAAGTTAGAGACAAAAGCTGTACGTAATTTTAAAGGTAACAAAACAATTGTTGGAGCAACTCTTGAAGCGTGGTGGTGCAGTGTAAAAACTTTAAACTTTGGGTAAAACTGAAAGATAAATATGAGCAGTAGCCTCACGTGGGCCTGTTTAGTCCCTGTCACATATTCTTAAGAAATACATTTACAGATGAGGAACTTTTAATGAAATGTATCACACTAGCAAGTGTTGAAGAAAAACGTTTAATCCATCAAACTCGGACTAAAATTTGACAGAAGGGTGTCCATATATATCTCTCTCATTATGTTTGTCAGCAGAAGGAAGCATGAAGTATACGACATTTTCTGGGTAGATTGTTGCGTTAAATTCTGTTCCTCTGTTCTTCCTCCTTAATCCGGAAAATGTATTTATAAATAAAATACAAACTTTATTTAAATGTGAAAGGAGAACTTTGGACCACTAAGCAGCAGTCCAGCTTTTCTCAGCTTTACCTCAGGTAAGAAAGAGGCTTCTGATTTTATTGTTGTCATGTAAATATTTTGGATTTTCAATATCTACAAGCCATAAACAAAATTACAACTTGGAACTAATTGATAATTTCCACTCTAAATGTAATGAAACTCTATTCTGTTTCTTTTATGAAACAAAAAATATTGAACTTTTTCTCAATATTAAATTTTTTGGGATGTACCTGTATTTCTTCTTGCACAACAGTGCGCCCTAGTCAGTATTCAAGCTGTGTGTTTTCTCTGACAGTATTTATTATTTTAGATATGTTTAGGAATAAGCAGCTCCCTCACCAAACCTGTTTGAGGGGCTGTTTTGAACCTTCCTTCAATAGAGACTATTTTCTCTTCAGAAAACAGCAGTGAAAAAGCACGACAGGGGACGGATATGCAGTAGAAACATGCATAAAAGGGCTGTCTGCCCAACATATATACTGTGTGCTACCTCCCAAAGGAGAAATCAAATTTTCTAAAAGGTGTGAATTCAACAAAGGGACCATTTTTATGGAGTGTGTGGCTCCTTCTGCTTTTTGACAGGCTATTTGCCCTCGAAGATTCATTGAAATACGTTTTCAGCAGAGAAAGATCACAACAGAAAGCTTTGAAATCCAAATGTACCCGTTTGTAGGCTTTTCTCTTGACACAAATGCAGTATATATATATATATATATATATATATATATATATATATATATATATATATATATATATATATATATAGTTATATATATATATATATATATATATGTGATATATGTAGTTATGTTACCAGCCAGAACCAATAATAGGAGAAACAAAGTTCCCAAAGAAGTTTCATCTATTGGTATATACATTATATTTAGCCTTCAGTGGCAGATTTTATATATCCCTTCATAAATGGCGACCTGCCTATGGTGTACCACATCTCTTCCGCAATGAACCCTGGAGATAGGCATCACAGGCTTTTTTCTGGGTATATTGCACTGGAAAGAGAACCAGGGCACAACCAGACTTTGCTGTAGTGACTATATGTCCCTATATATATATATATATATATATATATATATATATATATATGTGTGTGTGTGTGTGTGTGTGTGTGTGTGTGTGTGTGTGTGAAAAAAATCCTTTATAAATCCTTTATAAAGGATTTATAAAGAAAAATGGGGAGTGTTGAAGGGGTGAGGGTTGTCAGGAATGTCCCTGGTCCTGTTACTTTTAAGGCCTTTGGTATCACCATATTTTACTATAATTTTTTATCTTGTTTTCAATCAAAAATAAATGTAATATATTGTGATTTTTAAAAACCTGGGAAACTGATACAAGAAAGCAAGCTACCTAAAAACAAACATTTTATAAACCTTGTTTGATATGGAACACATTATAGAACATAACAGACCATATATTGAGTTATTTACCTTAGCTACCTTATTGTTTTCAAACTGGAATAGATGATATAAAATAATTTCTAAAGAAAGAAAGCAAGCTGTGATGGTGATATCATTCACCTCTCACCTCCATCTGCCTGTCCCTCTCCTCCTCTATCCCCCATCTCTCCTTCTTGCTGACAGAAATACATTAACCGAGACCCGCTCTCCTTGAAGTTCCTCCCTCAGCAGCTGCTGTCTCAAACACTTTATTGAATTATCGAACACAGAATATATATGACAAATGGAGTCAACAGACTAGCTTTTGGTTTACATCCTTATCTAAACACACCATGTTTACTCCAGGAAATCAAAGTATAAATCTGTTCCCTGCTTATGTGTGGATCAATAACTTGCTACAGATACCTTCAGGTGTCTGTCAACAAACCTAAGAGTAACATAGCACTGGATATAGAGACTTCTCCCCTTTTAGTTGCTTTAGCAGAAAGCCAAAGCTTTCCATAATCAACAAACTGACCTTACTGTCATTGACTTATGAACAGATTAAACGCCATACCTCTACCTTCTCTCAGATTAGCATCCGGATGTCTCATATTAGTAAGAGGCATGGAGATATGGAGGTGGAGGGGGTTTCACAAACAGTAACTAAGGCAGTAAATACAAAATGGTGGTTTCAAATGATAACAGGTCATGCTGTGGCATGCTAAAATATCTGCTAATATGTCTGAATTAAAGCAAAGTACTAAGCAAAGTGGACCAAATTTTCTTTCCAGCTAAGGAAAAATACTCATCACCTATTGTCACAAACTATTGATGCTACAGGCATTTATTAGGGTTAGGGAGAAAATAATATTTGGCCATGTTCAGAAATGTTTTTCTCCTTAGTAAATTTAATATTTATTTAAAAACTCCATTTTGTATTTACTTACATCATCTTTGTTTTATTAATTTTTATTAATTATCTGCAACATTTAGGTAGAACGCAATAGCAAAAAGAGAAGCAATAATCTGTATATTTTACAAGTTATTATTAAGAGCGGAAAAATTATTCTAAAACTTTAAAAACCGTTTGACTCGTTATATCCTCTCTGTGCCCGGATTCAGAAAATGTTGTGCGCAAGGACTGAGATCACACAGAGATGACAGCGTCACAATAATCAGCATTTATTAAAGACAGATGCATATCACCAGAAAAGCACATCATGAAACATCAGAAACCTCACAGCACAAAACAACACATGAATTTACCTGAGAAAAGGAAGAAAGACAAACATACAGCAAAGACATATTTGGAGAATTGCAAGCGCAAATCTGATTTGTTACTTTGTGTGGAAAGTTTTATCTCCTTTTCTTTAATTTATTCAAATAAGGCGTATCTTTGCTCATCCAACCAGGACCTGTCTCTGACGCTCTCTCTAAAGCTATTTGCTCCCATTGTCTAAGGAGAGCTTCTCCGAACCCCTGCTGGTTTGTGGCCTTCACAGATCAGTGTGAAAAGCTAGAACTTCCTACTGATTGTTTCCCAGACAGACAAAGGGCAGATCAGAGATCTTGGCAAACAATCTGCTTTAACTATAGGTAAAATAAAGGTCAATAGGCCAGAATAAGTTATACATTTTAAAACTATAATTAGGCTATTTCAATCAAGTCATGTTAAATTTTAAAACTAGCTTATTTCAAATAGATTTTCTTAGCATTATCTGTTGTCATAAAGTGTGGTTTAAAAAATTTAAACATTAAAAAAATTACAAAAACTATAGGAAACACAGGGAGCCACAGCTGAACAAAAACAAGAATCCAGAGCAAAAAGCCAGCAGGGATTAAGCAGAATTTGACAGGATATAATAGGAGGAACCAGCAAAGAGTGAGAGGAGAAGCACTGAGATAGTGAATGTGGAACAATGGACCTGGGCTGATTGCAGGTGTGAGTTGAGAGAGTGGAAGGCAGGCTGAGGAGAGCGAGAGAGAGAGTACACGAGTGAACTAGGAAATAAATTTAACATTAAAGCATGAGTAAACATAAGGAACATAATTAAACTAGAGCTACACAGAATAAATAAACATAAACTAGAATCACTAAGGAAAACCTGAACTAAAGCAAAAACAGAAACCAGGCTGATCTAATCAAAGAACGAGACTAAGGAACACAGAATAATAATGAAACTAGAATCAATAAATCAAGCCCCAAAACAATCCAGGATCCTAATAAGTGTATGTGATTGCTAATATTTCCCTAATTTATAATTTTGCCAACATTAGCAACCAGAGACTATTATCTTAATGAGCTGAAGTTGAGTACTTGGGTGATGAACAACGGGCTGCTTCACTTATTTAACTGCTAAAATGAAAACTTCAAATCTGATAGCAGCATCAGTGTTACGTTTTCCACCTAAAAATATTGTGAACTGCTTTTAGAACGGAGTGATGAAGGTAGTTTTTAGCTTGATTGTGTAGATTTTCTTCCTAGAAAAAAAGTCAATCCCCTCCCAGTTGTTGCACTATTAGTGTTTGCAGTATTGCAAGCACTTAATGTTGAATATGGGCTGGGGTTTGTGTTGGTATTTATCTCTTGAGCAAGCAGTGGTCATTTGAGGAGGTTGAAACTGCTAAGACTCTCAAATCTGCCAGAATCTCTCAGTCTCATCATTCCTCAGGCAGATTGGAAGTCTGTCAGCGGAGTGCTGCAATTTTCCTCCTCTGTCCAGAGGTTAAAGGAAATTCTGAAAATGGAGATATGAAGGTTTGACTGGAGTAAAAAAAAAAAAAAAGAAGAAAGAAACAGTTCATTTTTCACACAGCAGTTTGACAGCTGCATCTTCTGATTGTGCAAAGTTCTGGTTGTTTTTATTCACTGTATAACTGTACTTGTTATTGCAAAGTCTGCAGCCCTTTTCTGCGCATATAAATGTGATACCTGCGGACAAAGGGCTCCCTTTGTGTCATTATACCTTCCGACGAGTCAGCACGTTGTTTACTGTAGTTGTCTTTGGAGCAACAATGGCGTCTTGCACTCTGAGTCCCAGCGTGCCTCATTAGCTGCTGCCATTTCAGCTCTTCGTCCCTTGTTAATCACCTCAAGTCGATCACCTCTCTGCAATCAGTTAAATTTAATGATTAAGTGGAGAAAGTTGAGAAATTCATCTTAGTTAAGCAGTAACATGGGGAGCGTGAGTTTGCAAACAAACATGCTGGTATTAAAAGTGAAAGATATTCAAGTAGTCTTTTTTTTTAATTAACACTGAGCCTGTGTTTTGCTCTTACCTTTAGCCGCTTGATTGAATTCATACACAAGAAATCTGGAAGAAGGAAAATATGCACAGAAATTCTCATTCACAGAAAGTGTCTTATAACTGTAGCAACCAGGTGTAGGAAAAGGATTTTCCACCAGTCAGGTGATGCAGCTGTGCAATTCAGCTCCAGTTCCTTTCCTGTATATCAGGACAATACTTTTTTGTAAAATCTCTGTAGCAATGGACTTATTGATTTTAAACTGCGCTCAGCACAAGTAAGAGCAGCAGAGGCATGAGGAGCACACTTTACAAAAATAATGACTTATGTTGCAAACTTTATTGCAATCATGCCACACTGGTCTCAGTGGTCAAGAAACTTAACCTGACTGTCTGTGCTTTAAATGAGGGAAGCTTAGTATAGAAACAGGGTCAGGGCAAACCCTATTCCCATCATGAGAGAAGAAGAAGTGGTGGTGGAGGAGTATAAATACCTCAGTCTTTATCTGGACAACAGAATGAACTGGAGACTCAACAGTGAAGCCGTCTGCAAGAAGGGACAGATCAACCTATGCTGCTTGAAGAAGTCAGGATCCTTCACAGTTTGCTGCAAGATGCTACATATCTTCTATAAATCTGTTGTTGAGAGACAACCTGATAAAGAAACTGAAAATGGTGACAGAGTATTATGTCCAATTTGCATTTACTTTCAGAAAAACAATGTCCGTTTACTTTTGAAGTGGCAATCCACTTTGACAGAAATATTTTTTTTTACCCTGTCGAATTGTCTGATTCAAGGACAACCTGCTCACCTGTGTTTCTTCTCTGAGCACTCCCCCTTCCCCCCCCCTCAGCGAACAGAGCTGACCTCAGTGCAAATGCAGATGAACATGTGGCTGACGCCAACTCAAGATCAAGACCTTTGCTCCCTTTGGTTCAAACATGAGGGGTTGTTTTAGCATCTAGTGCTGTTTTTCTTTTGGGTTTTTTTGTTTTTTTCCACGACTGTAATTATGTTTGGGAACAGTTTTCAGCTTCTCATCTGTCTTCTATCAGCACCCTGTCAATCACCAGGTGAATGTGGCAGATCATGAGTCACACTGACCTTCACAAGAAGAGCTACCTACTGATTAGCATTTCAATATTTCATGTTCAGGTTTATAGTGGAGAGTTTGACATGTGGTTTGTAGGTACAAATTTCTAGTCAAGTTTAAATTTTTATGGTCTGATTTAAGCTTTCATTTAAGCCCTGTCAGTCCCCAGCAGAGTTGCATTTTCTAACTTCAGCTGTCGTAAAATCACTTTTGAGAATCAGATCCCCTATGAATACCACAGAGTATTCATGTTATCTTCTTCTTTAGACAAGTACACTAACCTTTTCTGAGCACAACGTGGTAAGGCTAGACTTAATGTCACATAATCACGTATTACAGCAAGAAAGGGAACTCTTTTGGGAGCTGCATAAAATATTAAATTAAGTCATTATCTGATAAGTGTCAGGAAGCTGATTAGGAGTGCATGTTAGAGATCAGAATGTACATATTTAAGAATGCCAAGGTACTTTATGAAATAATGTGAAAACCATTAAAGATCCAACGCAACGATGAATGACCAACCTCCAGGGGAATCCTAACCCACAGGTCTTTTTTTTTTGCAGACAGCTTATTACAGCTTTCCCCTTTTTTCACTTTTGTTTCATAACACCAAGCCTTAAAATATAACAGGATTTTAAGAAAAAGAGCAACAAAAAAGCTGATAATTGTACAGAAGAGGAAAGATGAGAGATAGTTTTCTAATTGTTTTACAAAATAAAAGTCAGAAAACTGTGATATGCATTTGTATCCCATACATTGTTACTGTGATACCCCTTCCAAAAATATCGAGAGGACCAATTGCCTTCAGAGGTCACTTCATCTGTAAATAGAATCCATCTCTTCGAAGGCCTCAGAGATTTGTCAGAGAGCATCAATGAACAAACAGCATTTATGAAGACCAAAAGAACACAGCAGATAGGTCAGGGAGAATGTGATGAAAAAATTTTTTAAATGTGGTTAGGTTGTAGAACAACTTAAGTCGATGTCTCCCACAGCTCTGAAAACAGAAAACGCATGGTATGACTGTAAATCTACTAAACCTTTGTTAAAGAATGGCAAAAAGAAAGTTATTGTTTAAAGATAGCTATAAGAGATGCTGTTTGAAGTTTGTGCTGTTGTAGTTTGTCAGGAGTCATGCAGGGGCAACAAAAATCATATATTATTCAGATGAGGTTATTCAGATGAAATCAAAACTGAACTTTTTGGTTCAGGCTGTGATAGCCCCCTCCTGGTACAGCGTGGCCTATTAATTGTTTGTCGTTCCATCCAGGTAACATAATGGGAGAGGTCTAATGACACATAGGTACTCGGATTTTCCTGGCCCGTATATAACTAGCAGTCACTCGACACATGGAGGAGCGGTTGACCCACACTTGAGAGAGGCCCACGCAGGACAGAAGGCCAAACAGCTGTGCACATACACCAGATCAGCAGCTCCTGGGCTGCCACTCACATCCACTAGATTCTTATTTCCAAAATAAACCCCCTAACAGGTTTTAAATGATGTTGGAGTTGTGTCCTCCCTTTCTTTCGTTGCAATCTTTGAGCTGGGCTCTAACAATGCAATATACAATTTGAGGCAGAAAACTAACATCCTAAAAACCCAAAAACCACAGCAAAACTTGTAGATGGTAGCATCATCCTGAAAGGATTGTGGTGCTTAACAGGCACAGGGAGAATTGATAGGGAAATGAATGGACCTAAAGACAACGCAGTTTGGAAGAAAACTGTTAGACCGAACTGAACACTTGAAATTTACCTTCCAATATGCTTACAGCAATGCTACAATGGAGTCTTTTAAATAAAAGAATATTCTATAAAGTTTTCTTTACTTACTGTACTTAATCCTTGCAGCATTGTGGGTGGTAGGACTGTGGTCCATCTTCAGGGGTCAATGGACATTAGGCTACACCATGGACATATCACCAGGCAATCAGACGGAAACACAGAGAAACAGGGCCATATTTCATGCACACACACGAACACACACCTACCAGCTGTTTCTGCTTAGAAGTCTGCTTCTTCTGAGATCATATTAAATAATAATTTAACTTAGTGCATGCACATAAAATGTACTAGTACAGGTATAATCTTGGTGTATTTGTCCAAAACACCAGGAAAAGAGAAAAAGTCAATGGATTCTGATATGGAATATATTATGTTGACACAAATTAAAATTTAGATATCAATATCGGATCGAAATTCAAATGTCTTGCGTTGACGTATCTCCAGTTTGGAGGACTAACAGACCCTTCTTGGAATTGGATGAGGATTTAAACACAGGTGAAAAGTGTAGTTGTTTACCTCATGAAAGGACCAATTTCTTTCGTCACATTTCATGGAGTAACTTCTTGCATGAGACAAATCAGCTAAAGTCTTAAATTACTCTCAGGGAGATTCTATCAGGTGGGTATGAACTCACAAACTATTCCAGCGAGTGTGTGGGTGTGTGCTCACTGGCGAGCCAATAAGTGTGTCAGTTAATAATCCAGGCTAGTTAGCATAGTGAATGCAGATTGATATCAAAAAGTGAATGAACTATTACATGGATCTGCACAGATACAATTCGACAAGACGGTACAAAAGAGAAAAGCTTTTTTTTGTTTTCTTTGTAGTTCATCTCTTGAGGTTGTTGACTGGCAGCTGAGCAGGACAGACAGGTATAAATTGTTCTTAGCACCGGGATACTGTGAAAGATAAAGATGTGCAGAGAATAACTTAAGCTCTAAAAAAGAAAAGGGAGTTGAATAAGGAGAAAGACGAGTGGAAAATGTGCCTGCTGAAGCGTAAAATTAGCAATTACATTGGGTGTCATCAGTAATGACTATTTCAGTCCAGATATAGGGAGGGGGTTAATGTCCAACAGTGAGACTGTAATTCAGCTGTTACACCTGTGTTCAATCAGCCGGTCAGAAGAGACTGTGATGGAGCACAGCCCAGCACACAAAAAAAAAAAAAAAATCCTACCTGTGCACTAATAAACCAAGATGAGTGCCATCTGCTGGGAAAGCTTTCAAATGCAATTTATTTTTTAAGAGCCATATGCTGACCTTGGCTGCAAAGACCACATTTTTGTGCAATTTTATTGGAGGTTTGATCATGTGTGTGCGGGCATGCGTGTGTGTGTGTGTGTGTGTGTGTGTGCTTTACATGCTGAATTCTGCTATTTTTTCTCTGAGCTGAGTCAGGAAATTTAATTGGCCGGAAGAAGAAGGTCAGATATGGTGTGTAAGGTGTGTAAGTTGAACACGACAGGTGGAGAGACAGATTTCCTCCAGCTCAAACTCTCAGTGAGAAAAAGGAAAACATACTGATTAATCCACCCACGTGAACACAATTAGTGTTTCCAAGTCCAGCCTGTTTGCCAGTGTTCTTACCCAAACCTTGTTGCACGTGCATGTTACTGGCATTTCAAATTTCATATTCAAACAGTTGCTGTCATGTCTGGCAAATCTGTCTACCAAAATAGCCCCCCTCATTTACTTTGATTATTCTGCTGCTCCCATAAAAAATAACCATCTGTCCTTGGTTTACTGAAAAAGTGGTTTTTAAAACCCCAACACCTTCATTCATCACCATGATGTCACATTTATCACCGCAGCAACGGGAATACAAATGAGGTGGATGCGCACTCAGTGGCCTGCTGTAAATAATTTACTGTTTTGTTTTATTGGAAACAGAGACACAACATTATTTTCAGCTAGCACTCCCCTTGGCCAAGGTCTGCGCACGCATTCATCCAGGGTGCATCACACTGAGAAAAACTGAATCTCATTTTATGCTCTTTATTACGTTTAATCACTAACCATTAAGGAAGAGTCTCTCTCAAGGCCTGGATGCACACTGGAGTGCCGTTAGCAAGATGGCATGATGCATCGCAGCTCCTCAGAGCCATATGGCAAAAAGTCTGACTGTGATGTATTTGTTATGCTTTCATACACCAGATTTAGACGTCTTCTGTTGTCTTTTTCATAGCTTTGATGTATTACATGTTTTCTTACGAACAAAGACGCCCTGTCACCAGGGAACTCGCAAAACGCATACAAATACACACTCTTGCATGGTTGAATCTATTCAAACAATCAGCATGCACCATCTTCATCACCTCACCCTGCTGCCTATTCCATAAGTCACTGTGCCTCCATTAAACTGAACTCAGAAACATTTCTTTGCGGAACGTGCGTCCAACTATTTGGAGCGTGTGCCTCCAACTCCAACTGATAATCCTCTCATGTCAGTTCACCTACTGATTTATAAAAGCTTTAATTCCACGTGTATCACAAAGTAGTGACAGCTTTAGAATACTCCACTTCAGCTTTTAGATTTGCCAGTCAGAAGTAATCCTGTTGGAAAGGTGACATGGAGGATTTGGCAGGGCTCATTTACCACATATTATTAACCAAATCTTCCTACGGTATAAAACACAGTCATTATGAGTCCTCTAAATCCCAACTTTTATTTGTGTGATATTTCATGGTGTCCAAGTAATTAGTTTATTTTTACATATTTTTACATTACTGTGTAATTTATAAATATACAATACATTTTAGATCCTTATCCTGCTATTTGTGTTGTTTTAAAGCCACTGACCAGACTTTTTATAAATTTGAATAAATACAAATTAGATATAGCTTGTCACCTATAAAACAGCATGCTTTAGTCTTTTTTTTCTGTTTGGCTGCATACATAATTTTAATTTGTTATCTAATCAAGATAAAATCTACCCTCAAAAATAATCTGTGTAGGGTGAAGATGACGTCACATCTTCACCCTACACAGCATACAATTGGTTAAAGTTCATTTGAATATTATTTGTAAATTTAATTATCTTTCTTTCATTATTAGCAAGGCTTTTTGCACACAAGCCAATTTTACCCTGGTGTCATAAATGTTTAATTTTTCCTCACAACACATAACAGAATTATAGCTGAGCAATGCCAATATTTGGGCCCTATAAGTTCCACGACACAGAAAACACGGACAGAATCGCATAAACAAAATGGCATTAGGAGTCAAACATGGAACTTCACAGAATTAGCTGATATTGGTGAGAAGGCAGTAATTTCTTTAGTGTTTTAGCCGCTGCAGCTCTCATAGCCACCATTACCTGGCTAGGCTGGGCTCTGCTCTGCATCCGCTCAATCTACTTGCCACACACACAGCATAAATGGAAAAAATCCTTACTTTCTTCCCAAAAAGAAAAAAAATATGCCAAAACTTAGGTTTCAAACCAGCAAGTCTTATTACATTGCAAAAAACTTTTCTTTATGTTTTAAATAAGTTGATTTTACATAACCCCCCTACCTTCCCCTCCACACACACACACACACACGCACACACACACACACACGCGCACACACACACACACACACACACACACACACACACACACACACACACACACGCACACACACACGCACACATGCACACACACACATACACACACTCACTTAAATGTTTTTCCATGACACACCAAGCATGGAGAGGTGACCTTTCATCATTTGGTAAATCCAGTATCACTTGCTTTGTGGTATTTTATCTGCCAACAGCTTCAAGTAGAGAAATGTCAAAGTGTAGTTTTTAGTTGTTTTTTTTTTAATAAGTGTCTCCTCTCAACAGAGCCTGAGCTTTCTCAGTTTCCCTGCAGTGAGAGCTGAAGTACTGAAAGAATGTCAATGTACTTTTTCAAAATAAAGGTTTTTAACTAGCCTTTGGTTTACAGTATTACCCGTCTGCTAGTAAGACGAGTGCACACTGATTTCAGTACAACAGATTCATAATAGTCTTGTGGCCTCATTCACCAAGTTCACAGAAAACAAAATTGATTTGACAGTTTGCCTCTGCAGTTCTCACAAATATTCTAACATGTTCTGCTCCTTCTTCATTGGGGGCCTGCTCTGGATAAACATTTACAAAAACACAATGACAGCAGCTTTATGTTGCTCTGTTTTAGATGGGTTTTCAAGACAGTCTCGGGTTTAATCGCCAGCAGTGATTTTATTATCCAGAGTTTGTGTGTTTTCTTGGTGCAAATAACTTATTTTTCTCCCTACATTACCGAAAGAATGCATGTAAATGTTATATTGACATTCAAATTATTCTCTGGAGTGTCTACTTGAACTGTCAAAAGTTGTTGGCCATGTAATTAACAAGGTACAGCATGTCGCTTGACCTTTGAGTGCTGAAGATAGGCATCAGCTCTGAGCAGGAACAAAGAGGTGTAGACAATGGATGAACATTATTTATGTAATGTGTTATTTAGTGAAATTCTGAATTTGCTGGAACTGGATTTTAGCCTGCGCTAAGTAAGCATGCACTCACTGGTACAATATGACCACAGACATCGAAGTGTGAATCACGCTTTCTCTCTTTATCATGGCAACTATTTGTAGGTGTAATGCATTGAAGAATTTAATGCTGGTTCTGATAGAACTGTGTCAGAATGGACAGTGCATTTAATAAACCTAAATCTGAATGAAGATCTATGGGAAGCTTGCTAACGTATTCAGGAAGATACCTTAGACCCTGAGTTGACAGGGTTGTTTTTGCTGTAAAATGGGAACCAAAACATTATTGGGCAGTGTTTATAGGTTGTAGGAGACCACTGGTCCAAGTGCTACTGCGCCTTCTCTACCCAAAGAAGCCACTATTCTTAAATTATCCACCCAAAGAAAATCAATTTGTCTTCCCCTGACGCATGCTGCACATCCATCACTTTAAGCTCAGAAAGTCCATAGGAGATTTTAGCAGCCTGAAGCATGAGGAGGAACTGGAGTGTTGTCTGTGAGCTAATGAGCATTCTGAAAGGGGGGAGGCCAGCATGACCCCAGCTAACAGGCAGCACAAGTAAAACATCATTCGTAACAATTGTAGCAAACCGAAGGGGACAATACCTTGAACCCTGAGTAGTTTCTGTGGCACTGAGGCAAAGACTCACAGAAATGTTCCTGTTAAATGTCTGTTTTTAAAATTGTTGCCTTCTGTTGATTAAATAAGTACATTTTAAGTTAAACGGCAATATTATCTTTTGTTTTTACAGACTTTGTTGCAGGATAAATGGCAACATGGGAGAATTTTATTTTTAAGAACTCACTGGTGGTCTTTGTTAACATGATAAACAAATAGTAAAAACCAATAACCTGAGAAATTGTTTCACTCTACCATCAGTTTTTTTTATGTATTTAATTTTTTATTTTTTGTTACCCAACATCTCCCTCAGCTGATGTGTTTATATGATAAAAGCCCCATCCTACTACTTAGTAACATGTTCTCTTCATCTTAATAGGGGCTACACTGTCACCGTTATTATTGCAAAGAACTCATTGTTAATTAGCTCACCAGATTAAACAAAGGTTGAATGAAATGAACAGTCAACACTTCAGGGATAAAAAAGGAGAGTAGGATGGAGTTTCAACAAAGATGACAAAAGTGGAGGGACACGTGTCTTTTGTTATGTCTAACACAAAGTGATTGAAAGTGTTTGACATTTTAAAATAAATTATACTGCAAACAATTAGCATCAACTCCACATCTAGCCAATATATCTGCGCTGTGTCAATAAATTTGTGGAAATACACAGCGCTGCGGCTACAAAAATGCAGGTAAAATCCCATTTCACAAATGGAGCATAGCAGGCACAATGTGACATTGGCATCACCACAGCTAAGACTTCGTCTCACAGCTTAAGCCATGCTCTAAATATGAAGTCTTAACTAAATCTCCCAGCTTATCTGATGCCAGACACTTCAGGGAAAGTGCTGTGGCTATGAGTTTTCATCCCCACTGTTGCTGATTTGTTGGGGCCACATTCACCGCTGACACTGATGCTCTCCTCCTCTTTCCACTGAGCTACCTCGCCTTCCTTCCATCCACCCACATCTTCTCCTCCTTCCCTTCTCCCAATCCATATTACCATGGTCTGCTGCTTCCCATCTCCTGTGGGGATTAGCAGGCTAAACACAGGGAGAGGCTCAATAGCATATGGGAGTTGGTCCCCCCTCGGATCGTAAATTCAGCTATGATTGAGGAGACTAACTCCAGGCGCCTACTGGGCAAGGAGGAGTTCTGAGGCACCATATCAAGCAAACTGACCTCAAACTGACATTAAAGCAACCTTGAGCGAAACCTAACGTGTCAGCTGGAACATGATGATAAGGCTGCAGATTAACAGTGAAGACTTCATGGAGGGGTGACACAATCTTCTAGCAGTACAAGAGATTAGAGAAGAGAAGATGCGAGATGCACATGTTGCCTGCTCATGCACACATTCACACGCAAAGTTAGGAGCAAAAAGTGTCTGGTCAGCAGCGAGAGGATCTGCTGATTTACTTAGGGTGATAGTATATTCTATTTGTCACCAGCAGCTCATTAGGCGAGGTGACGAATGAACGTGTAACCCTGAGAAAGATGGTTTAATCTGCCTAATGCAAAACCACTATTAAAGCCTTTCTTCAACGTGTCACTTGGGGCCAGAATTTGAACTTTATATTTCCCTCGTTAACAATACTTGGAAGATCATCAAAGAGGAAAGTTTTGTAACTTGCCTTGCTTTTCAAAATATAGGGGAAACTTATTGGAATAAGACAAATAGTTTTCATATATGTAGTAAATCAGTAGTTCCCAGGATCTACATTTAACAATTTTACTGAAGTAATGCAAGTGACATAATTTTAGACCATCAGGTGCTCTATAAACTAATGCAGATAAAGCCATCCAGGACCTAGAATTTTTTTTTTTTTTACAGCAATGTTTTTCTGGTTTACAGAGAAAATCTCCAGTGAGTCGATGTTGTGTGAACAAATATATCTCAAATCTCGGTGTCAGGGTAGAATGAGCCAACTAGTTGACAATAATAAAACACCATCTTTGAACTCAGACTGCATCGAACAACAACAGAAAGCCACTCCGAGTGCCTCTCATGGCACTCGGAGTAGAACTGAATCGTACCATCAGTTCTCTGATGGTACGATTCATACAGGCTCAACAAAATTGGAAGCAATTTAGAAAAAAATGTCTGACATGAAAAGTCTTGTTTTCAGCTGTTAACATTAGGCTTTCAGGGTTAACTTTAGACTTATGAAAGCATGTGTTCATTCTGCCTTGTACGAGCAGTTCAGGATGGTGGTAGTAGTGTTGTGGTGAGGGGAATATTTTCTTTCAGTACCAATTGTTTAGATGCTACAACATACCTGAGGTTGTTGCTTACAAGGTCCTTTCCTTTGTGGCTGTATTGTACTCATCTACTGAAGGCCACTTCCAGCCAGGTAATGCACCATGGTAGAAAACTCAAATCAACCTAGCTGCTTTTCTTATGTGTGAATTATTTAAAGTCCAGTTTTAGTGGCTTAGAAGGAAAATTGTTTTGAATGAGCCATACTTGGAGAAGAGATTGTCTTTATTTATTCCCACAGCCATCTGAACACATAACTGTAACTACCAGTAGTTAATGACCTGGCTGATTGTATTGTACTGTATCACATTTGCTTTTAATTTGTTTTTAATGTATTTACATATTTATTATTTTTATTTTTTGTGTTGCTTGGACAATAAAGTAATCTTGATTCTTCAATTATTGGGGATCAATAAGGTAATCGTGAATTGTAACTCCCTATTGAGGATTATTCTCTGAATGTTGTTCAACTACTCAATGCAAACTCATTGATATATAAACAATGCATTTCTCTCTTTTGACAAAAACTATGCAACATGTTTGTATTACTTACCTCACATCATCATCTAAAGGGGAAAAAACGCTCCTAATATTTAAACTTTGGCACATCGGTTTTTTAAAGTGTGGTTTAAATTTTTAAATAAACGTTTGTTATACATTTCTGGTGCTTTTTCTACTTTCTTTTTAATATATTTATATTTTTACAATCTTATTTTTGTTTTTCTTGGACAAAGTAATTTCTCTGTTGCACCAACTCTTGTATCTTGAATCTTCACTCCCCATTGAAAAGTTTTCTTCATTTTTCTTAATATTGTTCGGCTACTCAAAGCAAACACGTTGACACATAATCACAACATATCCCTCGCTCCTTAAAGAAAACTACCCACCATATGTGTATTATTTACTCCATAGCAGCATTTAAAATATAAGAAAATGTCCCTAATTTTCAGACTTAGGCACATCTCTTTTAAAATGTGGAATCAATTTGTCTTTGTTTGACACAGCTTAAAAGGAAAGCTACTGGGCGACAGTTAGAGGCTCTCATTAGAGATTGCTCCTTTTCTTGTTACATTTGTCTTGTGATGCTGTAGCCAAGCAGAAAAACATGCCCAAAGGAGTTCTCATCACTCACATTTTCGCTGTAGCAGGACTGGCAAGCGGCAGCCCCTTCAAGGGTGCTCAGCAACAAAACATTTTTATTCCATGTTTTCCTCTGGAAACACAAAAGAGTTCCCCTTCACCTGTCAACATGATTACTGAAAGCAGTGTTTCCATCTGAATCTAAACTGGTGGTCTTACTTTCCCACATGGAGCTGTGTGGAGTCTTAAGATGTTGGACAAAGGAGAGGCAGTCCTGATGGGATTACCTCATGCCTTTGGTCCCTGAAGTGGCCAGTCAGTCTTTTTCTCTACTCCTCTTAACAAACAAGCGACGAGTTGTAGTAAGTAAGTAAGGAAAGGTTAAAGCATCTGTTGGAAAGGAAGAGCAGAGCGTCGAGTGGGTAACAGCATAAAAGGTGTGGGTAGAGAAAAACAGTTCAAGGTCAAAACAAGGGGGCAAGAGAGGAGGGGTACTGAGTTTAGTATTCATTCGTGTTTGTATGATTAAGAAGGGCAATTAGTCCACTTTAAATAAAAGAGGCGGGGTGTAAAGTGTGGGACCACTGATTTACATAAGAGTTTCTTCAGAGAGCTGATGTGAACCTAGTTCATCCAAAGCTGGTCTCACACAGCACTGTATGGATCCTTGAACACTCTTCCTTTATGCAGTGATGTCACATTTGCTAAAATGAAAAATGTCTCCGCAAAAAGTTTGTGAATTGAGCATATTCACAAACTTGAGTATGACCTGGGAAAGTAACTCGTGAAGTGGAAAGTAAGGGATGTGCTGTCTTCAAAACCGATTTACAAAAAAAAAAAGTGCATTGGGCCTTTTTTCTGAGTCTCTTTGAGTTTCAACTTTTGTTGCAATTACAGCAAAATAGTTCATTCTCAGTCAGGTTGGTGAGTTGTTGATTAAGTCCCAACTCTTGAGCAACATTTAACAGGTTTTCATCCAGGGTTGTCCTGTAATTAGCTTCTCCCATCAGTTCTTACCAGCTGCCCTGTCCTGCTCAGAGAAAAGCTTCACCACAGCATAGCTGCTGTCATTAGCATGTTTGATGGTGTGGAATTTGTGTTTGGGATAAAACGAAGCATATAATTTTCAATACAGGCCAGAAAGTTTTATTTTAATCTTATCTGACCAGAGCATTGTTGTTCTTATGTTGACTGTGTCTCTTACAGGGCTTTTGACAAATTGTTAGCATAACTTAGCTTTCCTGCAGCGACAGCTTTATCTTGTCACCCTTCCATAAAGACTAACTGTAGATTTATGGAGAAGATCACAGATAATTGATCTGTTGACAGATTTTTTTTCTAACTAAGCGATGGCTCTCCACAGCTCAGTCAGAGTTACCATGGGCCTCTGTGCGGTTTCATAATGCCCAAACTGACAGTTCAAGTAAACGGCATCATCTGCTTTTATAACTGAGCCAAACTTCTCAACAGCGTTAGTAGGTGCATTCCTTGCTTTTTATGATGCTGTTTGTTTGGTGATGTTCTTTAAAAAACTGGATTTTCTTTATGGGTGCCAGAGTAAACATGTGTTACAAAAAATCCCAATTAAATACATTGAAGTTGACAAGATATAGAAGAGCTACACAACATTTTGTTGCATTGTGAGATTCTAAGATACAGACAACATCTGACAAGCAAGAACATTGGCAACCAAATATTCTGACATGATCTTCTTTTGGCATATCCAGTGCCACTGCTAGCCATTTAGGTGCCTTTAGCACAAAATGGTTTCTGGTGCGTTCCACCCCAGAAACGTACAATTATTCTCAATACGTGAGAGCACAAACTGATATTTTCCTGGAGTAGAAAGTTTTGTTTTGTATTGTATTTATATGCTTTTATGTTATTAGGAAATAAATGTAGGGTTTGGGGTAATTTTTATTCCAATCCCTCCAGATGGTTTTCTATTTTTATTAAAGTTAAAATTGCATAACATTATAAATACATCCATAAATTGATCAATCAACCTAATAACAGAATCAACCTGAAAAATTGTACAAAACTACACACAATTTCTGATTTATTTCTATATGTTTTGATCATTATTTCTATGTTTTCATCATTCAGAATGTAATGGCAACAGAAAAAGTTCCACTGTATTTGAAAAAAGTAAAAAGAAAAAAAAAACGACAAAAACAGACAACTAATAAATAGCCCCAATTAAATTTATTAGCTGAGGAGAGGGGGTACAAACACTCAATGAATTGATAATTAAGTTTAATAAAAGTTATTTCCTGAGTCTCATTTAGAGAAAAAAAAAGCACTTTAACTTGTGCTTTTAGGCTCTCATTTAATAAACTGGACAATAAAAACCAAGCAAGTCTGCAGACTCATTAGGTTTATTTATGTATGTGTTTTCAACAGTCCCATCATTTATGGGACTGTTTACCCACATTTATTTATGTGGATATTTATACTCACATTAACAATGGTGGTGATGGTAGTAGGAGTTCGTCCCTCAATTGTTAGGTGCCGGTTTGATTCCCGCTCTGCCCACTTCTGTCATGTCCTTGGGCAAGACGCTTCACCCGCCTCGCTTGCTCACCTACTGCGTTGGTGCATGGCAGCCTTGCCTCTCTGTCAGTGTGCCAGTAGCTTTCCACCAACAGCGTGTGAATGTGTGTGTGAATGACTGAATGTAGTGTGAAATGCTTTGGGGTTTTCTGGACTTGATAAAGCGCTATACAATTACAGGCCTTTTACCAATACTGAATTTATAACTAGTCACCAGACAAAACTGTGACTATACTGAAGACAGTTTGTCTCAATTCTGCTTCACTGTATATGGTGTGCTACAGCTGACTTGACCTAAAATTGATTAAAAAAGTTAATAAGTTTGTTCAGTTATTTTATTTTTTTACATTTTATTCTAACAATATCCACCGTTCTGTCCTACAGTACCACATAATTTATCTTTGGAAATTGAATATTTCTGCCATAAAATGTTAAAATAAGCAAAGCCGCTGAATTAAGTTAATGAAATTAATGCATTTCTTCTATTTATGCATCTGTACATGCATGCATTAATTCTCTCATAACGTTAATTTATTATACAGCTCCATCAAACACATCCTGTGAATATAAACACATTCTGCATAATAAGTACAATTAAAGTGCTACTTATTCCTCCCTCTTTTACTTTTTTTTTCTTTTTTTGCTTTAGTTTGCATACAATTGTCTTCAAGTTTTATTCATCAGTTTATTGTTTCATATTTGTTTAGATCCATATTTATTTCTACTGACACGTGTGAGTCCAGTCATCCCCCCTCTGCCTCTGAGTTACTCAGAAGCTCACTGGAGCTGCGTCCATCCTCAGTGGCATCTGCCACCAGCAGTGCGTGACTGTGGAGAAATATGCTTAAATCTGTGGGGTTACTGGATTCAATGGTTCCCATTGATCTACATTTGCCTGACACTGTGACTGACAGAGCCAGTAAGCCTATCACGGCCCTGGAGACGGACAGACACTCATTTTACAGGTGAGATGAGGTGGGATGGGTTTGATTGATTGACAGACTGTCACTGAGTCACTGGGGCATTGCTAAACCCTCTCCATGCAGCGAGAGAAGCAAAAATGTGTTTGTGAATAGGAGAGGGTGCAAAAGTGATGCTTTTGCACCGATGTACGTTAAAGAAGGTGCTTGTGTACACCGGTGGTCAGATGTACAAAGATTACCTGTTCCACCTTGAGTGTGGTGACAGCTAAAGAGTCGCCCTGTCAGGCCGGCCACACCTACTACTTCACAGACTGACAGAACTGAATAAACTATCAGAGAGACTCTGACAGGAGGCTGTTAGACAAAATATCATATATATTCTAACACAGGCAGAGACCCAGGAATGTAAATCTGCCAGCAGAAGCATCTCTCTGTGAAACCAGCAGCCCCTCATTTAATGACAGTCTCCTTCCGTTTCTTTTCCCTTCCTGCCTCTGCTCTGTGGTTTGCTTTGGGATTCAACAGAGACGTTGCTTAAACACAGGCCATTAGGACTGCTCACAGTTGTTTGTTGTTTAACACTGTGCAGAGAGCCAAAGCAAAAAACAAAAAGCTACAATTATTTGTTTTATACATTACTTTTTTTATTATTATTATTATTTTGTTTAAACTTTTTTTTCAAAACCTTGAAAAACAAAGTCAATCTTGTTTAAATCTTCATATTAGCAGCTGGAGAGTTTTTTTTTTTTTTTTTGTAATCCTACAAAGCTATGAAATGCATTATTCAAAAGGTCCTAATTACTTCAGAGAAAACATAAAACAAAATGTCGGTTTCATCACGTTTAAATACCCAATAAATAGCCGTTTTACAGCTTCTGCTTACATCAAACTGTTGCTTTCTTGAAACGGAGGATATTTGCTCTGGTTTGTTATACGTTGATGGAGCTCATCCCTGGATTTGTACTGCCCTCATGTGGTCACTGTGTTTAGGTGTCGTTTTATGAGAGAGCAGTTCTTCTCAAGATTGGGATCATACGGGAAGGGGAAGGCCATAAAACACATATTATTATTTTTTTATTATTTCCTTTGGAAATCATTTAAAGGAATGTACTTCAGGTAAATAGGTTCAATAAACTCAAAAGATAAGTTTCGCTAAGAAATAATTGCTGCTGAAGGATGTGTCAGACCTTTTATGTGTAATTGGTACCCACCCAGGGTATGTTTTGTACCAACTTTGAAAATTTTACATTAAGAAAACAATACTCCAGCTTAAAAAAAAACAGTTTCCATTGCATAGAGTTACTTTGGTTTGATAATCTGAGAATTAACATAAATGAGAGCGTGTCATGCAACGTGACGTAAATCACACTATTTGAAATTTGAGGGGGAAAAAAAGAGAAAACTTTTCTTGCAAAACAATAGAAAGGTTTAAACTCAAATTTGATATAAAATGATGGGACATCAAGGATAAAGGCTCTGCGGAGGTTTTTAAAAAGCCACTGAAAACACATCCCAGGCATTTCCCCAGGCTTTTATGCTATGATTTGATTCTGTTTCTCATGCTTGTTTTATTCTTTGTACAATTTAACACTGAATTTTACTTTACAGCTCTTTGAGATTTTATGTCTGTGAAAAGCACTTTATAAAAACTCAATAGTTTTTCCACCTTCAGTGTCACTTATGTTCCATATAATTCAGCTACAAACCACACAACAGATCTGTTAGATCTCTCTGTGCAGGTTATCTGCCTCATCTAAGGGTAAACATTTGCCTTTATTAAAATTGTTTGTGCGTCATTAATCCGACTTTTTATAAGCTGACGGCGGGGACAGCTACAGTCGAAACCCTATATGTTTTAAATTTGATTTGATATCTGCAGGACCTGTGAATATATAACTTTAGTATACCGACATGTGTGTAGCAAAGCATGTAAATGAAATAATTTTATTTAACTCTCTCTGTGTTATCGATAAGAAATAAGCCTGGCAAGTTTCTATCTAGAGTGTTTTCATCATAAATCATCTAGACACAGTGGTATGAGACTGGTTTAATTAAGAAGTCTGGTCTGTAGCAGTAGCGCTGAAGTCGTGTTTATTTGCAGTGTCTCTTACTGGGTGGTCAGGTTCAGCGTTGAAGTTTCTGTCAGAGAGGAAGCTTGTGGCGCTACAGTTTTTTGTGTTTTTTTTTTAGTCTGTGTGGTTTGTGTTGCGGATGTGTTGCTGACATTTCGCTGTCAAGGCAGCGGAAAAACGAAAAAAATCTGAGGAAGTCTTTTCTGCGGCGCACCTGTTGCTGACACTGACAAAATGCTCATTTCCTCTCTTTTCAGAAAACGGCAGGAATTACAAGGGGTCTACATATGTGTTTTCCCCACACCTTACTTTTTCACACCTTTCGTTTTGTTTCTTTTCGCAGTAAAAACCAAATCAGAAGTTGACCTTGGACATATCATAGCTGTGAAAAGAGGAAAACAGGCCAACAATTTTGCCATTACTATACCACAAGGACCATTAGCCAACTGACAGATTTTCAGCCAGCACATATATTCTCCTTCTTCTGTTATTCCTCCCATTCAGACATTAGCAGACAGGCCGTCATGCATTTAGATTATTTTGGAACCCAAGCTGTTTTGCCAAGTGTGCGAGCCCCTAAATGAGCTTCCCACCTTGACTTTGGCAGACAACGTTTCCTGTGAACTCCCCGTGATATTAACCTCAGCACCAAGAGATGGTTATGTAGCTTGATAAATAGATGTCAAACAGGAGGGGGGAAAAAACGGACTAAAAGACAGAAGAATGTGAGAAAACCTCACAGCTCTTCTAAATGTTAAACCCACTGACACAAGATAGCATTAAAATGGAACGTTTTTTTCTTCAACAAGACAAATCATTTTCACTGAGTAAGAAGGCAATGAAGATCTGGTACCAGTAGATGGCAGTAATAAGCAACGTCTTGACAAAATCCAATATTATCTAGTTTTAAAAGATGTAGAAAAACGGAATATTTTGTCAAAGAAAGACAAGGAAATAAAAATGCCTCCATGAAAAATATGCAAAGAATATTAAGAAGAGAATGGCAAGCTATGAATTTTTGTTTATTGTTCAGATTTTTTTATACATGTGTGTAATCAGACTTACTTATTTTTTTCTGTTTTTATTTTAAAATATAAAACGTGACAAATTATGTATTCAGTCTTTCATTTTTATATATTTTTTTATTTCAGTATTTTCAATATTTTCTAAATCTGCTAAGACATATTTATTTGAAGGGTCATGTAGGTTTTGTACCGCATGACAAATAAGACAAAGTGAGACAAAAATGGCTCTTTGGATAGCAAATGTTAGATATTAATGCATGATTGATAGCCAGTTACTGGTAATATGTCCAGCTATTGGATGAAATAACCTCTGTTTATGCCAAATTCCCCCCCTTTTTGTAGCATAAATGGAAATCCAGAGTAAAATTGGCAGGTCAAACCCATGATTATGTTTTACAGAGTTTTTCTTCTTAGAAAATCAAATTACTTAAGCTTTTTTTATTATTATTATTTTTGGAACATCCATTTTTTATCTATATATGTGAATTACAGTGTCTTAGTAAAAACTGAAATCAAAATATTTAGAAGAAAACCAGATGTTCAAATATTTTAAATGTAAGCAGTTTCCCCTCTTTTTAATTTATAACATAGAAAAAGAATACTCTATTTCTAAAGAGATCTTTGACAGTATTTCCAAGTCAAGAAATTCCCTTGCTGGTGCATTCACACAGTCACCTATAAAACATGCAGTGTACAGAGGCAGGAGATGGAGAAGCTCGATCTTTTCACAGATTATTTTGTCTCAGATACAGTCATGGCGACTTAGTGTCAGTTTTAACAAATATGTCAAAAACATATTTTTCTAAAAGTTTCTTAAAGCACAAATATATAAACTATTAAAAGTAAACTGTTCCTTCGGACCTGTGTTCTCACACATTTTATTTTTCATTTTTTGAGTGAAAGTCAAAGTTTAGCTAGAGGCATTCCAACAATAGCTGCAGATAATCTTTCAAAGATTTCACAAATCGCTGATTTATTCGTCTGTCTATAGACTTATCCTCTGAACTCCTCCGGTTCACGTTAAGTTTTGTCTTCCAAGAAAAAGAATGAAAATAAAATCGGAAGTAGATGAAGATGTATTGCATGGTGCTGATAATAAAGTCTTACAAATTTAGTAACATTTTCCACGGTGCTGTCAGAATGCTAGAAAGCACACCAGATTCACAAAAATGAGTAAGAACAGCAATGTGTTTGACTATCAACCACTGAGCATTAAGTTAACTCCTTTGTGTAATAAATGTCTTGCTTAGATAATGTGATTATAAAACTTCATCTCTCTCTTTTCTTTTTCCTTTTTTTTTAGCCTGAATAGTTTATCAGCAGACCTTGTAGTTTCTGAAAAAAGCTGCTGTCTTTCCAATAACGCAAAGGGGAGGAGAGAGTAGAAAACACATCGGCTGATCCACAGCGAAGATGCTGTTCTGGTCGACAATTGGCTGCTCGGAAGCTGGCAGCTGGCCATGAATCAACATTTAATGATTAAGAGGCTGGAGGATTCTGGGAAAGTGTGTGAGAGTAACAGCCAGGAGAACATCTTAAATATGCTGCAGTTTGAAGTGGATGTCTTTACTAGAACTGCTCTTTGGGCTGCAAATTCAACCGGACATAGTTTGATGATTCTGGGAAGAGAGCTAAGCAGTTCACTTCTGGACCTGTTTCCATCAACACCAGTTACTGTAATAGCACAGAACGTGCTTTTTGAGGTCATTTGTTTTGAATCTTTTCCTTAAAACAGTTGAGAATTCTTAGAAAATATAATGAAAATACAATAAGAAGTATATTCACACCCTTGAGGTTTTTCATATTTTGTCTTATTACACCAGCAGACGTTACTGTTTACCAGTGGTGGAGAAAGTACTCAAAAAATGTACTTAAGTAAAAGTACAAATACACAGACAAAAATGTACTTAAGTAAAAGTCAAAGTACCACATTAACATTTTACTTAAGTAAAAGTAAAAAAGTAATGGCTTTTAAAAATACTTAAGTATTAAAAGTAAAAGTACTTGCTGAATGAATTGCCTAATCACTAATATCATTAAGTGTACCAATCGTATTTAATTTTAATACATCAGAAATGTGCCATTTTAATGAACAATGCCACAGATAACGCATGTTTTTATTGTTTACTCTGTAACATAGTTTAGACTTAGATATGTGATTCTATGCATCATAACTTCAGGGATGGAAACATTTTGTCTCCTGTCCTAACATAACATGAACCTCACTTTTTTGCCACACATTTATTTTGAAAGAAATCCAACTGGCAGAGGAGGACATGGTACCAAGGAGCCTCATAGCAGAGTTGTAGTCTAGACCACCGAACCCAAGACCAAATCAAAACCAGCACCCCGTGCTACATGACAATAAAATTAAGTCCACCTATCAAAACTGCTTCTCAAATTGATCTGAAAGATTCACTTTCCCATAAAAACACCTACTTAGAGCTGAAATAAATTTAACCAGTGACAATTCAAACTCATCTTCATTCTGTTTTGCTTTCATCTCTGTGCCACAATACACAGAGGTCTCCTGCCATCCCTAAAGAAATAACACCCTGGGCGGTTGCCCATATTGCCAATGTCAGAAATTGCACCATTAAACATAGCAATTAACAACGCTCAACTATGAACACTGTCCAAGGCCCAATAAGCAAGAAGTAACCAAGCAGGAGGAGCACCGTGACTGTTCTCATCCTCCCTCCTGCTGCAACGTCTGCCACCATGACAGGTGATGAAAACAAAGAGCAATGAGCATGCTCTGTGTTCTTACGTTCTTGTTTTATTTGTTCGCCAATTAAATATAAAGATATTTTAATGAAATAAAATAGCTACTGCAGTGTACGCAGAGCATTACAAGAACAAAGAACGGCTCTCAGTGAGGCTTCAGCACTATAGGACTTAGTCAAGATCTGTCCAGAAGAATCGGATCGTCCATGAATGTCATATTACTATATTGCACTTTGGTCACAGCGTTGTCCCATATATGCAACACCTCAGTCAACATCTCCACACAGGAATTCAGCGCATGAGTGACAACTTTTTTCCATCGCAGATGCAACATGTGTCTCTGTACAGCTAGCTTTGCTAGCATCACGTCCACAGAGCTTACCTTTCTTTAAGCTTTCCTTCCAAGTGAAGCTAAAAGTTGGACGAAGTTCCACCGTCAGTGAAAGCGAAGCGCTGCTGATTTTACATGTCGCCATATCTTATGATTTATGCTGCTATTATATTACTGACGCTCAGAGGAAACCACTGCGCATGTATGGAGCTCCGCGTGCGAGTAAAGGTGGAGCCGATGGGTGACAACAGACACTAAGTCACGTTATTGCTTGGATTTTACGGCGCCACCTTAAATCCCTGAACTTCACGGAAAAAAAGAGCAACGCGACTTGGATGTAACGAGTAACGCGACAGTTTGTAGAAATGTAGTGAAGTAAAAAGTACAGATACTTACTGTAAAATGTAGTGGAGTAAAAGTAGAAAGTAGCCATTATTAAATCTACTTAAGTAAAGTACAGATACACGAAATTTGTACTTAAGTACAGTAACGAAGTACTTGTACTTCGTTACTTCGTTACTTCCCACCACTGCTGTTTACTGAGTACATTCAGTCAACATTCATAATAAGTAATATAGCAATCAAATAATCTGAGCACGCAAGAGAGTTACTTAACTTTTGCCAGCAGAGGGCAGCAAATGCCTGGTACATGAATCGGTTACCTCTGACGGTTTCTTATTCGGTGCTCTTATCACAAGACACTACATCATGTTTTGCTCTCTGACTTCCACTTGTACTCATATGTTTGATAAACTGAAAAGATTTGCAAAGATAGGAAGCCTAATACAAAGCTTATTTATATGGCTTTCTCTATTAAAGAAAGTGGAATAAACATAATTGGTTATTTGATTAGGAAATAAACGCAAATTAAATAAATTGCAGAAAAGTTTTTACGTTACAAAGCAATGATGGAAATGCGTATATAAAACAGTAAACCAAAAGGTCAACAATGTGCTTGTGAAAAAGTATAAGTCAAGTCAAGCTGATTTATAAGGCACCATTCGTACACATGCAGTGAAAAATATACTTAAGGAAGAAGATAAAGAAGAAGAAATGTAAGTATTTTAGATAAGAAACATTAAAGTGCAAATATAAAACTGCAAAGCAAACTGTAATGTCATCATGAAAATTCCTATCAAAAATTATATTATGACAAAATAAGTATTTGTCAAACGTTGTGACTGTGGGAATCCAGTTTCTTTTTACTCTTATTTACAAACTGAAAGCTGTTTTTATCAGAAAAGCCAAAAAATGTAACATCTAACCTGCCTTTTGCATAACAGAAGGAGGACCTGTCATGCTTGGGGCTTCTATGCTGGCCTGATACTCTGGGTATACAAAATAAACAATCCAATCAGAAGATAACCAGAGGATTTTGAGCAAAATATGTAATCTAACGTCAAAAGTATACCTCTCTAGGGAGATAGTTGTGAACCTGTAAATATAGCAGCTATCAAATTCCCAACTGCAGATCAAATGGTACACGAACGAAACTCGGGAATAAAAAAAATAAAAAATGACGAGGCTGTCAGCAAGCTACAGACCAAATCCTGGTCAACTTTCAAAAAGTGCTGAAATTAGGCATTGCAAAAACGCTTTGAGCAAACTTATGAAAACTGCAAATGATCCAGACACTGTCTGAAGACAGAGGATAGAGGATTTCCATTGTTGCAACAGTTCTGCAATCATATTTCACTCAGCTTTACAAATAACTGTGTGAAAGGTGAAAGTGATGTCAGCTCACCACTGTACATCTTCTTCTAATGGATTTTCCATATTGTCCCAGTTCTCCAAACTATGGAACGCCTCTCTGTCTAAAAATAACTGCACAGTTCGCTGTAACTGTTTATCTCATTCAAAGTGATCATGTCAGGATGCAAATAAGATCTATATCACTGCATGTGTAGGCAGCTGAAATTAGTTCCATGATTGACAGCATGTTGTGACATGTCTTGAATCAGTAGTTGAGGATTCTTAGGAAGCAGCATGCACCTCTTTCTTTACATAGTCAACATGCAAAGACTAGAAGAGAGAATTATCAGGTCCCATGTTGTCACCTGACCATAAAGACCAACATCAGGTACCTTGTTAGGCTATGATGTCCTGCACTGCCCTTTAGAGCTGGATCCTCTCTGCATTGTGATGGTCATGTGGTGTTGGTATGCAGAGCAGTGCAGTCACTCGCCAACTCTGGAGCACAGTGACATGCCTTACTGTAACGTCAGTACACGTAGACTTATAGCTAAAGGCGTGACTGTGTTTGGTGCTGCTTGAAACCAAATAAGGGAGAGAGAAAAAAAAAACAAAAAAAAAAACAGAACATTTTGTGAGCTTCTGTGGAAACATGAGTGATAATTCCTGACGTATTACATAATGCCTCATGTGACCTGTTTGCATTCCCAGCACCATGTAGTACACAATATTCTCTGCTGAATGAAGGGCAGCCTTCTGCCCTTCGTAGAAGACTCATGCATATTGTGCACCTTCCCAGCCTATTGTATGTTGGCTTAATTAGTCAGTTCTTACTTGTGAGGTGAAATAAAGCCATACACGACTTTCAAAAAAAAAATGTATATTGAAAAATGTGAAAAGTGTGGATATAAGTATATTTAGGACTCCGATAGCCCAAAACAAATCTTAGAAGCCACCAAAGTAGTAAACAAAGTTGAGCAGGATCTATATTATTTAATCTACTTCTAGCTCATGAGCTATGCATGATAGTGGCAGCATTATGCTGTGGAATGCTTCTCAACAGGGCCGAGAAAGCTAATTTGATTTGATGCAAAGATGGATGGACTTGACTGAGGTCAAGCTAGTTTGCAAAGAATAAAATAAAAAATACTGCCGAAAATAGAAGCTATCATCAAAGGATTTGCAGCTGCAACTTCAGCAAAAGGTAGATCCACAAAGCAGTGAATCAGGAAAATCTTTGTAAAAGACACTTTGTTTTGTGTTTGACATAAAGCAAAACACATTGACATTTGTGATTTTAACATTACTGAAGTTGGTAAATTAATACAATATAAACACGTTTGCACATGGCGTCTTCCTGTCGGACAGAAACATCCATCAATCCAGTAATACATGTCTAGCATGATGTGAAGACAAGGTGACATTGCAACTGTTTGCAGTACGTGCATGAGGTGTTGGAATGTGTTGCTGAAACAAACTGTGCTAGTACACCGGAGAGAATGCAGCCTTTCAATAAGGATTGGTGTCAAACCAAAGTTCATAAGAGAGTCTGTCAATTGTATAGGCTGAGTTGTACATTGTATCACTAAAGCAGTGCTTACTCTTGCAAAAGCTCCCTTTCAAAGATAAGAACAAGTATTCTTACTTGGAATAGGGAAAGTAGATTTCAATATTCTGGTTTTGACTTAATCAGTCACTGGTGACCTTTCTGCGCATTAAGGTCCCTCTTTACAGTAAACTCCATTCTGTTATCTACATGCCCTTTACCTTTAACCCTTTTTGTTGACATGTCCTTAGAGGCCTTCATGGAACACTCACCCAATAACTGCGACTTGGCTTCCAAAATCCCCTGTGTCATTTACCAACTTTCACCTCCTCCACATAGAGTGGGTGCCGTACTCTGACTCACAGCGGTGGGCTTTCATTATTGTTTATTGTTTGCAAGCATATAAGCCCTACTTTTTAATCCTCAGAGGATAGGTAGGAATCTCCAAGCACTGATTAATTTATTTGTTGTGCACAAAAGAAACATGTAACTGCAAGGAGCAGAGGAGATAAGCATGTGAAGAAAGAATTTGGTGCAGGACATTCTGACCTACAGGTGGGAAAAAAAGCACATGACTAGAATAACAGAGAGAGTACCTCATTATGATTAGTGGCCTCTGTGAAGGTGCTTTGTGCAGATTTTTGTTTGTTTAACAAAAGAGCACAAAACGTTAAGGGACTGAACTCATACATGTTGAACTTTGACTTTTGCATTGTGAGTACACACATGGGCAATGTGCTGCAAGCAGATTTTGGCATATTTGAATTATCTCACATACAAAATCTACTCAAGTTTACACTGCTGGTGTTTCTCTCCATAGAAGGCAGGAAAGGAGATCAATAGGTCTTGGAAAGCACTCTGGGATCATGTTTCATCAGCTTCCCTGCAATGTCTGCATGCAATTGGTGGTTTCAGTAAAAATGCACCGATATTTATTTTAGTTCTAACACTTCCCAACACAGAAACAACTAGATATTACCAGTAAATACATTTTCAGATTCTGCAAAACTGTATCAGGCAATAATATATCACATCAAGTGGCCAATGAGCAGGAAAGGATTTTCACAGCAGGGCAACAATGAGAATGTTTCTTTCAGTGATTTTATGCGGTTTCCAGCTAAACAAGAATCACAGTTTTCTTGTGCTGGTCGAAAGATACAACTTGTTCTTGTTGACCCCACATGCCTCACTTCAATAACTGATTTACAGAGGAGGCTTCTCAAAATAGCCCGGTGGAACAAGATGTCTCTTCAAGACATGTGCCTGAAACATATGTGTTCAAAAATGACTTCATTGAGACGCATCGTTTGGCTTGAACAAACAGCCCCGCTGTAACTGTTTGAGCAATTATTTCTAAGAGGAGACATATTAAGATGTTTTATTTCTGTCTTTCAACAAATAGCTTCAAATTTCAGAGACGTTACTGAAATGTTTCAGACATGCTTCAGTTGAAAGTGTTACTAAGGTTATGTGCAGCAGTCTTTGAAAAGAATCCTGCAGAGCAACAGCCATGTTTGGAGGTGGAGTGGGACGGAGGTGGTTGCGGGGATAAGTACTTACTCACTCCACTAGTTACTCCAACTCTATCTTTCTGAAGGCAGTGCTGACGCCCTCTTACTCTGCTTGCAGTGCTATTGCACTTTCTCAGCAAAGACACACAGTGCCTTGCAAGAGTATTTCTTGAACTTGTACACATTTTGTCATGTAACGATCACAAACTTAATTGCAATTCGTTTATTTTATATATTGGACCAGTTATACAAGTTATGCAGCGTTATGAACGACTGTGACGATGAAGGAAAATTAAATGTACGGTTTTCAAATATTTTTTCAAATATGGAAATTTGCTTTCTCATTTCCTTTAATATTTACACAGCTGATTGCAAAAAATATATATTTTTTTAGATCATTAGAAATGTTAATAAAATCTGTTGCACACTTATAACCTAGGACAGAAATAAAATTAGAAGAGTTGAACCAAAACTACAAGTTAATCCAGTTTATGGTCAAGCTGGTCAAGAAGGAGAGAAACGCAGCTAAACAGAATACATAACAGAATTAACAGAGCAGTAGCTCCTTCTTTCAGTGCTAAACACAAAAATATAGGATCCGCTGCATTGTTTACTGAAAGAGAAAATGAGGTTATTAACAGCAATAGCTCAGTTGCTTATCCCCTTCAGGAAGTTATCAGTGATTTTCATCAGGTCTAATATTTAATAAATATGGACGCTGTTTAAAGAACTGTGGATAAACATTACATCGTACTGCTAAAAAAAAATCCTTTATTAAAAATTTAAAAAATCAGAAGAGCAAAAACACATCGGCATCAAGAATGATTTAGTAGATTTAAAAGGTTTGGCTCGTTGGTGAGCATGTTTATTAAATGTTATCACACTGTGTACATTTTTAAAAAGTTATTCTACTCATTAGCACATTGCTTGGATTGAAGTTTGCTATTTCTGATAATCCCACAGTTGTTATTTTTAATTAGTATGTATAAATATTTTAATGCCCATTTAAAATATATGCAACTTGGATTGAGTTATAAGTTTAACAAAAAGTGTCATAACTCAAGTAATTCATTTACTGTGCTCATAATTTTCTTTTTTCTTTTTCTTTTAATTTTTTTACAAATAAAAATGGAAGAAATGACAAAATGTAACAAAATGTCTCAAGAAGGTCTGTTATGCCATTTTAGACACCCATTAATTTCCAAAATGTTCTAGAGATGTTCAAAAGCAGAAAGCATGCAGACGTCCTATACCCAAGCCATGTGTTTGGTCTGAAGACGTTTTCCTCTCAGTTCTGTGGTAAAATGCTGAGAAAAAGAAACATTTAGGGCAAACATATAGCAGCAAAATCTACCAGGCCACTTACTGCATGTCAATATGCTGGTTCATGTGCATTTCTGATGGTTTATTTTTTTGTAGGCCTTGACATATAAACATCATTATGTATCAACACAGGAAAGGAATCAGACTAATTCAACTGCCTCGACGAGCTTCAAAGGAAACTGTTACTTTCACACCTTGTTTTCAACATTTTAACTTGTCTTGAGAAATGCTTAGCTATGATCCACCTCCAGGAAAAGACTTCAAGAAATGCAATCAAAAATCTCCCAGATTCAATGTAAAACACCTTCAGTCAACACTTCCCGTTGTGGCAATAGTTGCGTTTTTTTATCAACAGGAAGACAGGACAAACCTAAAGTGAAACTACATGTAGAGATAAACCACAAGCTCATCTAAGCCATAATCACTTAGAAATCCAACATCAAATAAAAAAAAAAAAAACCCATGCACTTAGAATGTTTGACAACTGAATCAGATTCTCTAAACCTGATTATCGTCTCTTGGGATATGAAATGACTATTGCAAGCATCTTTCTAATTGGGAAAAAACCCCAAAATGATTCAAATCTTCATATAATTTTATTCAGATCTCGACCTACAGTGAAAAGTGTTTGCACAGTATCTTGTTACATTGATAAACATAATCTAATCATAACACAAACCTGAATTTTAATGCCAAGTATTAGATTAACTGACCTTACTGTTGTGCTAAACATTTCATTTAGGGGTAACAGAGTAAAGGATTCTGAATACAGATTTATGACACCCCTTTCTTTTATTTGGTATTTTGTTTCATTAGTAGCTAAGGTCCGCTCTATTGCAGCTGCAGACTGCAATACGTGCAACTTAATTTTTCCTGTTGTTTAAAAGCCCCATGGTGGACAGTCAGCATGAGGTGAACGGTTAACACGTAGCACGGTGACAGGTCAGTGGGTCAGAGGTCAGTCTCTGTATTGTTACTGTGTTTCCCCCCTGGGCTGAGTCAGGGTGCAAAAGACAGCTGTCCTGTCGAGTAAAGGGACAATAACGATGGTATAGCTAAACGTAATTTGGCTCCATAAAAATTGATCAGACTTCTGCTGCAACGTTGTAATACTATACATAGATAAAATTACAAACTGACTATAACTGTGTTTTCAAATGCACACAATCTCTTGTCCTCTAGCCCTGATGAGGCATGAAAGAATCCAGTGGACGGTGGAGCAGTTAAAGGGCGGTGCTTTCTGTCCATTGCAGCTGCTGTCTCTCCCCACGGGCACGAGGAGAAGAAAAGGGACAAAGGGGAGGATCACCGTCTTTTAACTGTCTGTATCGTGCTGCTGCTGCTGCTGCTACTCTCTTTCTCTACCCACTACTCGGGTTTCGCAGCCCACTCCACTGAATCATCCTATCACCCAAGAAACACACATAAGGCCCATTTGCACGCAGTAACAACAGGCACTAAGTCATACCCCCAGGAATGACTCACGGTTACCCCGCTCACTCCCACCCCCCGGGAGCAGTGACTAAGGGTGAGAGGAGCAAAAAAAAAAAAAGAGGATAAGAAGAGGACAGGACAAAACACAGAGAAGTAAAAAGAGAGAGTGTCAAGTGCTGTAGCGATGAGCAGTTTGGCCTTCAGTGCTTTGAGGAGGCAGCAGGCAGACAGAACTTCTGCTGAACATGAGCTTCATCATGCACAGTGCCTGTCTTAGTCACCACAGCAACTGCTCAGCAATGCAAAAATCATCCTGCAAACATAATTATGTGCTTCAAATTGTTTTATAGTGGCTGAATTCAAAAAGATCTTGCACTGAAGGGCTTTTGTCTGGTAATAGTTATGAAGTTTTGTAGTTGTAAAACATTTTCCAGAGTCTATCTATAATAACAGTAACAACTAACAAGTAATCTTAGAAGGAATGTGCAAAAGAATCTGCCAACTCAAAATATCTTGCCATGAGAGTCAGAGAAAAAAAAATCTCTGGAGAAAATTGGATATGATACAGTTGCACAGATAAGCACAAAATACATTCATCATTCAACACCAAGTAGTCTAAAATTACAACAAGCAGAAATGAAAAATTAAAAGAGCAAAAAATATAGAAGTTAACAAATTAATTGCTATCATTACTGGAGTTATCTGCATTAATTCTGGATATGAGGTGGCAAAATTAAGTGGAGTCTGAATCTTACAAAAACAAAATCCAAAAGTAATCAACTTTCAAATCTTGCGAGCCACTGCGGACCAGGAACACTGCAGACCAGGAACACCGAAGTACCGTAGATGACTAGCAAAGAATGCCTAAAAGAGTCACCCATTAGTGCTACTTAATCTCATGCCAAGCTATACTGTCTGGAAAATGAGATTCATAAATGTCGTCTCTTCTCTTCATGCAGCAGAACACTGTGAATTTCACGTTTGATCCCAATACACCTGTACTAATCGGAACATTAAACATTAAAAAAGTACACATATTTCAGAAGCATGACAGGACTTTATCTTCTGCAAAATGCATTTCTTCAGCTTTAGATCCACATAACCTACTTTCTTCAGTATCCAATCATAAATGGCAAGTTAGGGAACAGAACAACAGCTGAATCAAGAGTGAAAATGATCAAGGTCCATACGATCGTAAAATGTATTTATGCATAAGATATTGAACAAAAGCAGCTACCAGCAAAAAACAACAACATTGCATTTAAAACTAAGAAGATACACAAATGCCACATATGATTTGGGTTGAAAACGTAAGTCAAGATCAGAACAATGCATCTTTATGCTGAAATGCATATTTACTCTGGACAAGTGATTTAACCAGCTATAATAAAATTCAGCTAATGATGAAGCCAAAGATTAAGCTTCAAAGTCCCAAATTTATACTGTGCGTAATTCGTTTCAAACATGCCAGTCACAAATATGCTGCATGCTTCCGTAACCCAAAGAAAAAGCATCTAAGAGAAGGTTATCGGAAACTAAAGTGAAGACTGCTTCTTGTCTATTAGCGCTGCTTTCACAGTAATGACCACAGATCCCTTTAATCGATGAGACCGACAGCACATACGTGCCAAATGGTCTCTGCTAGACGACGTAGTTTTCTATGAACTGTGTGACCTTTTTAGGAAGAAAAAGAAAATGAGTCACAGTATGCACACTGTAGCATCTAACAACATGGCTAGACCACATAGCATGGAGTTGTTGGAGAGGGAGAGAACCTCACAGCATTGAGGCGTGTGACTCACTGAGTTCTTTGTGAGACTGTTTCAACCCTTGCGAGTGCGGGTGGTAGGTAGGTGTGCGTATGTGGGCCTGTCGTTGTGCGTGGTAGCATGTGGTGAGCCTTTTGGTGTGAGGTTCTGGACCAGGAGGTGTGATCGTCATCATCATGAACTGTAAGGCACAAGTTGCACGGCGGTGCCACAAAATGCAGCAAAAGCACAGACGATGTTAATCGTTTTCACTGCGTTTGACGGTCGTTGTCGTTGGTTTGTGGAAGTTTCCAGCTCATGGCGCCATGTAGGATGCGTTTACAGAAAAATAAACACGACCTCCGCTGGAGAGCCCGTGATGTTTTGCCGTGAAGACTTGACTGAGCAAAGTGGAGTTTCCTTCAGGGGAGGAATCCCCCCAGAGCGGCGACCTGGTTTCTGTCTCTCTCACACATACCGCTCACCCACGCCCACACGTACTGTACGGAATACAGTTCAGCTGTTTACCCTTTGCTGCGTGCAGCAAAATAAATCATTTAATTTTCATCTTTCAGCAGCTCTTAAGTAGCTTTTTTTAAAAACGGTAGAATTCCAATGTTTCACTTTTTTTTGTAAACATCTGTCAATTAGTTCAGCAGAAGGAGGAATTGAGATGAATCAGTAAATGTTCGTTCACATTAACTGTAAAATTGCTCTCCTTTCATCTTTTGTCTCAAAAAACCAAGTCAATGTTTAATTCAAACAGCGAACAGCTGCAAGTGGTGAAACGGCTTTAAGTATTGTCAGATCAAAGACAAGATGAAAGGCTGTTCTGAAAGAGTTTTATGAAGTATAACTCTTTGAAGTACTAAAACTCAATTCAACTGTTTAGACATTTTGAGTTGATTTAATAGACAACAAATCTACCCACTTCCATCGTCTCTCTATACATTTGTGTTCAGGTTTATTAGCTTTTCCAGAAGAAAAAGTTTTCAAATATTTTCTATAATAGTTCTCTCATCTTAATTGCTCTTGTTAAGTGCACCTTAAATATGTTCTATAAGTATAAGGTGCACTTTCAGTTGTTGTTTATTTTGAAACCATATATTATTTACGCATTTAGAAGAGAAATTCCTCTGATTTCCTTTCAATGCACGGAATCGGTTACATTATGCACCATGATAATTTACCAAAACAAATACAAGCCCTTTCGTGGCACTACTGTCAAGAGGGCCTCTTCCGGATTTTGATGACATATTGGTGCCTGCACCCAGGACAGAACGTTAAACAAGATAAAGGTGACCCATAGGCTTGACCCCTCTAATGCAGTATGATGGTCTCTGACCTGCAGGCTGCTCACAGCCAACTCAAACTATGAGTCAGCTTGCACCTAATTGCATCACCCCCTGACGGAAAAGTGAAAGCTGGTCCTGGATCAGCGGCTGTCACTGTGTTAGCCTCTTTGCCCCACAGTCGCTGAGGCTGGTGGTATGGAGGAAGTGAATGCGGTGTCTGATGATTATCTGTCTGACAGGAAACCCTTTTGTATCGAGGGTTATCTGGCCGCCTGCAGAGGAGATGACGTGAGCACTGGGGAACAGAAAGGCCATTTCTCCAGCGCTGTGTGTAATACGTGTCAACTTCCTGCCTACGCTGCCACAACCAATCCTGTGTTGACATATGACGTTTACACAGAATGCCGATATCTTTTTTATTGTGTTTTGGAGCTTGCAGATGAGCAGGCAGCTAATAGGGGTCTTGCCTACAGTGACTGATGGCTGGTGTCAAATCAACACTTGTTGCTGAGTTTCACCTGAGATTTTACAAAAACACAGGCAAATCCATTACCAGGACTCACCATGTCATGTCTTCTTGCCTATTTTAGTTTACCTTTATGAGTAGTCTTGCTGTTTCAGTTCTTGACCCTGTTTTTGTTTGTTTTTTTCAATTGGCCCTCATTATTTTGCTGGTGTTTTTGGTGCATAAACCTTCTCAAAAGTGAGACCTCAAGAGTATGTAGTATGTAGACCACTATTGTGTTCCAGAGCATGGGAGCCATTCCAGATTTTACTTCTGAGGTTGCATGTTTCAGCTTTGTTTTAGCCAAAAACAAATAGGAATAGTGCCTAAATGTAGATTTTTCTCTTGTTATAAACTTTCCAGGTAAATTTCCTCAGGGTTGGAGATAAAAGCAAAAAATATCGCAGGTTTATATTGGTTACGTCTTTGTAAATGTTATCATGTCCCTGTGAGGATTTTCACATGTTGCCATGCTACAGCTACATACTTCGACATCATTTTACTGTGATTTATTTTATGTAACAGAAAGAAACACAATAGAAGTTGTAATTATACAAACAAAAATCTGAAAAGTGTGACATGCATTTGTATTCAGCCCTCCTGAGTAAGTGCTTTGCTGAAATTAGAGATGCCAGTCTACATCCACCTTGACCAGCCTTTCCATGTAGGTTTTATGCTCTTTATGATTTGTAAATTGTATGTTCCATTTTCTATGCCGTGTTTCAACTTTGACTGAAAATAATTTCTTTATTGTTGTCTCAGCTTGAATAGAGAACAAATTGATAGGGTTAGGGTCAACCCTATCTATGTAAAACAGTCATCTATTATTTTTCATTGGAAGGCCCACTTCTCAAGCACCTGTAAGATCAAAGCTTTCTGGAAAGAAACTCATCTGATTCACTACAAAGGGTGACTTTCTTCATAGTAATGCAACTTTTTAGAGACACTAAAGAAAGTGTTTGTGTTTTGCATCTGTTTGCAGGTGTTTCTGTGGGGTTTTTAGCCAACATGTGAGCAATTTAGTCTGACACATGCACTTCTTATATTTACTAGTCATGTTTTATGTGGCAACTGTGGTTTTTGTGCTTGCACACACACTGGACAGCAAGGCTTGCTGGATGACAGGACACCTAGAGTGTGCAGATGCTCGTGTGGGGAAAAGAGATTTTACTCATCTCTGTTTTCATTGGCAGGTGTGGTTATTATGTGGGCTGAGAAGCTTAGGTTTGACTCTCCCCACAAACAAGACTGCAGGTGATTTCGATGTTAGACATACGGCAGCCACAGGTTCTCAGGGACAAAAAAACAGCACAACGTCTTTCTGAGCAGTGGGGTGGGCTGGTTTTCAGAAAAATCCCACAGCTGAGAGGTTGATTTGACCACACATCACTGCAAGCAGCTGTTCTGCCGAATTTTACTTGAGAAAACAGATTGTCATGTTGATGTTAGCCGTGCAGTCAATAAACTTTACCACTGTGGAAGTGTGTCAAGAAAAAAAGTACAAGTGCTGCTTTCAGTTTGCCACAAGTCATGTATGGGCCACAGCACACATCGGAAAGAAGGTGCTTTGGTCAAATGAGGCCAGAATCAAATCCTGTGTCCGAATGTGGCAGAAAAAAACTAACTTTGCAGATCACTTGGAACACACCATCCATTATGCTTAAATGTTTTGGCAGCACCATGCTGTGGCGGTGCTTTTGTGAGTGGAAGAACAGGGAAGATAGCTGGACTTCGGGTGACAAGTGGATAAAACTAAATACAGGAAAATTCAGCAAATTTTCCTGCATTTAGTGTATTTAGTTTTTCCTGCAGCCTCACACAGAAATCTGTGTGAGGCTGCAGGCTGCAAAACACTTAAAGCTTTGGTATGTGACTTCCATTAAAAAATGTTTTAACACATTTGTCAAAACTGTCACTGTGTCGTGACAGTATAATATAGACATAATCTGTGAAAACATCAAGCTCAACCAACCTTCTCCCAGTGCCAACTAGAAAAATACACAGCGCTGAATTTCTGTAGTTAGCGCAGAAATACAGAACTTTGTACAACAATCTGTCAATCATACTCATTGCATGCTCTGCTCACACTCTTCCTCATAGCTTTGATTGGTTGTTTAGTCAAAGTCAGACCTACTTCCAGATCTGAATCTGTGGCTGAATCAGTGACTTGAAAATTGCTGTTCACAGATACTGTTTATTAAATCTAACTGAATCTAAGAAGATAAACAATAAATGTAATGAATGTAAACGTGAAGACCTCCAGCAAGACATGAAGTGCTGAGAAACTATTTTGTTAGTAAGACCAAAGCATTTAGGTTTGTGGCCTTCATCAGGGTCACAAGGCCTGACCGCAGCCAAGTGTTGCTGGAGTCGCCGCCTCATCAGATCTTTGACCCTCTGCATGTGCCTTGGGAGTCAGGAATGTTGTGCCAGAAACATTTTGGATTTCAGTCTCTAGAAGTGCAAAGCAAGTAGAAAAAAAATTGGCAGATGTAAGTGCAGCAAAGCTTCTACAAAGTATTGTTTCAGCATGGATTAATATAAATACACACTGCACTATCCCATAAAATTCTGATAACACTCAATAAAGTTTGTGGTTCCACTTGACAAAATATGAAGAAACAAAAAAATCAAGAAGTGTGAATTATTTTGCAAGGAACAATAAGGGCCTATCCATCCCAGTGTGTGCTGCTGTTGGCTTTGACTACTGACCTTTATGAAAATGTTCTCTTAAAGGTTATGACAGAGGATGTATAATTTGGGTCATCTACACTTTTTATTCTGTCTTTCTGTTTCATGACTTTGCAACTTATTTGTCACTTGGAAGCAGACATGCACCACCAGCCTGTTTTTACTTAAGCTAATGAAGTGGAGATGTAAGACTGCAAGATGAGATGGGCTGACCTAAAAGACGTGCTTCTTTTCACCCATAATGCCATGGCAGGTGTAAGGGCACAATTTCATTAACACATTTTGTTTTATCTTGTCAATAAGAGCATATGGTGATACAAGTAAGATAAGAATAAACAGAAAACCAGAAAAAGGCCATAGGGTTATGAATGCAACATCCATTGACTGCTTTCATTTACAAATAACTATAAAACAAATGTAAAATTGCTCAAGTTCCAGTTGTGCACCTTGCAGAAGATGTGAAATTTATTGAAAATGTAACACATCATAACTGCAAAATAATGTTAAGAACATTTCTTAACTTCAAAATGCCTGCAGATGACATACTTTTCCGGAGCATTCGAGGTTGCAGAGATGTACATTGTAAACAAGGCTCAGTTGTGTAAGGTTTGTGTCAGTCTACTAAAAAGGTCAAAGCAGGTCATCTTCCTTAGTACACACATGCTTAAAATAACGAGTGTCAGCTGAGGACACTTTATCACTGCAGCTTAGATCTGCCTTCTTTAGTTTGGCCTGCTGGAGTCCATGCAGGGATCTGGAGTAAAGAATGCTAGTTAAACATCATATGTCTACCTTGTGATCACATCTTCATATGCATACATGCTCATGCACCACCAGCAGTTAAAAAAAAAGTATAAATGTTAATGCATTTGCATGTCTGCATGCCAAGGTGTCTTGTGTTTTGTGGCATTGCCTGTTTTGATATTTAAGGAATGGGTGACTTACAGGTGTCTAGCTCATTGGAACCAAACTGGTAATTCGTTCTTCACACACACCCGCAAACAGACTGTTCACAAGACAGGCAGGGACACATACACACACACACACGCACACACCCCCACACACACACACACACTCTATAACAGATGGCTCACACACACCCACTGATGAATTTCCATTCACGTGCACATCCTTTGCTCAAACAGCATTTTTAACGAACAAAACTTATAGCATATCCATTGTCTCCACGCCCAGAAAAGATGTTTCTGTTAAAAGCAGAGGTAGCATGTTTTTTGGGAAAAAAAAAAAAAGAGTCTTTCTGTCTGAATCACAATTGTCCTCCACCCTGAAAACCATCCGAAGTGTTGACTCAAAGTCCAACAAAGACTCATACAAGTATCTGTAAAAGACAAAACTGAGTAAACAACAGAAAACTAAAACTTTGAATCGGAAGAGTTGCAGACATACAGTCATTCTGTTAAAGGGTGACAACTGACACATCCTGAGCCATTTTGGCACACTGAGCACTCAACAGTAGCAACTCAGATGTACAGAACCTTCAGTTATTATTTGTAGCTTCTAGTAATAAAAAGACTATTGGTCAGCGCAAATAGTTTAACGTGTTTAGCAAAACAGTCAAGTTGCAGGTGCTTGACATTAGCTAAACCACATTGGCTACATTATGTCCACATGTCCCCAGAATGACTCCTGCTGCATAACTAAATCACATGAGAGGACTGCAAAACCAACGCAGAGTGGAATATACTTATACAGAATTAGGCAGTGCTCCTTTTAGAAACTTGGTGAGCCAGAGTTGGAAACTCTGTGTTTTGTCTGTTAAACATAGCCGCAATAGTCCCTTTAAAAGGAACTGAGACTCTAAGAATAAACCTTTCCATTCCTGGTCAGGATAATCTCCTCGGAAAAGAACACATGAAGCAGCAAAGACATTGTAGAGCATGTTTACTGTTTTGTCATCGACTTAAAGCACATGTGCCTTCTCAGGCTGCCCTACATTCACGCTCTCTCGCCTTGTGCTGTGCTGTGCAGACAGCTAATCTTGTATTCAGGTAAGGATTGCTCCCCTAGGATCTAGTTATTTCTGGTTAGGTCTGAGCACAAGCAGTATCCAAAGCTGACCTGCAGTTGCAAAAGAAACAACAAGCAAAAATGATTTTGCTGCTAATTACGGTGTTACTGTATATACATGAACCTGTGTAACAGCATGTACCTGTGTGCAGGCGTGAATGTGCTTGGGAACAGCAGTTTTAAACGTTTTTTGCATTTTTTGCTACCAGTAAAATGTAGTCTGTGTGGAGTTGCAGAATAAAACTTGTTTAGATGCAGTGAGTCAGCTCTTTGACCACAATTTCTTTACATCTGGTCTCATTTGTCCAGTTTTACATGTTAAGTGTAAAAAATTAACTAAGCAGAAAACATTTGTATCTTTTACTTTTCTCCATTCAAACTGTTCTAACTTAACATAGCTTTCAGTGCATACAGTGATTTGCAAAAGTAGTAGCATCTCTTGAACTCTGTGCCATGCATATCATAACTGTAAAGCTCATTGTATTTTTTTTAGGATTTCATGTGACAGATAATCACAAAGCACTGCACAATTTGAAGTGGTAGGTTTGCTAACATATTAGCACGTTAACAATCTTGATGCTCACGTTAACACGAGTTAGCATGTTGGCAAGCTAACTCCAACATAATTCACCGTAGTGTTTAGGAGTGATGTGCCTTTTGCATATAGTCCTAAAAACGTCCCAGAATTTTAGATCTAAATTCAACTACCTTTGTGGTGGTAATGGAACAAAGTTCCCTGAGGCACAACAAATAAAAATGCTCCAGGCTGTATGGATTAGTGGCCTCTACCAACCCAGAGCAGTTGCTTGAGTACATCGGGCCCTGATTCTGTCAAACTTTGATCAATGTAGTGAAGCAGAGTCTTTCTTACCAGGAACCAAACAATTATTTAAAGAGGTCAACACTCTCCTTGTGGAATTCTGCAAAACAACGTGCATGCTAATCGGGAGATAAAATTCTTATCTATTTATCTTCAATGCTTCTCATTATTAATTCTCTTATTTTATTCTGTCTGCCTCTAGGATTCGTTCCGTCTTTTTCTCTGCACTTAAACATGTTCTGTCCACCTCCAGCCAAACACTCCTGTTGTTAATCCATTTTCACCTGAAGCATGTCCTATTCTCTTTTCAGTTTCACTCAAACACAATGGCAGTCGTAACCCACGCACACCCCCGTAAACCTGAATCACTCTTTCAAACTTCCAACGCATCTAAAATGTGATTGTGCGTAGGTATCTAGATTTGGAGTACGGTTGTGTGCTTTGATAACTTGCAGCATAGGATATTTTCGAACTCAATCTTGCCTCGAGACTTTTCTTCAAAGAGGTCTATGACTAATAGCTTCACCTGCATTTAGCAGTATCAGTTTAAAATCTGGTCCCTTGCTAGTTTCGATCATCCGCATATAAACACTCCAAGCAGCTGACTCACCGACTCTTCGCTCTCGTATTGCATATTCCGGATGCTTAAAAATGGTAAACACAGCTCAAGGCTCTATCTCCCGATTCTTGTCAGGCTACTGCATCTCCCAATGTCTTAATTTCTGTGACATACGTGCACTTACTCCTGCTTGGTCATATGTAGGTCAGGAAAAAATCCAGAAATGGTGTCAAATCTTGATAAGCACAAACATGGAAGTAGGTTAGTTGTACAGTTATATATTGGCCTAGATGTTCTAACCTATTTTTTTTTTTTCATCAGGGATGGGACAACAGTTAAGTTAAACAAACTCAGAGAAAAGTGTGCTTTTGCACTACATAAATTTTGCACGATATTTTTTTTTTTACTTTTTCATCCACAGAAAGAGCTTCAAATTGCTCCTTATCCTTTGTTGCACAGTTGCTACGCGTTGAATCGCATGATATTAAGGGGTGACCAAGATTGTAGTTTAAAGGAACTGCTTGAGAAAGAGCACAAACATGATTTAAAAGAACATTTTTTTTAGAATTAAGTCTGATAAATAAGTATTGAGCAAGTATGGACATGGCAACCTGGTGAATACCCAACTCTCAAGGCAAAGCAGGTAACATAGCTCCCTTTTTGCTTTCACAAAGAAAAGATTCACTAATCACAAACCGTTTTAAGGAATTTGCAGTCAGTGGAGGTCTAACAAGATATTATGGCACAATGTCTTACAATAAAGTTGCAACAATATTTCTTGTCAAAATGAGGTCTGTCTTGGGAAGCATTATCCAGTTCTTGTCAGCAATGGATTTTAGAAAAATATATTTAAACTATCGCTATTTTCCCCTGATCTAAAGCTAAGTGCCTTAACCTTGATATGATGCTCTAGCTATTTTGGAAACATATTTTGAAGTGCAAACAAAAGAAACATATGAAAACAGTGTGTGTGTGTGTGTCTTTTCTTTTTGCTGCAACTTATTTCTTATATTGGGAATGTTCTTGGCCCAACACTCAGCAACATTTTGCTTAGCTTCCTTTTAGGTCTTTTCCTATAGATTCTAAAGACAGTGAAAGCACTAACAGCAGTTTAATGCTGGTAAATCAGTAGAGAAGAGATTAGCACTGTTGTCCTGCAACAAGAAGGTCCTCCTGTATGGTGTCTGCATGTTCTTCACTTCTATGCACAGCTAATCCAGCTTCCTCAAAAAAACGTCCTCAAAATCTAAGGCAGGAGTGCCCAAGTCCAGTCCTCAAGCTCTACTATCCTGCAATGTTGGATACAGCCATGCTTCTGCACATGAATCAAATAATGGGCTCATTACCAGGCCTCTCAGAGCTAGAGAATGCTGATGAGCCATTTGATTCAGGTGTGTAAGAGAAACGAGTCATGTGAAACTTGCAGGATGGCAGAGCTCGAGGGCTGGACTTGGGCACTCATGTGATAAACTGCCAATCTGTGCAGGGTGTACTTCTCTGACCCAATGACCACTGGAGACATGCCCGCCCAGCAATGCTGCAGGGATAAGTGAGCAAGAAGGTCTGTGCAAACGCGCTATACCTAAGGGAGATCTATATGTTGCAGCTTATGTGGAAAGACACTTCTTGTCTTTGAAACACTAGAGGTGAAATGTGCACTGTCCTCTTACGTCCACAACATCCCCTTCAGTTGGAGTTTTCCCTCCAGACTTTGCAGAGCAAGATCTTGGACAATTAATCTTAAAACAGGGTTTATGACAACTGTTTCATTGCACCGTAATCAAGAACAAAGAAAGCAGCAAGTGTTTCAAGCCAGCTCAAAGCAAACAAAGTTGAAAACTGAGAATTATTTGACTCCCCTATAATACATAGACGATGTAATTAGAGAGAAGATGGGCTTTTAGATGCTGAATTGTCTTTTGAGGTTCTTCAAAGGCAAGCCACAGCAGCTGCTTTGAGCTTTCGAGGTAAGTGGATACAAGCCCTGTTGTGCAGTTGTTTGCCTCTGTGATAAATCACATTTGTATTGCAATGCTACATGATATGCTGTGACATTTGAAGCAATAAACCAACTAACATAAATCACTCCTTGTTGTATTTTACTTCAAAGACGAAACTGAAGGGAAAATCGCATGCCTGAATGCAGTGAATTGTAAATAAAATTAACTGTGCATTTGCAGTGACCTAGAAATATTTAGCAAATTAACATGACCGCTGGTGAATGCATTCAGGGTTTCCTGTTGACACCAATACCTAACTTTTTAAGCTTGTTGCAACTGCAATCTCGTGCTTTGTTTGGTCTTTACTCATTTTTGACATTCTTTTAAGATCAACCACACAAAAATATCAAATCCGTAATGCAATTGTTATCTGTCAACAAAACAATCTTTTTTTTAAAAGTAACCTTTGGAAAAGATAGTTGTTTGATAAAAGCAACAATGCAGCTTTCTTTTCAGAACACACCTTTGATGACAAGGCCACGCACAGACATGTTTTCACCGTTTTCGACCATCCCGTTTTCTACACCATGAGTTTGCCACATGTGCAAACGCATGGCGCTTTTGGTGCATGCTTCATATCCACCCTAGGTTTCTCCTCTCCTAAAAAAAGCTAATATGTGTCATTATGAAAGCCTTTTTACTAAAAGGGGAAAGTCACGTTGCAGCTTCAGCAGTTCTGAGAACACCTCACTGTGCCTTTACAGAATAAGATTGCTCAGCTGTTTCCCTATATAGACCTGAGCTTCAGTAGACCTGGATAACCACAGAGAACCGAGAGAGAGAAACAGCAATTACAGAAAAACAGTGGTTCAACATGACATTTCTGTGGAGCTGGGAGGATCATGGTACCAGCAAGTGAGGGGTTGCATAAGGCCTTTCGATTTTCTCAACAATAGTCGTGACACAAAACGAGACACATGCTGGTATGACTGGTCCTGATTGTAATTTACATGTGAGTAACGGCTTGCAGAAATGCCTCGGAGCATTATGACTTGCTTTCATGTGTAGTCAGATTTATGGGTTCTGTTTAGAAATAGCTGGTTGCTGTTCTTGATCTGAGAGTGAAAGTGCAGGTGAGCGAAATTGAACATCGAATCCCCTAAAGTTTAGACACTCTCATAGGTACAGTGGCTGGTGAATTATCAATCAGGAAATAAAAGATAAAGACGAAATATTTCTTCCATGTTTTTTGCATGTTCTTAAACACACTGTAATGTTGCCATTTTTATATTTATGAATAGGTCAAAAATGTACCAGCAACCCTCCCGACCCCACTGAGGGACAAGGGTGAAAGAAAATGGATGGATGGATGGAGGTCAAAAATATTAAAATAAATAATCTTAATAAATCACAGTACAGAAAATGACGCATAGTGTTGAACCTTCCACGAAGAAGCCAGCTTACCACAATAATACCAAGAGTGCATCATTGACTCATCTAGCAGGTCACAAAAGAACCAAGAATATCTAATATTTTCTAGGCCTCATGCCTCAGTTAAGGTTAGTGTTCATGATTCAATAGCAACAAAGACATCCATGGCAAATTTGAGTGCTCTTGGCACAAGAAGATAGAGAGAAATATTGCTCACTGTTGCTATACAAGACCACAAATACAGTTCAGGGTATTTTCATTTTGCCCTGGGATGGACGGACAACCTGTCAAGGGTGTAACCCGCCTTTTGCCCGTTGACCGCTGGATAAAAGCAGCAGCACCTCTGGCGACCTCATTAAGGATAAGAATGTCAGATAATAGATGGATGTTATTTTTATTTTGGCCTCTTAGAAAACTTCACTAAAATGTTTGAAGCTATTGTCAAACATGTGAACCTTCCAAGAAGAAGCATGCCACTGGTAGTCCATTTGGCTACTGGTGATTAGATAAATCACCTTTTATCTAATCCTCTTATTTTGAAGTTTGGTCATGTCAAGAATTTAACAATTTAGATGCACTTTGATCTGCACTTCTTTTTATCTACACGGTCGTTCCTCTTGCTTATGCTGCAAACTGATTACTGATGTTTTCTTTGAGCGAAAGCAAATTCTTCACCGTTGCAAACAAGTGGACCCATGATACAACAAAGATGATTTCTTGCCATTTGTGTATCGTGCTGAAAAACAAAGAACGTTAATTGTCAAAGTTAAAAATAAACAGCTCAGTGGATTTGCTGATAACAAAGTAGCCACCATAAGCTGTAAATTGGCATGTTTACCTGCTTGCAGCCGCTCTACCTCACTGGTGACACGAGCAGCCTCAGACCTGAGCACACAATGCTGGACTTGTGATTTGTTGGAACTATTTATGTCGCCTGAGCTAAAAAAAGGAGCTGCTGCACTAAAAATAGAGTGCGTGCCATAAACAATAGAAGCGAGGCTCCTGTTATTACTGAGCTTGGGTTCCATGAGCGCAGCTAAGATTACTGGCTTTTATCACAAGAGGCATTATTAGTGCTGACGTGGTCCTAGCTGTCACAATGACTGCGCAGAAAGCAAGAGTTGGACACTATGCGGACCTGACCTTTAGCTCAACAGGAAATCCCGCTGCAGCTCGGGTTTAAGTTTGCTTTTCAAAGCAGCTCGGACAGATAGGCTAAATTTAGGCAGGCTTCCCCTAACAGACAACAACGTGAGATGGGCCCAGCTGAGATTTGTTCTTATAACTTGATCAGAAGTGAAAGTAAGAAATGCCATGGGCTCTGCTTTTCAGGGGGTTTCTTCTTAGGGGATTTCTAGCTGTTCCAAGTTAAAGGATTTGTGTGTGTGTGACTTTTTACTGTGTATCCTGTTGCAGTTAATTACAGTTTTATACAGCACGTTTCCTTATTGTGCTGTATGTTCGGGCTCATAGGATTTAAGTCTGTATTTAAAATGTAGGCTTTTTCTTCAGTTCATAAAGTTTCAAACCTCTTTTGCTTGAGATTTGTTTTATGTTTCCTTTTTCCAAGTGTTCCTTAGTCCTTCATTTAATAGTTATGAAATATAGTAGTTTAAATTATTTCTGTACAAAATAGAAAACCTATAAAGAAGCCCATGTTACATCAGATGTTTCAATTTTTTTTGTCAACACAAGTTCAGTACGTTTTGTCTTTTTTTGGCATCATAAATAAATGTTTCACAAATCACAAACTGTTTTATTGACTCTATGATACAAACCGGATTCCAAAAAAGTTGGGACATTAAACAAATTGTGAATAAAAACTGAATGCAATGATGTGGAGATGGCAAATGTCAATATTTTATTCGTAATAGAACATAGATGGCAGATCAAAAGTTTTATCTGAGTAAATGTAACATTTTAAAGGAAAAATATGTTGATTCAAAATTTCACAGTGTCTACAAATCCCCAAAACGTTGGGACAAGTAGCAATAAGTGGCTGGAAAAAGGAAATTGAACATATAACAAACAGCTGGAAGACCAGTTAACACTAATTAGGTCAATTGACAACATGATTGGGTATAAAAAAGAGCTTCTTAGAGTGTCAGTGTCTGTCTGAAGCCAAGATGGTAAGAGGATCACCAATTCCACCATTGTTGCGCAGAAAGATAGTGCAGCAATACCAGAATGGTGTTACCCAGCGTGAAATAGCAAAGGCTTTTAAGTTATCATCATTAGCCATGCATAACATTATCAAAAGATTCAGAGAATCTGGAACAATCGCTCTACGTAAGGGTCAAGGCCGTAAAACTCTCCTGGATGCTCATGATCTCCGGGCCCTTAAACGCCACTGCACCTCAAACAAGAATGCCACTGTCAAGGAAATAACAGCCTGGGCTCAGGAATACTTCCAGAAAGCATCGTCAGTGAACACAATCCACCGTGCCATCCGCCGCTGCCAGCTGAAACTCTACAGTGCAAAGAGGAAGCCATTTCTAAGCTCCACAAGCTCAGCCGTTTGCACTGGGCCAGGAGTCATTTAAAATGGAGTGACGCAAAATGGACGACTGTTCTCGAGTCACGATTTGAAGTTCTTTATGGAACACTGGAACGCCATGTCATCCGGACCAGAGAGGACAAGGGTAACTCAAGTTGTTATCAACTTGTTCAGAAGCCTGCATCATTGATGGTCTGGGGTTGCATGAGTGCTGGTGGCCTGGGCAGCTTGCATGTCCGGAAAGGCCCCATTAATGCAGAGAACTATGTTCAGGTTCTAGAACAACATATGCTCCCATCTAGACGTCGTCATCTCTTTCAGGGAAGACCCTGCATTTTTCAACAAGATAATGCCAGACCACATTCTGCAGAAATCACAACATCATGCCTACATAGGAGAAGGATTCGGGTACTGAAATGTCCAGCCTGCAGTCCAGATCTTTCACGCATAGAGAACATTTGGTGCATCATAAAGATGAAGGTGCGACAAAGAAGGCCCAAGACGATTGAACAGTTAGAGGCCTGTATTAGACATGAATGAGAGAGCAGTCCTATTTCTAAACTTGAGATACTGGTCTCCTCTGTCCCCAGACGTCTGTTGAGTGTTGGAAGAAGAAGGGGAGATGCCACACAGTGGTAAAAATGGCCTTGTCCCAACTTTTTTGGGATTTGTTGACGTCATGAAATTTTGAAACAACATATTTTTCCCTTAAAATGATACATTCTCTCAGTTTAAACTTTTGATCTGTGATTTGTGTTCTATTGTGAATAAAATATTAGATGTTGGCACCTCCACATCATTGCATTCAGTTTTTATTCACAATTTTGTTTAGTGTCCCAACTTTTTTGGAATCCGGTTTGTACATTGAGATTTTTATACTTGTCTAATTTTAAAGTTGCCCAAACACTACAAAATTTGAAGTAGAAATGACTGAATGCAGCTCAGCCACTGAGCCCAGGAAGCTAAAAGAGAGATGTCAACATTAGTTATTAGCTATAGTTGGTTAGTTGTTTATTTTCCAAGTGCTTACAAATCATTTGTGCCATTTGTCTCTTTGTCACCTTTTAATTTTTTCTAACTAGTAGGCAAAATGCTGCAGCTCAGAAACTCTTAAGAGTTCTTGAGCTCTTACACTGATGGGCGACACAGTTTCATATGCGTGGCCCATTTATCATTTTACACTTACTTCACCAGTTGATGCCGATAAGAACTAGATAATGATGACTCCTACTAAGCCAGACTTCGGTCCAACACATGTGTTTTATAGTGCAGTATGAATAAAGTTAACCTTCATAGGACCAATAGTGGAAGTATTGGAGGCACTGAGATGAAATATGACTTTTAATTCCATACTCATAAAAAATATGCCTTTAAATAAGCCCAGAATAACTATTTTTAATAGCATCTGTGGATTAATCCTATTTGATCCAGCTTGTTGTTAGTTCTTTCTATTCTCATCTATTCAAATCCTTGATTAATGAGTTCAAAGAAGTCAGCATATGGGTGCTCAGATCAGATAGGGCCATGTTCACAACAAAACACACGTACAATCTGATAAACACACAGGATTTCAGGGTTAGTCTGTGTCCAACAGGATTTTAGTAGCAATGGCCTAATGGAGTGATTAGCAGAGTCCAGATGTTCCCAGCACTGGTCTTTTTTCTACTGTCAAAACAATCATGTGGGCTCTTAATACACAGTTTTTAACCGTGTTTGCAAGTTGTTTGAGTGATATGGGATCCTTGTTTTGGGGTTAGATGTTATCTGATGTTTTTAGGTATGTTTCTTGGTGATGATAAGAAGGTTTTTCCAAAATACCTGACCTGAAATTGACCTGAAATTAGAAAAAGACAAAATTATTAGGGCTGTTTACTTAGGCTACTGAGTTTCACTGGCTTTTATTTTGGCAAATCAATGTAAAGTGAGGTGAATACAATGTACACCTCACTTTTCCTGTTTTCAATTCATAATAAAATGAATAACGTATGAAAACTTTTGCGAGATATTGCATTGTACAAATACAATATTAAAATGTAATGTAAAAATGTCCCTATCCTACAGATTATGATATTCATGACTGGAGCGCTGAGAGTTCACAGAGTGCATTGTGATCAGTACTAATCCACCTAAACCACATCAAGGGTTCCTTATTTTCTTCTCCCACATCTCTGAATAACACATCCCCTTTTCATCTTTTTTCATGCTTTGCAAGATCCAGAACACCTACCTCTCTTGTACATCCATTCTCTGTTGTTTCATGTTTTATTTTCATGTTTTATTATAGTGTATATGCCTGAGTCACACGGCCCAGGGCGGTGTGCTCAGCTAACGTGAGGTGGAAAAAAAGAGGGCGAGAAAAGAGTGAGGCGATTCTGAAGAACAAAGACTGTCATTACGAGTAACTCCTCACCTGCAAGACAATGACGGTGGCAAAGCAAAATCTGAGTCAATCTTCAAAAAGCATAAACAACGCAAAACGAAAGATGATTAAGGAATATTGGTACATAACACAGTCAGACACAGCAAAAATTGCGTTTAATGAAATGCTTACAAGTGTTGTATGATTTATTTCAAAGTCAACTATTGGTATGTGTGGAAAAATATTATTAGATTGGAAGTCTATTTCTTCCATAAAGGTGTTGTAGAGCAGTTACATATTTCTTAAAGTAGCATGTTGAGCACATGAATTAAATTAGGTCACTGTGTCTTATCACCTTTGTGTGTCAGAGCCATGAAGCTTGTTGTGGCTTCACTCAACTTTAAAAGAAAAAAATAACTAATCAGGTAGTGATATCAAGTGACACCTGATATCGGATTAATTCTCACCTAACAGGCGAAGAGGCCAGCCGCAAAAAACTAAACACATCTGTGGCTGCAAAGGAGTAATCAGAGGAAATGCAGGAGGGGTTCCAATGTGATGCAGCTGTCCCCATAAACTCATTCCTTCCATACATACAGCATGGAAGCACATTTAGACAGACACTTTTAAAACTGATAAATCTGGTTTTCATAGTTGTTACTTTAAACTTTGTGATTGTTGAACATGCGGCAGTAACAACACAAATGATGTTCTTTTAAAGATAAATTCTGCCAGTGGTATTAGAGATTTAAGTGTAGAAATAAGGGACATTGCACAAAACTGTCTCTACATTTGCATGCAAACATCAGATACAAACACAAAAAGCACCCTGGGGTCACCCGTCACCTCAAACCTAACCGACATTAAGGCAGGGGTCCCCACTGTTTGAGCTGATAAGAGGGGCCTAATTGCACCACTTCTTGCTCCTACTTTGACTAATGGCAGGCGTTGTGACCAAACCCAACTGAACAGTGGGGTCATGGGTCAAAATGTGAGAGATAACCACCTGCTGGAGCAGTTTTTGGGGGGGGGGAGTTTTCAGTTTTGTTTGCCCCAGCATTCATCACCTGCTTGGCAGGGTGCGGTTCAGTGGGTTCCCTGATGTCATCTGGAAATTTTGATTAAATGTGTCTTTGCTCAAGACTTTGAAAACAAACAACCAGATATTTGGTTTTACATAATAATGTAAAACCAAATATTATTTGGTTATGATATATTTCTGACCCAAATATATCAGAAATAAAGTCTGCTTTCAAAATCTAGCATTAGTTGAACAAATACCAGAAAATAATCAACATATTGAATTTGGATTGCAATAATAAATTTTTTTTATTAGTTTTTTTTTCTTCTTTTTCAGGCTTTTTGAACGTTGAACATCTCAGAGCAGCACTTTGTTTTAATCAGTACCGTCACCAAGCTTTTCTCATCAGTCTGTCTCATGCTGACACTTTTCCAACAATGACCATGCGACCGCCACCCAGTAAATACAGGAAGCGGGTGTTAACTAAATTGAAGGTTAAGAGATAATAAAAACTTTGAAAACCCCTGGAGTGGGATGACAAAGACAGCTCCCACATTGTCAATACAGATAAGTTTATGTGCCCAGCTCCTCCATTTAGCAAATGTCTTATCAGTCTGTGCTTCTTCTGTCTGGGAAAGACTTAGCGGTGCTATTGAATAAATATGGTGTACTATAGTTCCTGTGTAGCAGTTTTTCTTTGAAATATTATTAGCATTTGGTACAGGATGAACAACTTTGACATGTCCTAGATTACAAGCTTGACTTTATAAATTCTCAATATATACTCCTGCCTCACTGTGTGATGCAGCAGCAGTAGTTCTTACTGCTGCAGAAAAATCCAATAAAGTCCAACAACAATTGGACAGCAATTTACTTATGTCAACATTTTAATGTTAGAGTCTGACTCAGTAAAAAAAGAGAAGTCACACTTCATGACTTTGCCAGAAAACATTAAAAAAATGGCTATCGGTTGTAGATCATATTTGGTAGAAGGGAAAACTCAATCGGTGATCATCAAGTCTGTCGCAAACAGAGAGTTCACCAATAATTTTTCTTATTTTTGGAATCTGTCACAACAAAGGTTTTATCTGAGATTAAACTCAGCTTAAGGTCACCTGCTGACCTATTTTCTGTCAGGACAGAGAATTTTGAGGTAGACAGTTTTATTCTCCCTTTTCTAGAGAGGCGCTTAATAATTTGTGCAAAATATCCCCACAAATAAAGTGACCCAAAATGTTTCATTTACCACAAATTATATGCATTCATTGAATTATACTACAAATGAGAGAGGAGGTATGTGCTATGCATTCTTGTTTTGAGGTCGGATGTAAACCAGACTGTAGTTTGAAATGAATGTAATGCACTTCATTTAAACAATTGCTGAAAATGTCTGCAAATCTAGGCAATGACAGAAGAGAATCAGATTATGGATTACAGCTATGAAGGTGAGCAGGCTGGCAGGCCGAGGGAAGATAAATGAAAACCTGAGCTGAACTGGGACTCAAAGAAGTAAACATTAGTCAAGGTGAACAAAATCCCAAAAGAACTCAGAACTAACAAATAAGAAACTAATATGATGTAATGTACCAATAAATGTACCAACTTATCAACACAGCAAGATCCATCCATCCATTTTCTTACACCCTTGTCCCTCAGTGGGGTCGGGAGGGTTGCTGGTGCCTATCTCCAGCTAACATTCCAGGCGAGAGGTGGGGTCACCCTGGACAGGTCGCCAGTCAACACAGAAACACACAGGACAAACAACCATGCACACACACACTCACACCTAGGGACAATTTGGAGAGGCCAATTAACCTGACAGTCATGTTTCTGGACTGTGGGAGGAAACCGGAGTACCCGGAGAAAACCCACGCATGCACAGGGAGAACATACAAGCTCCATGCAGAAAGACCGGCGCTGGGAATCGAACCCAGAACCTTCCTACCAACTGCGCCACTGTGCAGCCCTACAGTAAGATCTAAGATAGTAAAACAAAAAAGAAATGATCAAAAACAGAAACACAAATAAAACCCAAAGCCTAGATCATAACACTGTGTCCACTAATATTCCTGTAATTCAAATGATGTGATATAATTGTTTTCAGTATGTTTGTCTCAGAAATCAAAACACCTCAACTGGGGGATTGGGGTTTATGTATTTTGTTTGGAAAACATTTTTTGTTATAAAGGAAAAATCAAGGGACTTAAAACCTTGACGCCATGAGGTACTGTCCCTATTAAATCCATTAAGAGGAGATAACATAAGAAGAGTTGTCATTCAAGGTGCAAGGGCTCTTACACAATAAAGACAAAGATGAATTAATTACTTGATCAGCTAATATTCTGTTTAACAGTGGAGTCCTAACAATCTGAGATGAATTAAAGTAAATCATAACACTACTCTGCCGAGAAAGACACATCAAACTACCAATATAAGTAATGGAGAAAGAAGAAATCCTTCTTTAATTACACTTGTGATGAAACTCTAAACATCACGGCGTTACTATAGCCTTATTGAGCAACTGTTGACACTAACAATGAGATACTAATCAGATGGCTCAGTTGGGGGTTTAATTGCTTGGTCAGTCTTCTCTGATCACGACGGTCTGAAGATAAGTTGGAGGTTGGTCATCTGTAATGCACAACAAGCTGTTATGCAGCTCATTACTTTGAGTGGGAGGCTGGGGATGGAGCAAACACACACTGAGTCTGTTCTACACTGAATTGCTGCTCTCTGCACATAAATTTGTTTTAATGTTGTGTTTAAAATCCCTGAAGACTTTATCGTGTGTTATGTCTTGCATGCGTTTCTGTTATACACCCAACAAGCTCGTTGATTATGGAGGAATTTTTCCTGGTATGTTACGCTAGACTCTGCACTGCGGACGTCAGGCTTTTGGGTTTGAGATGCATGCCACTGATTCCATTCATTTTACTGTGCACACATGGCCAGAGAGGGAATGAAGAAAATGAATCCCCGTGAGGGCTCCTCTTCTTTGGGTGGGTTCTGACAGTTCAATGCAACAGCTGCAGACACAAGTGGGCAATGTCAAGAAAACCTGCTGCAGAAAATCAAACGACTCAAATGACACATTAGATAAGAAGGTGAAGGTGAACTGTTAAAAAAAAAGTTAAAGCTCCAGGCACAGAGTGCCATTTTAACTATGCTACCTTCAGCTGTTGTAAAAATGCTGCATATATCAAACATAGCTCAAAAGAAATTCCATTTTGCATTTAGATGTCTTGAAATTGCCCTCTGTCTCTTCAAGAGGCTCCTGCTCTTTTCAACACTCCACCTTCAGCACATCATTATAACAATGCTTCTTATTATGTCATTTATAACCATTCACCAGGTGTTTGCCAATTGCTGCTGCCGTTAGTCTGGTGGAACAGGGTGGGGAAGGTGGTGCTCTGTGAGGCGGTAGCTGAGAAGGACGCAGCTCGGAGGAGCTTTGTGGAAATAGGCGGTGCTTTGCATGAGCAGGGGTTCAGGCACCCCTGAATGGTTGCCATGGGAGATGCAGGGGTGCCTCAAACATGCATGACAGAATCAAAGCATCACTCCAGCTATGGTTTTGATGAGGGAGTAACATGATAACATGATATAAAGCTCACAAAAGTAGATTTTACATTTTACAGCCAGTGCTGATCCCGTGAGATTGCGTATGTGTCAATGTGTAAACATGGATATCTGGAGGCATCACTCTGTTCTGTTCTTTTTTGACAATGTGCCATATTGTGGCTTTTGATGCGGTTTGTAAGATGTTGACGACCTCATGCTGCGGTTATGCTGTGTCCTCCTGGGGGCTGAATTAATTAAAGGATTGTCGGACTGTGCAGAGCAGAGTCAGAGGATTACGACAAAATCCATTTGTGTTTTAAATACATACAATAATAATAGTGTGGGATGTTTACACTGCGTTTGAACACAGCATTTGATGGTGAGCCAGCTGTTGTTCATCCATCAGAAATTTCTGTAGCTTCATGACAAAACAGTGAAACAAACAGAAATGATATTCTCAAAATTCTGAAAAAAAATTAAAAAATCTGAACAATCATTAATATCTTTTGGCATATTTGTGTCCCTTAGTCAAAAAGCTACAGGGGATGCTCTTAAACTATATTCACCAATGTCTAAACTCTTCCTTACCTAAGCGTCTGACTGTATGTCAGAATTTCTTTAAGACCAGCTGGGTCCATACACCACTGCGTCATGAAACTTCCCCCACATCTGCCACTCCCACCTTTAAATATACACTTTTTCTCTACCAGTTGGTACTTGTTGTTGGTAGCTGCAAACGTCCTGATGGCTGTGCAAGCTCAGTAACAATCATTGCTCAGTGTAACTTTTTCCTTCAATTATCTTTCTGCAAAACGTGGGTGCTTGCCTATGTTTGTACAAAACAATTTTTCCTCAGTAAAGTTTATTTCGTCTGGCCTCAGCCCGTTCTACAATGATGGTGACCTTGGCAGCAGAAAGTATTTTCATAACTTTTGATTCATGGTTGCTTTTGATCTAAAAACTATTTTGACAAAACCGGTGAGGCAAACCGGTCAATTGATTTAAGGTTATTAATTTGATACATGAGGATTCTGTGACACTAACTTGATTTTTGTTTGTTTGTTTGTTTCTTGTGCAATTTACAAAACAATTAATCAGAAGCAAAAAGCAATAAAACCATAATATAAAATCCTAATTTTATTAAATTACTTGTAATAATGTGTATGTACAAAGCACATCTCCAAGTAAGTGCAAACAAAAATCAAAGACAATCACAAGTGCATTCTTTTTAAACATTTTTCACTTCCTTAATAGTTACATTGTCACTGAAATGGTAAAGAGGATTTTCTTTGCAATAAAAAACAGAAAATTGCTATATTTTTTCATGCAATAAAAAGCTCTATTGCTGTACATTTTCCTAGACAGATTACTTTAAATATTAAGTAGCAAAATCAGTGTCCTGATCCTGAGCTCACCTACTGTAATCTCCACAAGTGACCCAGATCACACTGCCCTACATTGGTCTATGTGAGAGACATGCTGCTGATCCTGGACTCCAGGGCTTGCTGGTACTATGCAGCTTTTTGCACCAAGCATACAAAGACATACTTGTGCTGATGCAACAAAAGGCAACAGAGAACATCAAACACATCTGTGGAAAGAACTCCCCCACTAGAGGCCAAAGGCAAACCACCTACTGTATGTGCGTATATCCCTCTGTGTGTAGCAGTTCATGGATGCACGTATTTTCATTGCATTGCCAGCTACAGTGTCCCTGCGCAGGCCTCACGGAGGGGTGGGTTGTTCCCCTAAGGGTAATCAGCTGGTGAAGGTCTTGATTAGCAGTGGAACTGGATAAACTTTGCCTGGCTTCAGCTGCTTGTTCATGGCCCATTCTGCGTCAGAGAGCACATACTCTGGACCCAAAACCGACACGATTGCAAGGCTGTCTGGATGGGGTCCAGAGAAAGGAGTGGGCCAGTTTTATAGGTTCAAGTTTGCATAAGGCCAAAGTCATCACTCCCCTAAAATCAAGAGAGAACCAAAATCCCCCTTCAAAGATGTTGTTTGTTCCTGTTGCTTTTCACAGTCCTGACAATCCTCTTCATTTCACTCCCCCTCCTCTTTCATAATCTTCTGTCTGCTCACACTCAGCAAAAGGCTTTTTGAAGAAGTCCCGAAAAAGCCATTGCTCACGAATACATGGAGTTGCAAAGCAAATAACATAGTTTTGTGACTCAAAACACAAACGTGTTGACAGGGTAGTGCTGGTGTAGCCATAGAATATCCCTCATGTGAGACTAACAGATTTATTATTGTATGAGTCATGTCATTCAGGTGCTGATGAATTTCAGTAGAAGCTGAGCTCTCGGGTGGTTTTCTTTCTGAGGTTTAGCAGTATGACAGCAAGGTGAGGCAGCAACAAGCCACTTGTGGTCCAAACTAAGAGGTTTACAGAGGCATAAACAGCTGGATCTAGTGTTTAATTAAGTTCTTTGATGCACAATTATTTATAAGAATGGAGATCTAATGAGAAACTGTGGAGATTAGTGACCAATATCTTACACATATGCTTCACATAATAGAGATTAACTTAAGGAACATGCTTTTGCACACAATTGTAAAATTGTTGCTTATTCCTATAATTTTCTGTGTTTATATAATCACTGCTTTCCATAAAATGAAATAAAAAATTAAAACAGTTTGATTTTGAACTATGTGGCACAGAGTCAACAATCAGAAAACATTAACAGCAGATCTTCAGGTTGAATCATGCTGACTACAGTCAACACCAGGATTGTGTGCTCACCCTGCTGTTGTTTGCCCTCCTCATTCATATCTAATCACAACATTTTCTGATGATACGACTGCATTAGGCTAATGCAGAGTGGAATCTAAAAGACCTGGCGAAATGGCGCCAGACCAGCAACATGTCTCTAAAAGGGAATACGTTTAAAGAGCCAATCACAACATCTGATTATCAGTGGTTCTGAGGTGTAGAATAACATTCTAGCCAAGTGACAATAAAGTTGGTTAGAACTATTTTATAAAAATAAGTAATGCTCCATACAAATGCATTTTGGCTCAGGTAATGCAATTAATACGTTAAGTGGTTTGCACATTTATTGTATTATAATTTCAATTATCCTTTGTGTGCCGGTAAACTCCCAAACCAATCCGCCCTGATATTCTGAAAAGAGACATAAATCATGTGTCCCGAATAGGAAAGTCCCCAAAGGGAAGCTTTTCTTTTATTAAACATTTTTGTTTCCTCTGATAGAGGAAATATAAATATAGCACAAGCATTCACAAATAGACAAAACAAGGGAAACGTGTGATCGGAATTCCACGTGTTGCAACTACCTAAATATTTTTGAATAAATTGTGATCCACAAACTGGCTGAATGTACATGGACCTTCCTCCATGCATAGTACAGAAGTATTAGTGGCTCAATCACTAATGCATAGTACAGAAGTATTAGTGGCTCAATCACACTAAAAACAATTCAAAAGTTAAAATGTGTCATATCCATATGTTCATACTTAAACGTCATTTTCCCAGTATATGTTTGATGCCAGTTTAAACTACTTATTTTGATTCTGAAACCTGACTGTTTCTCCATCTTATTCTTCTTATCTCTGCCAGTGGCCTGGATTTGCCAAACAGTTTATTTTGAGACAGATTGCTTTGCCCCAAATTTTGCTTGCAAGCAGGTGCAGAAGCCCTGGGCATAAGTGAAAACAAACAAGCAAAACAAAGTCAACATGCTCTTCAGCCCAAATAGGAGAAAGCTTTTAGCCTTTGGCCCATAGGAACATATTTTAGCCTCTACATGGAATCACCTCTGTTTAAAAAAATGTCTCAGAAATACAAGTTTAATTAGTATTAGGGGTGATAATGTTTGCTCTTCACTGTAATTAAAATGTATTTTTTATATGTACTACACTGCAGTTGAACCTGAATAAACTGGTTATGTATAGATAAATTAGATTTTCAACTTTTCACTTTTAAAAACCTAAACAGGGTGCCGGTTTAATCAGGTTTCTGAGCTACCGCAGTCAGTCAGCACATCTTCCCCCTTTCTGGGCAAATTGATACATAAAATCTCACATTAAACATTTAAGCTGGAAGCTTTTCAGTCACTAGTCAATTAAACACTGATTGCCAAGTTTTGTGTTTCTTGCTTGATCTTGAGCCACAAGCCTGAACTCAGCTAAAAAACAAAAGTTGTCAAAATGATCACATGGACACCTTAACATCATAAAAGTCTGTTCCCCTTAAAATAGCTCAGATTTATCAATCTTCTCTGACATAGTAACAATTTTTCAAAGATGGTTAAGGTAAATGAGTCCTATGAGTAATAGACCACAAGCAGTACATAATAAAAATAGGAATCTCACAGTTGATTAAATATTCAGAGACTTTTTTTTATATATATAAAAATGACATACACAATTGCAGTGATGTTCAGACATAACTATCCAACATAATATTACTTTATTAGGGGTCAGAATTTTTTTAATGATGCATAATGTAAATGTTACATTGCTTAAGCATTATTTAAAAACAAATCCAGTTGGGAGAGGAGCAGGTGTTAATGTTAAAAACAAGAAAAAGTTCAGTGAAAACATGTTGAAACAAGCTTATGTAGGTAGTATATAACAGGGTCAAACTCTGGGCATTGCAAGGTAAAAAAAAAAAAAGCAGCTCACCACATGAGCAGCTGATGCAGATATTCATCAGCAGGGGATTTCTTTGCACATGCTGCAGACAGGAGAGCCTATAAAGGATGAAAAGGGACTAAACTCTATATACAGTTTAATTATTCACATTATGAATATTTTGCTGTCCCTTTTTCCCACAACAAAGCAGTGAGAGTCATGGTGAGCCGAGCTAAATATGAGGTAGTACTAAAGACAAAGAACACATGTGACTTCATGGACTCTACGGCAGTCACTCTACCGCACCCCCACTGTTACAACCATTCGATATGAAAAGCTGCACACTGGGGAAGATGTTACGTGCAACAATGGAGCAGTGCTGCCCGTTGCAGATGCCATGTGACGGTTCAGATTTTCTCCTAGTGTCTTTTTATGGGAGCATGCACAGACATGGACAGACACACTGCCAATCTGGCAGCGTCCCTGTGCTGATACAAAGTTACACAACATACGATCGGGCAGTACACTGTGAGCAGGTTACAGGAAAACATGTGCTCTACAGTAAAACTGTCATCAGACCTTCGTAACAAGCGCTTTATCAAACAGTTAGTTAATAGCTTTCAGCTGCTGTTTCGGTGAACAAATCTGCATGGTCAGACAACTGGGAAACAAGGTGCTGTGCTCTGCTGCACACACAAGCAGAGGCAAATCTGTCTCGGATAATAGTTACAATGCTCTTGCATGTTTTTAAAGGGTTCGCTGTTAGTCAGTTGCATCTTGTGAATAGATGCATTCTGTGTCTGAGATGTTTATGAAATTTAATGCAGCGTACATGAAGCACACAGATTTTGGAACAAATTGTCCACTCACTTCTGCAAGAACAAAAAAAAAAAAAAATAACCCTGTTGGATTATTTATCTCTGATGAAAAATAAAAAGCTTTGGTTAACAATCTGAAACATTCATGTTTCTCTTTTTCCAGTCTCAAATGTAACATATCCTTCAGTACCTCTGTTTCACTGAACATAAAAGTACGTGATGTAATATAGATTTCTACTTGTTTGATCTTTAGTGTAAACAAACCAATTCAAGAAAAGTCCTGAACTATCTCCAAAGGCAACAAAACAGTAAATCTGTACTTTGCAATCTGTTTATGTATTTGTTTAATAGATTCTCAAAGTCTGTGATAACCAACACGTTTGGTCTGAATGCAACATAACTAACTGCACATTATGGATGCACGTTGAAGTAAAGCCATTACTGATTATTTCCATGAAGACAACATCAAATGCCAAGTGTCTTCCTGGTAGCATCATTTAAAAGGTATTTTTGCTGCTAGTGCCAGAGTGCAATGCACAAAATGGATGTAATGTTGAAGAAGAAAAATTGCCTCCAAATTATTACCTAATACCATCATCTGCGTGGTTGAAACGTACACATCCACTGGGTGATTCCAACAGGACAATGATCTGAAAAACACATAGAAACTGCTTTTTAAATGGATAGAGCAGGTTAAACATGAAGTCCATGGCAGGAAGCCAACCGATGTAAATGAACTGTACCAATTTTATAAAGAACATTTGTCGAAAATCCAGCCAGCGTTGTTAAAGAAACTCTGTGGTGGGTACAAAAACTGTGTGATCGGGAGATCAAACTGTTAACACTCCACAATTATTATAACATTATTGCCCAAGATGAGTGACAATTTGGCAGGGACTGTAAGTCAATAGCTGCAGTTTGTCCGTAAAGTGATATAAGAGAATAATCCCTTGCAGTTGTTGTCTATTTACTATCCATGAGCAAAGTGGACACTGTTTGTCTTAAGTTACAAAGTGTAGTTTAAGTAATTGGAGATGGTAGAAAAGCATTTTGAGAACTGTACATCCTTTGTGAACATTCTGATGTCATCGACGTTACACCCTCAGAGAAGACATTTCTGGAAGCTGCAGTCAAACTTGCAGCTTCTCCTCTGATTCATGATTTAAGAGGCTATTCCTCGCAGATGATCTTCATACATTTAAAATCATTACATATATAAGCCTACGTGAGAGTGATGAATGCTTCATCACTATCTTCATCTCTACCTCGAAGGGAAGCATTTGTTCATCTCAAAGTGAACAGCATCATACTGAACGGAGGAAAACAAGAAAACAAACGTCATTGTTTTCTTTTTGCAACGTCTGCAATCTCCCTCAACAAATAGCAACAGAAACGCTCTCTATCTGCATGGATCATAGATCTGAGGCCTCCTTACATAAACCCTCAGAGCTCGTCATCTTCCTAAATGAATCAGCTATTATCTCGTCACCAGCACAGAGCTCTTTAACAATGCCCCATTCTCCATGCATCTATCTCTCTGTTAAAGGAGAGGCAGGCACTTAAAGTCTCTACAAACAGTCCGTTCTGTGGAAGAGAGAAGATTAGGTTGTTCTTGTGTATTGTAATCATATCAGATGAGAATGACTTCAGCACAGTATATGTTGTCAGGACGGCCGATTTTCACTCCCGCATTTCCATGTCCAAGGACGCTAATTCTTTAGTTTGTGAGAACTAAATAAACTTAAATTTCCAGAGAAAAGGCATTTAAGTAAAACGCCCATAATGTGTCTGCAGAAGAAAACAGCTTAAAAGTTGAGGAGCATTAAACTGGAGAGTCTGATTTACAGAATGTGGTACGGCGATGTGGAGAACCGAAAGTGGAAGATGTTTAGGAATGATTCAACTAATAAGTTAACAAAAAATTAAAAGGCCAAGGATGAATATCAAGTCAAAAACCAAAGGAAGAACAAAATATAAAATCAATGTGATCACAATTGAATGTTTCTGGATGCCATGAGAATCTGTAAAGAGTTTGTTTTTGAGTTCAAAGAAGTTCAGAGGACTAAGACAATGTTCCTCCTGTTCCTGACAGTCAAACTCCCCTTTACTCATTAGATGGGCTGTGTGTGTGTGTGTGTGTGTGTGCGTGTGTGTGTGTGTGTGTGTGTGTGTGTGTGTGTGTGTGCGCGTGTGTGTGTGTGTGTGTGTGTGTGTGTGTGTGTGTGTGTGTGTGGGGGTGTGTGTGTGTGTGTGTGTGTGTGTGTGTGCGCGTGTGTGCGTGTGTGTGTGTGTGTGCGTGAGTGTGCTTGTGGGTTGTTAGGTGGGTGGCTAACTATTCCTGAGTTTTGCTGCACATCTATCACCAGCTGTACAAAAACCAGCAGAAACCAGATCCTTTTCCCAGGCAGCTGTCGCGTGCAGCTGGTAACCTGATCCAGGACCCTGCGAGAGGCTTTTAATTCCACACATGTGGCGCTACCTGTCCAGAGAGGAATTGAAGATTTTATGTGTGCAGGGCAGCTGCTCTGGCCCGAACGCCTAATGATGCTGGGGAATGGCCTGTAGGAGGAAAAGAGCTTCTTGACATCTAAAACTTTGTATCTGCAATCATGTCCACCCAGCTATTTAAAGCACATAGTATGTCCTGGGCAAAGCTTGCATGTTTGTCTTTCTATGCCTCCATCCATCCATCCATCCATCCATCCATCCATCCATCCATCCATCCATCCATCCATCCATCCATCCATCCATCCATCCATCCATCCATCCATCCATCCATCCATCCATCCATCCATCCATCCATCCATTTTCTTTCACCCTTGTCCCTCAGTGGGGTCGGGAGGGTTGCTGGTCTTTCTATGCCTAAAAACTTATATTTTATTAGGATCTTGTGACACTGTCCTTTTATTGTTTCATTAACATCCCAACTGGACAAATGGTGGAAGCATCAAGCTTTGGGAAGTGTTTTTAGAAACACAGATAAAGAAGTATGGTTAGATTTGATGACTGGGGCAGAAGACTATAATTAGTAGGATCAGTAGAGTAAAGGACGGCTTATTTTATACAATTTTATTTGTGAAAATCTTTGAAAATTGTATATTCTTTCCTCCCCACCTCACAATTATGCACTGAAATCCCAATGAAATATAACAAAGGCTTTGATTGTATCACCACAAAATCTGAAAAGGGTCGAGTGGTTTTGCAAGGCACTGCATGTTCTATTTATGAAATGTTAACTCCAACTTTTAACACAATAGGTCATTTAGGGATATCACGCAGCAACGGTGCCAAAGTTCAGTCCTACGGGTTCCCCTGTTGTACAAAGAGTTCAGTGAAGGGATTTAGGAAACAGACCAAATAAATAGCTGAACTCAAGTGTTTGAACTTGAGTGTCTCATGTCTAGTTTTGATGTCTAAGTATGATGAGCATCATAGGCTGGCATTATTCACTAAACGAAGCGTCTGGACCTGGCTCAGTTCTAATCTTCTGCTCTTTCACCTCTCAGGGGTGCCAGCCTCTGTGTTGAGATGTTCTTACAGCTATGATTCAGAGGTGTCCTCTGAGAGCTTCTATTCCTCTCCTGTCAGAAGAACAGAACTGTTCCAACGGCTGCTGCGTCTGATTTATTCAATTTTTTTTTTTTTTGCTGTGATCCAAAATAACATCTAAAAAAGTTTGAACCAAGCCTTTTTTAAAGCTTTGCATTCTTCTATCTTTAACTTTCAGTAACCTTTGGTGATGCAAAAATTAATGAAAGGATAGCAGGCATTTCTTTGGTGATATATATTACTTTAATAGAACCCTCCTTCTCAGAGATCACAATTCTTCAAATTTCCCGCTTATTTGGATAAGGAAAGCCTCAGAGAGAATAAAATTGTCCACAGATGTGTTATTGTTTTACTTTGTTCTTATTTGGTGTCCAATGAAGATTTTTAAAAAAGCATCCGGTGTTTGTTCCAGCATTGTAGGCATTATAAAATGAGGATGTTCTGTGCGCAAACGTTATCTTTCATGTGTCCAGATTGCAGAAGGTGCTGAAAGTAAAAAAATATATAGATTTTTTTTCTCACCATACAGCGGGTTTACTTGACCCACATCAGCAGAAGGTAAACAAAAACATGTGACCATGTTGGATTTCCAGAATTTTTACGAGACACTCAGGAACATGTTGTTTCTCTTGTTTTCTTCCCTGGAACAGTGAGAATTTGAATACTTGGAAAGGAAGAGACTCTAAGCGCTACTGAGAAAGTAACCATATTCTCTTTGGAGAGCTGCTGGGCAGTGACTTTGCATTCGTTTACAGGAATGAGCACAGTTCTGATTCTGTGCAGGCGGTTTTACAGGAACATTTTTATGTCTAACCCTAGACATTTCTAAGGAGGTGTGTTTGTTAGTCAGAGCTCTTGACTAAAAGCATTCAACTGAATTTCTTGTGTGATTTTGTCCTTCTGCTCTGCAGAACTTGTGGTCTGCAGCTGGTTCAGTACTTGGACTCAAGTTTCCGTGTCCTGTTTTTACCCCTCAGCCCAGTTTACAGGCTGTTGTCTGGCGGAAACTTCAAACAAGCTTCCTTTTACCAAACGTCTGTGAATTTGTTTTGACTAGATGAGTCATGACTGTCTTTGTACCTGTGCCACCGACATTATTTTCTTTCTGGCTAGTTCATATCTAAATTACATCTAGGAATAAAATGACTACACCTGTTCCAATAAATAATTAAATAATATTGAACTTCTGATGTAGTTTAACTGTCTGTGATTTAAAATGTGGAACTCCTTCAACTTCTGACCTCCACTACTTTCAAAGTATATGATCATTTGTAATCTTATTGATCAGCCATGGAGGTTTTTCAAAGCATATCAATAGTCCGTAAAGCATTTTTGGACATTAACTTCCTTTAATGTTTATATGCAAAGGGACGTGTGAGCTACTGTATATGAAGTCATGTTTCATCCTGAGATTTTGTCCCAAGGGTCTTTTTTGCATAACAAAAAGATCATGTAGACAGTTGGTTGTTTGTAGTCTACGGATCAACAAAGATTAGGTAAATTTGTCCACTGATTCATGAAGGAGGTGGAATTAAATTCATGTCCGAGTTGTATGTCTGTGTGTGTGTCTGTATGTCTGTGTGGCACAGCAGTGAAACCAAATAATGCACACAGGAAGCTGAGAGACCATTGGACATGATGAGACATGTCTTCTTCATAATTGAGACACTGCCCTGCAGAAATGTTGCAGCTGCTTGCAATTTGCAACTTTGCATCTTTCAAAGTGCTAACTTAGAGTATTCATATAGTACATGCATAGTACCTTTCAAAAGCATTCATTCCTCTTCAACTTGTGCACCTTTTTCTTTTTTTTTTCAGCTTACAACTGCCAACGTCCATGTGTTTTATTAGGATATTATGTGACTGATTAACTTAGATTTGTGATTTGCTATGAAAATGATACATTGTTTTCCTATTTATCTTTCTACCCAGATACCATTAAATAAAGTCCAAATGACTCATTATTGGTAAATAGAGTCCATTTGTATTTAATTTAATTTCAGTATAAGTTCAGATGGTCTGTTAAGACATCAATGGTTTGTTAGAGAACCTGAAGGGGATCGATGAGCGTCATGTAAACCAAGAAAAGCTTAGAGTTAGGTTATAAAACAATATAATATAATGAGAGAATCTGTTGACAGGACAACATTAACTGTGGACTAAACAAATATGTGAACTACCCAAAAGAAGAAAACCGTTGTCTCAGGAAACCACGTTGAAGTTTTCCCTCGAGTCATAAAGCTTATGTAAGGGAAGGTGAGACAAGGCAAGTTTATTTGCACAGCACATTTCATGCACAAGACAATTCAATTGCTTTTCAGATAATTTTTTTTGTATCTCTCTCAGAATAGATATGTGGGGTGAAAAACTAACACTGCATCACCTTGCACACATTATGTCTGCACACATTATGTTTGGGAATAATGTTTGGGAAGGTAACATTTTAGACAATGGTTCATGTTAAGGTACATTAATTCACACCCGTGTTGGATTCAGACCTTAATAATATAATTGAAAATCTGTGTAAAGTCTTGAAATGCTATGCTAACAGCAAATGCTCTCCATCCAAATTGATTGAGTTTGGACTATTCTGAAAAGAAGAATGGGAGGAAATGTCATTGTCTAGATTTATTGACAATGATGCATGTAAAAAGACTTGCTGCAGCTGTGACTGCAGCAGAAGGTGGCTTTACAGCGAATGCCACATTTCTAAAATCACTTCTTGACATGGTCTTTGGCATAAAATGGCATGAAAGCAAATATAATTATATGGCTGCATGGCCATAAATGCTTTTGCAAAGCAATGTGAGCTTTTTTATTTTTTTTTGTCTTGTTTTGTAGGGTAGACATTGCTCACTTTGCATATACCAAAAAGGGACGTCTCAGACGAAATAAGCCATGCAAACATTTGTTTTTAAAAACAATTTAAGCCCAACAGTTTCTTTTCTTTTCCAAATAAATGCTGACCTCCCTATAATCTGAGAGCAACGCATGTACATGTCCATGCTTTAGAGGGGCTCTTTTGTGCTTGGCTGCAGGTCCAGCCCCCACATTCAAAGTGCTGGCTAGTGAAGGAGAACAGGATGTAGGTGCGTTGTCTGGCTCACATTAGACGGTGTCTGCCTTGTCTGCAGACGATCACATCAAAGAAAAGCAATCCCACTTCAGTCAGGTCTCTGCTAAAATATCAATGCAAAGTTTCTTGTGGGAAAGTTGAGGCCGTTTTAAAAATTAACATGAATCATTTTCAAAATATGTTTGACTCAAAGGAGGTCTCGATATGTGTGATGATCTTCCAGCAACTTGTAGATTACTTTCCGTATGCGTTGTGAGGCTACTCAGGGGTCTTAAGCCTCTTCACCTTAAACTTGATTCGTTTCTAAGTAAATGCGCCGTTTGATTATTGTCTTCCTCAGATGTTGCCACGGCCAACTGCATCAACTAATCTATATCCAAACGTAACTCAATGACAAAAATCTCTGTTTTCCATGTGTGTGGACTTACATGACATTGGGTCAGTGAAGTTATTCTAACTCACTCATCACTTCAACAAAGACTTAAACCTCCCAGACGCATGATCAAAGCAAGTGTTCATCTTAAGATCCTTTTTTTTTCTCTGCCTCTCAGACATCAAAGCCGTCTAACATCTTTTACTTTTTGCTTAGCAAAGAAGAAAAGGGAAGGAGAAAAAAAGTACTTGATGTTGAGCCGCAGCAGCCGACAGAGTAGTGAAAACTACCAATAAATACTCTGACTTCATTCTCTTTTTCTTTCTTTCTTTCTATCTTTCTTTGTTGTCTTTTATTTATTTCTGCAGGTGACAGTATTGTGAGTCAGTGTGGACTTTCCAGCTTCTCCTCTGATCTCTCTGAAAATCACCTCACTAGTCTTTTCCTGGCATCTGCAAAAAAACAACACACACACGCGCATACACACAAAGACCATATTTCACACAGGCACTTAACATCTCACAGTCTCTCGTCTCCTAAGCACTTACATTTTTTTTTCTTTATTCCTCGAAACCACACCTGCTTACCCCTCTGAAAGGTGAAGACCGCTGGAATCCCCCTCCCCTTCGTTCTCATTGAGGGTGTCTCCTGGACGGCCCTCATGTCTCAGAGGGGTGTGAAGCTGATCTTTCACCTTTTCTCTTCTCTGTCTTGGTCAGGATCCAAAGGGCATGGGTTATGTGTACTGTTACTTAAGTGTGACAGTGTGCCCTGTGTGTAATCCAGAGTCGCACCTGAGTCCAAACTGAAGCTGAGAAATATTGAGGGTCTTGTTGATATTGCAGAACAAACGGCACATTCTAGACGTGAATGTGCAGCTCTTAGCTTCCAGTTAGCAGATTTTAAATTAAACTCTCCTTTATTTAACTTCCATCTTAACATTTGCACTGGAGATGAGGCTTGTTTGCACAATGTATCTACACTACAATATCTATGATTTCGGATGGAATTTCTTTTAATACACAGCTGGATTTGCCCCAAAATCTTGACTTGACAGTAAAAAAAAAAAAAAAATATATATATATATATATATATATATATATATATATATATATATATATATATATACACACAGTACAGAAAGCATTCACAGCAGTATATGCAGAATTTTGAGGAAAGTGATTAATGTGATTCAATTTGGAACAAGGCTGCAGCACAACAAAAAGAGGAAAAAGGGAAGCAATGCGGACACTTTACGAATGCACCATATTTCAGTTTTTGTTGCTCCAATTTCCAGTGAAGACATTATTCAAGCAGCTGTGAACTCGCTGAACTCTTGAGGGCTGCAGTTATGCCTTTGCGTGTGTTCTGTGAAGTGGGGCTCATTCTGGGATTCCTGCCTACCTACGGAAATAGCACGACAAAACCGATGAGAACTGAAATTTGTACGAATGTCGCTCAATTGATTGATTTTGTATCAAACCATTTAGGGGAAGTTGCTTTCTACAACTTCTTTAAAAATACAGAACATGAACACAGTTAAAGTTTAGCGAGTTCAGGAACGCAGAAAATGTGCACTGTGTGTAACACAAGCATTTCTGTAGTCAAAAACATAATTAATACGTAATTTAGGAAGGCATGAATTGCTTCCTCAGAAAGCACAGCACAGTTCTGAGTATGACGAGGGTCACGAAATCGGTAAGTCCCTTAAAATGCTTTAATCCCCACGCTTTGTAAAACTCTATGCATGTGGTTCTATCAGGGCTTCAGGAAGCAAGGTGGTCTGACGATGAGTCTGCATTAAACAAGAGGGCCTGGCAGGTAAATGCAGGTCCTGCGTCAGATAGCAAAGAAAACGGATTCTTATCAGTCATTTGCCAGCATTTGTTGTTGCTAGTGCACACAGTGGAGATAGGACAGGAAAAGGACCAAGTAACAGCTCAAAGCAAATTCTTTTTGCATTTACACACATTCAGGACCACACATCCTTAAGTGACTGTTTACACGAACAACAGCAGCGAGGTGCCCTTTAGTTGACGTAAACAGGTGAGTGTGTGTTTATGAGTTCTGTTATCTTTATTCTCAGTCCTCTCCCTAAAGTAACTTGTCAGAAATTCAGTTCAACGAATAAAGATGTCAGGAATTTATGTATCATTTCTCTTTGTAATAAACACTCACAAAATGATGAACACAATCGCTTTGGCTTATGTCATTTCTGCCGAAATAGGTAGAAAGGCTGCAGGAAGCTTCCCTGAAAGCTGGAAACTTCAGAAAAAAAATGTTGACATAAATTGTCACCAAGACGAATGTATCATTGTTCAAAGTAAATTTGTTTTTACCTTGTTTTGATATTATGCATGCATGTATGCTACCATAATGAATATCTTTATTTAAATGCAATGTATATTTATGAAAGATTAGAAAGAAATCTATTTTGAAGCTGTAGAATTTATCTGACAATACTGAGCATTGTTGTTTTATTTCCGTTCTGCTTGAAGCCCTCTTTTACTCACTTCCATACCCCTTTTTCTCCCTGTTATACTCTGCAAGCTCCTTGAGCTGCTTTTTCTGATTGAGAAATGAAATATGAGTTTTAAAGAGACCTTACTTACCCAAGAGGAATGAAACTGACCTTGTATTCTATTTAAGACTGAACAAGCGGTGTACTGGTATGCATGCGCAAGATACATTTTGCAATGTTTGTGTATTGCTTCAGATTTAGCAATTTAATCTACATTTCACCTACTTTGACTGCTTGTCTATTAGACACAAATTTATCTTGCCTTCCCTTTTTATATCTGATCTTATTAGCTCTGAATCTCACAGATCCTAAAGCACAAAAATATGTTTTTGCTTATTACTAGTTTGCTTAGCAAACTAAGCAATGTCACTATACTTAGTAATAAAATATTTTTGTTGTATTGCTTATCAGTTCTTGTGAGCTTTTCAGCTCATCCCAAATAAATCTCAATTTTAGAAAACACACCCAAATCTCACTACGTCTTAGTCAGTGGAAATGGAAAAAAAGTCATCCTTCCATCTTAATTTTTGAGAAAGTGGTAATGAGACTGATTCATCGTCAACATCATTTAAAGTAGCACAGCTACTCTACATGACTATTAACAATGTGTTAAAAAAAGACTCGCAAACTTCTGCCTAATTGAATCAACCGTTGTTCTAATTTTTCTAGAGCACCCCTCATCCTAATTAGGGATTAGTCATCAGTTGTCATGGGAGACAATGACACACAGAATAGAGCTGTCGGCCTGCATCAGGCTGACATGCAGCCGCATAGCAGCAAGGGTCAGCGGGTCCGCAGTGCATGGCAGGAGGAAGATAACTGGGGTGTGGAGGTTGAAAAGAGATACTACATCTAAGAATCCATTTAGAGTCAGGTTTGTTTCAGCCTTTTATGGAGACAGTTTAAATAAAAGCCCTTTAACCCACTTTGAATCCTCTCTAAAGGTCAGTTTTCCTGTGTGTCATATACCACCCCTCTGTAAAGACTTCATTTATCCTAATTTATCTCCATTACCTGGATTTTGCAAACAAATGAGTCAGCGCTGAGGCTTTTAGGCAGTCAATCTGTGTACTTTTCATGATGTTTTCAAGGTTAAGGCTGCATCGCACCAGAATGAGCAGATTTGCATACGTCTTTCGATAGGCCTGTGCAAATATCATGTTGTTGTTGCGCCCCAAATGACTACCCTGTGTCAATAAGTCGTAGCTCTTTCCCAGAGATGTCTTTGTCTTTCAGTGAATAAGCGTGAATAAAAACAGGTCTATAAATGGGCCTTTAGGGTGGTAAAATCACCACCCATCTTTCCTCACTGCAGTTCATGTAGTGTGGACAATCTTGTCTAAACCGTGCTATTTTTAGTTTCTTGACAACATTCCCATTTATCTCATGAGCTCTGTATTTTTTGGGACTATTGGACTCATTTAGGTTTTAATTTAATCTATTTTGACTGGGGCTACAGACAAAAAAATTATGTACATGTAAAAAATAAATGAGTAGTAGTTAGCTCATAAATTAAGTTGCATGTGATAGGTTGCAACAAGGCAAAAAAAAAGCTACAATCCCATAAAAGCGTCAAATCAATATTGTCTGGTTTATTTCTATTTGATAAAAAGGTTATGAAAAGGTTTCTAATCATCAAGAAATGACGCAACAAGTATTTCACGTCAGTGGGTACATCTTCAAAAAAAAAAAAACACCAACAAGGACATTTGGAGGTGGGAACATGATGGTATGGGACTTTTTTTTAGGTATATGATAGTGAATGTGATTGAATGATGGATAAATGTAGAATTTACTGACTAACACACCGTCTTTAAGATTTGAAATAATTTTTGTGGAAGAAATAAACCAAAATTACAACATTCACATCATCCAAACATGACACAATGTTTTATTTGTCCACATAAGAGACTTATTGAAGCGGAAAATACCAACACAGTTGTTTTTTCTAAGTATTAAATGAGTTTCATTTAATGTTATTATTATAACATTCAGATTTACTACTTTTACCTTTAATGTAATTTGTTTGAATTTCTTTGTCTGACTGGATTACTTGTTTTGTTGTTACCAGCATGTTCAGCGTTACATTTCATGTCAGTAGGTCCATTAGAAATAGATTTACTGAGAAAAACACTTCCCCACTGTACAATACTCCAGATTATTTTTTTTATTTTTTATTTTTCACGTCTTCATAGCAGTTCTATGAGCTAGGAAGGGCCTGGCTCGAATATCTTGGCAAGACCAACAGCTGTCACTAAGCCGCTCAGGCTGGCCCCCACATTGCACCCAAAACTCTGTCTGTCGCCGTTTCCATCCTGCAGTTCTGCCCCTGCGCTGGCTACTTAAACTCATCTGTCCATTTAACCTCTTATCGATGTTTTCATATAGAAAAATGTTGCTTCTTTCTGGTTGTTTTTAGATGAAGATGCAAGGAGACAAAGTGGGGCCCCAGGAGGGAGGACAATGAATGAAGAGAGGCCCCCATTCATTCGGTGTAAGACCACTGACTGGCCCACACACCACCCTCTAATCTGCACAGTTCCACCCTCAGGGCCTGAGGCTGGGACAGCTGCTGCTAATGGAGCCAGAGAGCCAGCTGTCCCCACACACACTCACCCCTTCACTCATTCACCAAGAACAATGGAGCCAGGACAGGGCTGTGTGTGTTTGTGTGTCTGGCTCATGGTTTTGGAGTGTGCCATGAATATCAGAAGGAGGGGGGAGGAGGGGTGTCACAGTCTGTAAAGTGTTTTTTATGTTCGCTTTTATGTCCAAGCAACAGTTGGCAGCACGTGTGTCGATGTTATGCCTCTCCCATTTATTGTCCATGAAAAAGGGGGTTTTGGGGTGACCGAGGGCATATCCACTGACACACTTGTGCGCACACACACACACACACACACATATCCACCAAAACAGAAGTAAGGTGCACAAAACTTTTTTTTTTTTTAAACAGAAACAGACGTAAACATTGTTTGCACCGATCAGTTGTGTAATTTCATCATCTTGCAACATCCTCCACAGACCGATGTGTGTGTTCAGGTTCATCCTTGGAAAAAATAAAAAATAAAATAAACAGTGGGATTTTCCCTCTAATGCATTAACCATCCGTAAACTAGGATCACTCTATGTGGTAGCAGCTCCAAAGTTGGGATTATTGAGCAAGGGCATTAAGATCTTGCATGCTTAACCATAAAGAAAAAGTTCAAAAACAACACATCAATGGATTCAAATTCAGCTTCTGATTGGTTTAACTCTATCTCCAACTGCTTGAGTGTCTGTCTCTCTGAGCTATTGGCCGTCCCTGACGCTGAACCCCGGATTGGCTCAGACGCTGACTAGTTCTACATTCTGCTCTCCCGATTGGTGGAGATTCAGCTCACTGTCTGCGCTGATTTGCTCTTGGTCATGGATTCTTCTGAGTTTTCTGCACACCACAGCTGCTTGGGAGACAATAAGAAAGCGAGTGTGTGTTTATTTGTAGACAGATTCACTTGAGTGGATGAATAAGGAGGTTTAGGAGCGTAGTTTGCAACCAGAGGGTTGCCATATGGCTAATGACACATAGGCACACACACCTGACGGCTGCCTCACACCTGCTGCACTGTGTATAGTTGAGTAAGATCCAGATCAAAAGGGAGAAAAAAGCCCTCAGGGGGCTTATGCGTGCGTGCATTCATGTGTGTGTTTGCATGTGTCTGTTTGAGGAGACATTCACTGCTTCTGAATCTGTTCCAACAAAGAGAACTGGATTTGAATGAGAGGCGACTCATGTCTGGCTTTGCAGAGAGGGATTGAGGGGGAAGAGGGAAGACAAGCAGCAGTATAGCATAGCATGATTACACTGTACTAGACACTGTAAAAGGACCCAAACAAAGATTTTTGACACAGTTTGCAGGCTTAGAATGACAGGAAAATGCCTGCATGAAAAAATGGACATACAACTGTAAGTTTGAAGCGCATCATTAACTGTGTTTTATTTGTACCTAAATCTGTAATTTTCTCTGGATATGTATCTAAAGTTGGAAGGCATACAACTACTTTCTTTATTCCTTATGCCTTACACACAATGGCTACAGAGTCTGTCTTCATGAGTTTCTAAATCAGACGTCACTGAGTTGTTTTTCATTGCGTCTTGTGAATAAAGCTGGCCTACACTCAGTCCCCCATGCACAGCACATCTCCATAATATTACCCACACCCACACTGCACACAGTGCCTTTCACTGTGTTCCTGAAATGATTATTAGATAGGAATGGACTACAGATTAGGTGCTTCCTAAGTCCACCTCCTTGCATTAATGCAGGCATGTGCACAAAGGGCAGGTTGATTTACACAAACAGCCAAACACAATTATTAAAACTTACAGACTTGCAGACTCTTCGACTAGCTGTGGCTTAGATTATATCTGTTAGTACACACGCATGTCTGGCTACAGAACATACTTATGGTTGTAGTTAATTACTGTATTGGAAGAGAAAACGTAGGCAACATATCACACTGAGCACTATCTCCATACTGTAACATGGTGGTGGAGGCATTGTGCAATGGATACACTTTTTATCAGCTCCTACATTAAGTAAGCAAGAACGAGAAAAAGAAGTATGAAATGCCAAATATATGGCGCACATTTTAGATTTTACTTTAAAATAACGCCTCATCC